>NC_047084.1:303542962-304167962 GCF_902459505.1 Geotrypetes seraphini | reverse complement strand
TCATTCCCTTTCACCTGCTGCAAGACTGCTTTTTCCTTTGCATAAAAGGAAATATCTAAAGCTATTCTAATGAAATTTCTGATCGTAGATAACAGCAAGAACCTGAGGATGGAGAGGAAAAGAAAAAAAAACAACAACAACAAGTGAACATTGAGAGGAGAACAAGAAAGGAAAACAGATGTTTAGAAATGAGCAGGAAGTGTGTGTGTGTGTGTACATGCGCGCATATCTTGGGAGAGGGAATTTGAAAGGAACAATTCCCTGTTGTGTTTTACCGTATCAAAGTTTCTATGCTTCAAAATCCAGCCCTTCCTATAGTTCAGTCTAGTCCAGTGTATCGCAAACTGTGTGCCGGTGTCAGGTCAAAAGCGCGCTGGGACAAAGGTGCGAGCAGACAACTGAGCGCAGCGTGGAGGCGCGCGCCGAAGAAAAAGACTGTTTTTAGGGGCTACGACGGGGGGCGTGGGGGGGGAACCCCCCACTTTACTTTATACAGATCGCGCCACGTTGTGGGGGCGTTGTGGGGGGTTGTACCCCCCACATTTTACTGAAAACTTAACTTTTTCCCTGTTTTTAGGGAAAAAGTTACATTTTCACTAAAATGTGGGGGGATACAACCCCCCAAAGCCCCCACAACGCCGCCGCGATCTGTATTAAGTAAAGTGGGGGGGCTCCCCAACAAAAACCCCCGTCGCAGCCCCTAAAAACAGTCTTTTTCTTCGGCGCGCGTCTCCATCTTGCGCTCAGTTGTCGGCGCGCGCCTTTGTCTTCTGCGTTACTGTCTATGAACCCTGTGTGCCGTGACACACCAGTGTGCCTCCTGAGATTTCTGATGTGCAGGGACACACTGGCGAGGAGGAGAGTCATCCACGTCGGCTGCCTACCTACAAGACATGCCTCTCGCGGCGATAGACACGTCCTGTAGGAAGTAAGCTGGCGCAGATGACTCTCTTTCTATCCGGCATCTCTCCTCTTCTTCCCGTACCTCCATCGAAGAGGTCGCAGCCAGACAGGCCTCTACAAATGCGTGGACGTAGGGGCAATGAATTTAGTGTGCCGTCAGCCGTAAAGTTTGCGAGAAACTGGTCTAAGTTCAATGTGAATTTGATTCTGTTGCATTAAATTTTTGCAGCATTATTATCATCGCTGTATCTGTGGTGTTGCATTGTCCGGCTTCTTGGTGGTTCAGTTTAACTTTTGTCTACATATTTCTATTTTTAGTTTGTGATTACTTATTCCATACTGGGTGAGGGTGTTTCTGTGTTCTGTGTGCATGAAAGCCATGGTTTTCTTTTAGCATTAACTGTGCAGGATCGATCTGTACAAATCTGGCTTGTTTGTTTTTTTCATTGGGTATATTGATATTCTAGTGTTGACTGTAGTGCGTAAGATGCTGCCTTTTCCTAGGTACACTCTTGTTGTGCAACTTGTGGATTATTACTAAAAATCATGTTTTTCATATATGTGGGGATGTTAAAAAATGATCGTCCCTGGGTGTCATATATGCTAGGTATGCCACTGGCGGAATATGTTACCTTTGGATATGTATATCACAGATCTTTGTATTGTGTCCGGTAGCTTACCAAACAACTGATGGGGGAGTGAGGGTGGGCAGTGGCCCTGAGCCCAAAGTGGCTGGGCACTAAATTCTCTTTCTAACATGCCCCATGCCTCCTACCCAAATGAAAATATAAATATCTAAGTTGGTGGGTTTCCCAAAGCCCAGCCAGCTGAAGACCTTCCTTCTTCTCCGCTCCCTGCTCCTTCCCAATCCCCCTGCCATGCACATGCCCCTTCCCTTTCCCCGTACATCTTTCATTTTCCTGGAAGCCCTGCATAGGAGGAAATGAGCTCTGGAAGAATGAAGAAGTAGAGGTAATGGCAGCTATGATCACAAAGTTGTACAGATGCAGTGCTAGGGATGGAAGAGTGCAGTTAGTGGAGAGGTCTTAGATTAGGGATGGAGTAGACTAGGGTGGGCAACTCCGATCCTCGAGGGCCGGAATCCAGTCGGGTTTTCAGTATTTCCCCAATGAATATGCATGAGATCTATTTGCTTTCAATGCATATTCATTGGGAAAATCCGGAAAACCTGTCTGGATTCCGGCCCTCGAGGACTGGAGTTGCCCACTGCTGGAGTAAACTCTAATGTATGGAGATAGATTGGGAGTGTTGGCAAGGAGTTGAACCATGGGGTTATGACCAAATCAAATCTATGCCTACTTATGTAAACAGCCTAGTGTCCTAAAGTAGCATGCACTCTGGATTCTACAAAAGTAATAGGTTTCTATTCAGCTTTGACTTTCACCAGCTGCCAGAGAGAAGTATCTTCCACAGTGGCCAGTATTATAATGAGGGGAGGAGGTTAGTCTTGAAGGGAACTTTCCTGGGGTATAAAACCCTATGTTCAATTCAAATCTCTGCCTTTGGCTCCTTGCCTCTTCAGCTGAATGACTTCTGTGTGAGAGGAGGGCCATCCATCCCAAAAGCCCTAACCATCCTAGTCTATAAGGAGATGTCTGGGGAAAAAAAAATTCAGTGGCAATAGCTGTTTAAGTTCTGCACTGTTATGGATGCAGTAGAAACATGGAAGCCACTCTTGGGGCTGTGGAACAAAAGGAGAAGCTTGGTATAGTGGTCTATTTCAATGAGGATGCCCATGGCCACCTGCAATCTGTACAGAATCCTGGAATAGCTCCTGAAACTAAACAAACAAGAAACACCTACAGCTATAGGTCTCCTGGGTCCATCTCACATCAGCATTGCTGCTTTGGAGTCTCAAAAGCCCTAAGCCTCATGGCGTTCTTGACCTAGACTGTAAGTGATCATTTTCTGTAAAACATACTCGTTCTGTCTGCTATACTGTTACTAAGGAAAGCCAAGGAGAAAATATAAACATATTCTAATGAGAAGTTTGAAAGGGATTTAAGAAAGCATTGTAAATACTATTTGAATACTGCCTTTGCCATATTTGCTGCCTTTGTCACTGTTATTCTTACAGTTAATGAGTTGAAATTACTTTAAGTAAATTCATTGGCTCAGAACACCAGTCCTGGATTAGTCTGCCTTACTCACTGTGCAGAGCGTGTGTGCAATGACTGTCTATGGCCTGATGGTTTTCGGTCCCAAACTTGGCCCCAAACTAGGGTTACCGTATTTTGGGCCACCGCCCTGTTCAGCCCCAGCCCGGCAAGTTCCGCCTCCAGCCCAGACCCGTTCCAGCCCCAGCTGAGCCCCACAAAGCCTCCTTTCATTTTCTCTGACGATCTCCGGCAGCGTCTCTCTGGAGGGCCTGGAGCATGCACGGATGTGTGTGACATCATCCACGTGTGCTCAGAGGCCCTCGAGATGCGGCCAGAGTTTGTCAGGGTTTTCCAAAACCTGGACAAACTGCTGGGTTTTGGAAAGTCCATCTGGGAACCTAAACAGTCCTCTAAAAAGAGGACATGTAACCCTACCCCAAACCAATAAATTTATGTAAGCATTTCCCCATAGTCTGTGAGACCACTCTTACCTTTAATAATATAACTTTAATTTTGTATACCGCCACACCACAACAGTTCTAAGCAGTTCACAAAAGAGGCAAAGGACAACCAGCGAAGTACAAACAATAGAGAAATACAGAAAATTATAAAGTAACAAATTTGTCAAAGAGAGAAATCTTTGCTAATTTTCTGAAAGTGATAGGAGAAGGCTTTTGAGATGGTTTCACTTAATCAGGCATTAATTTTGCCTGCTTGACATGAAAGTGTTCTATCCAAGAATGTCTTATAACAGCAAGATTTTAATCTGGGTTAGGCAAATAAGTAAGAGCTTTACCTGGCCACTCTCTCTTTGGGAGCACTGATGCTGCACAGTAAGAACCTATTCTAGAACAGCGTTTTGGTGCCCAGATTCCATTATAGAATGCTACTAGCATAACCCTGAATTGGTGCATCTAACATTTAGGTCAGCGTCCCGCAAACTTTTTGGCCAGCGGCACACTAAACCCAGCGCCCCGGCCGAAAGACACCCGGAAGTGTGTGTGACATCATCACGTCAATATCCGCGCATGTCGCAGAGGCACATCTGGTCGCGACCCTGAACTTGTCGCTTCAGTTGGGGGGGGAACCCGGAGGAGGGGAGGTGTGAGGAGAGGAGGTGAGATGCCATTGAGGAAGAGAGGCACTGGCACCAGCTGACTGCCTACAGGACGTGCTTCTTGCTGCGAGAGGCACATCCTGTAATCAGTCAGCCAGCGCCGACGCCTCTCCTCCTTACTGGCATCTCATCGGGGCACACTTAGAATCTGCTGCAGCACACTAGTGCGATACACTGATTTAGGTCCTTGAAGTTACACCAGTCTTAGCCCTAGTATAACTGAGTATAACCATCAGTACCTGTCGGGTTTCTATCTTTTCCACAACAGCTCCAGTGACTTGGAATTCTCTTCCAACTCACATCAGGGCAGAACAAAACATTAATAAATTCAAAGGTGGGTTAAAATGTTTCCTTTTTAAAGACGCCTATGAATAAAGTGTCTTTTTTTACTCTCTTAAATCCCCCCTTTGCTGGCCTGCCCTTTACCACCTTTTGTGTTTTCTCTTTATGTCTACTTTTCTTATAAATATTGTAGTTCTCCCCTTTTTTCTTTTGTTTTTACTGTAAGTTTATTTATGTCATGGTAAGTTAGTCGTTGTTCGTTTCCCACATTTTATTATTGTAAAATGTTTAGAATATGATAAGCATTTAATCAAATTTTTAATAAACTTGGAAACTTGGTAATGCAGAAAGAGTACCTCGACGTGCACCCTTATAGATAGCACTTAGATGTTTTCCTGCACATTTGTTGGTGATAGTATTGTGAACACTTACACGCTCAAGTGACACATAAAGTGGGAATCCTTATTAGGGGAACAATATGATCAATTTGCGGATTATTTTTTTCAAAATAAAATTGCTCAGGAATGTATTGATACTGAATTTAAAGTTGCCTTTTTTTCACCATCTAATATACTCCTATCAAGTCCTGTGAGTACATGGGCATCCTTCTAATTAACTGATAATGAAGAGAATATGTTAACTTTAACTAAATTAAACCATGGCCATTTTGAGCTATCGAAGTAGCCTTTTTCAGTTGTAATTCAAGGAGAGTTGCATTCAGGTACAGTAGATATTTTTCTGCCCCCCAGATGGTGTACAATGTGAGTTTATATCTGAGGTACCTGAGGTAGAGGGTTAAGTGATTTGCCCAAGGTCACAAGGAGCCATAGTGTGATCTGAAGTGAACTTCTAACTAAACTAAACTAAACCTTAAGTTTATATACCGCATCATCTCCACGGATGTTGTGGAGCTCGGCACGGTTTACAAGAACTTAAAATATAGGAAGAGAAGGAAAAAAAGGTTTACATGAACTTATATATAGAAGAGAAGAGTAAGGGGGATAGAATTACATTTTAGTGAAAAGCCAGGTTTTCAGTTGCTTGCGGAATAATTGGAGGGAGCCCAAGTTCCGCAGCGGGGTAGTAAGGTCGTTCCAAAGACCTGTGATTCTGAAGAGAAGGGATTTTCCCAGTTTGCCTGCATAGCGAATACTGTGTACAGAGGGGAAGGATAATTTATACCTTTGGGTGGGTCTGGTAGAGTCAGGACTCGAGGAGTTATAAGATAGTAGGCTACTCCTGCAATGTGGGTTCAGCTACCAGTGTTGTAAGCATATTGTTAAGGTGGATCTCCACCCCAGCTTTCTAAAACTGACTTAAAATTGTCCAGTAGTTAAATATTTCTTCATGCTGAGATAATTATTTAGTCTTAAATGATTTTAGACCGATTGTCAGTATTCCATTTTTGGGCAAAATTACTGAGATAACTGCAGTAATCGCATTGTAAGAACGGTTGGTCTCTAGGTTACCAGTTGGGCTTTAGACCCTGCCATAGGATGGAGATGTTTTTTGACAGCATTAATGGATGATGTCAAATGATTTCAAGAGAAAGGCCAACAAAAAGTTATAGGTAATACTTTTTATTGGGCTGACTTTATATATCTGTGATGAGCCTTTGAAAGTTATCTTCTTTTCAACAGTTGGGTTTGAATAGTATACACTTCACCAGGCTCTAGGCCTGTCTGCATATGCTATTAAAGCTCAGTGATGGAGTGAGGTATAGGTAGAGAAGATGCAACAGAAGTATTATACAGGTTATAGGCCCTAAATCAGAGAACAAAAGGAAAGCCATATCTCTATTGAGTCCATTTGTGTTGAGTTTAAATGCATAAATATTTACAAAAGGGCATACATTTTTTAAAAAGTATTTATATACCACTTATAGTCTAAGGCAGGGGTAAGGAACTCCGGTCTTCGAGAGCCATATTCCAGTCAGGTTTTCAGGATTTCCCCAATGAATATGCATGAGATCTATTTGCATGCACTGCTTTCAATGCATATTCATTGGGGAAATCCTGAAAACCCGACTGGACTATGGCTCTCGAGGACCGGAGTCCCCTACTCCTGGTCTAACGGCTCCTTTTACAAAGCCGTGCTAGGGTCTTAACGTGCGGAATAGCGCACGTTAAATTGCCATGCGCACTAGCCACTACCGCCTCCTTTTGAGCAGGCGGTAGATTTTCGACTAGTGCGCGCTATAGCGTGCGCTAATCCGGTGCGTGTGCTAAAACGCTTAGCACACCTTCGTAAAAGGAGCCCTAGTGGTGTACATTCAGGTACTCACACATTTTTCCCGCTCTGTTCGAGTGGGCTCACACTCCATCTAATGTACCTGAGGGATTAAATGACTTGCCCAGGATCACAAGGAGTAGTGTGGGATTTGAACCCACAACCCCAGAGTGCTGAGGCTCTAACAACTGCACCACACATACCATAAAATGCATACTCAATTTGAGGTATCATTTACAAATGGGATGGGGCCACAAACGTGCAAAAATGGCCTCAAAAATACTACTGAGAGGAAAAATATGCACCATGACAGGCTCTATGTTCCCTCTAAGCTGAGCACATGAGCAATCACTTATACATTCTAGGAGTGTCACTCACAGATTTCACATGGTTGCTCACACAAATACTTGCAAATCTGGAAAATTGTTAGTTTTTAGAACTTGTTCCTCACATGAAACTTTTCTCACCCTCTTGTTACCCACCCATCTCTCCCTGTCTCTGACCACCCAGCTCTCCCTGTTTCTTACCTTACCCACCCCTTCCCTCTTCCTGTGAGACTGCCATTGGAATGCTTTTAAGTTTTACGTATATATTCTGAGATATGTAAACATTTGCTTATTTCTGATCTGAAGAACAAGGGATATCTTTGAAAGCTAATACAAAAATTCATTAAGGTCCTCTTTTAATAAGCTGCTGTAGAGGTTTCTACCGCGGCCCGGAGCACTAAAAGCTCTGACACTCACAGGTATTCTATGAGAGTCAGAGCATTTAGCGCGCCAGGCAAATGGTAGAAACCTCTACCATGGCTTAGTAAAATGTGTGTATGTGTGTGTGTGGGGGGGAGGGTAGTTAGTTCAATAAAAAAGGTATTACTTTATTTAATTTCAGTTTTGTTTTAATTCTGTATTTTAGATATGTGCATTTAGATGTGCCCATTTGCGCTTGCCATTGACCTGCCATAAAGAGGCATGTTGGTTTATGCTAATACTCTGTAATAGAATCTGGGTGACCAGATGGCACTATGGGACTCATTTTCAAAACACAAGGATGTCCATAAAATGGCATAAATCGGCACTTGGACTGCTTCAAGTCTCGTGAATTGCCTCAGGAAATCGCAGCAGCCATTTTTTTCAGTGAGATTACGCGGGCAGGAGCATAAGAGGATCGCTCCTGCCCCAACTCACCAACTGGACCACCAGTGATTAAGCTAGGCCCAGGGGGAGGCCTACACTGCTTCTCCAAGGGAGGGAAGGGGTTTGCATTGCTTCTACAGCAGGAAGGGAAGGAGGGAGGGAAGGAAGGAGTGCACATTGCTTCTACAGCCAGTTGACAGCCAAGACAGGACCTAACACCTCACCTAGGGGAGGAAGAGATCACTCTCATCCTGGTTTGGCTCACCAGGATTTAAGCTGGACCTGAGAAGAGGCCAGCGCTAGGGATGGGTGGGTGTACAGCTGAGTGGCACTTGAATATAAATCCTCAGTTTATATTTGAGTTAACATTTTTCCCCTATAAAAGGGGATAACATGTTATCTCAGTTTATATTCGGATAAGTTTATATTCGAGTATGACCTGTCCTGGATTGACCACTGTTGGAAATAGGATACTGGGTATGATTGACCTTCGGTCTCTCCAAGTATGGTAACTCTTATGTTCTTATGGTTCTTGTTTGAACTTTTGATGGCTTGGTAGGAGTGGACTGCCCCCCCCCCCCAAATGCGGTACAATTCTTTTTTTGTTTCTAATTAAAAAAAGTCCCCTTTAAGATATATAATAATAATTAAAAGCTTTATGAGAAAAAGTAATAATGATTTTTTTTTTATGACACTCATTAAATTTTAAGGGTGGAGTGAGTTTTTGTGGTAAGTGGAGGATGTTGAAACTCACTGTCAATCAAGATAATAGAATGGAAAAGAGAGGTTTAAAATGGCAGTGGTGTTTGTTTGGAGCTGGTTCAGCGATCAAGCAGATACTATTCTGGTAAGGTCATAGAATCACTGACAGAAAATGTGATTAATTTCTATCCTTAGCAGTAAAATCAGCAGCCGTAGTGTTTAATGGTTTGGGGTTGTTTTTGAAGAGATGGTGCAGTCTCTTAGTAGAATCAATAGCCGTGATAAAGATTTGGGCTCTGAATTATATTTGAGTGACAATATTGCACTTAGTGTGACACATAATTATTTATTATAGATGAATATATATTGATGCTGTTCCTATGAGTTTCCTGTAAGCAATTAAGGCAAAAACTTGTGATTAAGTTCTCCCCTCCCCCCACCCCTTCACACAAACACACTTTTTTGGGGTTGTTGAGTTCTAATCTTTTTTTGAAGATGTCATTTATCATCTTGTAAGATTAATGAATAAGAACCTTAAATTTTAATTATGGGATGCATGTAATTGTTTTATCGTTTATTAAATTTTATATCGCCATTTGGCTGTGCAAATCAAAGTGATGTACAGTAAATGGTATGAATTCTATCTGGTGGTCAGCATTTTGTTGATAGTCTAAAGCTTTTTGCCCAGATATTCAATGCCAGGATATATCTGGACTCCGGCATTGACTATTTGGGCATACATAGCCTGCTACAACTTAGGGCTCCTTTTACTAAGCCGCGTTAGGGCTTTAACACGCGGAATAGCACGCGCTACATTGCCACACGCGCTAGACCTTGACGCCAGCATTGATCTGGCGTTAGTTCTAGAAGCATAGTGCGCGGTGTAGCGCACGGTAATTTCCTGTGTGCGCTAAAAGCGCTAGCGCACCTTAGTAAAAGGAGCCCTTAGCCATTTAAGTGCAATATTCAGCATAGTTTACATTATGGGCTGTATAGAAAGAGGCATAACCAGCAGAAGAAAGGAGGTGTTGATGCCCCTGTAATTTTCTCAGGAGCTTCTCATGAGGAACTTTGTCAAAAGCTTTCTGAAAATCTAGATACACTACATCAACCGGCTCACCTTTATCCACATGTTTATTCACACCTTCAAAGAAGTAAAGCAGATTGGTGAGGCAAGATCTCCCTCAGCTGAACCCATGCTGACTCTGTCTCATTAAATCATGTTTGTCTATGTGTTCCACAATTTTATTTTTTATAATTGTTTCCACCATTTTGCCCGGCACTGAAGTCAGGCTTACCGGTCTGTAATTTCCCGGATCTCCCCTGGAACCCTTTTTAAAAATTGGCGCAACATTGGCCACCCTCCAATCTTCAGGTACTACTTCAGGCTGTGTGCTAATGGCAACATTAGCATTTTAAAAAATGGAAAATTGGCCATTTTATGACTGTGGCAAAATGTGACCTTAGTATGTAGGAAAAACTAGCGCAACTAAGACTCTTTTTGCCATAGCTTTGTAAAAGGGCCCCTTTGTTCCTTACAATAGCAGGAAACTTCATCTTTAGTAGCGAGATTTCCCTGGAGCAGATTTAAGCAAGTGCATTTCGGTGGGACCATAAGTTGTTGAATAGGGACACTTTTACACTTCAAAGCTCTTTTCTAAAGTTATCATCAGCAACCCAGGAAGTCCCAATCAACCTTTGACCCAAGACTGGTTTTAGAAAGAATGACACCTTAGCTGTGCAAATCCCCAATTATAATAAGAATTAGCGATGAGTGTTTTCCAAGATGCTTTACCTATCATACGTAAAATCATTATTTTAGAAGACTGCATTTGACTTTTAGTATGATGCATCATGCACAGACTTGTTCATTATACTGTTATAACTGTCCTATAATTTTACATTATATTGCTATTATATACGCTTAGGGACAGATTCTATAAGTGACTCTCAAAAAAAGATCGGCGCTAAGTGCATTTTCTATAAATGCACTTCGTTGAATTTCATTTAGTGTCAATTCCCATGCCCTACCTTTGGGTGTCAGACTTGCGCCTCCTGAAACCTGGTATAAATGCTGGCACCCGTGTTGGGCGTGGAAACCCAGTATTCTGTGACAACGTGCACAACTTTTCAGAATGCTCCTGACATGCTCATGCCCCTCTCATGACCACACCCCTTTTTGAGTTGTATGCTATGGGATTTGGGCACTAAGTACTGCATTATAGAATAGCGTGCAAATCCTAACTGATGGCAATTGACATCAAAAATTGGTTCTTAGAGGCCAGTTATTGCTCCTTAGCCAATTAAGTTGCATGCACAGTGGTGTAGAAAGGGTGGGGGTATGGACTGCCCTGGATGCTAAGTCGGGGGGGGGGGGGAGCTGGCAAGGGGGTGCCTTTGAGTTACTTGTGCAGGTTATAGTATACTAAGGGGGGTGCCTAACTGCCAACGGTTAGGAGCAAGCACTTATACCAGCCTTTGACATGGCGTATGCAGGGCCAGCTCGACCTAGTAGTGGTAATAGCAGGTAAGGCCCTATCCCAGGATGCCAGTGATACAGTGCACTAAAATCCCAGTCCGGTATACCTTCAAACTTCCAGAGCAGGGGTGTCAAAGTCCCTCCTCGAGGGCCACAATCCAGCAGAGTTCTCAGGATTTCCCCAATGAATATGCATGAGATCTATTTGCATGCACTGCTTTCATTGTACGCTAATAGATCTCATGCATATTCATTGGGGAAATCCTGAAAACCTGACTGGATTGCAGCCCTCGAGGAGGGACTTTGACACCCCTGCTCTAGAGGGATAGATGTCAGGCTGGGGTTTTATCATCAGTGCCCTGAGCCTGTGCCTCACCTGGTTCAGCTAGATCAGGGGTAGGGAACTCCGGTCCTCAAGAGCTGTATTCCAGTCGGGTTTTCAGGATTTCCCCAGTGAATATGCATGAGATCTATTTGCATGCACTGCTTTCAATGCATATTCATTGGGGAAATCCTGAAAAACCGACTGGAATACGGCTCTCAAGGACCGGAGTTCCCTACCCCTGAGCTAGATGAATGACTTGAGAGAGAGGGGGAGATACTGAATCACTGGGGGGGAGGGGGGGAGAGAGAGCTATCTGATTAGGAGGGCATCAGTACAAAACTGGCTCAGAGCACCACAGTCCCTTGAGCCAATCCTGGGCATAAGTTCTCATGCCTAGGCACAAATCTGCAAACTTACACTAGTATTCTATAACTGCAATTATATGCAGAACTGTGGTTATAGAATGCCTACTCAGCAAGCATCATCCTAGCACCTAAATTTCGGTGACATTTATTGAATTTACCCCTTGGTGTTTACCTTGCATCACAGCTAGCTACATTCCACTGCATATTCTTTTCAGATAGAAATTTTGACAGATTAGACTATGAAAGCTAATTAGACTCAAAAATTTCATATATTCCTTATAATATTACATATATTCCTTAAAATAAAAAGGTATCATGCTTTGAATAAAGGTACTGTACAAACTCACAGGCACTAATTATTCCCTGGTAGTGATCAAACCTCTGCTGTGGCTCTTAATCTGCTGACTCGCACCAAAAATAAACACTTCCCAATCTAAAGTGAACTCACAACTAGCTGAGAGAATTCAGTACTTGAATCTTTGCTAGGTTACCAGGAACACAGCAGGTCAGGCTGGGATCTGAGTCAGCATCTAACTCAGCTCTCAGTCAATCTAACTATCTTGAGTTCCTAAAGGGAACAATTAGTCCTTCTTTCAAAGGTTCATTTGCAAGAATAAACAGAGCTTGCTGCAGCGCCTTCAAACAATGTAATGTGGAGAAGCTTAAAGGAACATGGCTGACTGCAGGACTAAAACTTATATTTTTAGAAGGTCATTTTATAACCGCATGCTTAAGCAAAAAAGTATGCACGTGCACATATGGATTTTGTCAGATTTGAAAGCAAAAGCAAAAAACACAACACTGAGTTGTATTGTTTTCCATAAAAAAAAAAAAAGCCAGCCTTTTGTATGGAAATATTGAGTTTGGTGAAAGGTAAAATGGTGTGGCAGCTATGTTAGTCAACTTTTAAAGGTAATATATAGAAACATAATATGAATGAAATAAAGTGATATAATTTTTATTGAAATAATTTAATGCATTTTTTTATTAGCTTTTGAAGGTAACCCTTTTTCTTCAGATCAGAAAAATAACCAGTCTTTCCAACCAAATAAAGTTAGTAAATTCATTGGATACCATTAAAGATTGCACTAGCATCCTGTACTAGCTTCCCTGGTCCTACATTTCGACCTGTAAATGCAGCTTTGCCGATATACCTTCATCCTCCCCAGCAATATAACATAACATAAAAGCTTGCTTCTATACCGCATAACCGCGAAATTCCATTTGGTTTAGAACATAAGAACATAAGCAATGCCTCTGCTGGGTCAGACCTGAGGTCCATCGTGCCCAGCAGTCCGCTCACGCGGCGGCCCAACAGGTCCAGGACCTGTGTAGTAATCCTCTATCTATACTCCTCTATCCCCTTTTCCAGAAGGAAATTGTCCAATCCTTTCTTAAACCCCAGTACCGTACTCTGCCTTATTACGCCCTCTGGAGGTGCATTCCAGGTGTCCACCACGCGTTGGGTAAAGAAGAACTTCCTAGCATTCATTTTGAATCTGTCCCCTTTCAACTTTTCCGAATGCCCTCTTGTTCTTTTATTATTCGAAAGTTTGAAGAATCTTTCCCTCTCTGCTCTCTCTATGCCCTTCATGATCTTGTAAGTCTCTATCGTATCCCCTCTAAGTCTCCTCTTCTCCAGGGAAAAGAGACCCAGTTTCTCCAATCTCTCAGCGTATGAAAGGTTTTCCATCCCCTTTACCAGACGCGTCGCTCTCCTCTGAACC
The DNA here is from genome assembly GCF_902459505.1 of Geotrypetes seraphini. NCBI lineage: Eukaryota > Metazoa > Chordata > Amphibia > Gymnophiona > Dermophiidae > Geotrypetes > Geotrypetes seraphini. Next base: position 304,154,580 of record NC_047084.1, on the reverse strand, counting down.
CTCAGAAAAAAGTATTTAATTACCTAGAAATTTAGCAAACCAATGTGTTAAGTGTTTCCTAAACTGCTGCTATGTGTTAGCGGTCGCAATTAAAGAGTTCAAGTCTTTGGGCTCCTTTTACAAAGGTGCGCTAAGCGTTTTAGCAGGTGCTAAATATTAGCATGCGCTAACCACGCACTAAACGCTAACGCATGCATGTTAGTCTATGGACACATTTGCGCGCGTGTATATTTAGCGTGCGCTAAAACGCATAGCGCACCTTAGTAAAACAGGCGGGTATGTCTTTTCTGAAACTAATACCAAAGATAGAGCCTCCTTACTAATCCATGTTTAAGATGGGAAAATATCTACCGTAAACATGTTACAGTGTTTTGCGATGTTTGCCTCTTCGGGCACTCTAACCGTGTGCTATTTTAAAAACAAATATTTGGGGGAGGGCGCAAGGATATGGGCAGGGAATGGGTGTGGAGGAGTTATCCAGCACTGCATTCACATTGGCATCCACTAACTGGATCTCACAAACTCAATGCAGGAACACTTTCCCCCAAGTTCTTTATAGTCTGCCTAAAGTTAGGTGCATGGAGACTGCTAGAAAACTTGGAAAAGACCACGGTAAGCCGTTTTAATAATCTGTTGCTAAAAAAAAAGCAAAAAAAAAAAAAAAGCTGAAATACATGCATGTTAAACTGTCTGGAACCTGTTTAGCGAGCATGTTGAAGGCAGATTTTAGTTTTGAGAATCTGCCCCTCAACCCCTATGCTCACTTATGCACAAAGCTCTGGCAAAAAAATACCGGGTTGGGAGCAATTTTATTTTAGTTGGCCATGGTCAGCACAAATAGCATGGTAAAAGTGGGAGGAACTGTGCCTGAGCCTTGCGCAGAAGAGCAAATCAGTCTTCTGCGCAGGCCCAGTACATCTCCCAATCGCTGGAGGTCGCAAGTAGTTTTTAAAAGTGTTTTTAGTTTTGTTTTAATCGCCTGATATGGACACAGCATCTGTTACGCAAGTGTGTGGCCAATGCCTAATAGCTACATTGTGGCCATAGGCGTGGGACAAGCGCGCACATAACGGATTCACGGACAGCTACTCACAGAAAATTTTGCCTGGTAAGAAGTGGGCATTCCCTTTTGTGCATTACAAGGAAAGCTCATTTAAATACTAATGAGCTCCTTATAATGCATTTGCATAACGTTCTCGGGGGCTGCTAAGGCAATTGGTAAAAGTCCCCCAAGCACCCTTTTGAGCACTGGAGGCTGAGCTGCCGGGCATGTAAGACTGCCTACAAGCAGTCTTGCTTGCATGGCAGACTTTTGTGCGTTGGGGCTTCAGAACCTATTGCTGCCACTGTTTCCAGAGCTATGCCATGCAGTTTTCTCTATGCTACTTCTGGAGAAAGATAAGCAGGGAGTGGGGGGGAGCTAAGAACAAATATCCCATCAGAGAGAAGGGGCTTGGAATCCAGAAATGCATGTTTGTCTGAAGCACAAAATACTCTACAATAGTGTTAAAAGATAGCACTGGCCAACACTCATTTTGGTGCCTCAAATGTTAGACTGTTTCTGGGTATATTTGACCTGCTGATTCCAAAAATGGCTTTCCATTGCAAATGCAAGCAGTGTCTCACTTCCGGTTCACCACACAATTGTTTCCCACGTACTCATCTTTATAGGACCCCCAGGGACCCCTGAAGAAGACTTTTTGTCGAAACACGGACTGTGTTGGGCCCTGTATCTCTAGCGGAATAGGTCCTTTAAGGCTCTTATGTGGATGATTTACTTTTATGTGGATGGAATTATTTTATGTGGATGATTTTAGTGTACCTTTGGAACTTTGATACTTTCAAATAAAGTCCATTTGGGAACATCGTCACTCCACAGAGTTTTTTTGGTTTTCTCCAAAAACGGCACCAGTTTTCTCCTCTCAGCTCTAGTTTTTGAAATACAGAACATGTGCCATATACCACCCTTCACTCTGCTCACCCATTAAAACATCAGGATATTTTAATGTAGTGCTTAAATTAATATTTTTTAAGCATGAAGGAAACATTAAAAATTAAAAGAAAAGTATACAATATACCCTACCAAAAGCACAAGTTTATGATACAAACTTTCCAGTCATTCGACACACAAGAAGCTCCTTTTGTAAGACTTCCGAGATTGGGATTAGAGAATGACACGGGGAAAAAATCTGTCCTGTCACCGCCCCGGCCCCGGCCCACCATCCTCTGCACCGCCCCGTCACCGCCATTCCCTTCACCGCCCCGTCACCGTCACCGCCATCCCTTTCACCGCCCCGTCACCGCCACTGTCATCCCATTCACCGCCCCGTCACCGTCCCCGCAGCATCCATATAAGCCTTAGTACTGTAATATTTAGCTTATTCCTTTCTTATAAATCAAAGTTCCTGCTGCTGAACTAGAGAAAGAGATGTTCAGCTGGCAGGGCTTTGTTTATAAATTTTTATCAACACAACTAATATACTACTTTATCCTAAAGCAAAAAATAAATAAATAGAATTTTTTTTCTACCTTTGTTGTCTGGTTTCTGCTTTCCATATCTTCTCATTCAATTCCTTCCATCCACTGTGTGTCTTCTCTCTGCGTCTTCCATTTGATGTTACTGTGCCTCTCCCTTCACCCTCCCCCAATTGGTCTAGTACCCATCTTCTTCCCTCCGCTCCCCCATAGTCTGGCATCTGTCTTCTTCCCTTCCAGCATCTTCTCCCCACTTTGTCTTCCACATTTCCCTTCAGGGTCTGTTCCTCTCTACCCTCTTTCAATGTCTGTTCTATTCCTTTCCACCACCACCCTTCCCTCCCTCCTTTACCATCTGTTCCTTTCTACCACCCTTCAGTTCCTCTCCTCTCGCATGGCCTATCTATCTACCTTCCTCCCTCTTATTTTCGTGGCACGTTACAATGTAATTTGTGCAAGCCACTGGAGCCTGCGAACTCAGTCCCTGTCCCATCCCCACAAACCATCTCGCTTCTGTGCTCCTATTTTCCCCATTTCTAATATCTCTCCTATGTATCTGCCATTGCCCTCCCCCCCTGAGTCCATATACCATCCCCATGGCATGTCCCCTTTATGTCTCTGTCCCTATGCCCCATGCACATAATTTCCCCTCTTTCTGTTACCTTCCTCTGTCCAGATTTCCCCTATCTTCCTCTTCCATACCAGTGTGTCTTTTCTTTTCAACCCCATCTAGCTTATTTCCCTCTTTCTACCCCCCCTGCTTCCAGCATCAGGCTCACCTGCCTGTCTTCCCCTTTCTTTCCTGCTGTGGGTTTCTTTCTTTCCCTCTTCATCCCCTTGGCCCTTCCTTCCTAGCATGAGCCGGGAACAAACGCGATCGCCCGGTCTAGCAGCCCCCACCTACCCGATCGCAGCATTTAGCCAGCTCCCTCCCTCCATCTCACCTTATATTCTGAGTTTCCTCTTTCCCAAGCCGCACGCGTTTAAAAGACGCGCACACGCGGCTGCATGAGTCCATCAAGCTTCTTCTCTCCTGCAACTTTCTGTTTCCGGTTGTGTCAGAGGAGAAGCTTGATGGACTCGCGCAGCTGCGCGTGCATGGCTTTTTGAACGCGTGCGGCTCAGGAAAAAGGAAGCCGGCAAACTCAGAATTTAAGGTGAGGTGGAGGGAGGGAACTGGCTAAACGCTACGGGCGGGCGGTGGCTGCGGGGACCGTGCGATCCTTAATGCCTCACTGCGGAGACAAGACCATTCACCGCTCCACGGGCGGTGAATGGCCTTGTCCCCGTCCCCGCAGCGACTGTTATTTTTCTTTCCCCGTTCCGACGGGTTACCCGCGGCTAAACGCGGCTAGCCGCGGGTAACCGCCACCATGTCATTCTTTAATTGGGATCTGCCAGGATAATGCCGTTTAAGATTCCAACAATAGTCTTCCATCATGTGTGCATCCCATCTTCCTTGATATCTGGCTTCCACTGTTTTTATGTCTTGGTGAAATCTTACACTTTGCTCTTTGCTTAAGTCACCAAGGTTAACATTAGAATATAAGCAGTGCCTCTGCTGGGTCAGACCAGAGATCCATCATGCCCATCAGTCCTCTCATGTGGCGGCCCATCAAGTCCAGACCTGTTATCTATACCCTTCTATCCACTTTTCCTTCAGAAAGTTGTCCAATCCCTTCTTGAACTCCAATACCGTACCCTGTCATATCACATTCTCTGGAAGCACATTCCAGGTGTGCACCATTTTTGGGTGAAGAAGAACTTCCTAGCATTGGTTCTGAATCTGTCCCCTCTCAATTTTTCTGAATGCCCTCTCGTTCTTGTAGTTTTCGAAAGTTCTCTGGAAAGCGATTTAAGTGGCTGTGATCATAACTATTACACAGTTACTAACTTACTTATGTGTCACAATTTAATGTTTTGGATGTAAAATTACAGTTGGAAATATATAAACACCCTCACTATATCTGCTAACCTGTACGCAAAAACAGAAACCAGGTAACAGAAGACAAAGTTGAAAAACCCATTAGAATTTAAATCTATGTGCTACTCTTTTAAACAGATCAGGTTGAGAAACCTTTGAAATACAAATTTATGTAGTCTATGGAAACCATGCATATCAACTAAATTTTTTTCACATAATTATGTAATATAACAGAACAAAGGCAATTTTGTCATTTCAGCTTTACATTTTTATGCATTATAGGAAAGGAAGTAGACAAATAGTTGTGAAAGAAAGGTCATTATACATTTTTAAATGTGGGTAATTTAAATACATAAATTTCCCATTCAAAAAAGAAAGCTCGTTATGACATCCCGATTCTGCAAAAGAGATCTTTTAAATAGCAGTAAAACAATCAATAAATTCAACCATACCTAAGAAAGATATAGCGGTACTAGAAAAGGTTCAAAGAAAAATGACCAAGATAATAAAGGAGATGGAATTCCTCTCGTATGAGGAAAGACTAAAATGGTTAGGGCTCTTCAGCATGGAAAAGAGACGGCTGAGGGGAGATATGATTGAAGTCTACAAAATCCTGAGTGGAGTAGAACGGGTACAAGTGGATCGATTTTTCACTCTGTCAAAAATTACAAAGACTAGGGGACACTCGATGAAGTTATAGGGAAATACTTTTAAAACCCAATAGGAGGAAATTTTTTTTCACTCAGAGAATAGTTAAGCTCTAGAATGAGTTGCCAGAGGTTGTGGTAAGAGTGAACAGAGTAGCTGACCAGTTTTAAGAAAGGTTTGGACAAGTTCCTGGAGGAAATGTCCATAGTCTGTTATTGAGAAAGACATGGGGCAAGCCCCTGCTTGCTCTGAATCGGTAGCTACTCTTTGGATTTTGGCCAGGCACTAGTAACCTGGATTGGCCACCGTGAGAATGGGCTACTGGGTTTGATGGACCTTTGGTCTGATCCAATAAGGCTAATTTTATGTTCTTAAACTAGAGCAGATGCGATCTATCCAATGTAATTTTCTGAATCAGCACCCCCAAATAACCCCAGGAACAGATAACCCCCCCCCCCACACACACACACACACACACACACACAAAACAAGGCACTAAGAAAATTATTTTTTTGTATTGGCCTATTTAATAGTTTCATCTAATAGTTTCTTACATTATCACATATATTATCAATTTTACTATTCTTTCCTAATTAATCAAATGTTTGGATATCACACCATTCAAGTCAGCAATCCTCTCTTCTACAATAGACACACACAGGGATTTGAAAGAATTCTATGAGCCATTGTTTTCCATACTTATTTGTTGAAAATGAATATGAAAAAAAATCAGAATAATTCATAATTGATGTACTTAACCGAGCACGTATTTTTTGCTAGAAAATTATGATTATTTAGAATGCTCCTGACTCATGATTTAAATCATGCTTTAAGTGGATTTGATTTGATTTCAATCCACTCTGCTTCCTTACTAGACATTTAAATTGCGATTTAAATCATGATTTAAACTACTTAGTTCTAAATCAAATCCACGCTTATGTGACACTCAGAGCTGGCTCGCTTCCTCCTTATATAACCTTGATCCAGAAGGTCACTCTAATGGAGTCCCACCTGCACAATGCAGCTAATGCTTGCAAGCCCTGGTCTTTTCAGTACATGGTTCCTCATACAAATTTAGTTCTACCAAACTATTTCAATTCTAATCTTCAATACCTATCAGCTAATGGATCTACAGAAACCAAAACTAATTATATAAAATCAACAAGACTCAACTATACCCTCATGACTTCAGTCTCTCAAACATGATGACAATTTAACTGGTGGGAAATGATGGCGAGTGCAGTCTTTACATTATTGACTGCAGTATATGTGACCGAGCTGGTTTTTGAATCTGCAGAGTTCACACCAGTGGCATAACAAGACACCCAATTTTGGGCAGGCCTGAGCCCAAAGTAAGTGGGCACAAGAACAGTACCCCCTGTCTGGCATCTCTCCCTCTCCTCCCCCCCGCCTCAGTGATTTGGGGGGAGGGGCTCTCAATGTCACTCTCCAAACCCTCTGGTACTTCTTAATTCCTTCAGCTCTTTGCTGGCAGTGAGCAGTATGTGCTGGTCCCAAGCCTTTCTCTGACACAACTCTCTGGTTCCATGAACAGAAAGCTGCATCAGAGAAAAAGTTCAGGGCTAGCATGAGCAGCATTTAAGAGTAACTGCTTGTGGCCAGTGAAGAACTGAAAGATTTTAAAAGGCACTGGAGCATTGGAAGAGTGGAGTTAAAAGACTCCTTATCGTCTGGGAAGAAGAGGGGGGGGAAGGGGAGAGATGGGAGTCTTCAACTGGTGACGCTTGGGAGTCCTTGTCAGCCATATGACAGGTGTGCCACTGCTGGGTGGGTCTGAGTTTAAAGTGGTTGGCCTTGTGCCCACCTGGGTTCCACCCATGGCTATGCCATGGGTTCATTCCTGAGTCTCTGCCTGCCAGCCTTTCCCATGTTACTCTTTCCTAAATTTGTTCCATAGCTGCAGTATAGCAGATCTGGATTACAAACAAGGAATCCTTTGTTACCACCCCTCTCCTAGCTACTGTTCCAGTCTATTTGACCCGTTTGACCCCCTGTCCAAATAAGGACAGAACTTACCGTATTTTCGCGGATATAACGCGCGCGTTATACGTGATTTTACGTACCGCGCATACCCCTCGCGCGTTATATGCCTGAGCGCGGTATACAAAAGTTTTTAAACATAGTTCCCACCCCGCCCGACGCCCGATTCACCCCCCCAGCAGGACCGCTCGCACCCCCACCCCGAACGACCGCTCGCACGCGCTCCCACCCGCACCCGCATCCACGATCGGAGCAAGAGGGAGCCCAAGCCCTCTTGCCCGGCCGACTCCCCGACGTCCGATACATCCCCCCCCCGGCAGGACCACTCGCACCCTCACCCCGAAGGACCGCCGACTCCCCAACAATATCGGGCCAGGAGGGAGCCCAAACCCTCCTGGCCACGGCGACCCCCTAACCCCACCCCGCACTACATTACGGGCAGGAGGGATCCCAGGCCCTCCTGCCCTCGACGCAAACCCCCTCCCCCCAACGACCGCCCCCCCCCCAAGAACCTCCGACCGCCCCCCAGCCGACCCGCGACCCCCCTGGCCGACCCCCACGACACCCCCACCCACCTTCCCCGTACTTTGTGTAGTTGGGCCAGAAGGGAGCCCAAACCCTCCTGGCCACGGCGACCCCCTAACCCCACCCCGCACTACATTACGGGCAGGAGGGATCCTAGGCCCTCCTGCCCTCGACGCAAACCCCCCTCCCTCCAACGACCGCCCCCCCCCCAAGAACCTCCGACCGACCCGCGACCCCCCTGGCCGACCCCCCCACCCCCCTTCCCCGTACCTTTGGAAGTTGGCCGGACAGACGGGAGCCAAACCCGCCTGTCCGGCAGGCAGCCAACGAAGGAATGAGGACGGATTGGCCCATCCGTCCTAAAGCTCCGCCTACTGGTGGGGCCTAAGGCGCGTGGGCCAATCAGAATAGGCCCTGGAGCCTTAGGTCCCACCTGGGGGCGCGGCCTGAGGCACCGACCATGTGTCTCAGGCCGCGCCCCCAGGTGGGACCTAAGGCTCCAGGGCCTATTCTGATTGGCCCACGCGCCTTAGGCCCCACCAGTAGGCGGAGCTGTAGGACGGATGGGCCAATCCGGCCTCATTCCTTCGTTGGCTGCCTGCCGGACAGGCGGGTTTGGCTCCCGTCTGTCCGGCCAACTTCCAAAGGTACGGGGAAGGGGGGTGGGGGGGTCGGCCAGGGGGGTCGCGGGTCGGTCGGAGGTTCTTGGGGGGGGGGGCGGTCGTTGGAGGGAGGGGGGTTTGCGTCGAGGGCAGGAGGGCCTGGGATCCCTCCTGCCCGTAATGTAGTGCGGGGTGGGGTTAGGGGGTCGCCGTGGCCAGGAGGGTTTGGGCTCCCTTCTGGCCCAACTACACAAAGTACGGGGAAGGCGGGTGGGGGTGTCGTGGGGGTCGGCCAGGGGGGTCGCGGGTCGGCTGGGGGACGGGCGGAGGTTCTTGGGGGGGTGGCGGTCGTTGGGGGGAGGAGGTTTGCGTCGAGGGCAGGAGGGCCTGGGATCCCTCCTGCCCGTAATGTAGTGCGGGGTGGGGTTAGGGGGTCGCCGTGGCCAGGAGGATTTGGGCTCCCTCCTGGCCCAATATTGTCGGGGAGTCGGCGGTCCTTCGGGGTGGGGGTGCGAGTGGTCCTGCCGAGGGGGGAGAAGAATCGGACGTCGAGGGGGGGCATCAGGCTTTCAGGATGGGGACAGGACTTCAAGGGGGGACAGGCAGGACTTCAAGGGGGGACAGGCAGACCTTCAAGGGGGGACAGGCAGACCTTCAAGGGGGGACAGGACTTCAAGGGGGACAGGCACGGAGAGGCGGGGCAGTGCACCGAAAGTCAGGGCGGGTGAACGGTGAGTCGGGGCAACCAGAGGAGAGTCGGGGCAGTGCACCGAAAGTCAGGGTGAGTCGGGGCAACCAGATGAGAGTCGGGGAGGGCGAAAGGAGAGTCGGGGTGGCCAGAGGAGAGTCGGGGAGAGCGAAAGGAGAGTCGGGGTGGCCAGAGGAGAGTCGGGGAGAGCGAAAGGAGAGTCGGGGTGGCCAGAGGAGAGTCGGGCAGCATGCGCGTTATATGCCTGAGCGCGGTATAGAAAAGTTTTTGTACATATCATCGTGATTTCTGCGTGCTATACCCCTGTGCGCGTTTTACAATGGTGCGCGTTATATCCGCGAAAATACGGTACTTATTTGAGATTTCATAAAGATCTGAAGACTTTTTTAAAAATATGATATAGCTTAATGATTTAGTTTTTGCATTTTTTCCCCCATACATTGTGTATCTTCTTTTGATGTAAATCGCCTTGAACAATTAGACATAAGTGTGATCCAAAAATTGTGTATTAGATTAGATTTGATTGCATTTGAGGCAATTAGTAAAGATGTCACTCTGTCACTTATTTCAGACCTTGTGAACAAGCTCTCATTTTCACCAGCTGCCAAATTTACTAACACACAATAACAGGAAGAGAATTAAGAGATTGCAGTAGGGAAAAAATTGCTTTTCCACCAAGGAAACACAAACGACAAAAAAAAAAAAATCAATATTAGTTTAATTAGTATGTGACAACTAATAACTTCATTCCTTCTCCCACAGTCAGCTATACCCGCATTCAACAGTATGTTTGAAATAAACACTTACTGCTACTTCAGGCTAGACTTTCATTACAATTTATCTTTATAAAAAAAAGTTGAAGTTATGACCCAGGTGCAAAAGAAAGACACCTTCTCAGTTAACTCAATGTTTAATGCATCAAGAATTGATATTTTATTCATTCATAGAAAGTGATTTCCCTACGCACTGAAGAGACCTTGACTTTGACTTAAGAAGTGGTAAGATGAAGTCTGAATCTAAATCCTTATCTGATGATTTAAAAAAGCCTTAGATGTACATTAAAGTCCCATTATCCAGCACACTAGAGCAGGGTTGCTCAACCCAGGCCTCAGAAGATACAACCAGCCAGTCAGGTACTCAGGATATCCACAATGAAAATGCATAAGATAAATTTGCATACTGGTTGGGGGGGGGAGAAGTCAAGATGGCGGTGGCTTGCTGGCGTTAGTCGAGTGAGTGGTTACCTCGCTAGCGGTTTCGCTAGATTTTCCTTTGAGAATGCCTCATACTAAAAGGAAAGGTGCAGTCCGTTTGGGACCTCCACCGACGGACACATCAACTCCTATGCACCAGACACTACTTGACTTTACCGCCAGAACCCCTCAAGAGAATGGAGAGTGAGGCTTGCTAGCGCTGGCACTTGGGGATTCAGTAGCTGCGCCTGAGCCGGAAGTCTCACTATCGCCTCCAGCTCCCATTGTTCCTCCGAATCCTGCGGTCCAATCGCCTGAGAGTCAAAACCTCCCTGATACCGAAGGGGTTTTGGGTTTGTATTCTTTGGAGGGTAACCAGGCGACAAAGGATCCCACGATGAAACCAACAGGAGCTGGGATATTATCCTCAGCCCCTTCAGAGGTTACCCTGCTGGATGTCTGGGGAGTTCTCCAAAGAATGGAAGGAACAGTAGTGAAGACGGCCCAAGAAACATCAGAATTGGTGAGGAAAATGGATTCTTTGTCTAAAACTGTGGAAAATGTTAAAGCTGACAATGAAGTTAAATTTCAATCAGTACATGAAGATATAAAGTTCCTGAAAACAGCAGTTGATAGTTTGGTTAAAGATAAATTGGTGGTTCATAGAAAAATTGAACAGTTTGAAAATTTTAATAGAAGATTAAATCTGCGTTTCTTGAACTTTCCAAAGGCTTTAGAAATATCAGCTGTAGAATTGTTTAGGAAGTACTTGACTCAAAACTTAAACTTCTCTCCCGAGGCTATTCCTTCATTAAACAAGATTTATTATTTGCCTATGGAAAAAAAAACCTCTGGGAATGAAGTAGAGATTCAAAATCGGATCCAGCAAGTTCCTGCTACTATGGATTTAGATAACCTGTCAGCTATACTGGAGACTACTACAACAACTGAGGAAAGAGCAACATTGCTTGTGTCTTTTATCTTTCAACAAGATTTGAACTCTGTACTAAAACTTTATTTTTGGAAATTCCAAATTCCTTTTATGGGTCAACATATATGGATTTTTCCTGACGTAAATAAAGAGACACAGTCAAGAAGGAAATCATTTCTAGTTATGAGACAAGAAGCTAAAGAAATTGGTGCAGTCTTCCAATTGATGTACCCATGCAAATGCCTTATTAAATATGCTGGGACTAAATATACTTTTTTTGTTCCTGAACACTTGCGAGCCTTCCTAGACTTGAAGAAGTCTATGGGAAGTAATTGGATATTAAGGGGCTTTTAAGCCGTTAATGCTTTTTCATTTATTTTTTTCCTTGTTTCTTCAGTTAAATTTGGTCCCCATTATTAAAGAGTTCCCCACCAGTAATTAATTGAGGTCTAAGGAGAATTTTTGGATTCCTAATATGTTAATATTATGTGATATATATTGTTTTCTTTCGATTTGCCTACACAGGTTGTTTTACTTGTATATCATGTTAATAATTAGAAATAAATAAATTTTTTAAAAAAGATAAATTTGCATACACTGCCTCCATTGTATGCAAATCTATCTCATGCATATTCATTATAGATATTCTGAAAATCTGATTGGCTGTTCGTGTATTGAAGACTGGGTTAGAGGAATAGACTTTGCTGGTTAAACATAGGGTTACCAGATGCCTCCAGAAAAAAAGATGAGAGATTGAGATATCCAGATTTTACTTCCATTGAAAGCAATGGAAGTAAAATTCAGATGTCTCAATTCGTCCTCCTTTCACTAGAACCATATGGTAACCCTAGTTAAGCAAATATGCTGGTTAATGATGATTTTTTCATTCAAATACTAAAAACACTCATATTTCCTTCCACCATGTCTCGCTCTTCCTTTTTTTATCCTCTGTTTAAACTCTGAAGGTAGCAATGTCAGCAATCTTCTTTCGGTGCTCAGTGTGGTGCTGAGAAACCTTAAAGGAACATACGTATGTATGCATGCAGCAAAAAACGGCTTACCGCAAAACGTGCTTAGACAACCAGAGCAGGATTAACCAATAGGCCAATGTTGGTGGGCATCAACATTGTTTTTAACCAATAGGCCAATGAAGGAGGGCATCAACATTGCATCGATCACCAACGCGCCCACCCCCCCGATCGACAATGCGGGCCCCATCCCGTTCGGCAACAAGGTCCCCCCCATTGACGGAAAGTAAGACAAGCAAGCAACGCGGGTAAGAAAGGCAACGGGAACTGTAATTGTGCAAGCGGTGCTGCTTGCCCAATGCTTCCCTCTGACGCAGCTTCCTGTTTCCGCCTGGGCGCATGGTGGGGTGGGGCGAGGCAGGGGGCCCAGTGTTCTTGGGTGCCTAGGGGCCCTTGACAAATTAATCCTGCCCTGTAGACAACCCATGTTAATTTTTGGATGTGTGTGTGCTATTCCCATACTATAAAATATAATAATCCAGCCTGCTAGTGGGCATGCACTATTTTTAGCAAATTGCATTTAGTTAAAACAGGTTGGTGCTGTAATAGAAAAGGAATCTAGAGGTCAACACAGATGAAAGATAGATGTGTCTGCTTTATTAAATAAAATAAAGCCTTAATCAGTTGAGATGCAGAAAAAATTATATATACTGTACCAGAATAGAAGAGCCTTGACCAGCACAATAAAAATGAGAGAGAGCTCCAGGCAATGAGCAAAAACAAAAATCCTGTCACCTGGCATATAAATGATTGTCAATAAATACCACTTAATGGGCAGAAATGAAGCAAAAGCTAACATGAAATACATGAAATGTTGAAAAATTGCATGAAAAAAATGAATGCAAAATAGTAATCAGAAGGATATCAACTATGTTCTCTTTCAGAGATATTTTTTAATATTTTAAACTAACTCATTTGTAAAAATGTTTAAATTTACACAATTAGTAAAAAACAGAAAAGAATCTTTAGTCAATACATTTGAAATCATTAACTTGTATACAAATGGGAAATTCCATAAATAGTGCCAAAAGTTATATAGAATAAAAGTTTATAGAATAAAATTGAGTACCAAATCCTGTGCTCAACTTTGGAGGCGAGGATCTATGCCACATGAAACTGGTGTAAATTGTGGTGCGCAAGCTGGGTGTGGATTCCTGCTATTCTGTAATACTATGCAAATCTTTTGTGAATGCTCCTGACCCACCCAAAACCCTCCCTAACCACACCCCCTTTTGAGTTGCAAGTCATCCAGTATAGATGCCCATTGTTACAGAATAGCAAATTGGTGCCCAAATCATAACTAGTGTCAAATCCTTGTTAACTCCAATAATTAAATCATTGGAGCCATTAACAAATTATTTTGGGTGCTGATTAGGGATCCATATTCAATTTTGAGCGCCCAAATTTGGGTATCTTTTATAGAATCCAGGGGAACATCAATTGTACTGTATATGCCTAAATTTAACAGAAAATATCCTGAACATTAACATGCTCGAGAAATGGGCCGCGACATGACAAATGAGGTTTAACGTGGATAAGTGTAAGGTGATGCATGTCGGTAACAAAAATCTTATACACGAATACAGGATGTCCAGTGCGGTACTTTGAGAGACCTCCCAGGAAAGAGTCTTGGGAGTGCGGTACTGGTCGACAAGTCGATGAAGCCGTCCACACAATGTGTGGCGGTGGCGAAAAGGGCAAACAGAATGCTAGGAATGATTAAGAAGGGGGATCACAAGTAGATCGGAGAAGGTTATCATGCCGCTGTACCGGGTCATGGTACGCCCCCACCTGAAATACTGCATCCAGCACTGGTCGTCGTATTTGAAGAAGAACACAGTACTACTCGAAAGGGTCCAGCGATGAGCGACTAAAATGGTTAAGGGGCTGGAGAAGTTGTCATAGAGTGAGAGATTAGAGAAATGGGCCTCTTCTCCCTTGAAAAGAGGAGACTGAGAGGGGACATGATCGAAACATTCAAGATAATGAAGGGAATAGACTTAGTAGATAAAGACATGTTGTTCACCCTCTCCAAGGTAGAGAGAACAAGAGGGCACTCTCTGAAGTTAAAAGGGGATAGATTCCGTACAAACGTAAGGAAGTTCTTCTTCACCCAGAGAGTGGTGAAAAACTGGAATGCTCTTCCGGAGGCTGTAATAGGGGAAAACACCCTCCAGGAATTCAAGACAAAGTTAGACAACTTCCTTCTGAACCAGAACATACGCAGGTAAGGCTAGACTCAGTTAGGGCACTGGTCTTTGACCTAAGGGCCGCCACGGGAGCGAACTGCTGGGCACGATGGACCACTGGTCTGACCCAGCAGCAGCAATTCTTATGTTAACAGACATAGATTCTGGCACAGAAAAAAAAAAGTGTCTATCCAAAGTCTGCAAAGTTGATCATTAAATATTTCTGCTTTTCTTTCCAGGATAAAGGACATCTCCAGGTCACAGTGAAGGAAAAAAACCAACAAATATTTCATGAATTATATCTTTGAAGTGTTATTTCAAAAACGGGGTTAACTTTCTTTCTCTATTGTACAGAAATGGTCACTGATGAGTCCTAGTTCTTTACTCATTCATTTCATAAAAACATTTGAAAATATTTTATATTTTAGTACTGAGATAGGTCTGTTTACTGAATAATGTTTTCCTTTTAAAAAGAATAGATTTACATCATAGGTAAATGGCATGATACTTTAGCGAGAGCACCCTTTTCAGAGGTTGCCAACTTCAGGAAAGTCAGAGATGAAGTTTGTACGTGAGTTGCAAAAGGACAGACTGTGCAGTCTTTGATGTGTTCTGATATAAGGTGTGGTCAAGTTCTCTGAAGACAAGAACTGAAGGGGAAAAATACTGAAATGTTGGCCTCCTAGTGGTGTTTCCTAGCTCTGGGAGAAAGGGCTGGTGAAATGGAAAAGTTCCCATGATTGGATGATACAAAGTCTCCAATACTGAAAGGGAGGTAATTCTGAAAAGGTCGTTAATATTTAGGTACTAGGATGCAGCTTCTAATCATGAATTCTGTATTGGCAATTATGCATGTAATTCCCATTACAGAAACTATCATAAGTCATCACTTCCTTCTCAGATTTGGTGTGCCCACTTGCATCATGTCAATGGCCATGATTAAATGTTGCAATTGTGTGCGTAATGACAGTATTCTAGAATCTTAGGGGCAGATTCTATAAACGATGCCTACCTCCTAGGTGCTATTCGACATGGTGGTCAATCAACCACTAGGTGACTAGCACAGGTGCCTACCAGCACCTAACTCATACCATGCCTATACTCCACTCCCAGCCGTGGCTATGTTTCAGGTAGGCACTTTGATGTAGGTGTCTCGGTAGGCGTTGCGAATTCCATTCACAATTTCAATTCATTTTTTAAAATCTTTTTTTTAATGGTGTTTTCAATTAAAATGGCAATTAAGTCAATTAAAAAATTTAGAGTTGTGTGTGGAATTGCCTAGGCTGCGCCTCACCTAGGTGCCATTTAAAGAATCAGCCCATTAGTGCATAATGGAAAGGCATGCCCCTGATCCTTCCATGCCCCTCCCATGTATATGCCCCTTTTTCGTAATGTATTATAGCTTTGGTGCTGCAGTGTAGTAAAGGGGGGGTGAACCACCCCCCGGGCGCTGTTTCGGTAGAGACACTAGCACCTCTCCGCCCCACATTCCCCACACGCCACACTCACCCCCTCCCTTCTCTGCCCCCGTACCTCTTTAAAATCTTCACCAGCGCAAGCAAGTACTCTAGCCTGCTGCTTGTGCCAGCCTGGTCCCTCTGAAATCACTTCCGGGCCAAGGAGCCAGGAAGTGACATCAGAGGGAAAGCCAACACCAGCGCGAGCAGCAGGCCGGATAAGATGCTCACGCTGGCAAAGATTTAAAGAGGTATGAAGGAGGGAAGGGAGGGTGTGAGTATGGCATGGAGGTACTGAAGAAGTGGGTGGGGGCAGAGAGGAGGGTGTGGGGGGTGCCACTGCCCCGGGTGCCTCCTACCCTTCCTACGCCACTGCTTTGGTGCACTAAATTTCTAGAATAGCAACTAAGGGGTGTTTTACTAAAGGGTGTTTAGCCTTTAATGCATTGTTTGTGCATGCTAACAGAGTACAGCAAGACCATGTTAAGGTATTGTGTGACAATTTCACTGTTAGCACAAAGTAAACCGCTTGTTAATGATTTTTAAGACTATTTCCTGGAGGGAACCTGGCATGCAATGAGGAATGAGCCTGGAAGCGTTATCCAGCTAGTGCATTATACTTAATCTGTGCCGACTGGACAAGGCAGAGTTAACCCAGAAGCACTTACCATCTCCTAAAAGGTACTGCACACTAATGATATTATTAACTTATGACCTGAATTAAAAAATAAATTGAGAATGCCTTAAAACGTGCTGTCTTAGATTTGCAGTTAAATGTGTGGGGAAATCCCACTTTAAGCCACATTAGCTCCAAATCTTAACTCATTTTAGCTAAAGGACCCCTAATTATCCCCAATTAATTCCAATTATTGTTGATTATTTGTTAGCACTAACTAGCATATAATTTACCAATTAACTTATACATGCAACTGGTAGTATTCAATTTTGTGCACTAAGATGGTCATTTAAGGTACTCATTGAAGATGAGAAAGTTCTATTCTTATTTCGGAATCTAAAAACTGGCATTTAGACATCCATATTGCATGGATGTCCAAATTTTGATTATATAAAGCCAGGATATGGGCATCTAATATTGCAGTACATCCATATGGCAAGGGGGTGCACTCTAGGTATGTTTTAGATGGGAATAGGGAGAGGCCGATCACAGAAGAGGAAGGGACGTCCATGACTAAACAGATGAATGTTGCTATTTAAACCTAGGGCTTCTTTTACGAAGCCACGTTAGCGGTTTATCGCGCATAATAGTGTGCGCTAATTTACCGGCCGCGCTAGCCACTACCGCTTCCCCGCGCTAGCCACTACCGCGGTAGTTTTTTGGCTAGCACGGGGGTTAGCATGCACTAAAAAGGTGTGTGCGATAATGCGGCTTCGTAAAGGAGCCCCTAGTATTTGGCATATCCAGGTAACATATTGAGCAGATGTCCGCTGGGAGGGGGGATTAAGGCACACCACCTCCTTAATCCCCCAGTGGTAGGGTTGCCATATGTACTGTTGCAAAAACCCGGGCACATGGCCCGTTCTGTTCTACCTCCGGCCCCGTCCTATTCTGCCCCCAGCCCCACCCCCACAAAGTTTTGTTTCTTCCTTCCTGACCTCCCGGCTGCTTCTAGAGGGCCTCGAGCATGTGCGGATGCATATGACGTTATCCGCGCATGCTCAGAGGCCCTTCAGAAACGGATGGTTTTGGAAAATCTATCCGGGCACCCAGACAGTCCTATAAAAAGAGGACATATCCAGGTTTTCCTGGACATCTGGTAACCCTACCAAGTGGTTGCTGTCTCATTCCCTCTCCTCTGAATGTGAAACCAGCAAAGAATACCAGGCTGTATGACAGCTTCAGTTTCTATGGGCTTTCTTAGCAGGAGCACACGCAGGTCTGAGGAGTAGCCTAGTGGTCAGTGTAATAGACTGAGATCTTTGAGATGCAGGTTCAACTCCCACTTTATCTTTTTTTTTTTTTTTTTTAAATAATTGTGAGCCCACCAGGAACAGGACCAATTCAGACTGGTGGTTCAGTCATTGAATTTAAGCAAATTAGATTATTATAACATCGTTTACCTAAGAATTTGCTTAAGAGAATACAGATTGTTCAGAACTCAGCAGTTTGGTTGATTTATAAGTTGAGAAAATCAGATAGGATTATACCTTTCTATATTGTTTTACTGTGGAAGCCAGGGTAACATTTAAACTGTACTGTCTATTGTTTAAAATATTGTATGGCTTGACCATGAACAATTTAGTATGTAGATCATCAGCTAGTCAACATTACAAAGCGTAAGATACTCTGTCACTGCAAATCCCTAGCCCTAAGGGGATAATTTCAAAAAAAGCTGTTCAATACTTTATTTTCTTATCAGGCTGCTGCTGTTTGATCTATTTTTCCAACCCAATTACAATCTATACCAAATTTCAATACTTTTAAAAAATGCTTTCTGTTTCAAAAGTATAATCTTTGTAGATAATAGCAGGATAACGTCCATCTATATTGTAATTTGGTATATCATTTGTATATCTAGGATTTACTATCCTAGCTTCTGTGTGATGTTATCCACTATAAACAAATCATTGACTATAGCAGAATATAAATGATTTGACTGTAACTGTATATGAGGCACCTGCAAACCTGAAGGCTATTGAAGTGGTGTACATTCAGGTATAGGGTAGGGTTTACCAGCTGAAGTAGGATTTGAACCTGTGTCCCCTAACTCATAGCCCACTGCCCTAACCAATAGGTTACTCCTCTGCTCTGCAGGGCTGTCTGTGTGGCCATTTTTATAAGATGGATGTTCCTATGCTGCCACCTATGTTCCCTCTAAGCTAAGCACATGAGCAATTGCTCATATGTTCTAGGTGCATCACTCACAAATTGTTGGGTTTTAGAACTTGTTATTCACACAATTTTTTTTATATATATATATATATAAATATGTCACTCACATGAGAGAAAATTTGCACACACCCAGCCAATCCTTAGAGGGAGCATTGGACCTACCACATAGATGTCCATGTCCTTTGTGTCCCTTGTTTTCCCCATTCATAATTTGGAAGTTTCAGTTTGTAAAATGGAAGCTCATGCTGGATGTTTTCAGCGCATGAATGTCCAGCTCACATGTATTTTGGATACGTCTGGCGAAAGCGCAAGCGAAAGAGTAAATGGCTATAAATATATAAAAGGGAGACAAAATTTTTTCCAGGTATATTAGTGAAAGAAGAAAGACAAAAAATGGAATTATGAGACTGAAAGAAGGTATGAACCGCTATGTAGAGAGTGATGAGGACAAAGCAAACATGATAAACAAATACTTCTGTTCGGTATTCACAGAAGTAAAAAAAATGGAGAAGAACCAAAATTGGTTAGCAAAGTTACACCTGAGAATGGAGTGGAAACCGCACCATTCATAGAAGAAAGTGTTTATGAACAATTTGAAAAACTGAAAGTGGACAAAGCTTTGGGACCAGATGGGATCCATCCCAGGATTTTGAGGGAGCTCCGAGAGTTTCTGGCAGGTCCTCTTAAAGATTTATTCAGTCTTTAGAGACAGGAGAGGTTCCGTGGGACTGGAGAAGAGCAGATGTGGTCCCTCTTCACAATAGTGGTTGCAGAGATGAAGTGGGAAACTACAGGCCGGTAAGCCTCACTTCAGTTATTGGAAAAATAATGGAAACATTGTTGAAGGAAAGGATAGTGAAATTCTAAAATCTAATGGATTGCAAGATCTAATGATACATGGGTTTACTAAAGGTAAATCATACCAAACAAATTACTACTTTTTATAGGGTCTAACTCACTGTGATCGAAGACTTATTGGCAATTTAAATCTTGATGTCTGATTGTCCTTTTGTATTATTTTAAGTATTATGTAAGCTTGATCTTAAGTAAACCGCCTAGGGCTAGATGGTATAGAAATTTTTTAAATAAATAAATAAGGTGTTGATGCCCCTATATAGATCATTGGTGAGGCTGTATCTGGTGAAGTATATGAAAAGACTTGAAGCGGTCCAGAGGAAGGTGACGAAAATGCGAAGGAGTTTGAACCAAAAGAAGTATAAAAGACTGGAAGACCTAAACATGTACTGAATACTCTGGAGGAGATGTGATACAGACATTTAAATACTTGAAAGGTATTAATATAGAAACAAATCTTTTCCAGAGAAGAGAAAATGGTCAAACTAAAGGGCATAATTTGAGGTTGCAGGAAGGAAGACTCAGGAGCAATGTTAGGAAATTCTTTTTCTCAGAGAGGGTGGTAGATACCTGGAATGCCCTCCCGAGGGAAGTAGTGGAGAGGAAAACGGTGATGGAATTAAAAAAAGAGTGGGATAAGCATAGAGGATCTCTAATTAGAAAACAAAGAATGTAAATGAAAGAGCTAAGGCTGGTACAGGACAGGCTTGCACGGTCTGTGTCCTATATGTGATGATTTGGTGTAGGATTGGGCTGGGGAGGGCATCAATGGGAACTCTACTAACTTGGAACATGAGGATGTTACTGTCCAGACTGGGTAGGCTGGAGTGAGCTTGGACGGCAACTTCAGCATTTGGAACAATACCAGGTGGACTTTACAGTCTATGACCCAGAAATATCAAAGAAGAGACAAGTTAATTTAATCATGTATTTTTCAAATTTATATATTTATTGATTTTCAAATCAAACAAACAAGAATAACTTAATCATGTATTTTTAATGGGTATAACTAATGGGTAGACTGGATGGACTGTTCAGATCTTTATCTGCCATCATTTACTATGTTACTATGTTTTTTTTCTAAAATACATGTAAGAAGCAGCTCCATTTGTGATGTACTGACACATTCTAAGCTGGTCCTCCTTTCTAAAACGTCACTCCACATGTGAAGATGTGCACATGAGATCATAGAATTAGGGGTCATAGATGATAATGGCAGATAACATCAGTTCCAAATTGTTGACAAGCAATTCAGGACTATGAAGACTGGAAAAAAAATAAAAAGTGTACGGAAAGACAGATGCACATAAACACAGTGTTACTTCAGGAAGCATCCATCAATCAAAACTGACATATGAATGGTTATGGAGAGGCAAACTGAAGCCTAAGGATGAGACACTGATAGCTGCAGCCCAGGACAGTGGATTTGTACATGAGATGGTTCGCAGCAATTATAGAAGAAGCTGGCAAACTGATAAGTGTAGATTCTGCAAGAAAAAATTGGAACTTGATAGTTGGCTGTGAGGTTCGGTGGGGGGGTGGGGGAAGAAAAGTTTCATACAGAAATATTCTGTAATCCACACTCAACAAAAGCGGCATATAAACTATAAAATATTCAATAAAGTGGCTTATAGCCACCAATGACATTCTTCACAGATATTTAATGCTGGGCCATGTCTGGGCACAGCATTATATTGTGGTTAAGTCCAATATTGAACACTTAAACGCCTAAGGAAAACTGCTTAAAGATAGGACTGACTTTTATGCAGTCCAATTTGGCTGCTAAACTTTGTCAGTTAAGAATATCAGCACTTAACCGCATAAGTGGTGACTGTGCCTTTTGACCAGCCCAAAAATAGCCAGCTACAACTACTACTACTATTTATTATTTCTTTAGCGCCCAGCACTATACATTAAACACACAAGAGATGGTCCCTGTTCAAAAGAGCTTAGAATCTAATTATGAAAGACACACTGGACAAAAATGGTGTATCAATATATGCTGCTCATGTAGGGAAATAAAAAGGGAGAAGAGATAGAGGAGGTAGGGGGGGCTACAGAGGGAATGACAAACAAATGTGGTACTTTACAAATTGGTAGCGTTAAGACTTAAACATGGCTTCAAAAAAGTGGGCCTTCAGCCTGGTCTTCAATACCGCCAGGGAGCCTGATGTACCGAGCCAGGAAGGTTGTTCCATGCATGTGGCGCAGCAAGGCAGAAGGGACGGAGTCAAGAGTTGGATGTAGAGGAGAAGGGTAGAGACAAGAGAGACTTACCTGATGAAAGAGTTCCCAGGGTGGATTGTAGGGAGAGCTGTCAGTCTAATGGTCTATGTAATGTATTTTAGTGAAAGACACCATGGATAGAAGCATAGATCCTTTTAATATTGGATCATAAGTTTAGGAGCAGGGGTCCTAAACTTATTGGTTTTGCTGTGATCCAATTACTTGGGGTTATGTAGCAGAGTATGCATGTTAGTGTTCCTTTGAGTAATGCACTTGAAAGTTGACAGGCTATTAAGTCCATGTATGGGTTGGTTGTTTTGTCTTGTATTTTTAGATTTATTGTGTTTCTGGCTATGATGGCAATTCCTCCTCCTCTTTTATTTTCTCTGCAGACCATTCTTAACTTGTGGCTCTTTGGACAAATTTCAGTTATTCCAGGGTCCGAGTCCGAGGTAAGCCAGGTCTCTGTGAGGAAAAGGAAGTCTAGGTTATCTTCTTCTATCCAGTTTTATATGCGTTCTGTTTTGGGGCCTATGGCTCTGATGTTCACATAAGCACATTTGAGAGTGGTGCAGTCTGTTGGTGTGTTGTGAGTTGTTTTCGGGTATATGAGTGATCTTTGGTGGGGTTGTTTTTTGGTCTTATATGGGTTTTTCGGTGTTCTTGTTGATTGTGGGGTGGGTTGGTAAGTGTAAGTCTGATATATTGAGTTTCTGTCTGTTGAGGGATGCCAGGTTGGTTGGGTGATTCCCCTGGAATTTGCTATAGTTGGTATTGGAGAAATGTGGTTTGCAGTTGCTTTCCAGTTGGTTAGGAGCAGGGTTATTAGTAGGATTGCTTCAGGGTGTTTTGGTGGTGTGGTTCTCATGGTGGTGCTAAGTTTGGCGATTAATTGTAGTTGTGGATAGAGTCGGATTGCTCTTTCGCGCCCGAGACCCATCTCGGTCCATCGATGGTAGCGGGTTGAGGGTTCGGAGAGGCTTAGTGACTAGTAGCGATGGTGAGGGATGGAGTACAACAAGTGGTGGTGGGGAGGGGCAGAGTTCTCTTCCACGCCCGAGTCCCGTCTTGGTCCATCAATGGAGGAGGGTTGTAGAGTCAGGAGAAGGCAAGGAGTGTTCAAACTTGAGTAGCTGGGGAGGGGCGGAGTGCTCTTCCACTCTCGAGTCTCATCTCGGTCAGTCGATTGGAGAAGATGGGTCAGGGGAAGGCATGAAGTGTTCAGACTTGAGTTGATGGGTTTTCTGACTTGCTTGGCAACAAGTGGTGGTGGGGATGGGCGGAGTGCTCTCCCACGCCCGGATCCCATTTTGGCTTGTCAATGGAGGAGGGTTGTAGGGTCAGGAGAAGGCGAGGAGTGTTCAAACTTGAGTTGCTGGGGAGGGTGGAGTGCTGTCCCACGCCCGAGTCCCATCTTGTTCAATCGGTGGGAGAAGTTGGGTCAGGGAAGGTATAAAGTGTTTAGACTTGAGTTGATGGGTTTTCTGACTTGCTTGACAACAAGTGGTGGTATGGAAGGGCGGAGTGCTCTCCCACGCCGGAGTCCTGTCTTGGTCCGTCGATGGAGGAGGGTTGAAGGGTCGGTAGAAGGCGAGGAGTGTTCAAACTTGAGTTGTTGAGTAGGGGCAAAGTGCTCTCCCACGCCCGAGTCCCGTCTTGGTCAGTCGATGGGAGAAGATGGACGGGATGGGAGAAGATGGACGGGTCGGGAGAGGCAGGATGGTTCAAAATTGAGTCTCTGAGCCTTCCAACTGGCTCCGCAGCTGGTGATGGTGGGGAGGGGCGGAGTGCTCTCCCACGCCTGAGTCCCGTCTCGGTCTGCGGGTCAGGAGGAGGCAGAAATGTTCACACTTGAGTTGTGGGGGGGGGACGGAGTGCTCTCCCACACCTGAGTCCCGTCTTGGTCCTTTGATGGTAGATGATTGGAGGGTTAGGAGAAGGCAGGAGGGGATCAAACTTGAGTTGTTGGGGAGGGGCGGAGTGCTCTCCCACGCCCAAGTCCCATGATAGAGTTAGTAGACAAGAAAAGAATAAGAAAGTAGATAAATAAAATAAAGTGAGTTAAAGTGAAAATACTAGATGGAGGTAGAAGACAAAGATTCTAGATGCAAGAGATGAGAAAATCTAGATGCAGGAGATAGAAAAATAATAAATAAATTGGAAAATAAAACAAAGTTAAATAATGAGGTGGTTAGGTTGGGTAGGTGAATCCTGCACTGTGGAGATTTTCCGATGCTGCTTCTGCTATATCGATTGGGACTCCTGCGGATTTCGTCCTTGAGGTGATGTCCTCGAGGTGATGTGCAGGGGCTGTTACCTCAGTCCTCTCCCTCTCTCCTGCGAAGGATTCTTTGGCAGAGATCGGTGCCGCCCAGGTAGTGGTATTAGCCTCTGCGGTGCTCTTTGGTACGGCTTGCTGTAGTGCCCAGGTGCACGGTCGGTCTTCTCAATCTCGGCCCCGGTCCCTCTGTTTCGCGGCTACGTTCGGGTGGGGATTAACTTCGCTGTAGGTGGTGGTGTTCGGGCGGTGAGCAATGCTGTTGTTGGTTTTGGCGGCCTCCGCGGTGCTCCAACTCTGGTTCTCCGCCGCGGCGTGCGGCTCTCTGCTGCGGCATGCAAAAGAATGGTTGACGACTGGCCCAGGGGGGTGTTCATTTCTCTGGAACCTCTGGTATGATTTGACCCATTTTTTAACTTACAACTACTCATATATTTATATTCCCCAATTACCATACAGGTTCAATGCAGATTACAATAAGGATAACCTACACGTTCAGGAATGGAGTGTCTGTCACACTAGAACAGTCTTTCACATCTAGAATTTGTACATGGAAGACTAACCCCCACTATTACAAAGGTGCACTAAGCATTTTTAGCGCACGCAAAATCTACACACTCGCTAAACGCTAATGCTTCCATAGACTAACTTGCACGTGTTAGTGTTTAGCACATGCTTAGCACGTGCATGTTTAGCGTACCTTTGTACAAGGAACCCTAAGTTTAAAATCTTATAAGTAATATGGAATAAGTGAAGAAGAAACTGAGAAGGAAAAAGTGACTGTTCTTGCATTGTGGAAGTTCGCTAACTATGGCCCTCTTTTATCAAGCCGCGTTAGGGTTTTTTTTTTTTAATCGCCAGCCACTGTGGTAAAAGCTCCGATGCTCACAGAATTCCTATGAGTGTTGGAGCTTTTACCGCAGCAGTTGGTGATAAAAAACCCTAATGTGGCTTGAGAAATGGGGGGCTTATATTGGGAATTGGTCTTCTCCGTTATAGGCTTCTCTGTCGGGAAGAGATTGGAAAGGGATATTTTGCAGCTCATATTAACTGTTATGTGAATTACTTGTGGATGTTGATATGCAAATACTTCTACATCTGTGCCCATTTGGAACCATCAGCACTGTTCTCCGTTTGAATTGCTTTTCTTGGCCAGGAACCCTGGGTCTACAACATGAGCTACTGGTTGCCTTAGCTTAACTCTGTGCTTAATAAGAAGCTGGAAGAGGCAAGAACAACCTTACTGACACAAAGAAAGCTGTTTTTTCCCATTGTAAGTCTGGTTACTCATACTTTTTAGATTTAAGAAACAGCTGAAAATACCTTTTTTCAAAAGCTTTTCGTATTAGTGAGTAAGCAAGTGTATCTAACATGTGTTGAACTGCTACAATGCTGAACAGTTTCTTGTGTTGGTTTTCATTGCTTTTATATTAAGTTTGTTTTTATTTTTATTTGGGGGGTCTTTATTGAATTTCATAAAATACAAATAATTCAACATAACAATTAATCCAATAAAATTTAAGCCCTTCCCCCTATCCCCCCCCAAAAAAAATTGTAAAAGTAGATGATTTGGGAGTACAAACCAGAAAGAAAAATCAATTATCATGTATTCTACAATAGCCATCTTTTTTATCATAATCTGCCTAGATTTTAGGCGAACTAGGCATGAGAAAAATAAATAAATACTTTAAATAACTCAGACTAGCTAAGACAAAAAATTAAGTGGCAATACTGTAGAATGAACAGTATTTTCCTGCACGTCTCCAGGATAAGAGGGGTGAAAAAAAAACCTCCAGTCATAGGATCTTTGGAAAAGCAATACAGAAAGCCACTAGCAG
The DNA here is from genome assembly GCF_902459505.1 of Geotrypetes seraphini. Taxonomy (NCBI): domain Eukaryota; kingdom Metazoa; phylum Chordata; class Amphibia; order Gymnophiona; family Dermophiidae; genus Geotrypetes; species Geotrypetes seraphini. The sequence goes on along the minus strand of NC_047084.1, from coordinate 304,128,850 downwards.
TGTGAAGCCACCTGTGTGGGAAGTAAATCAAGGGAAATAGCAAGTGAAGGAGAAAGCCTGGAGAGACTCATACTCATATAGAGTTATTAGACATTTTCGTGGAGACAAAGTAATTTTACCTCAAATCTTCAGATCTACCTGCAGGTGTATTTTTTCCAAGACCCTTACATGCTTAGCTGTATGAAATATTATCTTGAGGAATGAAACAATAGGGAGTCTGATTTAATTTAAATTTAATTTAATCCAGGCATTTCTATTTCACCTGTATCAAACTGTTTCAAGCAGATCACAATAAAGTAAATATATATATATACTGTATATATATATAGAGAGAGAGAGAGAGAGACAGACAGACAGACAGACAGGCAGACAAATAATAAAATGGCATAGAAAGATCCATAAAACATATGCATATATTCAAGTATCCCCAAAGAATTTATAGTATAAATGCATCTTGAAGTTTCGATGGAATATCACATAATTTATTTCTGTCCATATCAGCAATGGTTAAGCATTCCATATGAGTATGATTCTATACCAGGGTTCTTAACCCAGTCCTCAGGACACACCCAGCCAGTCAGGTTTTTAGGATACCCATAATCATTGGAGGTGCTAAACCCAACAGATACTGCATTACCTTTCCCTGGACACAATCAAGGAGCGTGTTCAATATTGGGAGTGCTTAAGCATCCACAGCATCTAACAGAGCTGGCTCCTATGCCCACAATGAATAGACATGAGTCAGATTTGCATAAAATGGAGGCAGTGGATGCAAAATTTATCTCATGCCTATTCATTGTGGGCATCCTGAAAATCTGACTGTCTGGGTGTGTCGGGGGATTGGGTTGTGAATCTCTGCTCTGTACTGTATAGAGTTCTTAAAACTAGATCTGAGCAAGACAATACGTGCACCTAGATTACTGAATGAAAATCCCTTCTAAATGTCGCAATACTATCTGGAAAGTGTCAGGGCAGAGCGAGGACATTCCAACAAGTGATGTGTACAGCAATGATATTCAGCCACTACCCTTATAGCTAATCTATTTAGCATAGGCCAGCATGACTGTTGCCTTACATTACAGTAAATCACTCAGCTATGCAAATACCCTGTCAATCTCTAACAGGTCATTTAAAGTTAGGAGCTAAACATACCAACATAGAGAACCAGCACTTACACACCTGATAGTTACAGTCATGAACATAAGTGCTAACTGCATACTCAGTGGTATTCTATAATAGGCTAAGCACATAAATGCAAGTAGGCATACAAGTAGGCAGAGCTTGGGCAGAGCACGGGTGGGTCCCACATTGACACATGCAAACTACAGAATACTGTAAGTGATAACCGCCTAGAAGTTGCAAGATTGTGGCGGTATAGAAGAATAAAATTATTATTATTATTATTATATTTCATAATTCTGCATTAGGCATGGACCATTAAACCTGCTTTGGACATGGCATAAGTGAGCATGACTCAAGTTGACGCACAAATGTTAACTAACACTAATATTCTATAACAGAACCTGAGTGCCCAGATGCAGTTATAGCATTAGCACTGCTAAGCTAACTGCTTACACCACATTCTCTGGCAATGAATTCCAGAGTTTAATTACACGTCTACTCATTTTACAGACCTCTATCACATCTTCCCTGAGCTGTCTCTTCTCCAGGCTGAAGACTCCTAGCTGCTTTAGCCTTTTCTCATAGGGAAATTGTCCCATCTCATTTATCGTTTTTGTCACCCTTCTCTGTACCTTTTGTTAATTCTGCTATATAGTTTTTTGAGACGCGGTGACCAGAATTGTACACAGTGTTTGAGGTGTGTTCACATCATGGAGCGATACAAGGGCTTTATATAACATTTTCATATTTGTTTTCCATTTCTTTCCTGATAATTGCTAACATTCTATTTGCTTCCTTAACCTCCACAGTGCACTGAGCTGAGGAGTTCAACGTATCATCCTGGGCAGTGTCAAAGCAGCTCCTGATTGGTGAGGCCCGACTTTAGTGCAGGAAGAGGCGGTCAGAGCATACCGTGAGTAATTTCCTTCACTCGCCGGCACTCCGGCTGCTCTCTTCTGCCTCTCCGGCTGTTCTCTCCTGCCTCTCCGGCTGCCTTCTCCTGTCTCCCCCCCCTGAAAACCATATTCACGTTTTTTCCAAGATTCACAGGGGTTCCTAGAATGGAACAAAACCATTTTTGCCACATATCTCCTTGCCACGGGACAGCCTATCTCTTCTCCTTCCAGGATCCATTGACTGAAAGCTTTAGGAAATATTACTGTGGGGTCACAGTAACATACCTCACCACAAGCAGAAATTATTGCTTTCTCTGGGAAAATGCCTTTCCGGGAACAAAGGCTAGTCTGCTGTCTCTCAGGATACAATACGGAGTGACGAGATTCAGCTAGCCCTGCCATGCTTTTCATGTAGTTAAGTGTTATTTGTTTTGTTACATTTCATAAGCAGTCAATTCACTACAAGAATTAAGTATAAAGTAATATATTATGGAAGCCTTTTAAAAGTAAAGTAGTGATGTCATGGTACATTGTGGCACTGTTATATTACTTAAACCTCTCAAGAATTTCAGAGCTGGATGCTGGGCTCATTCTGCACTGAACAGATGAAGGCAGTGGAACTACTAAGAATTTCTATAGCGCTGCTAGACATACGCAGCACTGTACAAAACACAGAAGAGACAGTCCCTGCTCAAAAGAGCTTACAAACCAGTTAAGACAGACAAACTAGACAAGAAGGTGTATCAATACACAATGTTCATGTGGAGGAATTACAGAGGGAGCGATAAGACAGATATTGGTGCTTGGAAGGTTGGCTGGAGTTTGGAATTGAAAGCATCTTCAAAGAAGTGGGCTTTGATTATGGATTTGAATACTGCCAGAGATGGAACTTGATGTACCGAGTCAAGCAGTTTGTTCCAGGAGTCTGGAGTTGGCTGTAGAGGAGAAGGGTACAGATAAGAGAGAATTATCCGATGAGCAGAGTGCCTGGAGGGGGTGGGGGGGGGGGGAGTGTGGGAAGAGAGGAAAGATACTGAGGAGCTGTGGAGCGAATACACTCGTCGATTAGTAAGAGGAGTTTGAACTGTATGCAGAAACAGATTGGGAGCCAATGAAGTGACTTGAGGAGAGGGGTACAGTGGGCATAGCGACACCGGCAGAATATGAGGCATGAAGCAGAGTTCTGAACAGATTGAAGGGGAGACATTCCTTTTTTGGGGCCCTCATATTCAGCAACCACCACCACCACTGGAGTTATGAGAAAAGGCCCCAAAATCTAAGCAAAGTAGAATTACAGGTTTAATGGTTGCTTGTAAGCATACACCTCCCATTTTAATATTGGCTTGATAAATTTGAAAATTAGAGAAAAGTTACTTGGTACTCGTACTTTGCACCAAGGTGGGCTGATAGGCAGCAATGGAATAAGAACATAAGAATAGCCTTACTGGGTTAAACCAATGGTCCATCAAGCCCAATAGCCCGTTCTCACAGTGGCCAGTCCAGGTCACTAGTATCTGGCCAAAACCCAAAGAGTAGCAACATTCCATGCTACTGATCCAAGACAAGCAGAGGCTTCCCCCATGTCTTAATAACAACAGACTATGAACTTTCCTTCAGGAAATTGTCCAAACCTTTCTTAAAATCAGTTATGCTATCTATTCTCTGAGTGAAAAAGTATTTCGTCCTATTGGTTTTAAAAGTATTTCCCTGTAACTTCATCAAGTGTCCCCCTAGTCTTTGTAATTTTTGATGGAGTGAAAAATCAATCCACTTGTACCTATTCTACTCCACTCAGGATTTTGTAGATTTCAATCATATCTCCCCTCAGCCTTCTCTTTTCCAAGCTGAAGAGCCCTAACCTTTTTAGGCTTTCCTCATACAAGAGCAGTTCCATCCCCTTTATCATCTTAATCGTTTTTTGTTTTTTTTTATGTTTTCTAGTGCCACTATATCTTTCTTGAAATAAGGAGACCAGAATTGAACGCAATACTCCAGGTTAAGTCGCACCATGGAGCGATACAGAGACATTATAATATATTTAGGCTTGTTAACCATCCCTTTTAAAATAATTCCTAGCATCTTGTTTGCTTTTTTGCCGCCGCTGCACATTGAGTGGAAGGTTTTAGCGTATTGTCTACAATGACATCCAGATCCCTTTCTTGGGCGCTAACCCCCAGCATGGACCCTAGCATCCGGTAACTGTGATTTGGGTTATTCTTCCCAATATGCATCACTCTGCATTTGTCCACATTAAATTTCATCTGCAACTAATGTCTGCCTGCAATGTTTCACAACTCGCTTGCATTTTAACAACTTTGAACAGTTTAGTGTCATCTGCAAATTTCATTACCTCACTGTGTTGTGTTCACCCTCATCACTTGCACTTACCTGTTGAATGGTGGTATGCTTGTAGTATCAAAATTAGTATTTAAAATTACATTTGTAAGCCTACTATCTTTTGGTGGACCCCAGAGCTTTCTCATATCCACTTTGTGGCCTTTTACATGGAAAAGGTTAGAAACCAGACAGACACTAGCTACAGAACCTAGCTTTGATATAATTAAAAAACAAAACAAAACATTAATGTGATGAGAGCTGGGGATGAGAGCACCTTTCCTCAATGGAAACAGGGCTAAGTTCTTTTTCATTTATTTAATGTCCCAATCATAGTTACACAAAGACAAAGAAAAGCTTCTGTTCCCTAAACACTGAGAAAAGAAAAGAATCCTTCTAGGTACCATTTCAGACTTTTTTGTCTTTGTATAACAGTGACTGAGATATTTTAAAAAACATAAAACAACTTGGCACCCCCTGATAGTCAAAGCGATTTAAGCAGTCAGGAGAATCTCCGACCCGCTTAAATCACTCCTGGCCACCCAATTGCCAATACTCAGTGGCAATTACCAATACTCAGTGGCAATTACCAAACAGTTGGAAAAAAAAAACAAGTAGTGGAACAGATGATCTAGATCACGGCTGCCCAAATCCGTTCCTTGAGATCTATTGGCAGGCCAGGTTTCAGGATATCCACAATGAATATCCATGAGAGAAAGATTTGCATACCAAGAAGGCAGTGCATACATATTCATCGTGGATATCCTGAAAACCTGGCCTGCCAGTAGATCTCGAGGACCGGACTTGGCCAGCCCTGATCTAGATCAACCAAGCTTATTCCAAATTGTAAAAAATGATAAACGGTGAGGCTGTTTCTACTTACCAAACAGTGCTACTGACCTCCCATGTAGAAAATGAGCAGGTCACGGGTAGGGTTACTAGATTTTTCCCACCCATGGCCACGCCCCCAGGCCTGCACAGTTCCGCTTGTGTCATGCTCCATCCTCCAGCCCTGGCCCCAGACAGCATCTGCATATGCAATGATGTCAGAGCATTGCATCCATGCCTGCGCAGATACCCCTTTCCAATGCGATTTTGATGAGAAGCTTTTCAAAGCCTGGACAAAGAATAGGGTTTTGAAAAGCTGTCTGGACCCGGACCCCCGGACTTGTCCTCGAAAAGGAGGACCTATCTGGGGGAATCCAGATGTCTGGTAACCCTAGTCATAGGCAGTACAGAGAATAGCACAGGGGAGGAGCCTGAGGTTATGCAAGTGCCAGCAATATTTAGTGCTGGCATCCAGATAGCTAAGCAGGTGAATTTAGGACAGTTTAAAACCTGTCCTAATTCAGTTCACTTAGCTATGCGTGTGCCAACACTGAATATCAGCTGGAATCACATAACTTTTCTTTTTTTTGTTTTACTACTACTAATATTATTTATTTTTATAGCGCTACCAGACATACGCAGAGGGCTGTACAGAATCACAAAGACAGTCCCTGCTCGAAAGAGCTTACAATCTAAACAGACAAGACAGACAAACAAACAGGATGGAATAGATACAGTTAAGGGGAACGGTTAATCTGCAGGCTGGGTTGGTGTAGGGTTACCAGATTTCCCATTTAGAAAATCCAGACCCTTTAGACCCGCCCCTAGGCCCACCCAGTTCCATCCATCCCCGCCCCATCACACCCCAGTCCCGCCTCCAACCCCGCCCTAGCCCCGCCCCAGACCCACCGCCTGCTGCCTGCTCTGATCAGGCAGGAGGGTATGTGTGCATGTGACGCGATGATGTCCTGCGCACGCATGTTCATGTGATATCATCATGTTGCCCTCCTGCCAGACGGCGATTTTAAGGGAGGCTTTTCAAAACCTGAAGTGCCGGATTTTGAAAAGCTGTCCGGACCCCCAGACATGTCCTCAAAATCGTAATCCATTCTGACATATTATGCATGGTGGAATATCAAGCTTTTTAAAACAATTAATCTCACTCCTGGTCTAGATAAGCTCCTAAAGGCCTACCTCATAACTGCAGTAGTGCAGTGGGGATGATGGAGTCAGGAGTAAAGCCCACTTGCTCCTACTCCTTATAGCTGCCTGAAAAAAAAATAAATAAAGATTATGTGGGTCTCAGCTGATATGCAGGCCCCAACTATCTTCAAAATCCTAAGTGGAGTAGAACGGGTACATGTGGATCGATTCTTCTCTCTGTCAAAAGTTACAAAGACTAGGGGACACTCGAAGTTACAGGAAAATACTTTTAAAACCAATAGGAGGAAATATTTTTTCACTCAGAGAATAGTTAAGCTCTGGAACGCATTGCCAGAGGTTGTGGTGAGAGCGGATGGTGTAGTTGGTTTTAAGAAAAACTTGGACAATTTCCTGGAGGAAAAGCTCATAGTCTGTTATTGAGAAAGACATAGGGGAAGCCCCTGCTTGCCCTGGATTGATAGCATGGAATGTTGCTACTCCTTGGGTTTTGGCCAGGTACTAGGGACCTGGATTGGCCACTGTGAGAACGAGCTACTGGGCTTGATGGACCATTGGTCTGACCCAGTAAGGCTATTCTTATGTTCTTATGATTAATGTCCAGAACCTGCAAAAGCTCCAACAGCCAGAGCACATGCTATTAGTCCCGGATATTAAGTGCCAGTGCCTGGACATGGCCTGGCGCTGAACATCTGGGCTAATTCTACCTGCAGTTATCAGAGGGTTGGTTTTGGTTTTTTTGCCTTGAGCTGTTTGTATGGGAGAAAGGTACTCTGCTACTTCTGTTGTGCCCAGATGGGTCATATTTAAATTGTTGCCTTAGTGTGCACAGCTGCATTCTGAACCTGCAAAAAGTATAGGAACACAAAGTATTTCAAGAAGATATGCTCAGATCAGCATCAGATCAGTAAGGATGTTCACAGCGTAAGGAAAAGTCTGGCTCTTCTCTATCCTACTGTGAAACACAGATGTTGCTCAAGAAAATGTATTTTAATCTAAGAACAAACTTTTATTTTGTTTTAACGCCAACAAAAACAGTTTAGCCCATGCTAATTGAGCTTAGCATTAGCTAAAGCCATTTTAATGTGCCGATAAGGGGGCATCCAATGCATCATGGGAAACAGCTATTCTAAGATGGCATTTGGACATTCATAGGGTTACCATTCGTCTGGACTTACCCGGACATGTCCTCTTTTTAGAGGACACGTCCAGGTGTTCGGATGGCTTTTCAAAACCCGGCACTTTGTCTGACAATGTGTACATACATAGGCATATATGACATTGTTCTGATCATTTAAATCTTGATGCCTTCTTTATAGAATACTCCTAGCTAGTTTTAGCATGTGCTCCATGAAAGAAAACAAAAAGTAATGAAAAAAATTTATATATATATATATACACATATACTGTATATATAACCTGCAGCACTGCCTAAAGATAAGAACAGAAAAAACTGATGAGGCAGAGAAGAATTCTCCATGGCTCTAATACCACTTCTCTCACAGGAAACAGGACCAGACAGAATAATAAGAAGGCCTTGAGGCTTTCAGGGTTTCCATCTCCAGCCTTGCATAGTACTTGCCAGTGAGCTGGCATTCTGCAAAGGTCAAGGCAAGCACAACGGGAAATTTATAACATGATATTATCACTCCCCCTGAGATTATTTTTACAATGAAAGTGGAATATAACAATGTATTTAAAAAGTCAGATTTGCAATAAAAAAAAAATTCAAAATCAAAGCAAAACGTCAAGATAATTCATCTCTACCTTGTTCTCGCAGGATTGCAACCCAGTTTTCAAAGTGAAATTCCCCATGGAGCTTCTCATTAAAAATTCAGTGGGGCGCCGGAATGACAGGACTTACTTTGCAGGTATAGATAAATATGCAAGGTAATGCATATTTGAAATATCCTTGTTGTATTTCACAATCCTGTCCCTGGCATCACTCCTCTTTCCACATATAGGGGAAGATAGTTTTCAAAGGGTCCCCCCACCCCATCGGTAAATACTAGTTTACTTGCAGAAATACCTTTCTCAATGTGCCCCTGATGGTTCATGTTCTAATATCTTAACATGTACTATTCTCTGCCTATTAAGGGCCTTTTATATTTCATACAGGGAATCCCAAGGACAGATATTGTGTATATCCTGAAAACTTGACTAGCTGAGTGTGTCCCAAGGCTTGAGTTGAGAACTTCTGCTCTAATAAAAAGTGTCTGATTTTCTTTCCAACTGCAGATCATAAGGTATACTCGTATGACAGTCAACAATCTTCTATTTTAGAAGATATAAATATTGTAATGTGCCCCCCTCTTAAGTCAAAACTGCAAATAGTAATGGCAAGGGTTACATATTCTCATTATCACTTCACCTGTTAGCTTTGGAATGATTTGAGTGGGCAAATGTGTTTGTGTAAGCCCAGGGATATTAAAAAAAAAAAAAAAATATGCTGGAAGACATATTTGTATGTGTCAGCTTTTATGTGAAGTTGGGGAGTTCAATGCATTAGGTTTTTGGAAGAGTTGCTTGCTTGATGTACGTTTTATATTTTATATATTGATTGTACACTGCTTTGGTTTAAAGTGATATATAATATTTTTAAATAAATAAATATTGCTGAAGGGCTGTCAGGTAAGATTTGCCTCTTTGCGGATGATACCAAAATCTGCAATAGAGTAGACATCCTGGATGGTGTGAATAACATGAAGAAAGACCTGGCGAAGCTTGAAGAATGATCTGAAATTTGGCAGCTACAATTTAATGCTAAGAAATGCAAGGTCATGCATTTGGGCTGCAAAAACCGAAAGGAACGGTACAGTTTAGGGGGTGAAGAACTTATGTGCACGACGGAAAAGCAGGACTTGGGTGCGATTGTATGTGATGATCTTAAAGTGGCCACACAGGTTGAAAAGGTGACGGCGAAAGCTAGAAGGATGCTAGGGTGCATAGGAAGAGATATGATCAGTAGGAAAAAGGAGGTATTGATGCTCCTGTATACGACTCTGGTGAGACCTCATTTAGAATATTGTGTACAGTTCTGGAGATCGCTTCTTCAAAAAGATATAAACAGGATCGTGTCAGTCCAGAGCAGTGGTCTCAAACTCAAACCATTTGCAGGGCCACATTTTGGATTTGAAGGTACTTGAAGGGCTTCAGAAAAAAAATAGTTTATGTCTTATCCTATATAATAAAGTGCTAGACGCGCATGCGCACTCAGACTGCGTGATCTGTAATCCCTGATCTGTGAGATGTAGGTCTGTGGCATTGCAGGAGTGCGCATGCGCGCCTACGGTTCTTTCTTCGTCATCGTCGTCTTCGCCCCTCCCCCCAATCACCGTTGAGCCTCCCACCCGATCGCCTACAGAAGTCCACTCCGCTCCTCGGCCCCGAGCCTAAGTCGGCGAACGAGCTGGTCCTTTGCTGGCTGCTGCCGCTCATGCTGAGGAGCGCGGTGTACAGCCGCTGCATGGTGGCGACTCCGGGGCTTCTCCTCCCGCACAGGCCTCTCCCCTCTCCGCCAAAGACGCTCCAAGCACAGCGCGGCGCTGTGTGGGAAACCGAGTCCCACGCTCGACACCGAACAAACTCCCACCTGACGAGTGGCGCCAGGCTGCGGCCGTCTTCCTCCCATGAGGCTGCAGGCCGCGGCGGCTGTCGGCCACGGAAGCTGCAAGATAAACCCTCCACCACTCCTCATAATACTGCACACTTAGGGGAGAAGTTGGATGAGGAAGATGTGCCAGGCAGTAAGCGGAGGAAACGGTCGAAGAGTAACTGCCTAGCATCAGGTGACTCTGTAGGGGGCTGACAAAAGAAACGCAGGAGGTGAAGGAAAGAACTTAGAACCCAGGCTTCTCCCATAGAAACAGCCAGGCACAACCTGGCAGTAGTGCTCCAGGACCTTGCAGGCCAAGAACCTGAAGAGGAAAAAGTGGAGATAGCAGTGGGAAATGCTGGTTGGATTACATTAGTTACTGTATCTCAGGGGGGGGGGGTGCTGGACAGGGGGACAGGAAAGAGGTGCTGATGGACAGGGGAAGAGATTGGGGGGAAGAAAAAGGAAGGGAGGCCTACTGCTGGACAGGGGGATAGGAAAGAGGTGCTGCTGGACAGGGGGGAGATAAGAAAAAGGGAGAAGGGCTGCTGCTGATAAGGGGAGCAGTGAAGGGGTGTTGGTGGACACAGAGAAGGTAAAAGGAAGGGAGAATGGGTGGACAGCTGAGGAAAAAGAAAGACAGAAAGAAAGACACAAATACAGAAAGCAGCTAAGGACAGAAATAAATAAACACAGACACACACACATATATTCTAGCACCCGTTAATGTAACGGGCTATAAGACTAGTTAAATAAATAATTTTGCATGAGGTAAAACTCTTTATAGTTTATAAATCTTTCCTTTTGGCTAAGGGCTCATTTTACGAAGGTGCGCTAGCGTCTTTAGCATACGCTATAGTGCACGCTAACCAAAAAACTACCGCCTGCTCAAGTGGAGGAAGTAGCAGCTAGCACGCGTGGCATTTTAGCACGCTATTCCGCGTGTTAAGGCCCTAACGCGCCTTCGTAAAAGGAGCTCTAAGTCTTAATGATAATATTGTAATTTATAGCTAAAGAGACATATGATCATGAAACTTATTTTACTTTTGTGATTATGATAAACATACTGAGGGCCTCAAAACAGTACCTGGCGGGCTGCATTTGGCCCCCGGGCCGTGAGTTTGAGACCACTGGTTTAGAGGAAGGCTACTAAAATGGTGCGTATGGGGACAGACTTAAAGATCTCAAATCTGTACACTTTGGAGGAAAGGTGAGAGAGGAGAGATATGATAGAGATGTTTCAACACCTACGTGGCATAAATGCACACGAGTCGAGTCTCATTTGAACAGAAACTTTGGAATGAGAGGGCATAGAATGAAGTTAAGAGGTGATAGGCTCAGGAGTAATCTAAGGAAATACTTTTTTACAGAAAGGGTGGTAGATGCGTGGAATAGTCTCCTGGAAGACATGGTGGCGACAGAGACTGTGTTTGAATTCAAGAAAGCGTGGGATAGGCACGTGGGATCTCTTAGAGAGAGGAAGAGATCATGGTCACTGCGGATGGGCAGACTGGATGGGCCATTTGGCCTTTATCTGTCATCATGTTTCTATCTATCTGTTTATCTATTCTTTTTCTAGAGCCATATGGTAACCCTACCTAGGATTCAGGATGACTAACAAAGTAATATAATAAGTAGCTTAGAACAATATAAAACCACAAAATCTATAATAACACAAACAGAAGCAATACAACATAAAGGCACAGCTAGTCTAGAAGGGAATGCCCTAGATTTTGGCATTAGGAAACCACCGAAATGAAGTCTATTCTAAAAAGAGAAAGACACATTTTTCTTTATGAAATACTAGCCTAAGCGGCTAAAACACACCTCTATTTACACCACCCATATAGTTAGTGTAAATACTGGCACTTATTGCAAAATATCATACATAGATTGTAAGACTTCATAATCTACACATGGAAGTATACAGTCTACCCATGCTAAGTCCAAACTCCGCCCAAATATTTATATTCCACTCAATCTTAAAAATTCTCAGCGGATTACAATTGAAAACATATAGAATTCTGAATACAGAAGATGAACACATAAGAAATTACAAAAACAAAATCATAAAAATAATTCCTCTGTCTTCCTGTTCAAGTATACTACCAAGAAACTCTTTTACAACAGTCATATCCCATAAATGGCTTCTTTCTTAATCCACATTACACTTCCCCTTTTACAAAACCGCAAAAGCGGTTTTTAGTGCAGGCCAGTGTGCTGAATGCTCTGCACTGCTCCCGTCGCTCTTAGAAACTCTATGAGTGTTAGGAGCAGCGCAGAGTATTCAGCGTGCTGGCTTGTGCTAAAAACCGCTTTCACAATTTTGTGAAAGTGTGTGTGTGTGTGTGTGTGTGTGTGTGTAAATTCCTATTTAAATAACATTCATCCCGGATATCCAATGCCAAGCTGTTTCCGGTGATCAGCATTAAACATCCAGTTTTTATTTTTGACAGCCAGCCAATAACCAGTTAAATACATATTCAGTACTAACCAGCCATGAGCTTGCACATAGAGAAAGGAGAGTTATTTATGTGGTCCTATTTAGGTGCTAACCTTGCTTGGTCCTAAGTGTGACCCACCCCTGAAATGCCTCCGAAATAGTTGGCTCCCAGTTATGCACTAATCACGAATATTTAGCAGGGATTACTGGTTATATCCCACTGAATATTCACGGATAGCCTATTACTGTATGTGCAACTTAACTGGTCAGCAGCTATTGCCGACCAGTTAAGTCACTTTGAATATTGAACCCATTCTTTTTAACTAGATCCAGATTCTCTCAGTTTGAGTGGTGGAGTATTCCATATTTGCAGACCTATTATATAAAAAATAGAGGAGCGATACTCTTCTAGTCTCATGACAAACAATGAAGGGACTTCTAATAGAACTTTATTAGCTGATCTCAAGATTCAGATGGTCGATAATTATGTAATCTTGTTGGAACAACCGCAGATTCCATTTAGTGTACCTTAAAACAGTGCATAAGATCTTAAATTTAATCTTTTGTTTTATTGGTAGCCAATGAAATTGTTTTAAAATTGGAGATATATGAGAGAATTGCGTATAACCTGACAAAACTCTAGCTGTCACATTTTGCAGTACCTGTAATGTACTCAAAAGAATTTTAGGTAATCCCATCAAAACACAGAATTACAATACTCGGAATTACCACTTGAAAATTATCACTCCTTGACTAATCTTTAAGTCATCTAATGAGTCTCATTTTAAAAAAATACATCTAATAATTTTCTCAATTTGGAACATCATGGAAAGGGTATAATCCAGGGCTGCCCAAGTCCGGTCCTCGAGATCTACTGGCAGGCCAGGTTTTCAGGATATCCACAATGAATATGCATGAGAGAGATTTGCCTGCACTGCCTTCTTGGTATGCAAATCTCTCTCATGCATATTCATTGTGGATATCCTGAAAACCTGGCCTGCCAGTAGATCTCGAGGACCGGACTTGGGCAGCCCTGGTATAATCCAAAATTACTCCATGATTTCTATTTTCCCAGCAATTGGAACGTCTTCATTATACATTGTAAAGACAGATGGAATGTCATCGCAAGGATAACCAGATAAAAGCAATGTGAACAATCACCCACAGCCTATGCCATCCCATCTACATGCGTACTTAGAAAATACCACTTAGCCAGAAACTGCACACTTATGTTCACATATACTGTATATGTAAACAACTAGTGACATTTACACACATTTTTGCTGCCTTAATCTGGGCATCCCCTATGGAATTCTGAAAATGAGAATGCAGTTTTATGAAGCTTTTCTACTGCCTGAGTAATATGACATTTTCATACGTATAAGAATGCATCGCACAGTGTTTGTACATATTGCAGTTTGATCAAACATTTCTTTCATAGCCCCATAAGTAATGCATTACAATGCCCAAAGAACAGAGAGACCAAAGATGCACAGAAATTTAGCAAAATGGGAAAAAGTGCACCAACAAACACAATGGTTTTTCTGTACAGAAAAAAAATATTTTTGGTTTTCTATGAAAGTGTCTATGCATGCAAAACCTGTGTTGGGGGGGGGGGGTTGTGAATACTAAAAATAAATAGACTATACAAGGTTATCACCATTACTTTTGATAGACAAGAGAGAAAGTGATATAAATACAGACCCTTTTTATTTTTGGGGGTAATTTCACTTAAAGAACTTCTGTGAGTCCTGATGAAGGCATGACCTGAAACATGGCCATATAGAATTGTTCATTTTCTAAAAGGTTGTATTGTTTAATCAGTTGATTAACAAATATTGTATGACCGTTATAAACACAAACAGTAGATGCATTTTTTCCCATTTTAAGCACTGCATTAATTCTAGCATACCATAATCATACATTAGCCAAATGTAACTGAGATAAATAGGGATGAAGATTAGGAATCAATCCATCCTCAATTTCCAGAAGAAAACTTTTAGCCTTCACCAATTAATAACATATATTTTCCTCTAACTTTGCCAGTAAGATAACCCTTAACTACTATCTCTAAGGGGGCTAAATGCACAACTCAAGTCTTTCAATCCAGAACAACTCAGTTTTCTACTCGTTCAAAAATGACATATTAAAAAGTTCTTAATTCCTTCAAAATAAAGTCAGATGAGTTAAACTTCTCTACATAGTCCTTCCCTAACTTACAAAAAATCTGCATATCATCTGTAAATAGCATGCACTTAACTAAGGGGGTCCTTTAATTAATGCGCGCTAACCAATTTAGTGCGTGATAATCTTTAGGGCACGCTAAATTGGTTAGCGCGCCTTAATAAAAGAACCCCTAAATGCATTAATGAAATAATCCAATGGCTGTAAATACATGTTAAAAAGCAGAGGAGGAAACACTAACTCCTGAAGAACACAACCGAGAAGACTCCAGAATGCAGTAACCTGATTATCCAAACAAACCTGTTGCATTCTCTACACAAAAGGAAGCCAAACAATCTGACACCAAAGCCCTCCCAAAATGATAAGTGGGATAGAATGATCAATGGTGTCAAAAGTAGAAGCTAGATCCAAAGAAATGACAACCACATCCCTAACAGCATCCAAATCATTTGGTGATGCAATTGAAATAGTTTCTGCACTATTTCTAGATCTAAATCCAAACTGACAGCGGCCACCCTGCCTGTGTTCATGGCATGCAAACAGTATATCGCCACTGCAACAGATTTCTAATCCACACACAATCATAATCCATTAACATGAAAATCAAACAGCAAGTGTGGCAAAGCTGGCCAATAAGTATTGAAAAATAACCAAGAAGTACTTACACTGAGTTCATGCTCCCTACCCAGGATCATTACTCTCCGGTTAACAGTACGTAGAAGTTTTTCTAGAATAATCTGGACATGTTCCTTGGATTTCTTCTGAAATAAGCAAGAAGGAAAAGGAATCGCACAGGTCAGTCATTACATGTCTGCAACATTCTGAAAGGTAGAAAATGTAAAAAAGGAGACCTACAGTAATATTCACCTAATCCAGCAAGGACATTAAATAAAATTGCCAAAACTGATTGAGACTATTTCTTAAAAATGAACAGAAGGAATTTATTGGCTGTTAAATCCAAATGTTCCCTGATATTTCAAGGGAAACGCAAAAACGTAGACATGATTTTCTTCTCTTAAAACCAGGGGTCATCTCATTAGAGGCTACATTCTATTTAAGACACCCTTATAAGTGCATTGTTTGTTACCATTCAACTAAATATGTCTTTTTTGAGCCTCAACAATTAACTAATTTCTTGGCTTTGTCCCACTTGGATAAAGATAAATCTTGAGTTCTATAATTGAAATACGTAACTCCATTCTCGCCGTATAGAAGATAGCATTACTTCTGTTGTATAGATTATCGTATTTTTCGCTCCATAAGATGCACCTGACCATAAGACACACCCTAAATTTAGAGGAGGAAAACAAGAAAAAAATATTCTGAACCAAATTCTCCCTACCAGGCTCTGCACCCAACCCCACACTCCTTGCCAGGCTCTGCACCCTGTCCCTCCTCCTTGCCAGGCTTTGTACCCTGTACCCCCCTCTGGTGGTCGAGTGGTAGGCAGGGACAGGGCACAGATATCAATGCAGATGACTTTTAAAAATATGCAATGCCACCTCAGTAACAACTATAAAAAAATAAACAAATATAGTGCAAAATATAGACAGCAGATATAAATTCTCAAAACTGACACATTTTGATCACTAAATTGAAAATAAAATCATTTTTCCTACTTTGGCTGTCTGGTGATTTCTTTATTTCCTTCCTTAGGCCTAAAAATTGTCCCTTCCTCCCTCCCTCATTCCTTCCTATGACCTCCCCCCCACCTCATTGCCTTCCAGCCTTTGTCCTCTTCCTCCCCCGTTGTCTGGTGATTTCTTTCTTTCTTTCCTTCCTCAGGCCCAACAGTTGTCCCTTCCTTCCTCCCTCCCTCCTATGTTCCCCTCACTGCCTTCCAGTCTTTGTCCTCTCCCCCCTCCCCAACTCAGGCCCAACAATTATCTCTTCCTCCCTCCCTTCTATGTTTCCCTCACTGCCTTCCAGCCTTTGTCCTCTTCTGTCCCCCCCCCAAGCCTGCCCGCCCAACCGCTGAATTTAATTACCTCCCGCTGCTAACGCTGTGAGGATACGTCAACGAAGCATCAGCGGCGTGTGTGTGTGTGTGTGGGGGGGTGTTTGGACTCCTGGCTCAGCAGCGGGTCAAGGGACGAACGGAGAGCCAGCACAGAACAAATAGCTGGTAAGGGCCAGGTGGGTGCAACGATTGCACGCCACTGGCCCAGAAGCCTTACTCCCAACATCATTTCTGATGTCAGACTGAAGGTCCAGGCTAGCCATTGGCTAGCCTGGACCTTCTCTCCGACGTCAGAATTGACATCGGGCGTAAGGCTTCTGGGCCGGTGGCGTGCAATCGCTGCACCCACCTGGCCTTTCCCTTCCTCTACTTATGGCGGCATTGAGAGACCAGGAGCAGCGGTAGTGGGCGGCGGTCAAAATAAGGTAACGGCCGGGTGTGGGGGAGTGTTGGGTATTCATTCCATAGGATGCACCCTTTTTTCCACCCACTTTTTTTTTTTTTGGGGGGGGGGTAAAAGTGCGTCTTATAGAGTGAAAAATACGGTACTTTCCCTTTAGTTCACCAATTTAAAACTTCTTGGATCCAAATAGAGGACTTGAGCTAATTTTACCATTATAATTACTCTTTTTATTTTTGCTTAAATCTTGTTAAAGTATGGATTTACTATGCCCTGGCTTTGTAAATTTGTTTAGTTTTATTTGCTTTCTGTACAAGTTCTACTTGATGCTATATTTGAAATTAATAAAAATAATAATTAAAAAAAATTGCCAAAACTGAGATGTTTCCACTGTTGGTTAGATTATAATTGCTGTGGTGTGTGAGGAGCACACGGGGACTTCTAACGTCTAAGATAGACAAAAGTGTGTTGGAGCAAAGCAATAGCCCCTGAAGAAACTCACCAGTGAAATGGCTGGGTAGCTGTCGGGCTTCAAGTTAAGTGCTCTTCTTTATATTAATTGTCCATCACAATTAAAAATTATAAAAATACTAATAAAACCCTGCACAAGTCCGATGATGAACACTTCGCCCCAGTAAGGGCACGAAAAACAATCATAAGTAGTGTCTTGGATGTTTGAGGTCTTGAGTGTAATAAGAACTCTGTTGAGTTTGTTCTCAATCAGTTGGTGATTAATCGATTGAACAAATGGTTTTTCCATAGACAGTGTGTAGCAGTATTATTACCACTTTTAAAAGAGCTCTGAATTATTATCATCTATCTGTTTATCTACTACACGCTGTAATTAACAATCCTGTGCTTTACCTTTTCCCCCCTCTTTCCACTACTTTGCAACAATAAGAAGTATTATACAATAGAGCAGTCTGATTTCTTACAGATTATTTCAAGAGAATATCTCTCTTAACACTATCAGTAAAATTGTTGTTGTTAGGTGCCATCGACTCGTGTTCGAGTCCTAGCAACTTGATGAATTACAGATCCAAAAAGAAATCGGTTTTGTACTAGTCTGGTAAGGTCCTCTATGCCATCGGTAGTTTCACTACCAGCGGGGCCTCCCCAGGTGGTCAGGTTTCAGCGGAGGTGTCAAACAAACAATGTAGCACCCATCTGGGCAGCAGCAAATAGGCAGTGCTAGAGGCAGAGGATCACGTTTGATGCGACAATGGTGACAACATCGAATTTATTCTGTGCAGAAGAAAGGCCTGGCAATCTACTCCTGTATTCTGCCAAGAAAACTTGATGATGATGATGAGACATAAAGAATCGGTAAAATTATAGAGGGAAAATATGTGTGGGATGCTCTTTAAATAAATATAGAGACCTTTAAGGTTGTACCATATTTGGAGTGTAGATGCCTTTTGGGTGTGGGAGGGTCCAGAAAAATGATGGACTAGACACTCAGACATGGCACCAGAATAGTGGGGTACCTTACAGAACACTGCTGTGAACTTCACAAAAAGGGTCTCCCATACACATCTAACTATAGCTCCCTTATAGGTCATGGTGAGCCCCCCAAAACACCCTCAGCATCTACTAAACCCACCTATCTACCACCCCAATAGCCCCTATGGCTACAAGAGCCACTTATATGGCAGTACAAAAAGGTTTGGGGGGGGTCGGATCAGGGGTGGACATTTTTCAGCATGAATGCAGTGATTAGAGTGGCTTATGGGCCTGGGTCCTCCTCTCCATGGTTCACTAACCCACCCCCAAGACCACATAAGCTACCTCTGTGCAGCTCTAATAGGTTTTCCTATGCCAAGCTGCCAGGTACTGATGTTCTGGAGGCAGATATGTAAAGTAGTTATTATGATTTTTATAGGGGGGGCAGTGATGACTGGGGCAGTGTGTGGGGGTCTGTATTTTGTATCTGCAGTGCTTATCTGGTCACTTTGGATTCCTTTTGTGGACTTAGACCTGGTTTTAGATGGCGTAAGTCACAACGTCCAAGTTCCGTCCCTGGCAGTGTTGTAAAACTTTCGGTTATACATACAGTACGTCTACGTCTAGGACGGCCCACGTCCAGCCCTAATCCCGCCCTTGACATTCCTCCTATCATGCCCCTTCTAGCTCTGGTCGTTCAGCAGCACTGTGAAGGCCTAGGTCATTTTTAAATGCGTCTAAAACTCGGTTCGATTATCAGCATTTGGATGACTTGTCTTTTAGGTCGTCCAAGTGCCGATTTAGGCCAGTTTTTAGACGTTTTTCTGTTTCGATTATGAGCCCCATAGAGTTGAAAACATGAAACCTGATAAAGAACATCTGATACTACTGTACCATTAAGGCAGTCATTTCCAGTCCTTCTTTAAAACCACTAAGCTGAACTGAAAGCAGAGTGGACAGTTTGAATCCTCTAAACTGACTGAGATGGTCTACTTTCTTCTCACCTTAGAGCCTTTCAGCCACCGAGTCTTGTATTCCATCTCAGCTTATACACTAGGCCCAAGGAGTTTTGAAACTTGGAGGGTGTGGGGACAGGAAGGGCAGTGAGTGGGGGAAACTTTTCTCCAACACAGCTTCTGTATCTTCAAGCAGTTCCAACAAACTGTTATCAACTTGTATTTGAAGGCTGACAATTACCAGCTAACTTATTCCAGGATACTGAATGTCATACCCTGTCCAGGCACTGGAATTGAATATCTGGGTCCGACTCAACTGCTGCTGGCCACTCACAGTTATGCAGTTCTTAGCCAATATTCAGCCAGGACCATGAATTTCTGTCTATCTTCACCACCTGCTGATTCAGCCTTTCCCAAACCCTCACCTGAGATCAGCAATAAAAATCATCACAGGTAAAAGAAAATTTGACCATGTCACACCATTACTAAAGAACGCATATTGGCTTCCTATCAACCACAGAATAACTTATAAACAGGCACTCATCGCATTCAAACTTTTACAATTCAACGCGCTGCTATTCCTAGACCGAGTTATTATTCCGTATTCTCCTTTCCGCTCCTTACGATCTGAGGATAAAAATCTACTTACTGTTCCATCCCTACGAATCATAAATACTAGACGTACCACACCCTTCTCTGTCACCGCTCCCCAAACGTAGAACCTACTACCCGCTCAGCTAAGAGAAGAAAAGAACCTCGAAAAATTTAAACCAAAACTAAAAAGTTTCCTGTATAGAGAAACTTTTAATGAATTAGTCTTTTAAACCAAATTACTATTCCCAATTGAAGTAGGCAAGCACTGATCCAATATAACATAACCCCTATTGTTTTATCCTTATTTGTTCTCTTTCCTATATCAAATTGTAATTCTTCCCTGATTTCCCTACAAAGTGCATGTCTGTCTATCCCTATATTGTATGTCCCCCTTATTTGAAAATTATTTATTGTCCATTGCTTTGTAATCTGAAAAAAGCGATTTTATCAAATATGAAATAAACTTGAAACTTGATCATTCACACCCCACCCCTGCTGGGCCTACCTACATCTCTGGTGGTCCAATTGAGGTATCCTGGGCAAGAGCAAAGGTTGACCTCTAGCGGTAGTGCCGAGAGACCACTACTAAAGCTTGCAGCAGACATTTTAGCACATGGGGCCACAAGGGACTGGAGGAGCAAGTGGGGATTGTTTTTGCCCAAGATACCTCATTGGACCTGGAAAGGGGGAGGGACGGATCTCAAGAAGGATTGATTTTGAGTGGGGTTAGGAACTGATCTTTAGGGGAAGATTCAGGAGGGAGTTGAAATCAGTGGAAAGGTGCAGAAGAAGGTTCTAATCATGGGGGTGGGGGCCAGGAGAGGGGGGGTTCTAATCACGGAGGGAGGAGGGGAATGCATCCAATGTTGGCTATTGTTCAGAAGTTATATGAGTGCCAGCTGATATTCAATGCTGGCACCCTCATAACTAAGCAACCAAAATTAGGGCAGTACTATTTCGTCGCTTAGCTATGTGGGCACTAGCATGGAATATTGCCAGCAACTGCATAACTGCTGACTCCTCCCTGACTCCACCTTCAGAATGTCCCTCTCTGGTCCACATTTTAAATAGCTGGTTAGTGCCAATATTCAGTTAAATGCCACTGCCAAATTAAGTTCTGCTGAATACAAGCAGCCAGCCCTAGGGCACAAGGTACATAGATGCATTTGGGCAGCCTTTGACTCTTCTGTCTATCTACCCTCTGTGAAATTATTTGTTGCTATTGTCCATTTTTTTTCTCCTCTTTCAGCTTCCCTACGATAAACGGTAGTTCTTTTCCATTTCCTTTTTAGACTGTAAACCTCCTTTATTTGCCTTGGCTGAAAAGTAGTATAACAAATGCTAATTAACATATATACATTTAAACTTAAATTGCCTAGAATATTGAGCAGTAAGATTATCCTGCTTTCCCGCCATGCTGTTATCACATTAACCCTATGTTGTCTCGCTGATCAATACAATAATATGTGATTTCTAGGGCACTGTGCTCCTCCCAGGTCCATCTACTCCACTATTCCATCCCTGATATTAATTTACTTTGACTTTATTCAATTAATGCCTTCATTTATCTGTGTGAAGAGTGTATAGAAAACTTCCAGTTCCCCTTAAGCACACTCCCTCACTAGGCCACCTTAAAAAGCCTAGACTTAGTGTGATCGGCAGGAAGGGTGCAGTTTAGCTAGCAGAAAGATCGTCAGAGCTGAGACAAGCTCTCGGAGTCTCAGAGGGAAGCATATGAGCCTCAAGAACTGTCTCCAGGCTTGCAAGAACCTGGTGAGAGGTTTCCGGCCAGCTAAGTACTGGCTAACTCCCGTTCAGCAGATTGGCTAATGATAGGCTATGTCGCGTGACATAGCCAGTCAGTGCCAATATTCATCGGCTCGCCGGCTAAGGTCTATCTTTGGTTGCTAGAATATTGTCTTGGCCAGCTAAATCTGCAGCAGCTAACTTTAATCTGGAAATTTTGTGCCAGTGACTGGATATGGCGCTGGCATTTAATATCCAGGATCACTGCCAACCATGAGAGGTAGTTGGCGGCCTCCTGTTGTCTGAATATTGGGTCATTTATACTTGACCTTTGACTACACGAATTTACATTTTTGTTTGCCTCGGAATTATTGACTAGCTATATGTTAAAAGCCCAGATCTCAAACACTCACACATATTAACACTAGGATTACTAGATTTTTCCACGGAGAAACCTGGGCACATGGCCCTGCCCCAGCCCTGCCTTATTCCACCCCCAGCCCAGCCCCATTCTGCTTCCAGAGCCACCCCGTTCTTCCTCCAGCCACACCCCCACAAAGCCTTGACTTTCTTTTCTGACCTCCGGGCCGCGTCTGGAAGGCCTCTGAGCGTGCGCTGATGTGTGTGACATAATTTATGCATGCTCAGAGGCCCTCCAGATGTGGCTGGAAGGATGGGGCTTTCCAAAACCCGGACAAACTACCAGGTTTTGGAAAGTCTGTCCGGGCACCCAGACAGTGTCCTCTAAAAAGAGGACATGTCCGGGTTTTCCTGGACATCTGGTAACCCTAATTAACACAATTTGGCTTTAACAAGGCTTTCAAGCACCTCAAGTCAATCTATTTGAATAGCCTGTTGTGGTCTTTTCAGTGGTAGCTATGTTCCTCTCCTTCATGTTTCTTTTCCTGAGCCTATCCCCTCTTAGAATTGAAAACTGCCTTGATGTTCTTTTGTAGAAAGGGTGATCTACCTAATTCCACAACAAATAAATTAAACTTAGTTAAAGGCCTGTGATCTCAGACCAACATGAGGTCATCCAAGACGGAGCTATACATCCAAAAATCCAGCATGTGACTTAACAGAAGTAGAGGGTTAAAAGAATGAGACTAAGAGAGAAACTAGACTCACTGCTAGGTGGACAAACAGACCAAGCCAGGCTTTGTGTGCTCAGTTATTTGGAATGCTGCCGATTCATCATCAACTGCAAATGTTAAGGCTGCACATATTGTTGCCCTTGTATTACCCCCCTCACCCCCACCCCTTCACAGTCCCCTCCCTCCCATACAAATGAACCAAACAAATTGTCATGGTTTGCCGAGAACAATCTCTATCAGCAAAGTTTGTTAATTAGAAGCGAGAACAAGATAGAGAGGTAGACAAGTATCCTCTTTGGCTCAGACCTGTACAATGCCGCATGATGTTCATGAGTATGGAGAAATGAAGATTCTTTCAGTCCAAGAGGGATTAATTAGGGGTGTGTAGTACAGCATGAACTGTTCATCATTCACTGTTTCTGAAACAGCTAAATCATCAGAACAACAAATTGGCTCAGAAGGTTTTCTAATATCCTTGTAGTTTACTTTGCTTCCCCCCACCCCCAGGAGAGAGAGGGTCAGTGAAGGTGCAACACTGGCAAAGATTATATTAGCTTCATCTTGCACAGTTCTGCTAACGCACCTGCAGCACCCAGAATGAACAGCCTAGGTAACTCTGCCAACACATATCAGTCTTGGTCTACGAGAACCATCCTGCTCCAAAATTGAGTCTCCAAAAAGTGGATATTAAAAGATGTCTCTTAGGGTTGTCTTGGAACCTGATCATCTTATTGAACCAGAAATTACACACAATATTTTCTTTACAAAGAAACTTGATTATATACAAATGAAAACGAACCCTGAATGAAAGCACAGAAAGGGGGGGGAGGGGTAAACTGCATAGAGAGGCAGTAACAACTCTAACCACCCTACTGGAAGAGGTATTTCAGTCTTCATCTGCTGTCATCTGCTATATTATTGGCTGCAATGTGGGAGTTACCAATTGATCCTACTGCCTGAATATCCCCTGGAATTTTGTTGTGTTTGCTTGTTTAATTTGTACATATGAAGGTCCAATATTCAGTCTTACAATATCTTGTTAAAGTCTGTGATGTTGAAAAGAGTTTGCCAAAGTTAACCAAATAAAAATGTTCAGTTAATTTTAGAAGAGCATCAGTCAAAACTACCGGTTCATATATAACAAAATTCTATTTTAAAACCAATGAAGTCAGTATGGGGTACTTTTTTGAAATTATGGGCTTATAATCCACATGTAAATTATCTTTTACCTATTCAAGGTAATGGTGATTTTACACCTGGTATAACATCTGGGATTTTTAGAAATTTGGGGTCAAAGGGTGTTTATTATTTATAACAGGTATTAGATGAGACAGGAAAGATAAGGAGTTTTCCTGACCTTTCTTTAAAAGTAGGAGGGGGGTCCTGGATCTTTCTATGGTTATATGCAATTGATGAGTTATGTGAATAAATTACCGAGCTCAGACCTTTCATATGGAGTTCGTGATTGAATTATTACTTTTTTCAATCAATGTACAGATTTGCCAATTTCAGTATATTTATTACATAAATTGTGATGGAATATATTTCCAAATCGCACATATGATAACTTTTTACTAAATTGGAGTGAGGAGTTAGGAACTCAGATATCGTTTCTTGAATTTAGTCAAGCAATTAATAGATTGCCTAAAATTATTATGGGTTTTGTATGGAGGGAATGTGAAATGTACTTATAGAATGATACATAGGGCCTATTTCTCACAGGTACTAACTTTTTATGTGGGATTGGTAAGTTCTACAATTTGTATTAAATGTGATAAGGATCTTAATACTTTATCGCATGCTTTCTGGCAATGTCCTTTAATTAAGTCTTTCTGGTCTGCCATCCTATTATGCTTGGGTTCATTATGGGATAGCCCTGTTGTGGAATCTCCAAGCGGACTTTTTGGTAAGGCAGCTGCTTGTGGAATATATAGTATGGTCAAGAGAGATGTCTTTTATTTCAGAAAGCATATATGCAGTGTTGGTTACAGACAGAGCCTCCAAGTTTTTGACATTGGAGTAATCAATTACATCATTTATTGCTATTTCAGGTTTGGGAGGTTCGTAGATCTCCTAGATGAACTTGTCTTTTTATGAAAACTTGGGAGCCATATGTTCAAAAACTTTCACCTAAAGCAAGAAATTTTATTCTTAATGAATTACATTGAAGCTATGGTTGTCTTAATTGCATTCCAAATTTGGCTTTTTTTGTCACCTTTCATCCTGGGAGGGGAAGGGAGAATGGGATGGAGGAGAAGGGAAATGGGTTGGAGGGAGGAGGGAAGGGATGGGTGGGAGAGGGTGAAGGGAGGGGGGGGTGATAATGGGAGATTATGGTTTATAATTTAAATGTTTGGAAGAATGATAATAATTGTATGATAATATATATTTATATAGATTATATGGAATGGAATATTTAAATATGTGAAATTATTTGTATGTATTTGTATGTATGTATTATATGATTGTATTTTCTCTTTGTTCCTTCAATAAAATGCTGCACTTCTTCAAGGGTGGATAGACAAGGGTGACCCAGTCGACATTGTATATCTGGATTTTCAGAAGGCATTCGACAAGGTTCCACATGAACGACTACTTCGGAAAATTGCAAGCCATGGAATCGAGAGTGAAATACTCACGTGGATTAAAAACTGGCTGGTGGATAGGAAACAGAGAGTGAGGATAAATGGACAATACTCAGACTGGAAGAGCGTCACCAGTGGGGTACAGCAGGGCTCGGTGTTTGGACCCGTGCTCTTCAACATATTTATAAACGATCTGGAAATTGGTACGACGAGTGAGGTGATTAAATTTGCAGATGATACGAAGTTATTCAGAGTAGTGAAGACGCAGGGGAATTGTGAAGATCTGTAACGTGACATAACCACGCTCGAGAAATGGGCAACGACGTGGCAGATGAGGTTCAACGTGAATAAGATAACAAAAATCTCATACATGAATACAGGATGTCCGGGGCGGTACTTGGAGAGACCCCCCAAGAAAGAGACTTGGGAGTACTGGTTAAGAAGGGGATCACAAACAGATCAGAGAAGGTTATCATGCCGTTGTACCGGGCCATGGTGCACCCTCACCTGGAGTACTGCGTCCAGCACTGGCCGCCGTACATGAAGAAGGACACAGTACTACTTGAAAGGGTCCAGAGAAGAGTGACAAAAATAGTTTAGGGGCTGGAGGAGTTGCCATACAGTGAGAGAATAGAGAAACTGGGCCTCTTCTTCCTTGAAAAGAGGAGGAGAGGGGACATGATCGAAACATTCAAGATACTGAAGGGAATAGACTTAGTAGATAAAGACAGGTTGTTCACCCTCTCCAGAGTGGGCACTCTCTAAGGTCGAAGAGGGATAGATTCCATACAAACGTAAGGAAGTTCTTCCTTACCCAGAGAGTGGTGGAAAACTGGAACGCTCTTCAGCAGTCTGTTGTAGGGGAAAACACCCTCCAGGGATTCAAGACAAAGTTAGACAAGTTCCTGCTGAAACGGAACGTTTGCAGGTGAGGCTGGACTCATTTAGAGCACTGGTCTTTGACCTAAGTGCCGCCGTGTGAGCGGACTGCTGGGCACAATGGACCACCGGTCTGACCCAGCAGCGGCAATGCTTATGTTCTTATGTTTGAAGATAGAAGACCATTTTTCTGAGCAGACTTACTAAGCGCCTTTAACTGGATAACATGAAATATCCAACTACATAGCAATAGTTCTTCCCAAAGAAACTAGTTACATTTTAACCAGATTACAAGTTGTCCAGATTAAATTTAATGGGTAACTGGGCGAAAGGTTATCATATGGCTCCAGAAAAAGGAGGACGGATTGAGACATCGGGGTTTTACTTCTATTACTTTAAATGGATGTAAAACCTGGATGTCTCAATCCGACCTCCTTTTACTGGAACCCTCAGCTGGCATAGTAAATGTAAATGTGAAGATGTCTGCTTGACTCCATAGTAACATAGTAAATGATGGCAGATAAAGACCCGAGAGGTCCATTCCAAGTTTTATTAAAAATTTGATAAAACGCTTGTAAAATTTCTAAGCGATTTACATTAAAAATGAAGACATATAAACAATATTAATGTCAATAATGACTTACAAGAGACACCAGGAAAAAAGGGAGAGAACTACAATTTTTAAAATCAAAGAAACATTCAAGGTAAACACATAATGGGAGGGAAAATTTTTTAGCCTTATAAGGCTAGTTTCTGGTATTTTTAGAGTCTAGCTATGTATCCCTGTTAATGGATAATAACAACCTTTTCAGAACTTAATTCTGAAAAGCATCATTAAAAAGAAATGTTTTAAGAACAATTTTGAGTTTATATAACTGCTCAACCATACATGCTCCATAAATTAATTATTTAGTTTAAATGGTCCTTTTTCTTAGATATTTCTAGGCCAGAAACCCAGAGCCCTGCCCAGTAGTGTGCTTAGGTTCCATCTACTGGAGTCTCCATCAAAGCTCACTCCAGTCCATCATAACCATCCCAGCCATCGAAACCCTCCCCAGCCCGTCCTCAACTGAATGTTTATATAAGGGTCACAAGCCTTGCAAGCCTGCCCAGTACTGGTCTTACTTCCTTCAATGTATACCCATTATTTTCTACTTAGAGATCCTCTGTGTTCATCCCATGCTTGTTTGAACTTTGTCTGTTTTCTTCTCTAACACCTCCCTCAGGAGCGCATTCCATGCATCAACCACCCTCTCCGTAAAGAAGAATTTCCTAACATTAATCTTGAATCTATGACCCCTCAACCTCAAATTAGGCCCTCTGGTTTTTAGCATTTTCCTTTCTCTGGAATAGATTTTGTTCTATGTTAATACCTTTCAAGTATCTGAACGTCTGAATCACATCTCCCCTGTCCCTCCTTTCCACTAGGGTTTACATATTCAGGGCTTCCAGTCTCTCCTCATATGTCTTCTGATGCTAACCTCCTATCAAATCAAATCTTTTATATATCACCACCTATAATTTTTCTATTCATATTCTTTGTAAAACTTCTACATGGATTCCCTATGCTTGCAAAAGAAAATGCAAACAAGAATACCCTAAATTTTTCAGGCAGCTCTTATTTTTTTTTATTTTATTTAACTCCCTTTTCCCTACTGACAATTAGTTTAAGAACTGTCGAAAGGGAGAACTACAGGGTCTAGAACTAACCCTCCAGTGTTATTGAACATTTTTTCCATAAGATCCGTATCGCTCTCCTTCTGGCAAATCCTGGCAGACTACACACAGATGGGCTACGTTTCAAATCAATAGCAAACAATTAAAGCATGTTCTGTCTCTGAACTCCATGAGTTTCCCTTTGTTTTCTTGTTTTACATATCGAAGAGGAGCTAGGGATGAATTAATGAAGTTTGTTAAGCCTCCCTATGTTCTGCTGGAAGCAGCTACAGCAAAAGTAGCCACCGCTACCAATAACTCCCCAGCCACAGCTTTTTGAAGTAATGCCCCAAAACTACAGAGCAAGTTGCCAATAGCAATTTAATGTGAGGCTCAGGATCTGCAATTCAAAAACAGACTAAAGCTAGTTCTTTTTAAAAGTGTTTTTATTTTGCCATGAATGATTTAATGCATTTTAGTGGAAGAGCGGCATAGAGGTTAGAACTCCAGGCTGAAAAGAAACACCATGCTATGCCAAGAATACCAAAACATAAAATTAATTAAATGTTTCATTTTTTTTATTTCTTTAATTCAATTCATATACTAAAAACTAACAACATTTATTTCATCTACATTTAAAATCTACAATAACAAGTAATACAAAGTGCAGAGTGCTACTAATGACAAAATCATAGGCTGGGAAAAGCTACAGGTACTATCTAAAGCTTTTAAATACTTGAACCTTTATCACAATATTTGGATTTTTATTCACAAAGATTTGCATCTGAAGCACCCTTTTATATACGTGACTTTCAGCATTACATACAAATTTTGGAGGACATTGATATCTCAGACTCAACGCAAAGGAAGTTTTGACTATGATTGATAGCTATTTGCATAGACTCGCTATATCTATGGAAAAAAGTTGAGTTATTAAACTATATGGCTATAAAAATGATTAAGAACAACTTTTTTGAGTTTGAAAATGAATTTTTTCTCCAGATAAAGGGAGTAGCGATGGGGGCTACATGAGCCCCTTCGGTAGCATGTTTATTCACATCTGCCTTTGAGTTTAAATTTGTTTACAATAGTCCATATAGTACCCATATTTTATCTTGGAAACACTTCATCGATGATGTGATTTTCATTAGGCAAGGAACTGAAGAACAATTAAGTCAATTTTTTCAATACATTAACACAGTTGATGATAATATAAAATTTGACCATAATTGGAATAGATGTCAAATTAATTTTTTGGACATACAAATCACTTTAGAAAATAATAACTTTATGACTGATTTGTTTAGATAAACAACTGATCGCAATACTCTTTTGCATTATAAAAGTTTTCATCCTAGGAATTTAAAAGATAGTATCCCACTGGGGCAATATTTGCGTATAAAAAGATTGTGCGCATCAGATGATTCTTTCAAACATAATGCTTTAAATCTGGCCTCTCGATTTAGCCAACGAGGATACCCTTTACCCATAGTAAAAAAGGCTTTTAAAAGAACTAAGGGCTCCTTTTATGAAGGTGCGCTAGCGTTTTTAGCGCGTGCTACAATGCCACGCGTGCTAACCCCGCGCTACACGGAAAATACTAATGCCAGCTCTACGGAGGCGTTAGCATCTAGTGTGCACTAAAACCGCTAGCGCATCTTCGTAAAAGGAGCCCTAAGTATATTCATACTCAATGAGGTAAATCAAATAAGCTTCAGGCACAAAATCCTCTGGTTTGTGTACTACCTTATTCTACCAAAGCACATCTTGACCTTCACCCAAATTTAAAAGAACGCCCAAGATTTGCTTTCAAGTGAGCCAGAAATTTAGGTGAAATATTAAAAACTCAACTTTACAGTATAGAACGTTCCCCCCGGGACACGCCCCTTGTGGGCAATGTTCAGTTTGTTATGCATCTATGCACATTACTGAAATAATACCACATTCCCAAAAAGTGTTTAAATTCAGATCTTCCACAAATTGTAAATCTCAGGGGGTGGTATATGCCATAGTTTGTCCCTGTGGCCTATACTATATAGGCCATACACAACGTCAGATTAAATTGAGAATTATGGAACATTTGAGCACCATTAGGACAAGCAAAATGGAGGCTCTCTTGACTCAACATTGGATATCAGCTGGCCACACTTTAAATGAATTAAGATACACAGTTCTGATAAAAGTAACTTTACTTCATGGAGGAGATTTATTTCAATCTTTGCTTTATAAAGAACAAAAATTAATACAGTGGTGCCTCACACAACGAACTTAATTCGTTCCAGGAGCAAGTTTGTTATGCGAAAAGTTCGTTATGTGAAACGCGTTTTCCCATAACAATACATGTTAAAAAAAATAATTCGTTCTGTAGCATAAAATATGCTAAGATGACATAAAAAAAGATAAATTTATCTTGTTAGAGCTGTTAGCATGATATAGAGGGGATATATGTGAAGGGGAGGGGAGACAGGGGTTTTGTTGATCCTTGCTGTGTATTATAATCACCCCCCACATACTCCCCAGTATCTTTTTTAATTCCTCCCATCTTTCCCAGCCAGTGGCGTACAGGCCAGAAGCGCAAAGATCAGGAGCAATTCCTCTGCACACCTGTGTGGGCCCATGCCGATCTCCGAATGGCTGCAGTTAGTTCTTGTGAGTCCCGCGAGAGCTGGCTGCAGTTAGTTCTTGTGAGTCCCGCGAGAGCTGACTGCAGCCATTCAGAGATCAGCGCAGGCCCAGGCAGTAGCACAGAAGGCTTGCTCTTGATCTCTGTCTGCGCTTCTGGCTGGGAAATTTGCTAGACCACCAGTTCGAGTGAGCGGGTGAGAAAGTTGCAGCAGTGGTGGCTTTTTAAAAAAAATATGTGGCGGCGGGGGGAGGTTTAAAAATATGCGGTGGCGGCGGGGGGAGGTTTAAAAATATGCGGTGGCGGCGGGGGGAGGTTTAAAAATATGCGGTGGCGGCGGCAGGGGGGTTTAAAATATGTAGCGCCGAGAGAGGGCAGTTAAGGATGCAGCTCGGGCGACTTCGTTGTGTGAAACGAAGTTCGTTGTGGGAAGCAAGACCTGAAGTTCGTTGTGCGCAGCGTTCGCTGTGCGAGGCGTCCGTTATGTGAGGCACCACTGTATATGACTGGCACACAGTGGAGCCATGGGGTCTTAACCATGAAACTGAATGGCCTGCCAAAATGTTCTAGCTCTCTTTTACTATTGGGGGACTTTTTATTTAATTTTTCTCAATTGATTCTAATTTAACTTCATTCCAATTTAATTCCATTCCTTGGATGTTAAATCGGATAACAATTAAGGTCCCAGAGGATAGGTCATTGGGAGTCATGCGACCGGGTATTCTCCTCCTATATAAGGAGCTCTGTGGTGGTAGTTCCCTCACTTGATGTTTCCCAGCAGGAACTCTCAGCCAGAGATCTGTATCAGAAGTAATTTCAGGTAAAAATTATAATTTTAAATAGTTTAAACAATTGTAAGATAGATATTCATAACTAGGAACTGAGGATTCATGGTTATTGCAATGTATTTGCCTATAGTAAATGCACTAGTTATAGTATTTAGCATTTAGAAAACTCTTCTTATTGTCTTAGTACTTATATCTTCAACCTCCCTGATGATGGACTCAACTGAAACTCAACTGAAGTTGGAGGCTTATGCTGACTGAACAATATAAGTAACTAAAACTGGAAAGCAATAAGGATTAAGAAGAAGAGAGAAGCTCAGAACTGATTAAGCATTTCTTATTGGATCATGAATATAAGGAACAATTGGCTTGGTCAAGTCTATGGATTACAACTCAAGGAGATATTGGGACTTTAATTGACTCATCATCAAGTTAAGTGAGCTTTATTGGGTCTGAATGGCTTCAATACTTAACATCATTAAGAGTCTTTAAGATTGATTGATGGATTCTATTTAAAAGCTTTAGATACTACCAGTAGCTTTTCCCAGCCTATGATTTTGTCATTAGTAGCACTCTGCACTTTGTATTACTTGTTATTGTAGATTTTAAATGTAGATGAAATAAATTTTGTTAATTTTTAGGATATGAATTGAATTAAAGAAATAAAAAAAATGAAACATTTAATTAATTTTATGTTTTGGTATTCTTGGTATAGCATTTAATGAATTGAATATCATTAATTGATTATATTTACCTTACTTTGTATAGTTGAAAAGAAACATCAGGCAGGAAAAGATAAAACAAACCCCACTACTCTGTTTGTCAAAACAATCACAAAAATGTGGGAGAAAATAAACTCTTTCATAACTTGTACCTATAATGTTATGTAACAAATGTTTATCTTAAACATGCTGACTATTGTTTTTTGTTAATGCAAAAAATTCTTATGAAATAGGAGGATAAATGATCTCAGATACCTGTTAATGGCTTGTGTATTACACATGCCTGTTATATGGAGATGTATCAATCATTGGTAACAGAAAAAAAAAAACAAAGCAAAACTCCTTTATAATAATAAATAATAATAATATATAATAACTTGCCTACCATTCAATCCTACATTAAAAAATTGTAACACATCAGTCCCACATATATCACTTGTCATACAAAGCAAATACATATTCAAATTTTGGTGTTATCCTAATAATAGTAACGCAAGATCCATCCACTGAGAGATACAAAACCCTGCAAATACAGTAAAACCTTGGATTGCAAGCGTTTTGCAAGACAAGCAAAACATTTTATTAAATTTTAACTTGATATACAAGCAATGTCTTGCAATACAAGTACATACAGTATACACACATCACAACTGAGCCGATGGTTCTTCTCTCTCTGACGCTGCAGGAGTGTAGTGACTGTTTTAAGCAAGCAAAGTCTTGCAATACGAGTACATATAGTATTTTGTATTAAAGTTTTTGGGTTGTGAAACGAATCGTCTGAATTTCCATTATTTCCTATGGGGAAATTCGCTTTGATATACGAGTGCTTTGGATTACAAGCATGCTTCTGGAACGAATTATGCTCGCAAACTAAGGTTTGACTGTATACAGCTCAGATACTATGTACAAACAGAACCTTTGGACAGCAGACCAGTAAAATCTCCCGTTATTACTGAGGGTAGTCAGGAAGCAGAAATAACCCTTTAGGGGGAAATTCAAGAACCTGAATCTCAGGATCTCTGCTCTCTCCAGCTTGCAAACGCTGATGGTTATTAAAGAAAACAGGAGCTTGTTGTCTATGAAACATGTTTGTGACAGATGTGGGGAGGGAGAAGACGCACAGAATGCAGAGGAATGAAAAGTGAGGAACACGTACAAAGGTTGGAAACATATGTAACATTAGAGGATAATCGGGTCTTTCATTAAAAACATTTAACTAGATATAATCACACAAACAAGGACAAATGCCAGCAATACATACTGTAGCAGGATTTGCTTATCCATTCTTATTCTACAGTAGCTGAAATTATTTTCATGCACTTTTTCCAACTTCCCATGTAATTTTGCCTTAAGTGAGTCTCCCTTACATTCTGTTTAACTCATATTACTCTATCTTATCTGTCTTTTTATTTTGCCTCCACTTATACATTATGTTGTCTGTTAAGACATTTTAATGTGTATTGTATTGATCCTGAAAGTAGCATGTCACGTTGTAATGTGCATTATTTGAATATGTTTACTGCTGTAATTGTCTGACACCTATGGCCTACGTATTGTTGCTATGCATTGCCTTGGGTGAATTTCCTCCAAAGGATGGTAAATAAATCCTAATAAATAAAGTAAATAAAATGCAGGCGGAATTTAAATGCCGCAGTTGATGACTGCAGAGTTTAAAATTGCAGAATATTTACAATTGAAAAAGACTCTGGGCCCGATATTCAAAATGATTTACACAGCCCCGGAGATGATCCTGGCTGTTTAGGTCACCTGTCTGGGATTAACTGGGCATTTTCAGTGGCACTTCCCCCCCCCCCCTTTTTACAAAACTGCGATAGTGGTTTTTAGTGTCGATAATCACGCTGAATGCTCTGCACTGCTCCTAACACTTATAGAGTTCCCATGAGCGTCGGGAGCAGCAGAGAGCATTCAGTGTACCAGCCCGCGCTGGGAGGAGGGATGGTTAACTAGATAGTGCTGCTGAAAATGCCCGGTAAGCACCCAAGTCAAAACCAGCTATTTTGTGGGTGTTCTGGGCTGGAGTCAATATGTAGCCGTTTATGTGCCAATTTCCGTTACTTAACTTGCAAAGAAAGCCACACAAAATGTACTCCTATCTTATTGATAGCTGGCTAAGTGATGAATATCACATTTACCCCCCCCCCTCTCTTTTTACTAAGTCACAGTAGAGGTTTCTACCACAGTTCATAGTGCTAAATGCTCCGTTTATAGAATTCCTATGAACATCGGAGCAACATTGGAGCATTTAATGCCCTGGGCCACGGTAGAAACCTATACCATGGCTTAGTAAAACAGGGCCTTAACTGGCTATGTTTTCACTGATTTAGTATACCTAAGGTGACCATACATCCCGTTTTGAACGGGACTGTCCCATTTTGAGATCCCCTGGAGCAAGGAGTAAGGTCGGAGCAGTTCAAAGAGTCCAGAAGAGAGGGGATGCAAGGTGGGGGATTGGACAAGTGCTGAAGGCAGGGAGGGGGAGAAGGCTGAGATCAGTTTTCATATGGTGGTGGAGAGGGAACAGAGGGGATGCAGTGTGTGTGTGTGTGGGGGGGGGGGGATATTGGACATAGTGATGCAGGGAGTGCTGCTGGGGTCAAAGGAGCAGTTCAACAAGGGGGACAAATGCTGGAAGGCAGTGAGGGAGAGGGAGCATAAACTCGGGACATAGGAGGGAATAGAAAGAGACAATTGCTGGGCCTGAGTGAAGAAATAAGAACATAAGAAGTTGCCCCCGCTGAGTCAGACCAGAGGTCCATCTTGCTCAGCGGTCCGCTCCCGCGGCGGCCCATCAGCCTAGTGCCTGAACAGTGGTCCCTGATTAATATTGTAACTTACCTCTAATCCCATCCCTATAATCTACCTCTACTCTTATCTGTACCCCTCAATCCCTTTGTCTTCCAAGTACCTATCCAAAGCTTCTTTGAACCCCTGTAGCGTGCTCCTGTTTATCACATCCTCTGGTAGCGCGTTCCATGTATCCACCACCCTCTGTGTGAAAAAGAACTTCCTGGCGTTTGTTCTAAACCTCTCCCCTTTCAATTTCTCTGAGTGCCCCCTTGTACTTATTGATCCCCTTAATTTGAAAAATCTGTCCCTGTCTATTTTTTCTATGCCCTTCATGATCTTGAAGGTTTCTATCATGTCTCCTCTAAGTCTCCGCTTTTCCAGGGAGAAAAGCCCTAGCTTTTTCAGTCTGTCAGTATATGAGAGGTCCTCCATGCCCTTTATTAGCTTAGTTGCTCTTCTCTGGACCCTCTCAAGTACCTCCATGTCCTTCTTGAGGTACGGCGACCAGAACTGAACACAGTTTTCCAGGTGCGGGCGCACCATAGCACGATACAGTGGCAGGATGACTTCCTTTGTCCTGGTCGTGATACCCTTCTTAATGATACCCAACATTCTGTTTGCTTTCCTTGAGGCCGTGGCACACTGCGCCGACGCCTTCAATGTTGTGTCTACCATCACTCCCAGGTCTCTTTCAAGGTCGCTCACCCCTAGCGCTGATCCCCCCATTTTGTAAGTGAACATCGGTTTTTTTTCCCCTATATGCATGACTTTGCATTTCCCTATTTTGAAACTCATTTGCCACTTTTTGGTCCATTTTTCCAGTGTTGTCAGATCATTTTGGAGATCTTCGCAGTCCTCCATGTTATTGACCTTGCGATATAGTTTGGTGTCATCCGCAAATTTAATAACCTCACATTTTGTTCCTGCCTCCAGGTCGTTAATGAATATATTGAATAGGAGCGGTCCCAGCACCGACACCTGTGGAACTCCGCTCGTGACCCATTGCCTTTACTCCAACCCTCTGTTTCCTGTCCGCCAGCCAGTTTTTGATCCATCGGTGGACCTCCCCTTGCACCCCATGGTTCCATAGCTTCCTTAGTAGTCTTTCGTGTGGCACCTTGTCGAAGGCTTTTTGGAAGTCAAGGTAAATGATATCTATGGATTCCCCTTTATCCACCTGGCTGGTTACCCCCTCAAAGAAGTATAATAAGTTCGTGAGGCATGACCTGCCCTTGCAGAAGCCATGCTGGCTCGACTTTAGCTGCCCATAGTTGTCGATGTGTTCCCAGATGCTGTTTTTAATCAGTGCTTCCCTCATCTTTCCCGGGACCGAGGTCAAGCTCACCGGCCTGTAGTTTCCTGGGTCTCCCCTTGAGCCTTTCTTGAAGATGGGCGTGGCATTTGATATTTTCCAGTCTTCCGGAATGTCTCCAGTTTTTAGGGATAGGTTGCATATTTGTCGAAGTGGCTCAGCTATTTCGTTCCTTAGTTCCTTGAGTACCCTTGGGTGAATGCCATCCGGACCTGGCGATTTGTCGCTCTTTAGCCTGTCTATCTGCCTGAGGACATCCACCTTGCTCACCTCTAGCTGGACCAGATTTTCATCCTGCTCTCCTTTTACGATCTCCTCGGGCTCCGGAATGTTGGTTGTGTCCTCCCTCATGAAAACTGATGTGAAGAACTTATTTAGCCTGTCAGCTATCTCCTTTTCCTCTTTTACCACTCCCTTTCTGTCCCCATCATCCAAGGGTCCCACTTCCTTCCTTGCTGGTTGCTTCCCCTTAACGTACCTGAAGAATGATTTGAAGTTTGTTGCTTCCCCTGCCAGTCTCTCTTCATATTCTTTTTTTGCTTTCCTAACCACTCGATGACACTCCTTTTGGTGTTTTTTGTGTTCCTTTTGGTTCTCCTCTGTTTTGTCCTTTTTCCATTTTTTGAATGATGCTTTCTTGTCACTTATCGCCTTTTTCACTGCATTTGTTATCCACACTGGGTTTTTTGTTGTATTTTTTTTGCACCCTTTCCTGTACTTGGGGATGCAGAGGTTCTGTGTTTCGTGCACTGTGCCCTTGAGTATGGTCCAGGCATTTTCTACGGACTCCATCTCCCTTGCGCTGTTGTTGAGTTTCTTTCCCACCATTTTCCTCATGGCATCATAATTCCCTTTTTTGAAGTTAAGTGCAGTCGTTGTAGTTCTTTTCACCTTTGATGATCCAGTTTATAGCCTGTACTGGATCGTGTTGTGATCGCTGTTTCCTAGTGGGGCTAGTACCGCCACCTCCTTAGCGGGTCCCCCTAGTCCGTTGAGGATTAGGTCAAGAGTGGCATCACCCCGTGTTGGTTCCGTGACCAGCTGTTCCATGAAACAATCCCTCGTGACCTCCAGGAATTTGGTCTCCCTCATGCAGTTTGAGTGCCCAATACTCCAGTTTATTCCCGGGTAGTTGAAGTCTCCCATCACCACCACAGTTTCGCTTTTGCATACCTGCCTCAGTTCAGCCTCCAGATCCTGGTCAATTTCTTCCATTTGTCCAGGTGGGCGATAGTACAGACCCAATTTTATGTCTGCTCCAGTTCCTCCTGGTAGCTTAACCCATAGTGATTCCAAGTCGTCCGCCCTTACTGTTGTTTCCATCCTGGTTGAAGGTATGGAATCTTTTATATATAGCGCTATTCCTCCACCCTTTTTGTGTGACCTATCTCTCCTGTAGAGTTTGAATCCTGGTAAAGCCACATCCCATTCATTGTCATCAGTCCACCACGTTTCTGTGACTCCAATTATGTCTAGGCCCTTTTTGCTGGCTAGGATTTCCAGCTCTCCCATTTTAGCCCATAGGCTCCTAGCATTAGTGTATAGGCAAAGTAAGTCCTGTTTGTTTGCCTTTCTTGCTGTTTTTCCCCGTGGTTTGGCGCTCCTGGCTCCCTCGTGAGTTGCCAGACCCCAAGCCTCGTCTCGGTCATCCTCCTCCTGTGGTGTGTCTGTTTCGTCCTCAGCCTGTTCCCCTGTTTTTGGTTGTCCCTCTGGATTCCGTTGTTCTCTATTAGTGCTGCTTGCCAGTTTTGTTCGTGCACTAGACCCCTGCAATTCTCCCTTAGGTCCTTTTTCAAAAAGTTCCCACTCAGACCTGAGCCCTCTTTTACAGTGTCCTTGCTCAATATCTTTGGCCCGGGTCCCCTGCATTGCGTCCTTAGGTTCTTTTTCCAAAAGTTCCCTCTCAGTCCCGATCCCTTTTTTACAATGTCCTTGCTCTATGTCCATGGCCCTGGGCCCCTGTGTTGTATCCTTAGGTCCTTTTCCCAAAAGTTCCCACTCAGTCCCCAGCCCTCTTTTACAATGTCCCTGCTCAGTATCCTTACTTGATACTTTTGTCCGATGTGTCAGATCGACTGTCTGCTTTCCCCTCTTCCTCAGTTTAAAGCCAAATCAATGACGCTCTGGACGTTGCGTGCCAGCATTCTTGTCCCAGTCGTGCTCAGGTGCAGTCCGTCTCTCCTGTACAGCTTATTCTTTCCCAGGAAGGTTGTCCAGTTCCGTGCAAAAAAGAAACCCTCCTCCTCGCACCATCTCCTGAGCCAACCGTTTATTGCTTGTAGTTCGCTCTGCCTCCTTGCGTCCGCTCTAGGTACTGGCAGGATCTCTGAGAAGGCTATCTTCCTTGCCCTCAGTTTCAGTTTCCTCCCCAGGATCCTGAACTGATCGGTTAGTGCAGTCCTGTTGTAGTCCCTCCTGCTGACGTCGTTGGTTCCAACATGGATTACTACAGCTGTCTCCTCAGTCTCGGCCACTTCCAGGATCCTCTCGATTCTGTCGGTGACGTCCTTCGTTCTTGCCCCCGGGAGACTTGTCACAAGACGGTCCTCTCTCCCTCCAGCTATGTGACTGTCCACTCCTCTCAGGATTGAGTCTCCCACCACGATAGCAGATCTCCCCTTCCTCAACTGTCTCTCTGGTCTCAGGTCTGTATCGGTGGTGCAGTCCTCTAGTCCCTCCTCCAGGTTCTGTCGGGTCTCCTCCTCATCTGCCTGTCCAGATTCTCCGCAAGGTCCTACTCCCATGGCGTCTGGTGGATTTTGTCGTCCGTCTGTTAGTTCCCTCTTGAAGTGCTTGTGGTCTTGTGCCTCCACCATCCTGCAGGCCTCCTCGATGAACTTCTCGAGTTCCCTTACTTGTTCTGTGATGTGGTCCTCTCTGGCGGTGTCTTCCATTGCCCAGCAATGCTCCTCTATGGTGCAGAGTCCCTCCAGTTCCTGTACTCGAACCTGCAGTCTCCCGACCTCCTTCTTCAGGCTATCCAGTTCCTGGCATCGACTGCATATGTACGCCCGCCTCCCGGAGGGGAGGTAGTCATACATATGACATTCGATGCAGTATATTGGGTAGCTCTGCTGGGCTCCTACTGCCTCCATTTCTTCTATCCTGTTCCTATGTCCCATGGTGCGTATGGGTGGTGCCTGGCGCGCAGCTAGCTGAAAGAGTAGAGAGAGAGAAGAGTGAGAAGAGAAGAAAAGTACCTTAGTTAGATTTTTGCAGCTGGGCTGCCTGGGCTCCTTCTCAAGGCTCCTTCGCAAAGGCGCTCTCGCTAAGGCGAGCGCCTTTGCCGCTCGCCTTCG
The DNA here is from genome assembly GCF_902459505.1 of Geotrypetes seraphini. Classification (NCBI taxonomy): domain Eukaryota; kingdom Metazoa; phylum Chordata; class Amphibia; order Gymnophiona; family Dermophiidae; genus Geotrypetes; species Geotrypetes seraphini. The sequence continues at coordinate 304,089,425 of NC_047084.1, read as the reverse complement.
AAGCGCGCCGAATGGCTGCGCGCTGTTGGCTCCTCCCCTTTTAAGGGGGAGCTCCAGGTCTGCTGCCAGTGATGTCAGGGGGTGGGCGGAGCTAACTCTCGCCTCAGCCCCTCACCTCTGGCTCTCTCCTGCTCCTTCCCTTCTGCCTCCACGTGTCTCCTTTGTCCTGCCTTCTGCTTCTCTCCTCAGCCCTCTCCTTCTCTGCCTGCCCCGATCTCAGAACAAGCTGAAAGCAAGCTGATCTGCGATCCTTAGCCCCTCCCCTTTTAAGGTGGAGCTCCGGGTCTGCTGCCGGTGATGTCAGGGGGTGGGCGGAGCTAACTCTCGCCTCAGCCCCTCACCATCTGGCTCTCTCCTGCTCCTTCCCTTCTGCCTCCACGTGTCTCCTCTGTCCTGCCTTCTGCTTCTCTCCTCAGCCCTCTCCTCCTCTGCCTGCCCCGATCTCAGAACAAGCTGAAAGCAAATAAATATGGGATGCATAGTCAGAAGAAAGTGCAACCAGAGACTCATGTAATCACCAAAGGTAGGAAAAATGATTTTATTTTCAATTTAGTGATCAAAATGTGTCAGTTTTGAGAATTTATATCTGCTGTCTATATTTTGCACTATATTTGTCTATTTTTCTATAGTTGTTACTGAGGTGACATTGCATATTTTAAAGTCATCTGCCTTGATCTCTTTGAAAAATAAAACAAATATAAATGATAATTAACATTTTCTCTGCATACAGTGTGCTTTGTGGGTTTTTTTTTTAAATGGTTACCATTATGAATTAATAAGATATTGTGTTAGGGCAGGATTAGGGGGTGGGGTTATGGTGGGATTAGGGGGCAGGGCTGAAAATTTCCTTTTGAGGAAAAAAAAATAAATGGTCATGTTATGTACACCTGACAATTCAATGCTTGAGTCCAGACATGGCCTGGCATTGAATTCCCAGGCATAATGCCAGTCAGGAAACCACTGATCGCTGCTGGCTGAATAGACAGCAGTTCCTGCCACTGGGTTGTATAAATTGCTCCAATTACCTTGCATAGTAACACCTTAAGGAGCTTTACGAATGGAACAGAAATTCCTGCCAAGCAAGGTTGCTCATCAGGGACAGATTTGTTAAAACCTCCCACTCGTAGCAGATTAGATTTTATTTGTGTTTGGCTTTAATCAATTTACTAGCATCCGTTTTCGTTCAATGACAAAGCTAGCATTGAACAACTAATATGTCAAATTCAGAGTTTCCTGAAAGGGAATCAATATGATGTCATTTGTATATGAATATAATGATATACTCAAATCCTATAGAACCGCTCCAAAAGTGCTTAAGACACCTATTAAACAGTCGAAAGAGGCATGCTCTGAGGGATCCCACATGACTTCTTCCATGATAGAGACAACTCCAGTAAGAGCCAGATGGCACCTAGCAAAGCAGAACCTACATGTCATAGATAGGCTCCGTTTGTCAAATCACGCATAGTGGCGCCTAAATCAACTTAGGCATCAGTTAGGGTTACCAGATTTTCATTCGGGAAAATCCGGACCCATGGCCACACCCACAGGACCACCTGGCTCTGCCTCTATCATGCCCTGTTCTGTCCCCTAGCCCCACCCCCAGATGGCATCCGCACATGTGTGGATGCAACGCAATGACATCATCACATTGCATCTGCACATGCGCAGATGCCCCTTCCTGATATGATGTTGTCGGGAAGCTTTTCAAAACCCGGACAATGTGCCAGGTTTTGAAAAGCCATCCAGACCCCCGGACATGTCCTTAAAAGGAGGACATGTCAGAAGAATTCCGGAGTTCTGGTGACCCTAGCATCAATAGGCATCATAATGTTAGGACAGGACATATAATTTGTCGCATCGATAAATACAAACTTATGGCTGCAGAAAAAAAACAATAGATACTACAAAATTTGTATGATTTGGAAACCCCTTGAAATGTCTCATTCATGGATTTAATATACCGTCTCATCAATGGGTATTATGATTGTATTTCTGTTAATTTTAAATTGATCATGATTATAGTACAGTACTCCCCCGAAATTCACGGGGGTTCCGTTCCAGGAACCCCCATGAATTTCAAAAAATCGCAGTGGAGGCAGGAGAGGGCAGCTGGACAAGGAGAGGGCGCTGGAGCACCAGGGGGTGAAGAAAATCACTCACGGTCTGCTCCAACCGCCTCTTCTTTTTTTTTTAACCTTCTTTATTCATTTCCAACATTACATTAAGTGTTAAAATATATTCATTCACAATAATAATAAATACATCACTTAAAAACAATCATTGATACATTTCATAAATTCTTATTCCCATCCCACCCCTTTCCCATCCCCCCTCCCATATATTCCATTATCATCTAAAACATGTAATAATCATTTCCCCCCTCCCCCCTTTGACACGCAACTTCTGATTGGTGTACCCAACTATACTACAGGAAAAGGCGATCGGAGCAGACCGAGAATGAGCAAGTCTGCGATTTGTAAACCGAGAATTAGCGGGGGAACACTGTATTTCTTCCCTTCTGACAATGACAATGATATCACTGTTTTATTTATATTTTATGTTTTATATAGTTCTCCTTAGTTGCATTTTGTTTGTTATAAAAATAAAATGTTTGAACTGATAAGTGCTGGTATATTAAAACAAGGTTTTCTTGGCCTAATATACCGATACATAACATAAGCCAGTCCATGCCCAAATTCTGCCCCTAACCACACCAACTTTTTGTATAGACGCCTCAATATAGAGGCCTACTGTGAGGTGGTAGACGCCTACTGGCTAATTTTCTTTTTTTAATGGCGCTATCAATTATCAGTACCAATTAAGCTGATTAAATCAGTAGGCTCTTCGATCTAGGTTCCTACCGGTAGGCATCTTTTGTAGAATCAGGGCTTAAATGTTCTATTTAAGAAGCCTGTAAGTTACCATAAATCTGCCCCAGACACACCATTGGAGCTCAACTGTATCAACATGTCGTATGTATCATATTGTTGGCAAATGACCCAAGCAGAAGAAACATTTCATGTTTTTGTATGCTGTCATTAATGGGAAGGAGGGGCAGTTGGAGGAGCGATTGAGTGCTTCTTGCTGGATTGATTTGCATGCAGTTTGAAGACTTTTGCGCTTTTTTTTTTTTTTTTTTTTTACAATTGTAGATATCTTCTCCTGGCTTTGAATGGATTTCCTTTCTGAGCTAATCTATTGTTTTTATAATTGTAAACCATTAAGACCTGCTTGTTGGAATGGGCAGAATAACAAGTTCATAATAAACATTCTATTGTTTTCTTTAAAATTCAATAAGCTGGTGAACAGCAGCGTTACTCAGGTAACTATGGGCCCAATTCACTAACCTGCCTGATCGTGCCTGATTCACAGCAGGCTAACTGATCCACAATGAGTCAGCATGCTAATGGGGACAATAGGAGTAACGCCTCCCACCAACTACACAGATCGCTAGTGAGCGATCCTGACGCATGCGCAGACCATCTTCTGTGCCTGTAGATGGTCTGCGCATACGGGGGGGGAGGGGGTTGTCCGTGATCTGCTTTTTTATTTTGCACTGTGGGACATCCAGCATTATTTTTCAAGGCAGAGATGAGAGCGGAGATGGGCGGCAAGCAGGAGAGTCGAGCGGGCCAGCCAGCATTATTTTTCGGGGCAGAGAAGAGAACAGGGCGGCAAGCATATGATATGGTCAAACCACCAATTTAAGCAATCTATCCTCGGGGCAGGGAGCAGGGCAGCCAGAGCAGGAGAATCGGGGCAGAGAGCAGGGTTTTAGCACAAGCGACTGGTCCTCACCAGTCACTTGTTTTTTGATTGGCTAGCCAGTCGGTGTGCCAGAAGAAAGTTTAGTGAATCGTGTCCTTCCTGCTTTGCATGCCATTTCCCCTCATTTGCATGCACGGATCGGGATCGAATCGGTACACAAGTTAGTGAATCGGGTCAGAGGGAAATTGGGTTGCAAAGGGCTCGCAAACCGATCAGTACACGATTGGTTTGCTTAGTGAATCTAGCCCTATGTTCAGTTATCTTTAGCGGAATATATTCAGCAGGACTTAAATCCAGGTGGGATTTGAATCTGTATTCCATGGTTTACAGTCCACTGAACTAACTACTAGGCTACTCATCTGTTCTGCAAGGATGTCTATGTGGCCATTTTCGTAAGAATGCCTTGTATCCCCCTGTTTATAATTTAACCATTTCAGTGCGTAAAATGGTTGCTCAGGATGGACATCTCTAGTGTACGAATGTCCTCATGTATTTTTGAACAGGATATTTGAATGTCTTATTTTTGTTGTTTCCACTTATCCGTTGCTGTACAAGACTAAAAATGCTTCAATAAACATATTTGAACAGGAGTCCCAGTCCAAAAACTGCTGTGAGATGAATGCTTGTGTGTGTGTGTGTGTGGGGGGGGGGGGGTTTGGACATTATAGGGCTCCTTTTACTAAGGTGCACTAGTGTTTTTAGCGCGCGCTGCGTTGCTGTGCATGCTAACCCCGCGCTACGCGCCAAAAACTAACGCCAGCTTAATGCTGGCGTTAGCGTTTAGCATGTGCGGCAATTTAGCGTCAGCGCAGCGCAGCTTAGTAAAAGGAGTCCATAGGGCAGATTCTACTAACAGTGCCAATAGTTAGGCAGTGCTAGGGATCCTATTGCCTAATTTAATTGTTTTAATTGGCACATTAATTGACTATGTTAATTAAAAATCAATTAAAATCTCATTTAAAACAATGCAGGTACTCACAGGTGCTGGCATCATGTCTACAGAAGTGCCTAGTAGCGCCCAATTCAAAGTAGGCATGGTTTATTTATTTTATTTTCTATACTATTCTCCCAAGGCAACTCAGAATGGTTTATATGAATTTAATCAGGTACTCAAGCATTTTCCCTGTCTGTCCTGGTGGGCTCACAATCTATCTAATGTACCTGGGGCAATGGGGGGATTAAGTGATTTGCCGATGGTCACACGGAACAGCGTGGGTTTGAACCCACAACTACAGGGTGCTGAGGCTGTAGCTTTAACCACTGCGCCACACTCTCCCCTTGGGCCAGCAATCACCTTAGGCGGTGTTAGGCTTGATTCTCTGTCCAAGGCAGGCGCTGGCAATGTAGGCCTTTAAAACCCATGCTTACACTATTGGCACCCACCTTTAATGGGAGCCATGATTCTACAAACGGCACTGTAGCATGATTGACACGTAAATGGTGCCTTTTTTTTTTTTAGGTGGCCAAAGATTACGACACAATTTGCAGAATCTGCCCCTGTGAGCAGGACATCCCAATTCTGACTTGGCATTTCTTTCGAAAACACCCCTCTACAAGTGCCTCATTACTTATCTTAATGCTATTTCAGGCTGCACAGACATACTGTATGCCCAAAGTACTTTATTTCTTATGCCAGCACTGTACTGTATATTTGACATTAATGTTCAGCATCTATGCTAATATAGTGTCAATGACCACAGGCTATTTTGTGAGGGCTGGTTTCTTAGTTAGAAGATACTGCTCACTTCTTTCTGGCTTAAACTAGATTGTTAACTACAGAATAATTTTGTCTATTTACATTTTCTAGGTTTCTTTGGCTATCACTGTTGGTTACAGAATGCTTCAATCGGTTTGTTATGGCAATGTTGCAAATCAGTGTTGGTGACATGACAATTTTTTTCCTTACAGCATATTGTATTATCTCAGGTCCTGCATAGATAGGGTTACCATATGGCTTCAGAAAAGGGAGGACAGATTGAGACATCCAGGGTTTACATCCATTGCTTTCAATGGAAGTAAAACCCAGATGTCTTAATCCATCCTCTTTTTTTCTGGAGCCATATGATAACCCTATGGATAGATAATAAGCACAGAACTGTGTTCTGTGAATATGCCTCCTTTCATAGGTGTCGGAACAGGGGGGGGGAGGGCTACAGGGGCCGTGGCCTCCCCAAAAATTGGCACTGCCCCATTCCCCTTCACTTCCAACTCCTATCAGGCTCTTCATCCGCGGGATCGGCTTCCTTCTGCCGCTCAGCAGCAACAAGCAGGAACGCGCTTTGGTGCTCCTCCTCGGCGCTGAGCGGCTTGTTGACTGGATCCCGTGAATTCTTGCGAATACCGCTGCTTTGAAAAAGGGGGGATTAGTTTGGAAAAAAGCAATATCATCCAAAACTTTTATTATTGTCACTGTATAAATTTTAAAGTTTTGTTCAAGCTGATTCCATTCCAATAGAGTTTATGACAAACATCTACCTTATTCCATAAACTCTCTACTAGGATATGACCCCTTGTAGCAATTATGTTATCTGATTTTGCCATCTGACCCCTCAGTGCAATAAGCTGGACATTTAAATTCATTTAGAACATGATTAGACCATGGTACTGGTTGAGTTTTCCAACCGACAATTATCAATTGTCCAGTAAACAACTTAGCAGATGCAATTAGATCAAGCATGTAACTACCTTCATTTACCACATTCAGACCAATTTCTGATAAAAATTTATACTTTTCATATGTTAATTCAAAACACCCAATTGGCCCTAAAATGGGGTCTCAGTTTATATTCAAGTCTACACTTGAATACTTCTCTAACTAAAAACAAAAAAACAATCAAAATTTAAACCATCAAGGGGTCTAGCTGTGGAGAATGGAGTTGCAGGCAGGCAGCTGATTCTTCCCAGCAGAGGCCGGTCTTGATCCTACCCCTTCTAGTTACTTCCTGATTTTGAGGGGCGGAATCGAGGCTGGCAGAGCCTGTAGTGACTTGGCAAGAGGGAAGGCCCCCACGGTGTCTGGCTTCTTCATTGCCAGCCGGTTTAGTGGGACTCGGACTGAAGGCAGGGTTGAATTGTAATCCAGATGTGCCACTGATTCCTCACTCCCCCCCCCCCCTTCTTCCTGGAAACCGGCAAACAGCATGGACGACCGCTGTGGCTGCCTGTCTCACATTTCGGGTCTGGCAGGTAGTGCTGGAAGTGGCAATGGGAAAGGGTGATGGGGAGAGATCTTGGAAAGAGGTGGAGGCAGAGAAATGAGGTATTGAAGGAAAGAGGGGAGAGGAGATGCTGAATGGAGGGGCAAGACAGTAGATTAGAAGAGTGAAAATAAAGGGGGAAAGAGAAGATGCTGGAAGTGTGGAAAGAGGGAAGAGTTAGCATAAAAACTGTAGAATAATGAGATGAGGGAGATGGAAAGCTGAAAATAGAAGCAGATAGAGATGCAGAAAAATAAATGGAGGAAAACTGATAGGGATCTGTGTGTCATTGTAGACAATACAATGAAACTTTCCGCCACATGTGTGGCGGCGGCCAAAAAAACAAACAAGATGCTAGGATTTATTAAAAAAGGGATGGTTAACAAGACTAAAGATATTATAATGCCTCTGTATCGCTCCATAGTGTGACCTCACCTGGAGTATTGCATTCAATTATGGTCTCCATAGCTCAAGAAAGATATAACAGCAGTAGAAAAGATTCAAAGAAGAGTGACCAAGATGATAAAGGAGATGTAACTCCTCTCGTATGAGGAAAGACTAAAAAGGTTAGGGCTCTTCAGCTTGGAAAAGAGAAGGCTGAGGGGAAATTTGATTGAAGTCTACAAAATCCTGAGTGGAGTAGAACGGGTACAAGTGGATCGATTTTTCACTACATCAAAAATTACAAAGACTAGGGGACACTCGATGAAACTGCAGGGAAATATTTTTTTTAAACCAATAGGAGGAAATATTTTTTCACTCAAAGAATAGTTAAGCTCTGGAACGTGTTGCCAGAGTTTGTGGTAAAAGCGGATAGTGTAGCTGGTGTTAAGAAAGATTTGGACAAATTCCTGAAGGAAAAGTCCATAGTTTGTTATTAAGACATGGGGGAAGCCATTGCTTGCCCTGGATTGGCCACCTTGAGAACAGACTACTGGGCTTGATGGACCCAGTAAGGCTATTTTTAAGTTCTTAAGTCAGGAAGATGAACTCAGCAGGCACAGGATAGAAAGGTAGATGTCCTGGCGATTACCGCACACATAAGTTAGCCAAAATAAGCACAGACCACTCTAACATATGCTGGTCTTGCAAAAAAGAACCGGGCACCTTAACACATATGATATATTCATGTGACCTCTAGAATGTATATTGGTGCTCAGTTTGGAAAACAATATATATTCTGGATATAAAAGAAAGTCTATCCATAAAAGTTATAGTAATAGGCCATAGGGGGCTAGAAAACCCTGATATCATGGATGAACATCAATCTAGATTGTTTTGCATTCTCCTCTCTCTAGCAATAAAGAACATACTACACTCCTGGAAGGATTTTTCTAAAGTTGACTCAACTACATAGTGGAACGCAGTATGCCTCACAGTAAAGTATGAAAAAGTAATTGCAGAAAAATCCAAGAAAATCCAGATCTTAAACAAAATATGGGCACCGATATATAACTTCTGCAATTGATGCTATACCACCAGACCCCTTGACATTAATATATATTACAAAACTTAAACGAGATTGTATTACTTTTTCTAATAATTCCAACATGTTGGACAACATATGTTATATATCAAATGTTTGCTTATACATTTTTCACAGCAGTAACCTGATGACTGATCTATTATATTCACAATTTGCCTGATCTACATGCAGGGCAGGATTAGTTCGTCGAGGGCCCCTAGGCACACAAGTGCACTGAGCCCCCTGCTCCGCCCCACCCCACCATGCGCCCAGGCGGAAACAGGAAGCTGCGTCAGAGGGAAGCTTTGGGCAAGCAGCACCGCTTGCACAATTACAGTTCCCGTTGCCTTTCTTACCCGCGTTGCTTGCTTGTTTTATTTTCCGTCGATTGGGGGGGGGGGGGTGCCCGCATTGTTGATCGATGCTGGAGGGGCCCATCGCCTTTTGTAAAAAAACAATGTTGATGCCTTCCTTCATCGGGCCCCCCTGACCATTTTGGGCCCTAGGCACGTGCCTACTTTGGCCTATTGGTTAATCCTGCCCTGTCTACGTGCACCGATCGGTGATAGTACTGCTTGTGGATGAATGATAAAGAATTGAGTAACTGTTATAGTCTTATTTTTGTTGTTTCCACTTATCTGTTGCTGTACAAGACTAAAAATGCTTCAATAAACATATTTGAACAGGAGTCCCAGTCCAAAAACGTGAGGTATATGTTGGAGATCTAAAGTCACTGATATATTATCTCAAATTTGAACATATTGCCCAACCAGTGAGCCATTGGACTAGCCCAGAGGTGGGCAACTCCAGTCCTCGAAGGCCAGAATCCAGTCGGGTTTTCAGGATTTCCCCAATGAATATGCATTGAAAACAGTGCATGCAAACAGATCTCATACATATTCATTGGGGAAATCCTGAAAACCCGACTGGATTATGGCCCTCAAGGACTGGAGTTGCCCACCCCTGGACTAGCCTATTAATCTGCTATTCTGCAACAGAGTGAATATTAGTAGCACCATGTTCATTCTCATGACGGGAGCAATAGATCCCTTCGTCTGACCTTCAGCAGTTGCAAATTTATCCATACCTTTTCAACCCTGTAAATGACCTCCAGGATGTTACTGAGTAGTTCCACGCAGGCCTCCTCCTCTACCCCAATCTCCATTAGCTCCTTCAGAATGTCTGTCATCAAATGAATCAACACATCACGACATTCTGGGAAAAGAGAAAGTGAAAGGTATTAATACTTCATGAATTCAGATGAGTCTAATGGGGGCAGCCCCAGGGTAAGTCATATACAGTAGATGAAGTGGAACTTATGTACCCTAATATTGCAAGGCATCTTATAAGGAACACAGTAAAAAATTGAAAATGACACACAGTTCATCATCACTATTTTCCTCACAACTTCTCTGAATATCTTTCAGCATGCCTATCCCCTATTTGTCCTGTTTGTCTGTTTTAATTAGATTGTCTTTTACGTGTTTAATGTACAGTGCTGCGTACATCTAGCAGTGCTATAGAAATGATAAGTAGTAGTAATAATATGTACATGACTACAAAATATAGTGCTACCTACTTATCCAGTTTAATTCAATCATATGAATGTGAGGTTTTCTAGGAACATTCAATAACATTTATAAGGTTATCCAAAGGCAGCGGAACACTTTTTTGTTTGGGGGGAGAGCAAAAGCTCCACCCAGACCCCACCCAAGCTCCACCTCAGACCCGCCCTCATAATAGTACTAATTGTAATACCATTTTTTCCATTCATTTTCATATATACACACAATATAATCTTATTAACAACACATAATGGTTAACCACAAGTCACAAGCTCAGCACCTGTGAACAAGTCTGCCCTGTGAACTTCTAAAAGCTAAGTTACTCAGCATTTCATATTCTGCTCTTTTCACTGTTTTTCAGCATTATATCTGCTTAATTTCTCTTCTCCTCCCTGTTTCTTACTTAAAAAAAAAAAAAATAAAACCCTTCTCTTTCCTTTGTTAAATCTTATTTCCTCTTCCTTTTCATAGGAATAAGGGTAAGACTTTATTAACTCTAATTAAATCCTGGTGCCTATGGCACAGGGTGACTAAAGTAGGGAAAATCCTGTTATAAATCCTGTGTTTTAGGGTAGTCACTGATTTGGTATAGAGCCTGCATTTTTGTTTAAAATCCTGTGTTTTAGGGTGGTATAGAGCAGTGTTCTTCAACCACCGGTCCATGGACCAGTGCCGGTCCACAGGGCCAGCACGTGCATCAGGCCCAAAACAGTGTTTTTCAACCGCTGGTCCATGGTGCGATTGATGCGGCGTTATCTTCGAGCCAGCTCCCTCTTCCTAACTGATTCAGAGCACAAAGCCATGGGCAGTGGCTCCTACGGGCATCCTGCGCCTGAACCAGAAGCCTTCTCTCTTACCTTGCAACGTCAGAGGGAAGGCTTCCAGATGAGGCATGGGATGTGCAAGGTGCAGTTAGTACTATTATGGGGGTGGAGTCTGGGTGGAGATTGGGTAGAGATGGGCAGGGTCTGGCCTATGACTTAGCCCCGTGTTCTTCAACCGCCGGTCCACGGAATAATTATTTTATTTCTGCCGGTCCATAGGTGTAAAAAGGTTGAAAAACACTGGTATAGAGCCTGTATTTCTGACATACTAGTTTTCAACCACTGTGTCTGCTGATTAGGTGGAGAAGGGAGGGGCTCTGATTTACTACTAAGGTTAACTGTATTATCTTTGGGACAGTGCTGCGAACAAGTCTGCCCTGTGGACTTCTAAAAGCTAAGTTACTCAGCATTTCATATTCTGCTCTTTTCACTGTTTTTCAGCATTATATCTGCTTAATTTCTCTTCTCCTCCTCCCTGTTTCTTACTTAAAAAAACATAAAAAAATAAACCCTTCTCTTTCCTTTGTTAAATCTTATTTCCTCTTTCTCTTCATAGGAATAAGGGTAAGACTTATAGTCCCACCAACCCCAGGGACCACTTTTCATATATAGAGACCCAAATAATCAGGACTACTCAAATCAAGTCACTTCATAACCAATCAAGATGACCTTTATTCTATGCAATCACTGTGGTGCTTTAATTCCAAGACATACTATTTGGAGGCTTAAGGCTTGCCACATCTGTCTTCAACTTGCTAGTATTAAGGAGGAGCTCTGCAAACTTAAACAGGAATTGAATACAATTAAAGCAGCTTTCATCACGCCACAAAATCATACCAACTTACCACCTCTACCTCAAAGAATAAAACAGCCCAGGAATAAATGGGTCACAGTAGGCTCAGGAAGACTGCGACATGAAACACAGAAACATCCACCTTCACAAATATTACCTCTACAGAATTCCTTCGCTCCACTAGTGCACTGCGATACTTAAGAAAACAGAAGGGAGGTGGGACTGGAACCAATGAAGGTAACTCATGAGAACAAGTACATCCTAAGCACAAATAAAAAAGCCAAAAAGAGAAAACTATTACTGTTGGGGGTTTCCATCATTAGAGGCATTAACCTTGGAACACAAGGCGAGGAGAACAAAATAGTGAAATGTCTTCCAGGATCCTCAGCTACCAGGAGTTCCAGGCAAATTCAGACTATAATTAAGGAAGAAACTAACATTGATGTTGTTATCCATCTGGGAACAAATGACCTGGCCAACAACTCCACACTTGCAGCACAGAAAGCTTTTCGGGAGCTTGGTAAGGGTTTGAAACCTTTTGTAAAGACTTTAGCTTTTTCTGAAATACTGCCTGCATATGGAAAGGGAGAGCAAAGAGTGAAAAACACAGAGGACTTTAATAGATGGCTCAAAGCCTGGTGTCATCAAGAAGGCTTCAGGTACATAGGAGGATGGGGAAATACATGGAAGGACAAGAAGCTATATTGCACTGATGGGCTACATATTACTACAGCAGAAAAAAGAAACCTTGCAGAGAAATTTAGACAATATGTTTCTAGGCATTTAAACTAGAAGGTGGGGTGGTGTATGTGTGAATGACAATTCTAGAGACCACCCCCAGCAAAAGAAAAAATGTGATAGTAATAAAGATTGCAAAATAAACAATATTAGCAACTCATTTTTTAGTATTGCAACGGAAAATGAAACAAAACAAAAATCCATATGAAAAAGGAGATTACCGCTGAAAAATAGCTGGAAAGCACAAATGCTCGCAGTCTAAGCAACAAAGTTCATGATCTGCAAGCCCTGATGTTAGAGGCAGATCTAGATATTGTCACTATCACAGAGACATGGTTCAGTGAATCACATGGATGGGATGCAAACATAACAGGATATAATCTTTTTAGAAAGGACAGAGATGGTCAAAAAGGTGGAGGAGTAGCTCTCTATGTAAAGATCAATATCCAAGCGACCGAAATGCAAGGGACCTGAGGAGAGGAAGAAGTGATATGGATCGCTCTGAAAAGAGAAGATAGAACTTCTATCTACGTGGGTGTAGTCTACAGAGCTCTGACTCAATCGCAGCAAATTGATAAGGATCTGATTGTGGATATCCAAAAGTTTGGAAAGAAAGGGGAGGTTCTACTGTTGGGAGATTTCAACCTGCCGGATGCGGACTGGAATGTTCCGTCTGTGGAATCGGAAAGAAGTAGGGAGATCGTGGATGCCTTTCAAGAGGCTCTGCTCAGATAAATGGTGACAGAACCCACAAGGCAAAAAGCGATATTGGATCTGGTCCTCACAAATGGAGAGAGTATCTCTAATGTTTGAATGGGTGCTCACCTGGGAAGTAGCGATCATCAAACGGTTTGGTTTGATATAACGGCTAAAGTGGAGAGCGGCCGCACGTTACTTAAAATCCTAGATTTCAAACGTATGGACTTTAATGCAATGGGAGAGTATCTGAAGAAAGAGCTGTTAGGATGGGAGGACATAAGAGAAGTGGAAAGACAGTGGTCTAAGCTGAAAGGAGTGATAAAAATGGCTACGGACCTTTATGTGAAGAAAATCAATAAAAACAAGAGAAAAAGGAAGCCGATATGGTTCTCCAAACTAGTGGCGGAGAAAATAAAGGTGAAAGAGTTGGCGTTCGTGAAATATAAAAAAACCCAAGAAGAGGAGTGCAGAAAGGACTACAGGGTGAAACTTAAAGAAGCCAAGAGGGAGATAGGTCTGGCGAAAGCACAGGCAGAACAAATGGCTAAAAATGTAAAAAAAGGGAAAAAAAAATTTTTTTCAGATATATTAGTGAAAGGAAGAAGATGAAAAATGGAATTGCTAAACTAAAAGATGCTGGGAACTGATATGTGGAAAAAGCAAATGTGCTAAACAAATACTTCTGTTCTGTGTTCACAGAAGAAAATCCTGGAGAAGGACCGAGGTTGTCTGGCGAAGTTACACGAGAAAATGGAGTAGATTCTGCGCCGTTCACGGAGGAGAGTATTTATGAGCAACTTGAAAAACTGAAGGTGGACAAAGCCATGGGACCAGACGGGATCCATCCCAGGATACTAAGGGAGCTCAGAGAGGTTCTGGCGAGTCCTATTAAATACTTGTTCAACAAATGTCTGGAGATGGGAGTGATTCCTGGGGATTGGAGGAGAGCGGAGGTGGTCCCTATTCACAAAAGTGGTCACAGGGATGAAGCAGGAAACTACAGGCCGGTGAGCCTCACTTCAGTTGTTGGTAAAATAATGGAAGTGTTGCTGAAAGAAAGGATAGTGTACTTCCTTGAATCTAATGGGTTACAGGATCCGAGGCAACATGGCTTTACAAAAGGTAAATTGTGCCAAACGAATCTGATTGAATATTTTGATTGGGTGACCAGAGAGCTAGATCTAGGACATGCTAGATGTAATTTACTTAGATTTCAGCAAAGCCTTTGATACAGTTCCTCATAGGAGGCTGTTGAACAAACTTGAAGGGCTGAAGTTAGGACCCAAAGTGGTGAACTGGGTTAGATTGGCCACCGTGAGGACAGGCTACTGGGCTAGATGGACCATTAGTCTGATCCAGTATTGTTATGTTGTTATGTTATTTTCATATGACCTTGCCCGCTGCTGCTGAGATAGAAAGTACTGGATAGAGAGAGGGAAGGGGAAGTGGGGGAAGAGCAGAGAGGAGGAAGATTTACTTGAAAGCCCAGGAACTAGATTTCATGAGTTTGACTGCAAATTGCTTAAAGAAAATCTTTCCAAACATGTTAGGGGACCCCACACCCAGCTAGTTTTTCAGAGTATCCACAATGAATGTTCAAATCTGTTTACTGAGTCAGCAAAACAATATACATAAAGCAAGCACTGGCAAGATAATGCAAGAATACACTTCTTAAAGCCACTCATTTTAAAACTGTTTTTATTTTCAATAGTATGTCTAAGTCTGACTTTGCTCATTTCCCACAAGAGGTCCAAAAGTCAGAGTGCGGAAACGTCCATTGTCAAAACCACTTGATGTCCAAAAAGTTTTAAAATTACTTATTTGGACATCTTGGACGTCAGGACATCCAACTTTAAGACCCGTAACTTTTTTTTTGCTGTTTTTGACCACAAAAACATCCAAGTTCAAAACGTCAATGGAAAGGACCAGCATTGTAATGGATTGACCATACAGGCATGCCAGCAGAGGAGTGGGGCACCTTAGAGGACACTGCTATGAACTTCACATAAAGGGTGCCAGATGTACATCTCATTATTACCCCCTTATAAATGATGATGAGCCCTCCCAAAACTCCCCCAAAATCTACTATGACCACCTGTCTACCACCCCCATAAGAACATAAGCATAAGAACATAAGCAGTGCTCCGCCGGGTCAGACCATAGGTCCATCCTGCCCGGCAGTCCGCTCCCGCGGCAGCCCAAACAGGTCACGACCTGTCTGAATCACCAGAAGGGGCTCCCTTGCCGCCTTGGTTTCTCATTGAAGTCCTATCTTCCCATCGTAGTCCTAACCCTCCGGTCTTGCACATGCACGACCTTTTGGGTTTCTATACTTATTACCTGGTTAGCTTTCTATACTTGTGTTACATCCCAGCTCCTCCCTCAGTATCCCACGATCCCTTTATCCCTCAGGAATCCGTCCAATCCCTGTTTGAATCCCTGTACCGTACTCTGCCTGATCACTTCCTCCGGTAGCGCATTCCAAGTGTCCACGACCCTTTGGGTGAAAAAAAACTTCCTTGCATTTGTTTTGAACCTATCTCCCTTCAGTTTCTCCGAATGCCCCCTCGTACTTGTTGTCCCCTTCAGTCTGAAGAATCTGTCCCTATCCACCCTCTCTATGCCCCTCATGATCTTGAAGGTCTCTATCATATCTCCCCTGAGCCTCCTTTTTTCCAGAGAGAAGAGCCCCAGCCTATCCAACCTCTCGGCGTATGGGCAGTGTTCCAGCCCTTTTACCAGTTTTGTTGCTCTCCTTTGGACTCTCTCAAGTACCGCCATGTCCTTCTTGAGGTGCGGCGACCAATACTGAACGCAGTATTCCAGATGTGGACGCACCATTGCTCGATACAATGGCATGATGACTTCCCGCGTCCTGGTTGTTATGCCCCTCTTTATGATGCCCAGCATCCTGTTGGCTTTTTTCGAGGCTGCTGCGCACTGTGCAGATGGCTTCAGTGATGCATCACCAGCACACCCAAGTCTCTCTCAAGTCTGCTGTCTCCCAACAATGCCCCCCCCCCAAATTTGTAGTTGAACAATGGGTTCTTTTTCCCTATATGCATGACCTTGCATTTTTCCACGTTAAAGCACATTTGCCATTTGTTTGCCCAGTCTTCCAGCTTGTCCAGGTCCCTTTGCAGGTCCTCACACTCCTCCCTGGACCTAACTCTACCGCACAGTTTGGTATCGTCTGCAAATTTTATAACCTCGCACTTTGCCTCCTTTTCCAGGTCATTGATAAATATGTTGAAGAGTAACGGCTCCAGCACCGATCCCTGTTGCACACCGCTCGTGACTCCCCGCCAGTCAGAATATTGGCCCTTCACTCCGACCCTCTGCAGTCTACCCGACAACCAGTGCTTGATCCATCTGTGTGCATCCCCTCCCACCCCGTGGTTCCAGTTGGAACCTATATGGCAGTATAGTAGGGTTTTGGTGGCCTCACATTTTCCACCATAAATGTAGTGGTTAGAGTGGATTATGGGACTAGGATCTCCTCTCTATGGCTCACTAGCCCACCAACAAAGCTACTTTAGACACCTGTGTGCTGCTCTACCAGGCTTTCCCATACCAGGTGCTGTGTTCTAGAGACAAGTGTGTACTGTTTCATTTAAATCTTTGTGGGGTGGGAGGGGGGCCAGTGACTACAGGGGGATTGGGAGGGTCATTACTTAATCCCTTCAGTGGTCATCTGGTCAGTTTGGGTTCCTTTTTGGCACTTAGATGCTTTTAAAACAGGTCTAGCTCTGGACATCTAAGCTCCGTCCTGGACATTTTGGGAAATGTTTGATTATCACCATAAGACTTCCAAGTGCTAAGCCCATTCAAAGCACACCTTCAAAATGTCCCCTCAAATTTTGGATGCACAAAGGCTAAGAATCTTAGCAAGACATCCAGAAAGTCAGCTTTGAAAATCAGTAGTTAAACGTTTTGGCGAGATAAACGTCCAAGTGCCGATTTAAGCCATTTTTTTGGAAGCTGTGGATCGGCATAATTAAAACATACGTCTAAGTTCATTTTGGGCCTAGGACGCCTGCCACCCAAAGTTGGCAGCGTCTAAAGTCCATTCTCAAAAAATACATCCAAAATATTTTTTTTCAAAAATTCTCTATTTCTATGTCCAGCCGTTTCATCATCCAGACATCTAAGTCATCTATCTTTATATTGCATTCTCATCCAAAAATTGTCCAAGTCCCAAACGCCTAGAATAAGACCTTTTGGATGTGGGAGGGACCAGCAAAGTGATGGACTGGCCCCCCAGACATGGCATCAGAATAGTGGGGCACCTTACAGGGCACTATTGTCAACTTCACAAAATGGGTGCCACATAAACATCTCACCATAACTCCCTTGCAGCTCATGGTCAGCCCCCCAAAATCTACTATACCCACCTGTCTACCACCCCAATAGCCCTTATGGCTGCATGTGGTGTTCTGGGGTTTTTTGGTGGACTCACATTTTTCACCATGAATGCAGTGGTTAGAGTGGCTTATGGGCTGGGTCATTCTCTCTATGGTTCATTAGCCCCCACCCCCAAATACTTAAGCTACCTCTGTGCAGCTCTACTAGGCTTTACTATGCCAGATGCTGATGTTCTGGAGGCAGGTATGTACATTTTTATTCCAATTTTTATGGTGGGGGGGTCAGTGATCACTGGGGGAGTGTGTGGGGAGTCTGTACTTTGTGTCTACAGTAGTTATCTGGTCACTTTGGATACCTTCTGGGCACTTAGGGCTCCTTTTACAAAGGTGCATTAGGGCCTTAACGCGCAGAATAGCGCTCGCTACCGCCTCCTCTTGAGCAGGCGGTAGTTTTTCGGGTAGTGCATGCTAATCCGGTGCGTGCGCTAAAAGCGCTAGCATACCTTTGTAAAAGGAGCCCTTAGACCTGTTTTTAGATTGCCTAAGTCACAACATATAAGTTCCGTCCAGGAAGCCTCGTAAAACTTTTGGTTATTCCTGCAATACGACTAAGTCTAAGTCAGCCCACATCCTGCCCAAAACCACCCTCACCACTCCTCCTAAAACACCCCTGTCAGCTCTGGGCATACAGTAGCATTCAGAGGCCTAAAAAGTCCCTGGATACTAAACTAAACTAAACCTTAAGTTTATATACCGCATCATCTCCACGAAAGTGGAGCTCGGCACTGTTTAAAAGAACTTAAAATATAAGAAGAGAAAGGAAAAGGTTTACATGAGCTTATATATAGAAATGAAGAGTAAGGGGGAAATTAGAATTACATGTTAGAGAAAAGCCAAGTTTTCAGTTGCTTGCAGAATAATTGGAGGGAGCCCAGGTTCCATAGAGGGATAGTAAGGTCATTCCAAAGACCTGTGATTTTGAATAATCAAAACCCCATTTTGATTATTGGCACTTGGACGACCTGTCCAAGTGCCAATTTGGGTGGGTTTTTAGATGTATTTCTGTTTTGATTATAAACCTCATAGTGTTTTGAAAATGCCCCTAAATATCAATGAGACAAAATTCCTCCCCCATCATCCCATCCTTTCTCTCTATTCAGCCCCCTTCCTATTCTCTACTCATTCAGAGGCAATTGGGAGCCACTGTGAATATGCATTAGATAAATTTGTGTAACTCTTCTGAGCCTTTTATTCTGCTAGGACACAACACATAATCAGATTCTGCCTCCTGGTAATTCTATTTGGATCTAAGGTGGGTTGAGTTGAAGGGAATAGAATTCCTTCAAGGCCCTAGGCACCTCTGTTAAGACCATTGCTTGTTGGGGGACAGGAGAAGGTTATGGACCCATTATATAAAGCGGGCTTAGATGATTAACACAGTGCTGGTGACAGTATTAACTACTGGTTGAACATGGCGAAGGATCAGAAACACTACACACACTCACATGATGTGCTCCTTGACAGGTATATAGCAGGGAGACTTCCTCTAGTACAGGGATAAGCAAATTCAGGTCCTCGAGAGCCACAGGCAGGTCATGTTTTCAGGATATCCACAACGAATATGTACGAGATGGATCTGCATGCACTGCCTCCTTGAGATGCAAATCTATCTCATGCATATGTATTGTGAATATCCTGAAAACCTGACCTGCCTGTGGCTCTCGAGAACCGGAATTGCCTACCCCTGCTCTAGTGTAATGGCTGTTTAGAATGCTTAAGTAAGGTGCACTCCTGCCTCCTGTCTAAAAATGGACCGTGGAATGTATGCAGATACAAAGATTCTCATTGACTGCAATAGTTTCTGGTGAATCCAGCAGAGGAAAGGCTCATGCCCTTGCGTGCTGCCAGAAATGGAGAGAAACAGATGTTGCAGAGATTTATTTAATCAGCAGACTCCAGAGCACTCCACATCAGGGTAACAGGCTGTATATCTCATCTGCCTTCCACAGGCAAACAGCAATCTCATCAAAATCTAGCAATCCTCGAGGACAACTGAGGGCATGAAAAGAGACAAGAAAAGAACAACAAAAAAAAAGGGCAATGCTAAAGTTTTGTGTGTATTTTTTTCCACAGAAAAGTTAAGAAGTGCTACATCACTCTGAACAGCCCTCCTAACTATTAAATACTTATGGGGCTCTGGAACGAATACACATTGCTTTCGAGACACACACAAAAAAGATAGCTTCTGCTCTGCGGAGCTCACAATATAGTGAACAAACGCTGAGCTAGATAAAGACCGAGGATGGATGAACGGTAAGAAGGAAACATGAATCCTGAAGTGGTCAGTGTATTAGGCCAGAAATTTTCTTTCTCTTTTCTTCCCTTTTACCGTATAACGGTGAATCCTGTAATGGAATCTGCACTAAAATATGTAATGGAAACTTTTATTAGAAGGGACATAGAACAAAAACAGTTGCAGTTAAGTTGGGCAGAAGGGAAAACTGAATTGTCAAATCTAGACTCTAGCACAGACTTGGGCAACTCGGGTCCTTGAGAGCTGGAATCCAATTTGGTTTTCAGGATTTCCCCAATGAATATGCATGAGATCTGTTTGCATGCACTGCTTTCAATGCATATTCATTGGGGAAATCCTGAAAACCCGATTGGATTCCAGCCCTCGAGGACCAGAGTTGCCCACCCCTGCTCTAGCATCACCAGGATGTTATGGCCCAGAGTCTATAAATGGTGCCTACCAGTAGGTGCCTAGATTGGGACGTCTACTGATGTAGGCAACTAACTTAATTTTTAAATTGGTTCAGTTGGCGCTGTTAATTGAATGTCCTTCCAGTTTTTCCGTAAATCTATGAAAACACTTTTATTTCAACAGTCCTTAGAAAATTGTTCTAAGGAAAATTAGTTATCTTCTCTCTAGGACAGGCCTGCACAACTCCGGTCCTCGAGGGCCGAATCCAGTCGGGTTTTTGCGATTTCCCCAGTGAATTTGCATGAGATCTATTTGCCTGCACTGCTTTCCATTGTATGCATATTGATCTCATGCATATTCATTTGGTAAATCCTGAAAATCTGGCCTGGCGAGGGCCGAAGTTATGCAGGCCTTCTCTAGGATGTTGGATGAGAGTCTTCGTTAATAAGTTATTTTCTCTCCAATCTAACTACTTTCACTTTGATTATTGATTTTATGTGAACCCAGCTGAACTTCTTTTGGAGAGATGACACGGTTTAAAAATCCAAAATTTAGATTAGATTTTAAAACTTTAATTTTCAGATAGGTGCCTACATCGGTACAATGTACAATGTAGGCATCTACATTGAGGTGCCTAACTGAAAAGTAGGCATGGTTATTGGTGGAGTTTGGGGGTAGATAGAGTTAAGCACCAGTATTTTAGTCAAAGAAAACCCTGGCTTAATATACCAGCACCTAAGCTGTAGACAGTGGTATAGTAATTGTAGGAAGTGCCCACACCCTCTTCTCTGCGCCCTCACTCCAAACTCATGCTCTCCCTCTCCCTGTACCTCTAAATCTTCACTAGCGCGAGTGGCTTTTCTCTACCATACTCCTCACACCAGAGTTGGATTTCTCTCTGATGTCTGCCAGGAGTGATGTTCTGAATCACTTCCTTGCCCCAGGGAACTAGGCTGGCACGAGCAACAGGCAGGAGAAGTTGCTCATGCTGGCAAAGATCTACAGAGGTATGGGGTGGGGGAAGGGATGGTGCAAGCGTGGCATGGTGTGGCAGGGAGGTGCTAGCACCTCTACCGACATGGCGCCCAAGGCGGTCTACACCCCCACCCCTCCTTACTATGCCTCTGGCTGTATATGCCTACCGGTGCTTAACTTAATTCTACAAATGGCACCTAACTTTGAATTACATGCGGTCGGTGCCATTTTCAATGGTGCTTACTGAGTTAGATGCCATTTATAGAGTCAGGCCTAAAATGCCTTGGAGAAAACAAAGTTTAATGCACACTAATGGCCCCTTAATTTCAGAGAGAATTGGCTTTCTTAGAGCTTCTAAATTCTAGGACCAATACCCCCTTACTTTCAATATGACAATAGGAAGGCCACTTTGTTTTCCCATGCTCTATTTTACCCAGCAGCAAATGGATAATAATAATGACAACACGTGGTTTCTTATTCCATTTGGAACCTGTCCAAATGGCATAACTGCCTTTCTGTCTGCTCAGTAGAATTCAGATGTTTGTATTTAAAGTGCCATACTTGTATCTGAGAATGATCTCATTATGCTTTACATGTGTTGCAGACTTTCAAAAATATGATGTCTTTGCAGTTGCAGACAGAACATTCTGGCCCCTGCTCCAGAAATTAATCAAAGAACAACAACAGTAAGTGGTACACTCAGAGATTCAGGTTCAATACGATTCAAGTGGGAGTTTTGGAGGAAAGCATAAAACCCATTACAAGGGAGGAGCGGAGACCATACCTTTTTCCTCCCAGGAAAGACTCCAGATAAGAAGGATGTATATGGTGAGGCAAAAAAAATCCTAGGATTTTTTTGTTGTTTTCTCAGCAACCACTTGATATTTCAAAAGTGAAATTTATTGTTACTATCTACATTTATGTGCCGAGTGCAGTGAGATTATCTTTGAACACGACAAAGCTACAGACTTTGTTTAATGACCATCCAACAGTTTTCATGCATTCAAAAATGTTTACACTGTAAAACTACTGGTATTTGAAAAAAACAAACAAAAAAACAACCAAACCCAGGGTATCAGTTAATGATGTCACAGTGACATAGACTTTTGTTAACAATTATATGAATTTAAATAATTTGTATTTGATAATACTACTACACTTCTCCCTCTGTATTCGCTGTGATAGGGGATTAACAGACCCGCAAATACAGAAAAACTGCGAATAACTTTTTCATATGTTATTCACTGTTTTCTATTAAAAAACCATCGTGAATATGGTGAAACCACGAACAACATGGTGGGAGACCTGGCCTGTTCCTGAAGGAGAGGTGAAACATGGTGAAGAAAGTGCTGGGAATCAGCGCTTTTCTCTGCAAACACTTGGAATCAGCAATTTCTCTACGCAAGCTGATGTAATTTATGAGGAGGAAGCTAAAAACCATGAATAATCGAAACCGCGTTTGCTGAAACCGCAAATACGTAGGGAGAAGTGTATTAGAGATTTTTATAGGACGGATTTAAATTTTCCGTCAATGAAATATGTGCAGTTAAATTCAAATTGAGAGAAATCTTTTACTTTTCAGAGCGCAATAATATGGAATAAAATACTTATTTGTATTCAAAAGATCCCTTCATATATTCAACTTAGAAAAGTTCTAAAAACTAACCTGTTTCTAAATTAATATTGTATAATGATTGATTTATTGTAATAAGAAAGCTATCTTATAGTGGCAGCAGCCACTAAGAAAGCGAATAGAATGCTAGGCATAATCAAGAAGGTTATTACAACCAGAACAAAAGAAGTTATCCTGCCGTTGTATCGGGCGATGGTGCGCCCGCATCTGGAGTACTGCGTCCAATATTGGTCGCCATACCTAAAGAAGGTTCAGAAGAGAGCGACATGTTTGATAAAAGGTATAGAAAACCTTTCATATGCCGAAAGATTGGAGAAACTGGGGCTCTTTTCCCTGGAGAAGCGGAGACTTAGAGGGGACATGATAGAGACTTACAAGATCTTGAAGGGCATAGAGAAAGTGGAGAGGGACAGATTCTTCAAACTTTCGAAAACTACAAGCACGAGAGGCCATTCGGAAAAATTAAGAGGGGACAGATTCAGAACCAATGCTAGGAAGTTCTTCTTCACCCAACGGGTGGTTGATACCTGGAATGCGTTTCCAGAGGGTGTGGTAGGACAAGGTACGGTATTGGAGTTCAAGAAGGGTTTAGACAATTTTCTGAAGGAAAAGGGGATAGAAGGGTATAGATCAGTGGTCTCAAACATGTGGCCCGCAATCTGTCCTCATCTAAAGCAGGGGTCCCCAATCTGCTTCCCTTACCACTGCCCTCCCCCAAGCCACCGCAATCGGGCAACAGGCCAGCGCCCGAGGTCTTAGCTCTCCCTGCATATCTTCCCCAGCTCGGAGCCGACCAATTCTAACGTCGGGGAGGAAGTTCCGGGCCAGTCAATCATTGCCTGGCTGGCCCGGAAGTTCCTCCCCAACGTTAGAATTGACATTGGGTGGTGTGAATTGGTTGGCCCCGCACTGGGGAAGATAAGCAGGGAGAGTTAAGACTTCTGCGCTGGCCTGTTCCCCGATTGTGGTGGCGGCAGCCTGTTCCCCGATTGCAGTGGTGGTAGCCTGGGGGAGGGCAGGGAGAAGTAAAGAAAGAAAGGGGGGACAGGGAGACAGAAAGAAAGAAGGGAAACGGGACACAGACAGAAAGGGGCATGGAGAGAGAAAGACAGAAAGAAAGGGCGGTCATGGAGAAAGAAAAAAAGAAAGAAAGGGGGCACGGAGAGAGAGAGAAAGAAAGAAGGGGGCAGGTTGAAAGAAATAAAAAGTTGGGGGAGGGAAGGAGACTGATGCCAGACCAGGGGAAAGGAAGGAAGGAGGGAGGGAGAGAAAGGAAAGAGATGTCAGACCATAGAAATAGGGACAGAAGAAGAGAGAGATAGAAGGGAAGGTAAGACATGGAAATGTAGATTTTGAAAAGAAAGCAGAAAAATTGAATATTAAGTTAATGCCAAAGATGGATGCAAGGCAGAAAGTGAAGACGGAGAGAAAACCAGTCAAAGGACAAGAAGACCCTGGAAACATAGTTAAATGCACAGAAAAATAGTCACCAGACAACAAAGGTAGGGAAAATGATTTTATTTTCAATATAATGATTGAAATGTGTCAGTTTTGAGAAAGGAAAGATATTAAACTTTAAATGTGAGGGCTGCAGAAAAAATAGGGTACTTGGAGGGCCGCAGAAAAAATAATTAATGACAATTTTGCATAAGGTAAAACTTTTTATAATTTATAAATCTTTCCTTTAACTGTTAAAGGAAAGATTTATAAATTATAGAGTTTTACCTCATGCAAAGTTGTCATTTCTTTAATAAGACATTAACTATTTTTTTCTGCGGCCCTCCAAGTACCTACAAATATAAAATGTAGCCCCACTAAGGGTTTGAGTTTGAGAGCACTGGTATAGATAGAGGTCATGGACCTGGTGGGCCCCCGTGTGAGCGGACTGCTGGGCATGATGGACCTCTGGTCTGACCCAGCAGAGGCACTTCTTATGTTCTTATTGTAATCCATTCTGCAGCTTTAAGTTAAAGGTGGAATATAAGACAACAAAATACTGTAGAATAGAATAGGATATGATAACTTACAGATACATTTCTTTAACTGCATTTTGGATCAGAATGGCAAGTTGTCAGCCACAGACAAAATAAGAATCCAGAGACAGCACAAAGGCTAAAGTGGCTGCGTATCATCTCAAGAACTGGTGCAAGAGGGAGTGGAGTGAAGGAGCAGAAGGATCAGTATTAGAGAATGACATGGGAACAAATTTGTCCCTGTCCCCGCAGGAACTCAATTTCCCCCGTCCCGTCCCGTCCCTGCGAGTTTTGTCAGTGTCCTTGTCCATGCCTCATTCCTGTAAGC
Source organism: Geotrypetes seraphini (assembly GCF_902459505.1). Lineage (NCBI taxonomy): Eukaryota > Metazoa > Chordata > Amphibia > Gymnophiona > Dermophiidae > Geotrypetes > Geotrypetes seraphini. The sequence goes on along the minus strand of NC_047084.1, from coordinate 304,064,396 downwards.
TCTGCCTTACCTGCACAAGCTTCAAACATAAGACTCTTTGGCATGGCACCCACTAATGCTGCTCGATTTAAAAAAAAAAAAAAAATTGATTCGATTCGGCCTATTAAATCGATTTTTTGATTCGATTCACTTTTCCTGCCCAATTAGGTGTTTTTTTTTTTGTTTGTTTCAAACATCGTGTTGGGTTTATTTTATAGCTTCTTCACCCCCTTTGCCTTCTCCTAACCACACTGGCGCTGTGGTGTAAACAAAATAAACAAACAAAAAAGACTTTTGTTAATTTCTAGCTCACGTTTGCGGTCTAACACCAGCTCTGGCAGGATACACTTTTCAAATCTGACATATTGTAATCACAAAACAGAAAATATAATTATTTTTTCTACCTTTTATTGTCTGGTCATTATTCAAATCTTGTTGGTCCCAGGCTCTGGTTGTCTTCTGATAATTTGCTTGCCAGGGTCTCCTTCTTTCTTTTTTCTCTGTGCTAACCATCCATCTTCTATCTCATTCCTCCCCTTCCATTTCCCTTCCCTCCCTTGGAGGTCTGGCATCTTTCCTTTTTTTTGTCTCCATCCACAGATCCACCTTTTCTCAACTACCCTTTCATCCAGCATCTCTCCCTCCTTCCTCACCACACCAGATTCCACCATCTCTCCCTTTCTTTTCCCAACTACCCTCCTATCCAGTATCTCAATCCCCCCTACACACCATCCCTTGTGTCCAACTTCTCTCCCTCCCTAAATCCCATTGTCCACCATCTCAAGCTAATTTTGGGGTTTAAGAAGTTCGATCATGTAACACCTTCCTACCGACTTCTGCATTGTCTGCCGATGGAGGCACGGGTGAAGTTTAAGACCGGATGTTTTTGCTTTAAGGTACTATTCCGTTTAGCCCCTTAATATATAATGGAACTTTTCTCTCTCTCAACCAACAGACATAAGAGAAGCTCACACTTGAATTTTGTTTCTCCACCGGTTAAAGGATGTAAATTTAAAAGACATCATCAACATCTTTTCTCACATCAGGCAGCACTATGGGGTAAAGATCTGGAACAATTGCTTATACCTATTACTTACGGGGAATTTAGGAAGCACCTAAAGACATATCTGTTCCTGAAGTATTTAGGTAACTGACCTGGACAATCTTACTCCACAATAACTGATCTCTTGAACTGTTAATCACTAGCTTTTAACTTTGTTAATTCTACTCAATTTGTAGCATCTTTTAATCTTTGTAAACCGCATAGAACTTAACCGTCCTGCGGTATATAAACTGTTATTATTATCTCTCTCCCTCTCCTCTGTTTTTAGACCCATTATTTCTTTCCCCCAAAGTCCGGCATGTGCATGTATCTTTGAACCCTCCCTTCCCTCCCTCCCTGTACTTCTACACCAGGGCCCCCCTCCCCTGAAGTTCTGTCCCCACCTGAAAGCCTGCACCACTCCCCCTGAAGGCCTGTCTGTCCCCCTGAAGGCCTGTACCTCCACCCCTGAAGGCCTGTCCCCCCTGAAGGCCTGCATCCCACCCCTGAAGGCCTGCCTGTCCCTCCTCAAGGCCTGCACCACTCTCCCTGAAGGCCTGTCCCTACCCCTTGAAGACCTGCACCCCCACAGAAAGCCTCTCTCCCCCCCGAAGGCCTGCACCCCACCCCTGAAGGCCTGCAACCCCCCGACCTCCCGTGCATCCATTTACCTCATTTCAGCAGCCTGCAGAGAGGATTACTTGTCTTAGCAATCTCTGCAAGCTGCTATAGGCCTTCGGAGCTAATCTAATCTAATCTAATCTAAATCTTGGGTTTATATACCGCATCATCTCCGCAGATGGAGCTCGACACGGTTTACATGGTTAGGGAAGGAACGGAGCTCCAGTGGAATTATATAAATATGAGAGAAGAGAGGTTGGTGTGAGAGTGCCAGGAGCGGGACGGGGTTACGTTCTGGAGAAGAGCCAGGTCTTCAGATGCTTACGGAATGGTAGAAGGGGGCTCCTTCTGCCATGGTCTCGTCCCTCCTCTGACATCAAAGGCAGGATCGCGGCAGAGGAAACAGCTCTGAAGGCCTATAGCAGCTTGAAGAGATCACTAGCACAAGCAATCCTCTCTGCAGGCTGCTGAAATGAGGTAAATGGATGCATGGGAGGCTAGGGGGGAAGCTGGACACCAGCATGAGGCCAGGGGGGAAGCCAGACACCAGCACTTCCCGACTGACCCTCCCCCCTCGCCCTCTAAAGCAGGAGTAGCAGCGGGAGGCCAGCAAGAGGCAGCGCTGCCGCTCCTGCTTTAGGGGGCAAGGGGGGGGGTCAGTCACCGAATCGAGAGGCCAATTTTTTTTTGTTTTAAATCGATTCGAATCCATTCACCCGAAGTGAATCGGTGAACTGATTCAAATCGTGAATCGGGCAGCACTACCGCCCACTTACTTATCTGAATGATTTTCCTTTACTCAATCCAAGCATTCACACAGCTTTTTTACTTTTCCATCTGTCAAAGGCTGTCATTAAACAAAATACAACCAATTTTTGCTTTCTTATCAGGCAGCTTTCTGGGACAAGGAAGTGAAACCTTTTGTTATTGAGCTCCATGTCTTACAATCATTTTCAAAAGCAGCTGAAGACACATTTGTTCACAAATTAATAAATTTTCTTTAGTTTGTATTATTTGTAAAGTTTTGTAAACCGCATCAAACTTATTGGTTATGCGGTATAGAAATGACTTGTTCTGTTCTGCTCTTGCAAGAATGGGACAGGGGCAGGAAAAGAACTTGCCGGGATGGGAAATGAGTTCCCGTGGGGACGGGGAAAAATTTGTCTCTGTGTCATTCTAAACTAAACTAAACCTTAAGTTTATATACCGCATCCTCTCCATAATTATAGAACTCGGCACAGTTTACAAGAGCTTAATATAGGAAGGAATAACATTTGGAGGTTGAGTAAAAGGGGGAGGGAAGCATTACATTTTTGTGAAAAGACTGGTCATTATCTACTCAGTATGATAAAACTTAGAAGAAAGATGCACATTGGAGCATTATAACATTGGAGTGTTATAGTGACAGGGTACAGAATGCATACTGTAACTTGGTGTTACAGAGGAACTTTAAAGGTAAAGGCCCATATTCTATAAACGGTGTCTTAGCTTAGGCGCTTGTAGGCGCCCTACCGGTGCCTAAGTGTAAAACGCTATTTAAAAGACCTTTTTAAAGAATTTTCAAGACACCTACTGACACCTAAAAAAGGCACCAGAATAGAACCTATGGAGGTGCTTTACAACACCTAACACCACTCTAGGCGTGGCCAACCCTGGAAGTGGTGTTAGGCGCTATTCATGTCAAAGGTGCTGGAAACGTAGGTCTTGAAAACCCTGGCCTACATTTCTGGTCTCTACCTTTCCCAAAGGCACAATTCTCTAAATGGCAACATTGCGTGATTGACATGCGATGGGCAGCCACAGACAACAGCGCCATTTAGGGAATCTGGGCCAGATTGCTGACCACAGTGTTCTTCAGTGCAAGGCCCGGGGACCAGTGGCAACCCCTGGAGACCTCTAGGGTAGATCCCATCATCATTATGTTTTGTTTTTTTTTTGTTCACTCTGCTTGCCTGGTGTGTGTAAGAGGCCTCTTCTTATCTTGATTTTATAAAACAGATAAAAACTCAATTATTTACTAGGCTAGGGCCTTAATACGTTTTATATTTTTATTTTTGCTATGTAAATTTCTCCGCATTCTTTTATATTGCATTTTATAATTTATGTATTTCTTTGTTTAGTGGCTTTTAATTGTTTTTATATAACTTGTACTGTTTGTATCTTATTCAATTGTTGTGAACCGCTTATAACTCTCGGGTATGGCGGTATATAAAATAAATTTATTATTATTATTTATTATTATTTTTCTCTGCCCAAGCTTGTAACAGAAAGGGGGAAGAGAAAGGGATGAAGAGCAGCATGCTTATCTCAGCAGAAAGAAGAGAATACACTTGGAAATACCACCTCCTTGAGAATCCCCTCAATGAAAAATTTGAAGGCAAGCTGGAAGGGTTGGATGTCATTGACACACGCTAGTGAGTAGTGTCATGCAGTGGCTTAGAAAGAGTGAGAGACACCAAGGACAGTGGCACCCCTCCTCTCCTTCCTATCCATACCCCACCTCCACACACTCCTTCCCCACCTCCTCCTGCTGCTTCCCTTCCCCCATATCTCTGTAGCGTTCCCGGCGCGAGCAACAACCCTCAAACTGCTGTCACACCAGCGTCGGCTCTTCCTCTGATGTCACTTCCTAGGTTCAGGCCCAGGAAGTGACATCAGAGCAAGAGCTGACGCTGATGTGACAGCAGCTTGGGGGTTGCTGCTCGCGCCTGGAAAGTTACAGTGTGGTACAGGGGAAGGGAAGTGGTGTGCACACAAGGCAGTGAGGGACAGGAAAGGAGCGTGTGTGGGGGGGAGCGGAGAGGCAGACGGGTGCTTGCATCCTCACCACGACAGCACCCAAGGCGGACGCCCCCCCCCCCCACCTTACTACGCCACTGGTGTCATGGTACTGCAGAGGGAAAATATTTGGTGGCTTTCCTTCAGCTCATATGGATCCGAAGTGGCCCTACATTAAAAAAGCACTGAAGACCACTGGCTTCCCATAAGTAGTGTAGTTCTGTAACTGTTTATTATACAGAGCATTATACTTCCCCCTCCGTATCCACGGGGGTTAGGGGCAGAGCCGGCCCGCGAATATAAAAAAAACGCGAATAATATTCAGGCCGGTTCTGCTCCTAACTCCTGGCTATTCAGGCCCCCCCTTAAGCCTTACCTGGTGATCTAGCAGATTTTCAGGCAGGAGCGATCTTCCCACGCTCCTACCCCGTGCAGATCGCTCACAGGAAATGGCTGCCTTGCGCTCCCGTAGTCTCTCGAGTCATTTCCTGTGAACGATCTGCAAGGGGCAAGAGCATGGGAAGATCGCTCCTTCCCTGAAAACCTGCTAGGCCACCAGGTAAGGCTTAAGGTGGGGCTTACAGGGCTTAAAATAGCCTGAAAAATGAAAATGAATTTTGTGGTTTAAAACCGCGAATCCTTTTACGCTTAATTAACTTTCCAAGGGTTCCGTCAATTTCCCCAAGTGAAATGATAAAGCGTTACTTTCTGGAAATACTTAAAATTCCTGAGAACTCTTTGCCACCTTTGTCAAGAGTGTATTATTTACCTACAAAGACTCAGGATTCTCAGAAGAAAGAAGGTGTTGGAAAACCTCAGGAAAGCTCCCTGGACGTTTCCGCTTTATTGGAACAATCAGATAGAGAAGTGGCTATCTCAGCCACTCTCTTATTGTCTGTGGCTTTGGCTCCAGACAAAGATTGGATCCTTAAACTTTTCTTTAAAAATAGATCCAGAGACTTCCTGGGTTTCCATATCCAATTTTTTCCTGATGTCTCTAGGGAGACTCAAAAGAGAAGAAGGGAATTTCTATTATTGAAACCAGGTGTGACTCAAATTGGAGGTTTATTTTTCCCTAGATATCCTTGCAAATGTGTAGTGAGGTATCGTACTTTAAAATATGTGTTCTTTGAACCGGCTCATTTGACGGCTTTCCTCTCCACTAAGCGCCTTGAAATGGAATAATATCTATGTCCAAGTAATAATTTAGCTGTATTTCAGCATCAGATAATGAGCTTTCTTGTTTATTATTAGATAGTTCAATCACTCCTATTCTTTAATCATGGATCCTAATTTTGAGGACTAGTGTGTGATTAAGTAGAGAAATAATTTCCTATTATAATTTGATTTATTTTCTGGATGGAAAGTAATTTTAATATTATGTTATCTTAATTACACTTTCTGTACAAGATGATATGCTTGTTAAATAATGTGAAAACTTATAAATAAATAAATAATAAATATATAAAATTGCGAATCCATAGATACGGAATTTACGAATTCGGAGGGGGAAGTGTATATTGGCTACTAAGAAAATAAGCACTTTGGTATTCAGCAGCCAATTTCAGATTCTGACATACTGAGGCACATGTGGCAAAAGGAACCCCTATAGATTTATATTACACGGAAGTTTCAGAGAATTGCCTTGTGTACTAGGCAGCTAGGCACACTGATCTCATTCACTCATTCAAATATTTCCACTAAATGAGTCACCAGCAATCCCTGTGCTATCTGCTCTTTTCAGTCTATTTTATTTTATTGCTACTGTACATTGCCTTATTGTCAAATGAGGAAAGGGAATCCATTAAATTATAATAAACCATAAACCAGTGCTACACGGTAGCTACACAGCAAATTTTAAAATACCACTCTGATTTTGGGGCCGTGGAAATTGTAATGCAACCAGAACCTCAGAAACACCTAAAATGAAAGTTTCTGAATGCAGTAGAAGCTGTGCTTAACTTTACAGACGTGAAACTGAGGGATTTCTATTTAGTTTTTAGTCTTTGTAAACTGTGATACCTTTTATTAGAAGAAACCCCCCCCCCCCCAAAAAAAAAAAAAAGCAATGCAGCAGGACATGAACTTTTAAGGCCACAGAAACGATCTACAGAAATCTGTGTGATTTTCAGAAGCTCATATACTTTAAAGGGGTGGCTTTCTTTTTTTTTTTATTATTATTTATGTGTGTGGAAGGAATGAAAGACAATGTTGAATGCTTCCAAACATTACCTGGATACTGCAATTTTGCACGTAAATGCCTGCATCTATTTCAGCAATAGTTCTCTTGTAGCATGGAGGAAAAACATTTATATAGCATTCCTAACTCGTTTAAAAGAAAATAGGGCTAAAATGAACCTCTAGTCTCATTTCTAATTACAGGATTCTTGGAAAAAAAATACAGGCAGTCCCCGAGTTACAGACACCTGACTTAAATATGACTCATACTTAAAACACAGTCGTGGCTTCATTTGATCTCACTGAGCAGTATTTCCAATAGTGTAGACTCCTGCACTTCGCTTGTAGCAGATTCAGCAAAGATGCATGACCACATTAAGAGGTGTGTGGTTGTGCATGCTGTAACTTAGAAGCAACACTAGTAGGGACAGTTGGCCCTTTTGTCAGCTGGGAGCAGAGGTAAGCAGCAAGAATCTTAAAATCTTCAAGTTCTGAGTTACATACAAATTCGACTTAAGAGCAGCTTTAAAAACTTAACTCGTTCTTAACCCGGGGACTGCCTGTAATGCATTAACATAACATAAATTTGTATTTATATACTGCAAAAGCCTTTCGGTTCTAAGTGGTTTACATAAGAGGTAAGACTGACCAGAGTCAGTGAGCTACAGTATGAGTTGGCAGAAGGTTAACAAGGAAATTGTAACAAGGTAACAAAAAGAACTTTACAAGGCAGTTACCTTGGCAAAAGTGGCCTTAATGCATGCCTTAGGCGGGTCTTTCCTGTGCTCTATGACTAGGGTTACCAGTTGTCCGGATTAGCTGCGGGTATCAACCACCGTGTCATTCTCTACCTGGAAGTCTTCACTCTGCAGCACTTCCTGTTCCTGTGTCGGCAGGACGCTGCAGAGCGAAAGCCACCGTGGCAGGCTGACGGCAGCAGGATCATGTTGCTAACACTGCTGTAGGGTTACAATATTGGCGGAGACAAAAAACGAAGACATAAAAAATAAAATGGTTGATACCTTTGCTAAAGAAATATTTAAATCATAGCAAATGTGTGAATGGCTTTTAGTTAATTAGCACACATCAAACAGTGACCGACTTTACAGAACAGCAGTAGACAATCTACTTTTCAAAAACTTCCGGATTTGAGTTGAACTGAATTTGAACTCAAGTGAATCTATCAAACAAGATTGATCCAGGCCTGGGTTTACCCTGTTGTATGCAAGGATTTGTAGTCTTTTTTTTTCTTTTCTTTCTAGAGCAGTGATTCCCAACCCTGTCCTGGAGGAACACCAGGCCAATCGGGTTTTCAGGCTAGCCCTAATGAATATGCATGAGAGAGATTTGCATATGATGGAAGTGATAGGCATGCAAATTTGCTTCATGCATATTCATTAGGGCTAGCCTGAAAACCCAATTGGCCTGGTGTTCCTCCAGGACAGGGTTGGGAACCACTGTTCTAGAGAATGCAATGAGGGAATCAGAACTATAAGTACCTGCATGCAATGGGGTAAACCCAGGACTGGATCAACCCTGTAGGGCAAAGCTGGATCCAGTCGGTAACCTTACGCTCCCAACAGTACCAAGGTCTAATGCAAATCAGAGCTGAGCTGTGGGAAAGCATTGAAAGTAGCCCTCTACATGTCTGTTTAATTCTGTATGATGGATTCCAAGTTTGATGAATCGCTTATTACATACTAAGCGATTAACAATAAAATATAAATTGTACAGTTTTTAAAAAAGGGGAAAAACAAACTGACAAAACAAACATACTCGGGCACATGTGGAAAGGAAAAAGGAGGGAAAAAATTGTTGTTCTTCAAATGAGAAGAAAGGAAAAGCCAAGTAAGGGAAAAACATGAGGTTTGGGGTAAAATTATTAGGAAAACTTTTTGTTTAAAGATTAAAAGAAGCTTTAAAAAGGAAAGTTTTTAAATGGGTTTTGAATATTTTGAGGTCTTTTGTTTCTCTTATATATAAAGGTAGGGAATTCCAGGTAGGGAATTCCAGGATTCTAGTTTAATGTTATTTCTTCTTTTCTACTATAGCTTATCTAGTTTTATACTTTTTTATTCATATTTCTTTATTTTATTTTAGCTATTATAATTTTATGTATTAAATAGAACTGCTCTCAGGAGGAGAACAATCTAAAGTAGAAATCTCCTTATACTATTTTCTTCCACTCTGAACAGGCGGGGAAAACCAAACACATAGTTGTACTTTGCATGTTTACTTCTTTTTTTTTTTTTTTTTTTGAAGGAAGGAGAGGGTAAAGTATAGACGTCATAGTGTCAATGAGGAATAGAGAACCTGTTCATTTTTAGCAATCAGAAAAACAACAAATAGGTTTCAAACCACAACTTTCATTGTTATTTCAATACTGAGACGAAAAAGATCTCGGATGCCTGCACTGATTAATATCATTGACGATAATCAGCCTGTCAGCAGGTCAAGCTCTTTTTCATCGATCAAAAAGACCTTTCATCTGAATAATATTTTGTGTTTATGTGCAAACATTAAACTTAAATGTGATTTTTAAGAAATCTATCAGCGCCATCTTTGAACTGAATTGATACAGCAGAAAAGCTGCTCTCACATTCAAACACCCCTGAAGAAGCCGAAAAATGTTGGCGAAACGGGCCCCGTCGGGCTGATTAAGATAAGTGTGTGTGTCTAAATTCACTCTCAAGTTATGGATAGGCTGGTGTAGCCTAATGGTTAGTGCAAGGGGATGAGAACCTGGGGGACTGGGTTTGATTCTCATTGCAGCTCCTTGTGACGCTGGACAAAGTCACTTAACCCTTCATTACCCCAGGTACAAGACTTACTGCCTCTTCTGTCAAATTGCGCTAGCAGTTTTTAGCGCAGAGAGCCTCGCTGAATGGCCCGTGCTGCTCCCGAAGCTCATAGGAACTCTATAAGTGTCAGGAGCAGTGCAGCTCACCATGCTACAAACTGCTAGTGCAGTTTGACGGAAGAGTACCTTAGATTATGAGCCCGCCAGGGACAGATAAGTACCCGCACAGATGTAAACCACTTTGGTTGTACCCACAAAAAGGTGTTATATCAAATCCATGACCTTTTACCCAATGTTTCCCAAGTTGGTCCTGAAGTGCCCCCTTTACAGTCAAGATTTCCACAATGAATATGAATGTTAGAGATTTACATACAATGGAAGCACTATCTCCTGAAAAACTGACTGGCAAGGGGTTACTCCAGGACTGACTTGGGAAACACTCTTATAGAATACGCACAGTGGCATAGTAAGAGGGGGTGGGGGGGTCACAGGCTGCTTCAGGTTAGAGAGTTGCATAGGGACAGAAATCCCACCCGTCCCCGCCAAAGTCCCACCCGTCCCCACCCGACCCCGTGAGGTATCCCACCCGTCCCCGTGAGGAATCCCCTCCGTCCCTGCCCGTCCCTATAAACTTCAGAAATAGTTATTTCATTTAATTATGCTACTGAATTAAAGGCTTTGGTAGAAACCCATTTACAAATAAACAAAAAGACTTTATTAATTTGGAAATATTAATTGGGAAGAATACATACTTTGTAAACGGCTTTCTACCAGAGCCTCTAATGTTTATAAATTTTTATCAACACAACTAATATACTACTTTATCCTGAAGCAAAAAAAAAAAAGAAATAGAATTCTTTTCCTACCTTTGTTGCCTGGTTTCTGTTTTCCTCATGTTCTCATTCAATTCCTTCCATCCACTGTCTCTCTTCCCTCTGCGTCTTCCATTTGCTCTGTTACTGTGCCTCTCCCTTTCTCCCCCCTTCCAAATTGGTCTGGCACCCATCTTCTTCCCTCCGCTCCCACCATAGTCTGGCATCTCTGTCTTCTTCCCTGCCAGTGTCTTCTCCCCATTCTCTCTTCCCCATTTCCTTTCAGTGTCCTTCTCCCCCCCCATCTTCCCCATGTCCTGTCAGCGTCCTTCTCCCCCCTCTGTCTTCCACATGTGCTTTCAGTGTCCTTCTCCCCCCTCTGTCTTCCCCATGTCCTTTCAACGTCCTTCTCCCCCTCTGTCTTCCCCATGGCCTTTCAGCGTCCTTCCCCCCCATCTTCCCCATGTCCTTTCAGCGTCCTTCTCCACCCCTTTGTCTTCCCCAGTGCTTTCAGCTTTCTTCTCCCCCCTCAGTTTTACCCATTTCCCTTAAGCGTCTTTTCCTCTCCACTCCACCTTTCCTCCCTTTCTCTCTCCCTTCCCACTTACCTTCGTGGCGCTTCCCCGCCCGCCCGACAACAGAACAGGCCCGGACTGACAAACCTCCCTGCCCTTAACTGCGAATCTAAATTACGTTTTTTACAGCTGCTGTAAGAAGGTAATTTAGATTTGCGGCTACAGGGCAGGGAGGTTTGTCGGACCGGGGCTGCTGTCGGTCGGTCGGGGAAGAGCCACAAAAGTAAGGGGACCTGGCCGGCTGTGCTGCACCCGGGGCGGACCGCCCCCCTCCCTTGGTAGTCACTCAAGCCGCGAGGCTACTCTCCTTCTCCTTACCTACCCTGCCTGCAGCACAGAGCCGAACGGAAGTCTTCCTGACGTCAGCGCTGACGTCAGGAAGACTTCCGTTCGGCTCTGTGCTGCAAGCAGAGCAGGTAGGGAGAAGAGGAGCCGCGCGACTGAGTACATCCAGCCCCGCAGGAACCCCGCGACCCTCGGAGGCATCCCCATGGGATCCCCACGACCCTAAGGGGCGTCCCCACGGGATTCCCGTGAACCTAGGGGGCGTCCCCACGGGATCCCGTGACCCAAAGGGGGAACCTGCGGGATGCCTGCGGGTCCCGCGGGATTCCCTTCGTCCCCGTTCCCATGCAGCTCTCTACTTCAGGTGCCATCTTCACAAGGGACACCAGTGCTGGTGCCTCTCCTCCTCTCTCCCCCTCACATACCTCTTTAAATGTTCGCTGGTATGAGCAACATGTTACATTTGCTGCTCATACCAGCCTCATCTCCCTTCTGACATCCGTCAAGATTGAATTATCACGTCTGTCATGTTCAGTCTATCTTGTGAATGTACTCTTCTAACCCATTCTGGGCTCCTTTTGGGAGGACGGGATAAATAAATGAATAAATAAATATACTGGATGCAGGACCTGGATGTGACGTCAGAAGGGAGCCAAGGCCATTGCGAGCAGCAAGTGAAAGATGCTGCACACACCGGCAAACATTTCAAGAGGTACATGGGGGAGGGGGCACTCAATAAGTGGGGAATAGTGTATTGGGGGGGCACATGGCACAGCGATGTCGAGCACCACAGCCCCGGGCGCCAACCTCCCTCACTATGCCACTGAATACCCATATCAAAATCTATATTGTAGGCTACTCCAGACTGGACTCTAGCAAACTTATTTCAAATTCAACACCAGTCAAACAATCCTCATAAGAAATAACATAAATTCTTAACGATCCTCAGAGGGTTTAAAATGTCCCATAGGTTTTAATGATAATAATCACTGGACCCAATCGTCATAGGATCAGTAATTTATGTATTGTTTATATTATATATTTTTATCTTAAATTATTCATCAATCAAGTTTTACTTAGCTTTATAGTTACTTCACTCAAATTGGAAGCGCCTCTACCGACATGTACATGTTTCAAAAGGTCTTTTCATCAGGGTTGAGGCTCCCGTAATTAATTATTGTGTTTATTTAGCAGCCACTCCTCTCCATAGAGTATCATGATAGTAGCCTTCCTCTGGACTGACTACATCCTTTATACATCTTTTATATATAAGATGACATGAGATGCAAGTAAGATGTCAAATCATGGCCCCAGAGTAATGTTTTCTTCTCAGTGTTTTGGCCCTGGATAGGATCAGGGTTAGAAAAATGGGAAGTAAGGATGGCGATAATGAGCTAGCCTCTGCCTGGGTTGCTGATGGTGGTACTCGTACTTACCATTGGACAGGAAGAGTTCACTGTTGACTATTACAGTCATAGACTGCAGCTTGTGTTTGAGGAGGCGCTGGGGAGGCAGGTTCCCAATAAAGTCACGTAACAGTCGGCTAAAGAAAAAATAAAGATACAGAGAAGACGCTGTTAGAGCAGATCTACTGAACCTTATACCCAGAGGTACAGTGGAGATCAGCTCCATTCTGCCCTCTATCAAGAAAATCTGCAAAGTCTGGCCATGACCTCTGGGCTCTCAAATGCTCAAATACAATTTATTGTCTCAATGATTCTTTCTTGAGGACAAAACTCTGTGCTAATTCTGTGCTGCTGGGCAATAAAAGAGCCAGTTGCAATATTAAGGATAAAAGAGAAGTCAAATGCAAAGATTAGAGGAAAAGTGGAAAAGAATCAGAAAAAAAGTACAACAAATGCTGAGGAAAGCAGTAGCAATAGAGGGAATGGAGAAGCAGGGGATTACAGAGAGAAACGAAGATTTGGAAATGAAAGATACATCCAGAAGGATAATGGAAAAATAAAAGAGAAGGAAAGACAATTATGGATGGGGTGGAGAAATAAAGACATGGGAGGCAGGAAAAGGAGTCTGAAAGGGAAAAAAAAAATTGTAGGGGGCAGGTTGAAGTGAGTAAAGTAAATAGTTAAAAAAGAGACCTCAGTTCTCACCTGAGCATAACACAGTCAAAAACTTTGGACACATCTTGTACAATTGAAGGTAAATATTTCAGAGCAGATCCCTAAATGGAGACACAATTTATTGTATGTTAGAATTTTAAGAATCAACATCATAATTTCCATATCTCTGCTATAACCTAGAACTATTATCCCACATAGAATAGCAAAGCAAATTTATTTACTCCAGATGCAACAACTCATTAATATGAGTATTAATCCATGAACAATTCAGTTTTTTTCTTTCATTCTCTATTTATTTTCCCTCTCGTCTTTCTCTGTCTCCTTTTTCCCTCTCGTCTTTCTCTGTCTCCTATTTTCCAGACCTTGACTCACTTCTCTTTTCCATTTTCTTTCCATTGCTCCCAACCCTCCCTCTCTCCTTATGCCTCTGATAATTATTTCTGATTTTTAACTTTCTTTCCTTCTCTCCCCCCTCCTGTTGTTCTAACAGACTAAAGATAATTGGTTCTGCTTCAACACTCTCTGAGGTTGCTTTTACAAAAACATTTGCAGATGCTAACACAACTTTTTTTGTTGTTTGTTTCCCTGGTGGCAGACATTCTGGATTACAGTGTTTACCTCATCTCAGTTCAGAAATAACAGAGGTGCAGCACAGATTATTCATTTGGCTTTGCCCTCACACTTTTTTTTAGTAGTAACTCAAGGTGATTCTATGTATCCGCTATAATATAACCCATAGCGTGCCTTGCGCAGTTGAAACTTCGTGCGGCCGTGATCCCTGATCTGTGGTTCCGTGTCGCCGCATGTGCAGTAGGAGCCTTTGGCGGTTTGCGATGCATGCGGCGGTTTCCCCAGCAACGTTCCTGCCCCGATCTCCAACGACGGCTGACTTCTGACGATGCCTCTCCTTTTCACCCCTGGAGCAGCAGCGGCAGCAGCCGTGGGGCATTTGCTAGGCCGGCCCACTTCGATAATGCGAACTTCTCATGCTCATAAATAAGAATATAAGCAGTGCCTCTGCTGGGTCAGACTAGAGGTCCATCATGCACAGCAGTCTGCTCACGCGGCGGCCCATCAGGTCCAGGACCTGTATAGTAATCCTCTATCTATACCCTTCTATCCCCTTTTCCTTCAGGAAGTTGTCTAATACCTTCTTGAACCCCAATACCATAGTCTGTCCTATCACACCTTCTGGAAGCGCATTCTAGGTGTCTACCGCCTTTTGGGTGAAGAAGAACTTCCTAGCATTGGTTCTGAATCTTTCCCCTCTTAATTTTTCCAGATGACCTCTCGTTCTTGTAGTTTTCGAAAGTTTGAAGCATCTGTCCCTCTCCACTTTCTCTATGCCATTCATGATCTTGTAAGTCTCTATCATGTCCCCTCTAAGTCTCCGCTTCTCCAGGGAATAGAGCCCCAGTTTCTCCAATCTTTCAGCATATGAAAGGTTTTCCATACCTTTTATCAATCCTGTCGCTCTTTTCTGAACTCTCTCGAGTATCGCCATATCCTTCTTAAGGTACGGCGACCAATATTGGACGCAGTACTCCATATGCGGGCGCACCATCACCCGATACAACGGCAGGATAACTTCTTTCGTTCTAATTGTAATACCTTTCTTGATAGTACCTAGCATTATATTCGCCTTCTTAGCGGTCGCTGCGCACTGTGCCGATGGCTTCATTGTCTTGTCCACTATCACCCCCAAGTCCTTTTCTTGGGTACTCTCATCCATTAACAGTCCTCCCATCGTATAGCTGTACTTCGGGTTTCTGTTTCCTACATGCAAGATTTTACATTTCTCCACATTGAACTTCATCTGCCATCTTGTCGCCCACTCTCCTAGCCTGTTCAGGTCCCTTTGTAAATCTCCGCAGTCCTCTTTAGTTCTAACTCCACTAAATAGTTTGATGTCGTCTGTGAATTTTATTACTTCGCACAGAAGTAACGCCGTTGAGTCCATTGCCCTGACGCAGCTACACAGAGAAACGCCAGCTAGCCTCCGTTGGCAAAAGTGATCAGGCAAAGACAGCAGGAGAGTTAATATGCTTGCAGAACATAACTGAACCCTGCCTAAGCTAAGTTCTTTGCATTATTCTCTGATTCTTGATAAGTGAAGTGTTTCCAAGAGGACAGTATATTAGAGCAGTGTTCTTCAACCTTTTTACACCTATGGATCGGCAGAAATAAAAGAATTATTTTGTGGACCAGCATCGGTCCGCAGACCGGTGGTTGAAGAACACTGGGCTAAGTTGTGGGCCAGACCCTGCCCATCTCTACCCAATCTCCACCCCAGACCCTGCCCCCCTAGTCCTAATTGTAACACTATTTTTTCCATTCATTTTTCATATATACACACAAACAATATAATCTTATTAACAATGCATTGAACGTTCCGCACACCGGCAATTGAAGAACACAGTTTTGGGCCTGATGCACATGCTGGCCCTGTGGACCGGCAGGAAATTTCTGTGGACCGGCACCGGTCCATGGACCGGTGGTTGAAGAACACTGTATTAGAGTGTAAGCCATCATTGAACTATTCATCCTAGGAAGGACGGGGTGTGGGGCCAATGAGGCATCTTCCCTTTCCAGTGCAGTTGTTCAGTTAACATATTTACAATGCATGGGGATTTGAATTGACTCCTCAATAAACATATTTTCAAAAAAAAAACAAAAAACAATATATTTGAGACAAAGTTGTGGGAGAAGAGCTTTCACTGCTATTTCTTCCAGAAGAGAATACATAGAAAAGAAATATAAAAAAGAATCATAAAAGAGAGGTATTTATTACAGAATTAGATTCCTTCTTTCTTATTCCTGTATGTATACATTTATTGATATAAGTCACTTAATCCCCCATTGCCCCAGGTACATTAGAGTGTGAACCCACCAGGACAGATAGGAAAAATGCTTGAGTACCTGAATGTAAACCACTTAGGGCTCCTTTTACTAAGATGCGCTAGCGGTTTTAGCCCGCGCTGTAATACCGCACGCGCTAAACGCTAACACCTCCATAGAGCTTGCATTAGTATTTTTTTATTTAGCGCATAGTTAGCGTGCGTTAATCTTTAGCATAAGCTAAAAATGCTAGCGCACCTTAGTAAAAGTATATAAATACTACTATAATAGCCAGGTATGCATGGATGGACATCACTTATCCATTAGGTGCAACATTCAGCTCTTAACCAGATAAATTAAACCAAAGAGAGAGTTGTGTTCTACAGTATGCGGATCAGTGTTCAGTTACCTTATCTGGATAAGTGCCAACTCTACTCTGAGACTACTCACACTATAGTTCATTTCAGTTTAGACAGATATCAACAGCACTATCTGGGTAACTACTACTGAATATCCCCAGGTAGGCCCATGCAGGCGATTATGTCGCATTGAATCAGGGGTAGACTGACCATTCAAGCAACAAGGCAGTGCCCCAGGGCCCAGAGCACTTAGGGGCACAATGCTTCCCGCCCCATGTGCCCATTGTCTCTCACTCTGCTTCCCCGCTGTCCCCAGGGCCAACACCACTCAGTCTCACTCAACTCTTCTCCCCCATCGATGACCCAGTATCTCCTCCTGTGTTTGACCTCCTCCCTTTATAATATGTGTTTCTGTGTCAGAATGGAGGTGGCAGCCATTGTCTTCGTCATGCTGCAACTAAGCTTGAAGTCTGCTCTCTGCTGGGAAATAAAATCTAGGGTGAGTGGGAGAGAGGGTTGGAATGTATTTTTCAATTCTCAATTAAAGTGTAGTTCTTAGATATAATTATGGGGGGGGGGGTGATAATCTTTTTGTCATAGATTAATTGTAATTGTATTTAAGTGCTTTTATAGAATTATATGATTGTATTTTATTTTGCGCTTACTTATGGCTTTAAAATGAATAAAGAATTTTTTTTTTTAAAAAATCTCTTTACAACAGTCTTCAGGGCCTGTTTAACTGTATTAAAGCCCTCATTCTCCTTCTCAGTTTTGTTTTTTTTTGGGGTTTTTTTGGTAATATGTTTGTTTCTTTATTTCTCACCCGCCCTTATCCAGGGCGAGTTACATATTAACATACAAATTATGTTTAAATGATTTTTATTATTCCAGCAATAAGAAGCAAATACAAACAGTAGTACCATTCAGGAAATAACATTTTCAACAATATAATCCGTTCCCCTCCCATCCCCCCTCCCCTCCCCTCCCCAAGAATCCCTGGCCAGTCCAACAGCTGAGAACGGGAATAAAATCTTAAAGATTCAAAAGTCTACTGCGAGCACGCGGTGTGAGGTCCTGCCAGAAGTGTTTGTTTTGTTTTAAAGACTGTTTATTAATTTTTATTAAAAAACAAAAACTGACACTCTAGATATCAAAATGTGAGCTCGATCCAAGATGGCGACTGAGAGCAGGACGCGCTGAGTTGCTCGTCCCAGAACAGTGTCGGTTTTGAATAATTCTAGCAGTACTTTGCTTACCGCGATGCCTAAGAGACGGGGCCGGAGTGCCGCTTCTGCCTCGCGGCGTCCTGGAGCCCCCGCTCTTAGTAATATCCAAGATCTTCTGCGGTGTATGCAGGAGGTCACTGCAACATCGGACGGCGGCCTGCTGAGGACACAGGGAGGCGAACCCACGGTGAACACTCCTGGGCCCGACACTACTCTAAGCCCCGATGTTAGGGCACCACCCCCGCAGCCTCAGATTACCAGCTCTCCCAGGGGTGGAGAAACCCCGGATTCTGAGGTTTTCTCCTCTCCAGAGGCAAGGAAGGATCTTCTGGAGAGCTTGGAGGCTGGGGCTCTCACTGCAAGGGTCCCCATGGAGATATCTGGGGCAGTAACATCTCAATATGAGGGGGAAGGACAGAAGACAAGCCCCGAAGGAAATCTTCAGAACGGTGAGCACTTCACATTCACACAAACTCCAATTGTATTGATTAAACCTGCTGAAGTGACTTTAGATTCCATTTGGGACTTAATGGCTGGTTTTGTTAAAAATATAACTCCTACTTTTCAACAAATCGAAGGGAAAATTAAGGAACATAATAAAGAATTGAAGGACTTAAGAAAAGAAATGAATACCTCTAACTCATCCATACAGAAAATAGAAAAGGAAATTATAACATCGAAACAATTGCAAGAGACTTTAGTTAAAGATAATATTAACCTAAGGAAGAAGATTGAAATGCTTGAGAACAATTCACGTAGTAACAATTTAAGGTTAATTAATTTTCCAAGACTTGATCTGGTAACACCCAGAGATATGCTTAAGAGATATTTAGTGGAAACTTTGGAAATACCTGAAGATTCATTACCACCATTTTCACGGGTTTATTATTTGCCTGATAAAGAACAAAACCAACAACAAAAAGTAAAATCTCCAGACCGAGAACCCTTAAATATTTCACAAATCTTAGAGACATCTGAGAAGGACTTAACATCATCAGCCACTATGATTATTACTTTAGCTTTGCCAATTGATAAAACATGGTTGTTAAAACTTTACTTTAAAAATAGACAGAAAAGTTTCCTTGGTCACAAAATACAAATGTTTCCAGACTTGGCACGGGAGACGCAAAGGCGCCGCCGTGAATTTCTTCTTTTGAAACCTGGGGTTTTATCCTTGGGGGCGACTTTTTATTTGAGACATCCGTGTAAATGTATTGTGTGTTACCGTACTCTCAAATATGTGTTTTTTGAACCATCCCAATTGACAAACTTTGTGGCAATGTCTCGTCTGAATGCAACAACCTTTGAACCCTAAATTTGATTATTGATGACCTCATTTCAGTGCTATAGCTTTCAGTTTCTTATGTATTATTATTAATTTCTTCTATTTTTCGCCAATTTTCTTTGACTCTTGGATCCTAAGTTGAGGACTTGAGCATAAATAGTAAAATTTGTTAATTTGTGAATTATATTTACTGTATAATTGATATCTATTCTATTATTGCTTTCTGTACAAGTGTAATACTTGAAATTTAAATTGAAAAATCAATAAAAGATTTAAGCATTAAAAAAAAAAAAAAAAACTGAAACAAAGTACAAGAATTTTTGCATAAACAGTTAGCACAATCAGAAAAGCACTAATGTGCTACACATGAAAAGAAAAGAACCCCTCAAATCCTCCCCCTACCCACCCTATGTCCTGGATGTGTATGAAGAGCAACAAAGGATCCCAAATCTGGTAGGGAATCAGAAAAGACCAAAGTTGAAACTTACGATATGATATAAAATGTAAAGAAGCTTAACAAAGTATCTAATGGACCCTAAATATTTTTGAACTTTCGAGAGTCACCAGATTTTTCTGCTATTGATCGCTCAAAACGGTAGTACATACACAATGGGTTCCTTTTACTAAGCTGCGGTAGCGTTTTTAGCGCGCGCTGTAGATTAGCGCATGCTAACCCCCGCGCTATGTGGAAAAACTAACGCCAGCTCTATTGAGGCGTTAGCATCTAGCGCGCGTGCGGCATTGTACTGCGTGCTAAGTGCATGCTAAAACCGCTAGTGCAGCTTAGTAAAAGGAGCCCAATGTTTCCCACCAGACTGAAAAGTTTAAGCGATCCCATTGTTTCCAATTCCTTGTTATCATCCGCAGAGCAACTCCAGTCGTAATGAGAAACAGTCTATCTTTATGATCTTTAAGCAGGTTCTTGGGCAGAAGTGAAGTACCAAACAGTACTATCCCATAAGATAATGGTATTGAAATCTCAAGAATAAGCATTATTTTGCTCCAAATAGATCTCCAAAAGGAAAATATCAAAGGGCAATGTTTCAAGTTTTATTAAAATTTGTTATACCGCATAATCAAACTTCAAGAAAGTTTACAATGTTAAAAAAAAAACCAACATACTAATACATAAAATACAAATTGAAATGAACAGGGGACAATGTCATAATAAAAATACAATAATACACCTACGCGACAGAAACAATAGGAACGAACTACAATGTATAAAGAAAAAGGAGGAATAAGGAAGGAACATATGGGAGGGAAGACAAGACAAGCAACAGTTGTACAGAATCAATTGCATCAAGAAGCATCTAAAACGTCCTTACAAGGACGATTATAGTCCAAAGGCATCTTTGGACAGAAACGTTTTTAAGCTGATCTGAAAGGTATTAAAAAAGATATCTCCTCTCTTAGGTGGTTAGGTTCTCAGCTACAGCTGGTCCAAGGAAGAGAGATGGATACAGTCTAAAAGATATTTGGTGGGCTGTATGAAAAGAGCTGATGACAGGTTGCATCACTAAAACTATGTTCACAATTTTGCACTAATTTGTACCAGTAAAATGGAGAGACAAAACATTTTTTAGATATATCAGTGCTAGGAAAAAGTACAAAAGTGGCATTGTGAGACTCAAAAGTGAAGGGGAGGTCATCGTGTTTCTATTTCAGCAGAGTGATCAATGATTGTTTAGGCATGAAAATTGATTTATTTTCTTGCCCATTGATGTGATCTCCAAAGCAAGGTTGTAGCATATTTTGTCAGGCATAGTAGGGGTAGTCTGGGTGCTGATTCAGAATTGACCTGTGGCCCATTCCCCCCAAAATACAGTCAAACTGTGCCTATGCTGGAAAACTAGCATGGGGAAATCACATTGTTGTGGCCTGATCTGTAATAGTCACTGCGTGAAACAGTAAGACAGTCCTGCATCTATGTATTACTACTATGATGAGGAAATTAAAAAATTCTCCTCACATTTCTTGAAGGCTGTGTCTGATAGAACATTTTTCATCTGCTGATGTAACATTTTGTTCTGTGTTTCACATGTGGCACGCACCCTGGCTGGCAGTATTTACCTCATCCAGTCCATTACGTAATTATGGATTATGTGGCCTTAATCCTGGCCCTCTCATTTATTCTGCCAACCAGAAAATCATGACTCTTCTTGGGCTAAACTGCTGTCAAAAATTTTTGCTATAACAACTTCAGCTTTAAAAGTGTCTCTTTTCTATAACCTTTATTCTGGGTCAATAAATTGATTCATGTGTTCTGTTCTAGCATTTAAATGACTGAGGTAAATATTCTTTGACATGAAGAGTGTGTAATAATTTAACTGTAGATCATCTGTATAACTTTATGTGGATTTTCTAATTTTCCACCTAGCTATGTGTTCGAGACTGAATACTAAATGCGCCAGCATCACCTGATTGGATGGGGGATGGGAAGAGTGGGTGGGTTAATTTATAAAGGTCTTTCATGCATATGTGCAGAATACATATTCTGCACCAGTATTCTAGGAATGGCCTAACACTGAATTTCTAGGTATACATTTAAATACTGCAATTAGCATTTGAAATTAACACTGACTGTAGTGTTTACATATCAGAAGAGGAGTATTTTTTTTTAAGGTGGGGAGGAGATATCAAGCAACAGTGATGCATTGATAACATTGCTATCTTTTCATCTTATTTTCCTAATCACATTGGTCACAGTCATCTTTTTCATTCCCTCTTGTTGGTCTTCTTTTTCTTCAAGACCTCCTTTACATTTTTTTATTTCTTCTCTTTCCCTCATGTGATCTTCACTTCCTCTCTTACATATATTTCTGACATTGAGTTTTCCTTTTCATCTCATTTTTCTCTCTTTCTCCCCATTTCTCTCTTTCTTCCCTCTTCTTCATATCTCACCTTTTAGCTCTTCCTACCCTAATCCTTAACTTCCCTAACATTCTCTTCCATTGACTTCTCATTGGGTTGCTCCCCTTACCAGTTTCTAGCCATCTGGTTCCTTTGTTCTTACCCCACAACAGCTGCCTCTTCTATGGTTAACATAAGAACATAAGAATTGCCGCTGCTGAGTCAGACCAGTGGTCAATCGTGCACAGCAGTCCGCTCACGCGGCGGCCCTCTGATCAAAGACTAGCGCCCTAACTGAGACTAGCCCTACCTGTGTATGTTCCGGTTCAGCAGGAACTTGTCTAACTTTGTCTTGAATCCCTGAAGGGTGTTTTCCCCTATAACAGCCTCTGGAAAAGTGTTCCAGTTTTCCACCACTCTCTGGGAGAAGAAGAACTTCCTTACGTTTGTATGGAATCTATCCCCTTTTAACTTTAGAGAGTGCCCTCTCGTTCTCTTTACTTTGGAGAGGGTGAACAACCTGTCTTTATCTACTAAGTCTATTCCCTTCAGTACCTTGAATGTTTTGATCATGTCCCCTCTCAATCTCCTCTGCTCGAGAAAGAAGAGGCCCAGTTTCTCTAGTCTTTCGCTGTACGGAAACTCCTCCAGCCCCTTAACCATCTTAGTTGCTCTTCTCTGGACCCTTTCGAGTAGTACCGTGTCCTTCTTCATGTACGGTGACCAAACTATCTCCCTCTAACCAATTCCCTTAGTCTCCCAACCAGTCTCTTTTTTTTCCGCACCCCCTTCCAAATGTTATGTTATGTTAATCAGGTTTTCTATTCTGCCTTTACCTATTCAGTTCAATGTCAGATTACAATACAAGAGGCTGGGTCAGTTACCCAGGACAGATTGAATAGACATTCAATAGGATTGCCAGTACAGGTAGATCAGTACAACTATTAATACAGTTAGGTCATAGTTTCAAATACATAGTTACAAGTACAAGTAGGTCATTGTTGGCTCTTCGTTTTGTCCCAGGAGTTGCATTAGACAGTTTAGAAATGGGCTTTCACAATTCCCATATCAGTTACTTAAGGATTGGCTCTCTTTTTAGTTGAAAGATGCCAGCCTGTTGTACTGTATTGATAATTATTATTCTATGATTCCTTCTATGCGCAGCTTGTCTTATCTTTCCTTGTTAACATTATTTGTATTTTTGCTGTATGTTAAGGGTTGGCTCTCTGTCTTGGTATAAAAATGCTTTTAAGAGTTTTCTGAACCTCAGACAGTAGTCACAAGATCGTAGTGTAAAGGATAGTTGGTTCCAGCATTTTGCTAATTGATATTGGATGGATAAGGTAATTTGCCTGGTAGACTTTATATTGTTGCATGCTGGGAATTTTAATTGGAAAGGATTTCTGGTGGAATATCTGTTGGAGGCACCTTGGAGTAGGACAGCCAACTCTGTTAGGTAGTCAGGGACATTGCCTGTCAGGAGTTTAAAGGCAGTAATGCCTAATTTAAACTTGATCCTTCTGGTTATTGGCAGCCAGTGTAGTTTGATATAGTAAGGCTGTAAGTGTTCCAATTTCCATAGTCTGTATATGAGTCGTACTGCTGCATTTTGAGCTAGTTGTAAACATGCTAGCAATGTTTTCGAGCAAAGAACAAGTGTTATATTGCCATAGTCTAGACGAAAAAGGATTAGGGATTGCACTAAAATTTAGAAAGCCTCTATTGTGAAACATTTTCTAATGAATCTTAGCTTTCTCATCACAAGAAAGGATTGTTTTATTATTGATTCTACATGGATTTTTATGGATAGGTGGTTATCAATTTTTATTCCTAAGATTCAGGATTGTACTTCTAATGGGAAGTCTGTATTGACTACTGTGATCCTTAGAGTGTAGCATGGGTCATTCGAGAGTCCTAGCCAAAGGAATTTGTTTTGTTTTATTTAGTTGGAGGTAGTGGGTTGAGGTGCAGTTTTCTATAGTGGAGACAGTGGTGAGTGTATTGACTAATGCAGCCGTTACAGGTAGCATGATCATTATGTCATCCACATAGGTGAAATGTTTTATTCATGCAAGATCTAGGTTGGCTCCTAAGGGTTGCATTAGGAGGTTGAACACTGATGGTGAATATGGGGATCCTTGGAGGACCCCGCTGGGAGGGTGTCAGCTATCAGAAAGTTCACCATCCTTACCTACCACTTAGTTCTGGGTGGTTAGGAAGCCTTGGACCCAGGAAAGGACTGGGCAACTGAATCCAAAATCATAGAAGATTGCGGATATTTGATCAAAGTCTACTAGGTCAAATGCACTGCTTAGGTCAAATTGGATTACAATTGCTTAGTAGCTCTTTTCCATATGTTATTAGTGCTGTGACTACTGTCTCAGTGCTGTGATTTTTCCTAAATCCCGATTGTGAATGGTTGAGGATATTGAAGCTTTGTAACATTCGAGTTGTTCTGTGACATATCTTGCCATAATTTTGATAAATAGAGGGATGAAAGCTACTGGCTGAGTTTTGGGTTATTGGGAATGGGTGATAAGACAGTTCCTCTTCCTGACTTGGGGAAAAGGTCAGTTTCTAGGTGATAGTTGAGCCATTGGGTCGCCATTCCTTCCTGTCGTTACTTCTCATGCGTCCTCTTCCCAATTACTTAATCTTTCCCTCATCTCCACTCCTCATTGTCTAGCATTTGATCTTCTATGGTATTAATTCTCTGTTCCCAACTCTGTATTCCTTACCTCCACTATATGTTCTAATCCTCAGTATTCCTTTGTTTATCTCTTGCTTTCTCACTAGCTTTATAACTTCCCTTATCTCTCTCTCCTTTATGCGCTTTGTCCTATGTCTGACCATGCCATGTTTTATCATATAATGTTCTTCTACACTCTATCATACTATTTGCCTCTTTGTCCTACTATACCAGGAATCTCAAAGTCCCTCCTTGAGGGCCGCAATCCAGTCGGGTTTTCAGGATTTACCCAATGAATATGCATTGAAAGCAGTGCGTGCACATAGATCTCATGCATATTCATTGGGGAAATCCTGAAAACCCGACTGGATTGCAGCCCTCAAGGAGGGACTTTGA
This sequence comes from Geotrypetes seraphini, assembly GCF_902459505.1. Taxonomy (NCBI): domain Eukaryota; kingdom Metazoa; phylum Chordata; class Amphibia; order Gymnophiona; family Dermophiidae; genus Geotrypetes; species Geotrypetes seraphini. Next base: position 304,039,599 of record NC_047084.1, on the reverse strand, counting down.
GACCCCTGTACTATACTATACATCATATTTACCATAATATATTTCAAGTTTCAAGTTTATTATTTATTTGATATACCACCTATCATTACGTCTAGGTGGTATGTCATGTTTGCCACACAATGTTTGCAGTTCCATGTCTTCTATGCTATGTTTCATCATGCATGCTGGCCTACCATTTTTGCCAAGTCATGTCATACTATGTTAGCCTTGCTTTGTAATACTATGCTCGCCATGCTATGTCTCACCATTATGTTTTGCCATGCACTGTGGATCGATTTGGAAAGAGGGAATGGTAAATATATTTACATTGGTGTGATATACAGGCCTCCTTCATAGACGGAAGAAGAGAACAGAGATTTAATGGTAGACATTCAGAATATATCTACAAAAAGGGGAAGTTTTACTAATAGGTGATTTTAACATGCCAGATGTTGAATGGGGTATTCCTATTGCGGGGTCTTCTAGAAGTAGGGAGGATCCTGGATTCTCTTCATGGAGAGCTGTTCCAGCAGTTGGTAATGGAACCCACGTGGGATACTGGACTTAGTGCTTACAAAGGGGGAAAGCGTTTCTGATGTTACAGTGGGTGATCATCTGGTATCCAGTGATCTCTGCATGGTATGGTTTAATATTAAGACAGGTATAGAGAGGGCTCATTCAAAAGTAAAAGTTCTAGACTTTAAAAAAAACTAACTTTGTTCAGATGGGGGATTACGCCAAGGAATTGTTGTCTGGATTGGAATGTCTGGAAGGAGTGGAAATTCAGTGGGCAAAACTGAAAGGAGTTATTGTAAGGGCGACAAATCTTTTTGTGAGGCAAGTAAGTAAAAATAAGAGGAAAAGAAGGCCGCTTTGGTTCTCAAAAGTAGTAGCTGAGAAGGTAAGGAATAAGAGGTTAGTTTTAATAAACTACAAAAGATCGCAGAAAGAAGAAGACAGGCAAAAATATCTGGAAAAGTTAAGAGAGGCTGGTCGAGTAGTCAGGAAAGCAAAGATACAAATGGAAGAAAAAATAGCTGGAGGAAAAAATAACAGGGAGCCAAGACATTTTTTAGATAAATCAGTGAAAGGAAAAAGTGGTATTGTGAAGCTCAACAGTGAAGGGGAGGAATACGTAGAAGCTGATAAAGAAAAGGCTGAATTGCTTAACAAATATTTCTGTTCTGTGTTCATGGCTGAAGATCTGGGAGCGGGACTACAGAAGACAAATGCGAATAGGGATGGTGGAGTGGTAGACCATGATCGATTTTCAGAGGGATGTGTTCGTGAGGAGCTAACTAAATTAAAAGTAGACAAAGCGATGTGACCGGATGGTATCTGAGGGTGCTGAAGGAACTTAGGAAAGTTCCTGTGGCTCTACTGACTGGCATTTTCAATGCTTCTCTAGAGTCCAGAGTGGTACCGGAGGACTGGAGAAGGGCGGATGTGGTCGCTGAATTACAGGCCAGTAAGTCTGACTTCTGTGGTAAATAAATTAATGGAAAAACTTTTAAAACAGAGAATGATCAAGTTTCTGGAATCCTGTGGATTACAGGACCAGAGGCAATATGGATTCACTAGAGGTAGGTCTTGTCAGATAAATCTGATCAATTTCTTTGACTGGGTGACTAGAGTATTGGGTAGAGGGAGTGCGCTAGATGTGGCATATTTAGATTTTAGGAAAGTCTTTGACAGTGTTCCAAACAGACATCTAATAAATAAACTGAGTGTTCTTGGGATGGGCGCCAAAGTGATGGGTTGGGTCAGGAACTGGTTAAGTGGAAGATGACAGAGGGTAGTGGTCAATGGAGATCGCTCTGAGGAGAAGAATGTTACCAATGCTGTGCCTCAAGGTTTTGTTCATGGGTCTGTTCTTTTTAATATTTTTATAAGTGATATTGCTGAAGAGCTGTCTGGTAAGATTTGCCTCTTTGCAGATGATACCAATAGAGTAATCAGATACCGTACCTTAAAATATGTGTTTTCATAACCGGTTCATTTGACTGCTTTCCTTTCTCTGAAGCGCCTTGAAAATGGAGAAACATCTGCACCCAAGTAATAATTAGCTCTCTTTCAGCAACAGATCATGTGATTTCGTGTGTTTGTTATCTTTAATTCAAATTACTCTTATTCTTAAGTCTTCGATTCTAATTTTGAGGACTAGTGTGTGATTAAGTTAAGATGTATTTCTTTTTACAGTTTGGTTTATTTTCAGGATTGAAAGTAAACTTAAATATTATGTTTTCTTGATTACACTTTCTGTACAAGATGATATGCTTAATAAAAAAATGTGAAAATGTTATAAATAAATAATAATAATAATAAAATCTCTGCAGTAGAGTAGACACCCCAGATGGTGTGAATAATATGAAGGAAGACCTAGTGAAGCTTGAAGAATGGTCTGAAATTTGGTAGCTAAAATTTAATGATAACAAATGCAAGGTCATACATTTGGTCTGCAAAAAGTCTGAAGGAACGGTACAGTTTAGGGGGTGAAGAACTTATGTGCATGACAGAAGAGCAGGACTTGGGTGTGATTGTAAGTGATGATCTTAAGGTAGCCAAACCGGTTGAAAAGGTGACGATGAAAGCTAGAAGGATGCTATGGTGCATTAGATGAGGTATGGCCAGTAGGGAAAAAGATATTGATGCCCCTGTTTAAGATTCTGGTGAGACCTCATTTAGAATATTGTGTACAATTCTGGAGACCACATCTTCAAAAAGATCTAAAATGGATGGAGTTGGTTCAGAGGAAGGCTACTAAAATGGTGTGTGGTCTTCATCATAAGGCATATGGGGCAGACTTAAAGAACTCAATATGTATACTTTAGAGCAGGGGTGTCAAATATCAGTACTCGAGGGCCGCAATCCAGTCAGGTTTTCAGGATTTCCCCAATAAATATGCATGAGATCTATTTGCATGCACTGCTTTCATTGTATGCTAATAGATCTCATGCATATTCATTGGGGAAATCCTGAAAACCCGGCTGGATGCGGCCCTCAAGGAACTACATTTGACACCCCTGCTTTAGAGGAATGGCGGGAGAGGAGAGATATGATAGAGACGTTTAACTACCTACATGGCGTAAATGTGCATGAGTCGAGTCTCTTTTTTATTTTTTTTTTGAAAGGAAGCTCTGGAATGAGAGGGCATAGGATGAATTTAAGAGGCGATAGACTCTGGAGTAATCTAAGGAAATACTTTTTTACAGAAAGGGTGGTAGATGTGTGGAACAGTCTCCCAGAAGAAGTGGTGGAGACACAGAGACTGTGTCTGAATTCAAGAAGATAGGCATGTAAAATCTCTTAGAGAGAGGAAGAGATAATGGTTACTGTGGTATGGCAGACTAGATGGGCCACTTGACCTTTATCTACCATCACATTTCTATGTATTTATTTGTTCAATTTTCTATACCATTCTCCCCAGGGTGCTCAGAACTTGAGTACCTGAATAAATTCATGTAAACCACATTTTCCCTGTCTATGCCGGTGGGTTCACAATCTTTCTAATGTACCTCAGGCAATGGGGGGATTAAGTGACTTACCCAGGGTCACAAGGAGCAGCGGGGGTTTGAACCCACAAACTCAGGTTGCTGAGGCTGTATTGTTAACCACTGTGCCACACACTGCCATCTCTGTCAGTCAATGTTTTCCATGCAATCTTCTACCATACTATATCTGAGAATATTGCGCAGAGGTTAGAGCTACAGCCTCAGTATCCTGAGGTTAAGGGTTCAAACCCATGTTGCTCCTTGTGACCCTGGGCAAGTCACTTGGTCCCCCATTGCCCCCGGGTATATTAGATAGATGGTGAGCCCACCAGGATAGACAGGGAAAAATGCTGAATAAATACATGTAAACCAGGGATCTCAAAGTCCCTCCTTGAGGGCCGCAATCCAGTCGGGTTTTCAGGATTTCCCCAATGAATATGCATTGAAAACAATGCATGCACATAGATCTCATGCATATTCATTGGGGAAATCCTGAAATCCCGACTGGATTGCGGCCCTCAAGGAGGGACTTTGAGACCCCCTGATGTAAACTGTTCTGAGCTCCTTTGGGAGAATAGTATAGAAAATTGAATAAATATAGTTCCTTCCCAAACACCATCTCTTACCTCATTTCACATCCCCAACCCCCTCCCACTCCTGATTCATATCTCATCCAATCATTAAGTACTCACTGTTCCTCTTCTATACATGCTTGAGTCCCTGCTCACTCCACCCCCACCCAATCTCTGAGACCCTGCTGTCCCCCATCTGATGTCTCTGCTTTACTATAAGTCTCTAAGTTCCCCTTCCTCCAAGTCCCCGCTCAATTTTCCAGTTCTCTGTTCTACCCAATATCCCAGTCCTTGCTCTACCTCCAGTTTCTAAGATCTCTTTGAAAATCTCTGAATTTACCCTTTACCTCTGCCCCACCTAATCCAAACTTTGGGCAGGATGCACAAATGTTCTGACACCACGGTAAAAAAAAAATACCCCAGTGAGAGCGAATTGTTTCTACTCAGCACCGTAGCCTCTGTGCATCTGCGCCTGCTTGATGGTCCCCCAGATGCGGCCTGGACTCAGGGCAGAAGAGATGAGGTTTGTGTGGGGGGCGGGTCAGAGGTGAAAAAGGGTGGGGCTAGGGGCAGAATGGGGTGGGGCCACGTGTCCTCTTTTTTTAAATGAAGAAGTCTGAAAACCCGATGCTCAGGTAGGGGGCATATCTTAAGAGTCCTTTTACTGAGGCATACTAACCGTTATAGTGCGCACTAAATATTAGTGTGTGCTAAACGCGTCCATTATAGTCTACGGACGCGTTAGCATTTAGTGCACGCTAAAACGGCTAACGCGCCTTAGTATAAGGGCCCCTAAGATACACACCATATTTTGATGTTGTTGGTGTAGAACATATGGTCTATCTTTCTATGTTGATATGCTCATACAATAGAAATGCAGGCAAAGATAAGTCACTGCGGTTTACCCTGAGAAGAGGAAATGCACTTTCATAAACTTTTATTCATTTAAAACATTTATATCTCACATGTCCAAAGTTCCATTCGGGTTACAGATATAATATACATAAATCATAACACAAATAATTATACGTATTATTTTTTCAGCCCTAAACACATTAAGCAATACTATTAAAACTGCCTACCAAACGAAATGAAAGGCCTTAATAAAACAATAGGCTTTCAAACTTTTTTGAAAATTTGCAAACGTAGAAATGCAACAGACTGATTCAGGAAGAGAGTTCCACAACTGGGGGCCCACAACACTAAAAACACGGGAACGAATAGTTGCCTTAGTTATGAATCGAGGAGAGGGAACAACCAACAAATTCTTAAATTGAGATCTCACAGTACAGGAAGGCCTATATGACTCCAATAGCGAAGTCACTACTCTTGGTAGAGAATGATGCAAAGCTTTATACACTAAAGTTAAGATCTTAAATTGGATTCTCCATTCCACTGGAAGCCAATGAAGCAAAGGAGAGACATGCGCATAACGGGCAAACCACCAATTACCCTTGCTGCGGCATTCAGAGATTTCTTTGAGAGACCACACAAAAGAGAATTGCAATAATCCAAGTGATTGATTATAAGTGCTTGGTTGATTATCATTACAGTATTTGTATATAAATTGTATTGCACTTTTTGTTGGCATTAAAAACTAACTAAAGTTAAAAAAAAAAAAGAAACGATTAGTAGAAGCAGTGATCTAGACCAGTGGTTCCCAACCCTGTCCTGGAGGACCACCAGGCCAATAGAGTTTTCAGGCTAGCCTTAATGAATATGCATGAGAGAGATTTGCATATAATGGAAGTGATAGGCATGCAAATCTGCTCCATGCATATTCATTAGGACTAGCCTGAAAACCCGATTGGCCTGGTGGTCCTCTAGGACAGGGTTGGAAACCACTGATCTAGACACAGTGAAGGAGAATTGTTGCTGGTGAAATTTTTTATCTTCCAGCTTTTGACTGGGGTATTGGCACTGCTAAAGAGTTAGACGAGATCTGAGATGCCTTTTAAAGGGTGGTGCCTGCTGCTAACTAATGGAGACTTTCTTTTTCTTTGTTTTTTTCTCCCCCTTTTTTTTGTAACTGGAGTACAACACCAGCAAATAGCATTCAAGAACACTTCCCTCAGATTTCACTAATGAAATAATTCATAAATGTAACCCTCGCTATAAAATGTCAGTGCAATAATGATATATTAGACACACTCTGTTCTCATTTTTTTCAATTTCAACACATCAACTTTAATCAAGCAGCATAGAAAAAGAAAAAAAAAAATCCCACTTGTATGGTATCAGGGACAGAACAAGGCATAGTAAATATCACCAGTCAAAGGCATAGTAAATATCACCAGTCATTACCACTTCACACTGCAATTCACTTCTTTCAAATGGTCTTTAATTATCTATAGTAATGTATGGAAAGACTTCTCCCAAATCAATATATATTCAGTTGGAGCTTTTTTGTGTTCTATTGGGGTATCCAATCTCTCTACATGCATCCAAGGTGACATTCAGTGTGTTGCAACAACAATGTGCAAGCAGGCGAGAGCTCACTAAAACCATAAATTAATATATACAGCATCAATCTATGAGCAATACAATTTGAATAAAAGTTTTCATGACCTTCAATAAGATTTGATATTTTCTAGTGGAGATTAATAGCAGTGTTTTACAATTATATAACAAACAGATGGAATTTGTTTATAATCAGTCTTTTAAACAACAGAGTATATGGAATGTTTGTATTTTTGATGCAGTTTCTTCCAACTGCATTTGTCATTGTTTAGTCTAGATTTGTACCATTTCCTTTCCAGTCTTCTTAGTTCTCGTGGGTTTTTTTTTTGGCTCTTAGGATGATAGTAAACCAGGGAAAGGAGAGTTTATGGGGGTAGCATTTGACTTCCTTGACTGAAGCTAGGCCTTCATAAAGAGCTTTTACCTCAGTGTACCAGGTCATGGCGGTCTCATCAATGGATCTGGAATTGGGTTTTAATGATTCAGCTAAGTTGGAAAGGCCTGAGGCAAGATATCCTATGTTGATTGAGTCATTGTAAATTTTCTTGGGTTGGAGTTGCTTCATGGTTGACAGTTGTTTCGCTGTGGTTAAAAGAGATCAGATGGTGGTTGGACCAGAGTACTGGTTTAGTGGAGTAGGTGTACTGAGTGTTCATCTTTCTGAGTAAAGATTAGGTCTAGGATGTGGCCTGATGAGTGAGTTGGCAAGGGGACTATTTGATGGAAGCCCAGGTCTGATAGTGATAGGATGAAATCTGCTGGTGAACCAGTTTTGTTTGGGTAGTCTATGAAATCAAAGTCTCCTAGGATAACAATCTGGCTGTAAGTGATTACCATTTTACTAAGGATGGATAGTAAGTCATCTAAGGTGTTCATCAGGGAATAGAGGACTCTGTATATCACTGCAAATGTGAGATCTCTGTTGTGGCCCATTGAGAAGATGAGGCATTCTAGTGCATTTAGTGTGATGGCTTCTATTAATCTCAGGTTGAGGTCAGTTTTAACGATAGTGGCTATCCCTTCTCTAGCATCTGTGTATGAGCAGGTTAGAGCTTGATAGCCAGGGGGTAGAGCAGACACAGGGTGATTAGGAGGATTTCCCAGTTATTGTCCTTGAAGCAATCTCTTAGAATGACATATTTGTTTATGGATCTGCTTTTGTGAGGACAATCATGAGGCTTTTGGGTGTTGGTGAGGGGGATATGTCTAAGATGGTGGGTTCTGGGCGTTAGGGGTATGTTGCAGTGGAGGTGGCTCAGGTCGCCATATCTACCCTGGCTTGTGAAGGTTGGGATGGGGAAATACATATTGTCAGAGAGGACTGTTGATGAGAGGTAGGCGAGCAGAAATAGCAGCATTTGTATTTACATAGGGCAATGTAGTGCTAAATAGATCATATTAATCAGTATCTCTATACAGTATCCTCTAGTTTTCTTTCTTTAATTTTTATGTCCTGTGAATCCATACACTTCAGCAATACTGAAGGCTGGTGACCTAGGGAACATTTGTATTGGCATAAGGCAGTGTAGTGATAAATTGTACATATTAGTTAGTATCTTTAAACAGTACCCTATAGTTCTACTTGGGTTGGTTTACCTTGCCTCATTTAGGTGCAGTTGTCTGGCTTGGTCCGGCCACATAAAGGGCCCTTTGACATGGTCCTTCGGCAAAGCCCACTGGCGGGAGAGACCCACCTGTCTGTATGCCCTTTAAAGCCAGCACTGAGCTGGAGGTGGGCAGGGCCTGGACAACACGGGATTGAGTCCTCCAGTGGTGAAAGGAGCAATGTTGGATGCCTTCCTGCTCCTTTCCCAGCTGGAACGTTGGGCGTTTGTGTTGTTGTGGTCTTATAAGGGCTGAAGCTCGAGGTGAGCGTGGCCTAGATGCCGCATGCTCGAATCCTCTGGTATGTAAAGGAGCGATGATGGGTGCCTACTTGCTCCTTTCCTAGCTGGAACATCAGGGGCTTTTTGTTGTTGGGGGTCACATTTTCCTTTCCTCACTCTACTATGAAAAGATTCTGGTTTTCTCAACACTAAAGGGTCTTTCTACTAAAGTGCACATAATGGACTGAATTCTATAAATGGATCATAAAAAATTGGTGCTGAGAAAAATAAAGCTCAGCACTACACTATAAATGGGGTCAAAATTAGGCGCCACTTATAGACTAACGCTTAGCGCTGGCACCCATGACTAACTTTAGTTGCATCAATTAAATCATATATTCTGTTGTCTACGTTATGATAGTATCATGACCAAGGCTAGATATCCAACTTAACTCATATTCACTGTTGATGTCAAACTTTCAATACATTATAGATCCTCGTTATAGATATTTGTATGGACCTTCAGAAAGCAATCAGACCAGTACAGCCGATTGTTTGTAATCTTCGTCGGTCCAGCCTTTATTAGTACTTAATATATATTTTTTGTGTGTGTATTTCTTTTTAAATCTACAATATAACTAAAATCTAATTTAAGGAACCTCACTTAACTTATAGCGAATTCGTCCTATATTCACCTCTCCCAACATGCATGTTTCAGACTGAAACCTTTCATCAGGGTCGATTTAATTGATGATACAACAGCAGTATTTGTCTAGTGTAACTTTAGTTGCAGCCATTGAACCAAATGGAACATGCAAAACCTTGCACATAAATTAAGCATGGATCCCCCTTACCTTAAGAAGGATAAAATTCTGTTGGAGAGGGTGCAGAGGCGAGCCACGAAACTGGTCAAAGGCATGGAGAATTTAAACTACCTCCTCGGAATGCCTCGGGAGACTGGGACTGTTCACCCTCGAAAAGAGAAGATTGCGTGGGGATTTGATGGAGACTTTTAAAATATTAAAAGGATTTGATCAAATTAACCAGGAAGCAGCATTACTGACATTTTCAGATGCGACAAGGACAAGAGGTCATAGCCTGAAACTGAGTGACAGCAGGATCAGGACAAATGTTTGGAAGTTCTGTTTCACACAACGAGTTGTGGGCGCTTGGAATGCTCTCCCGGAGGAGGTGGTGGCAGAGGCTACTGTTCTGGGTTTCAAACGCAAGTTGGATGCACACCTTCTTGCAAAACATATTGAGGGATACGGGAAATCCGGGTCTCCAACAAGGAGCACCTAAATGGGCCTCCGCGTGTGCGGATCGCCGGACTAGATGGACCTTGGTCTGTTCCGGTGAAGGCGTTTCTTATGTTCTTATGTAATTACCCGCGTAAACTCAAGGAACACCTCTGATCCATCCATGATCCTCCCATTTCCATGTCCCCTTTTTTGACTCGCACATAAAATTTAGGCGTGGATCCCATGCCTAAATTTACAAGTGTAAATTTGAATTACACCCAATTAGCACCAAAAATTGCTCAAGATCCCAATTATTGGTGATTATATTGCACTCGCAATTTTTGCACTTTTTAGAGAATTGGGGGGAGTCCTCTGCAATTATCATGCTGAAATGTTCATTCCCACACATTAACAGAACTTGCAATTAGAGCACCTTCTTTTGAGGTATGTTTATTGTGCCAACTGCAATATGTCCATCCTCTGCCCATTTTTCACCTAGTTCTATGCCTAATACAAAACATACTTACTGTGCAAATTAGTGCATTCTAACCTCTACACCACCTCCCTAAGAACTGGCATGCTTCTATGGAAGCAGTGAACATGCACTAATTTACGCAATAACCCTTGAATCTATAACTGGAGGGGCATAATCAAAAGATACGTCTAAGTCCGTATTGAGGCTAAATCGCTAATCACCCAAAGTCGGCAGTGTTTAAAGTCCATTCCCGGAAAATACGTCCAAAATATTTTTTTCCCCGAAAATCATCTAATTATACATCCAGCCGTTTCATCTTTATTCACTATTCTCGTCCAAAAATTTGTCCAAGTCAAAAATGCCTAGAACAAGACCTTTTGGATGTGGGAAGGGCCAGCAAAGTGATGGACTGGACACCCAGACATGGCAACACAGTAGTGGGGCACCTTACAGGGTACTGCTGCGAACTTCACAAAAAGGGTGCCATATATGCATCTCACCAGAACTTCCTTATAGGTCATGGTGAGCCCCTCAAAACACCCCCAAACCTACTAGACCCACCTATCTACAACCCCAATAGCCCCAGACTAGAGAGCTGCACGGGAACGGGGATGACGGGAATCCCGCGGGACCCGAGGGCATCCCGCGGGTTCCCCCTTTGGGTCATGGGGATCCCGTGGGGACGCCCCCTAGGGTCGCGGGGATCCCGTGGGGACGCCCCCTAGGGTCGCGGGGATCCCGTGGGGACGCCTCCGAGGGTCGCGGGGTTCCTGCGGGGCTGGATGTACTCAGTCGCGCGGCTCTTCTCCCTACCTTCTCTGCTTGCAGCACAGAGCCGAACGGAAGTCTTCCCGATGTCAGCGCTGACGTCGGAGGGGAGGGAGGGCTTAAACAAAGCTGGATGTACTCAGTCGCGCGGCTCTTCTCCCTACCTTCTCTGCTTGCAGCACAGAGCCGAACGGAAGTCTTCCCGACGTCAGCACTGACGTCGGAGGGGAGGGAGGGCTTAAACAAAGCCCTCCCTCCCTCCGACGTCAGCGCTGACGTCGGGAAGACTTCCGTTTGGCTCTGTGCTGCAGGCAGTGCAGGTAAGGAGGAGAGTAGCCTCGCGGTTCGAGTGGCTACCAAGGGAGGGGGCGGTCCGCCCCGCCACACCCCGCCCCGGTTGAAGCACAGCCGGCCAGGTCCCCTTACTTTTGTGGCACTTCCCCGACCGACCGACAACAGCCCCGGTCCGACAATCCTCCCTGCCCTGTAGCCGCGAATCTAAATTATCTTCTTACAGCAGCTGTAAGAAGGTAATTTAGATTCGCGGTTAAGGGCAGGGAGGTTTGTCGGACCGGGGCTGTTGTCAGTCGGTCGGGGAAGTGCCACAAAAGTAAGGGGACCTGGCCGGCTGTACTGCACCCGGGGCGGTAGAGAAGGAGTGGGGAGAAGGACGCTGAAAGGCCATGGGGAAGACGGGAGGAGGGGGGGAAGGACTCTGAAAGCACTTTAAGACAGAGGAGGGAGAAGGACGCTGAAAGCACATGGGGAATACAAAGGGGTGGAGAAGGACCCTGAAAGGCCATGGGAAGGGCGGGGGGGGGGAAGGACTCTGAAAGCACTTGTGGAAGACAGAGGGGGGAGAAGGATGCTGAAAGCACATGGGGAAGACAAAGGGGTGGAGAAGGACGCTGAAAGGACATGGGGAAGACGGGGGGGGGGGTGGAGAAGGACGCTGAAAGGCCATGGGGAAGACAGAGAGGGAGAAGGACGCTGAAAGGACATGGGGAAGCAGAGGGGGGAGAAGGACACTGAAAGCACATGTGGAAGACAGAGGGGGGAGAAGGACGCTGACAGGACATGGGGAAGATGGGGGGGAGAAGGACGCTGAAAGGAAATGGGGAAGAGAGAGTAGGGAGAAGACACTGGCAGGGAAGAAGACAGATGCCAGACTATGGGGGAGCGGAGAGAAGAAGATGGGTGCCAGACCAATTTGGAAGGGGGAAGAAAGGGAGAGGCACAGTAACAGAGCAAATGGAAGATGCAGAAGGAAGAGAGACAGTGGATGGAAGGAATTGAATGAGAACATGAGGAAAGCAGAAACCAGGCAACAAAGGTAGGAAAAGAATTATATTTCTTTTTTTTTATTTTGCTTCAGGATAAAGTAGTATATTAGTTGTGTTGATAAAAATTTATAAACATTAGAGGCTCTGGTAGAAACCCATTTGCAAAGTATGTATTCTTCCCAATTAATATTTTCAAATTAATAAAGTCTTTTTGCTTATTTGTAAATGGGTTTCTACCAGAGCCTTTAATTCAGTAGCATAATTAAATGAAATAACTATTTCTGAAGTTTATATGGACGGGCGGGGACGGAGGGGATTCCTCGCGGGGACGGGTGGGGACGGAGGGGATTCCTCGCGGGGACGGGTGGGGACGGAGGGATTCCTCACGGGGACGGGTGGGGACGGGTGGGATTCCTCACGGGGACGGGTGGGACTTTGGCGGGGACGGGTGGGGACGGGTGGAATTTCTGTCCCCGCGCAACTCTCTACCCCAGACTACTTAAGCAACCTCTGTGCTGCTCTACTAGGCTTTCCTATTCCAGGCATGTATGTTTTTATTCCGATTTTTATGGTGCTTTGTGTGTGTGTGTGTGTAGGGGGGGTGTTAGTGATGACTGGGGAGTGGGGGGGGTCTGTAGTGTGTGTGTGTCTTTAGTGGTTATTTGGTTAATTTGGATACCTTCTGGGTACTTTGGTTACCTGCTTTTACATCGCCTAAGTCACAATGCACAAGTTCCGTCCAGGCAGCCTCATTATACTTTCGGTTATACATGCAATACAACTAAATCTAGGTCAGCCCACGTCACACCCAGATCCTGCCCTGACCACTCCTAGTAAAACGCTCCTTTCAGTTCTGGGCATAGAGCAGCACTGAAGAAGCCTAAGCTGTTTTTAAATACTGTATGTCTAAAACCCTTTTCGGTTATTGGCACTTGGACGACTTGTCTTATTAATCATCCAAGTGCCGATTTAGGGCAGAATTCACTAACCTGCCAAATTGGGCCCGATTCGGGCCTGATCCGGGCAGGTCCGACTAATTCAGTAAACTTTAATATGCAGATGAGGGCAGTCGGAGGAACGCCCCCATCTGCAGGCACGGATCTTCTTCTTAGCGCAGCCAGGGCCGCAAGAAAGCCTACAAAAATTCTATTGCTGAACCTCAGAGCCGGCAATAGATTTTTTTTGGGGGGAGGGGCGATCCTCCGGGTTAAAACCACAGGCTTGCAGTGCGGGGAAGGGTGGGAGAGTTGGGGCAGGCAGGCAAGCACGTTCGGGGCTGCAGGAGGCATTCGGGGCAGCAAGAGATTGGGGCTGACAGGGCAGAGAGCAGGGCTGCAGAAGGCAGGGCAATCGCAAAGGGCTTCAGCAGTCGCTTTTTGCGAGTACAGTCAGATAGGAAAAAAGTTTAGTGAATCGCGTCCCTGCTTACATTTGCATGGCCTTGGCTTATTTGTATGCGCAGATCGGAGGATGGTCGGAAGACAGGTAAGTGAATTGGGCCGGGGTCGCTAAGGGGTCACAAACCGATCGGTACATGATCGCTTTGCTTTGTGAATCTAGCCCTTAGACGGGATTTTAGATGCATTTCCATATCGATTATGAGCTTCATAGTGTCTAGGTTAAGCATGCAGTTATAGAATAGGTCCAATTACATGTGCAACATAATTAACTAATTGGCACTAAATTGGTGATATATGGCAACAATTGGCATTAAAAAGCACTAATTGGTAATTTTTTGACACCATGTGCATAACAGACTTGTACCCCTGTGGGAGATCCTGGATGGATTTTCCAGGAACCCCCTAATTCACTTTCCCATAAACAGCATCAACACGTGTGAAAAGTATAAGGAAAACTTTTATTTCTTTACTCTGCTGAGCCTGTTCACTCGCAGGCTCAGGGGAGGCAGTTCCTTCATTCAAAATAAACAGCCTTTCTCCATGCACATGAATACATTGGTACAACAATTTGTGCTTACCTCAGTCACTTGGTTTCACTGGCCCCTCATAAGTATTAGTCTGTTTCCAGAGCTTTATATCAGTTCATGTCCTCTTCCTCTCAGGGAACCTTTCTCAGGGACCTCTCCTGGATAGTCTGTTTCTCAAGGCTTGTATCAGCTCTGTCTATGGAAATCTCCTCTCACTCTGGGACCTCCCTGAATGATCCCAACCTGGGCATATGAATCTCTTTCTGCCTGAGTCTCACCCCATGACTCAGCAGGGTAGCCTGTGTTGGCAGTTCAGCGCCACCTGCTGGATGATGGTTGAGCTCTGACCTACAGAGCTCAGTTCATCCTGAACCCTGTAATTTAATGTAATGTAATGTAATTTATTTCTTATATACCGCTACATCCGTTAGGTTCTAAGCGGTTTACAGAAAATATACATTAAGATTAGAAATAAGAAAGGTACTTGAAAAATTCCCTTACTGCCCCCTCTTGTCCAGTGAAAGGATAACACTAGTGAGAGAGATCCCTGTACTGTCTCACAACCCCATTTTATAAATAGCTCATCTAACATATATACTCGAATATAAGTTGATCCAAGTATAAGATGAGATACGCTTTTTCCCCCCAGAAAGGAGGAAAAAAGGTTGATGCAAATATAAGCCGGGGATGGGGTAATATTCATGTGGCCTGCCCCCTCCCTCCCCTGCCAGGCTCTGCACTCAGTCCCCCACACTCTCTGCCAGGCTCTACACCCAATCCTCTCCCTCCCTGCCCGACTATGCACCCAGCCCCCCCTCCCTGCCCTGTACCCTGTCCCCATCTCCCCCAATGTCCTTTGAATCCCTGGTGGTCTAGCGGTGTACCAGGAAGGAGCGAGCTTTCCGCACTCCTGCCCTGCGCTGAGCCTCTCCCTGAATGGCTACCTTGAGTTCTAGTAGCCCCGTGTAATGGGCGTGAGCGAGTATTTCGCACTCCTGCCCAGTGCTGAGCTGCTCACTGAATGGCTGCCCAAGTTCTCACGGGACTCGTGAGAACTCGCGAAAGCCATTCAGCCAGCGGCTCTGTGCCAGGCAGGAGCGTGAAAGCTCGCTACTATCTGGTACAGTGCTGGACCACCAGGGATACAAAAGAGGTACGCGAGGGGAGGCAAAGCAAATTGGCAGAGTCGGCCAGGTCAGGTCATGTGGCCACCCCACCAGGCCATATGGCAGGCCTGGTGGAGGCCTGCAACAAGTCCGGGAGGGGGGTGGGTGGGCAATGACCAGAATATAAAATGAGATTCCCATTTTGGAGCCATTTTGTTTATTCGAGTATATACAGTAACTTCTCTAATGCACAAATGCAAAGAGGTGTCAATGTGGGAGCAGTATAGGAGTGTCGGGGTATTCCAAATATTCTTGTGTGCACTTTATAGAATAGTTGCATTTATGTGCCCAACTGGGTGCCATATATGCTCAACTGTGTGCCATGATGCTTTTAGACGCTACCATTTTCAGCAGCCATAGACATAGATTACGTGGTTTTGCCCAAAGTTTAGCACATAACTATGACCTTCTGCTAGTATTGTAGAACAGATTTGACACACATCTTTGCCATTATAAAATACAAACTTCACACCCAATTTTTTGGAACCTAACTTTGAGCAACCTACAGTATATTGACTTTACCCCTAAGTGCTTAATGCCTGTGACAAGAAAGGCCCCCTGAGTTTCATTAAGTTAAGTGTATTTTTGAAAAATCCTTAGTAAATTACAGACCAGGCATTAATTTCAGCAAATAATTCAGCTGTAGAGAGATTTTCTGTCTTCACTGATCAATTTTTAAGACCAGTGATAAGTTCAATTCCTTCCCATATAAGAGACACTTTTCAATTTTTCAAATTACTAACAGAAGTAATAGATCTATACAATGAATTATTGTTAGTTACTGTAGACTAATTCATTATATACCTCCATACTGCAGGATGAGACATTGATAGTTATTCATGAGGCACTAGACAGAAATCAAGTCATCACTGTTTCCAACAAAGTTTCTTGTAAATCTATCTCCATTGATATCAAAGAAAAACTATAGTGCATTCTAGTTAAGAGCACAACTTCAGGACTGAAGTTCAACCTGCACATAACTGGACCTTGCACATAACCAATTTGACCCTCTCTGAACTCTGTATTACTTACCACACATATTACAACTTATATAGCCAGTGTAGTTCCATTTATTTATAGTATTAATTAGGACAATAGACAATTTTGTATATATAATCATCCATAAATGTAGCCAAGCCAATGTAGTGCATTTTATTAATAAGACAATATGAGAGGCCACCAAAAAGAGAATGATATAGGGTGTTGGGATGAGGTGTCTGGGGTTTGAGGGGGCTCAGCAGCAGGAGGGAGTGATTTTTGGATGAGGGTGTTGGGGGGTGTTAGGCAGAAGTGAGTGCACATCCCTCCTGCCGATCTCGGCGGGGCTGTCGGGGGTCCTCTGCCTGCCGCAGCTGGCTGAGCTGATTGTAGCAATGGAATTCCCCCCCCCCCCCCAATCAGCTCAGCTGGCAAGACTCCCTGAAGCTGTGGTTTTGGGGAGTTCTGCCAGCTCAGCTGATCATGGATTCCTGTGCCACGATCAGTCATCTATTTTTACGTTTGGGAAATGTAGGTCAGCATTTTGCAGGCCTACATTTCAGGTGTATGTCCCTCGCCTATGGAAATACCTAGGGACGCTTAAACACAACTAAGGCCACTTCTGGGTGAAACCACTCCCACATCCTTCCTTGGGCATGCTAAGTGTCCCTACGCATCTTCCTAGACCCATAACAGATGCCTACAATGTGGGCATCCTTCCTCACCCGAGTTTAAAAAAACCCCAAAAACAAAGCATGCATCCCGATTGGCAGCCAGATAGCGGTAGGACACCTATCATCGCCTAAAATTGTGATGCACAGAGAATCGGGTCCTAAGTTTTTCTAAAGAAGTTTTTTGACACAAGAATAGTAAAATAAAACTGGGAGTTTTTGACCAATGAAAGAGATTTGACTACATTTTAGGAAAGATTGTTAAAGTGCAAACTCTTCCTGTAAGGTCTCCATGGTATTTTCTTCCGTTGAAATAATTTAATAAAAATATCTACATATCTAATTGCTAAGTTAGCCTTCCAAAATCCACTCAAATCTCACTGTACCTACATATAGGTGACACCAACAGCCATAAATTGTGCTAGGGGTCATCAGCACCATTTTGAACCTGGTGCCAGGAGCTTCTACTCAGAGCCCCCAAGCTCACCGTGAATTTCTGAGGGCCTACAGGGAGGGAGTGGAGAAGAACAACCTTGGCAGCAGGCATTAATGTGTCTTCTTGGGCTGGGAGGCACAAAGTTGTCTTCATAAGAAGGAATTCGGTGGTATCTTTAAGGGACAGTTGGTGTAGCTTCTTTTTTTCATGTGTATTCCCTTTAAGATATTGCTTGGAAGTAGAGAATGACACAGGGAAAAAATCTGTCCCCGTCACTGCACCATCCCCGGCCCACCATCCTCTGCACTGCCCCGTCACCACCGTTCCCTTCACCGCCCCATCACCGCCACTGCCTTCCCATTCACCGCCCCGTCACCGTCCCCGCAGCATCCATATAAGCCTTAGTATTGCAATATTTAGCTTATTCCTTTCTTATAAATCAAAGTTCTGGCTGCTGAACTAGAGAAAGAGATGTTCAGCTGGCAGGGCTTTGTTTATAGTGAGAGCGCCTTTGCGAAGAGCCTTAAGAAAAGCCTAAGCGCAGACGGGACAATCTTCTCTGTTAAGACTAAATTTTACTAATCTCAATTTTTTTTTCTCTAATCTACCTACAGGCAGCACAACTCCAATTATGGCAGGGAGAACGAGAAATGCCAAGACTACTATCAAACCCAGCATTTCATCCGCTGAGAGGACCAAGGAGGTGGCTGCAGCCTGCACACTGCAGGAGGAGAACCCAGCACAGTGGGCAGAGATCTCGGTGCAGACTGAGGCCATTCCCCAGCACTGCACGACAGTCTCCACGCAGACAGAAGGAGAGGACCAGCTGGACGGAGACATTTTGCAAGAACTAAGAAACCTAAGGGAGGAGGTGAAGCTCTTGAGGAGCATCCGCGAGGACGAGGCCTTCATAGACAGAGTCATCCAGGAACTATCCCATATCACAGAACCAGCGCAGGACATATCCACTCTCGAGATGCCTGAACCTTTAGATTCACAACCAACACTTGGAGTACAGGAAATGGCTGAGGATTCCGATTCCTGGCAGCTGGTTACCTCCTCCACAGGTAAGCACAGAAAACCCCCTCCTTTTATTTCAATTCCCTCACCATCTTCTCTTTCTCACCAACAGAACAGCTTCACGTCAACCCCTCATCTCACCCTGAAGAACAGGTTCCAGATCCTACAGGAAGAGACTGCCAACAAGGAGGAGGAGGACGAGGTCCAATCCACGGCTCCGGAGATGGCTGATCAACTCCCTCCAAAGAGGCGAAGGGTAGTGGTCATTGGGGATTCCATGCTGAGGGGCACCGAGGGACCAATCTGCAGACCGGATATGCAGTCAAGGGAGGTTTGCTGCCTGCCTGGAGCCAGAATCCGGGATGTTACCACCTGTCTAGATAGACTCCTCACGTCCCAGGACCACTACCCCATGCTCCTCATCCACATAGGAACAAACGACACTGCCAAGAAGACCCCGGAGAATATACCTAGAGACTTCAGAGCCCTGGGTGAGAGGCTGAGGCATGCGGGAGCTCAGGTGGTCTTCTCCTCGATCCTCCCAGTCAGAGGCAAAGGAAGAGCCAGGGACGAGCGTGGCTACGCGACTGATGCAGGGAGATGAACTTTGGATTCCTAGACCACGGAGAGGCACTTCAGGGACTTCAGGGATCAGACGGGCTCCATCTAACCAGCAGAGGTAAGAACGTCTTCGGACACCGATTGACCCGACTGCTTCACAGGGCTTTAAACTAGGTAAGTTGGGGGAGGGTACCGGTACAATAAGCAACTATCCAGAGGAGGAGAATCGCTACTCCACTTCTGTGTCCGAGGTATGTACTCACCTTGCAAACAATTCTTTAGGTGCCACGTCAGTTCAGATGGTAAACTCCCCTCGGGAGCCTAGCAGTCACAGGGTATGGAGGGCTATGTATGTTAATGCACGCAGTCTGGGCAATAAAATTCTGGAATTAGAGACCGAAATAACGACTGCTGACCTAGATGTAGTAGCAATTACTGAGACTTGGTTCACGGACTCTCATGGGTGGGATATGGCTATACCGGGTTACAACTTGCTTCGCCATGACAGAGAGGGCAAGGTAGGGGGAGGGGTGGCACTATACACCAGAGAGGGCATCAAAACTACGAGAATAACAGATGTCAAGTACAGTGGGGAATCCCTCTGGGTTAACCTGGCCAAAGGCAACGAAAAATGCCTGTACCTTGGTGTAATATACAGACCTCCAAGACAGCAGGAAGACAAGGACACTGAATTAATCGATGACATTGAGAATATCACCTTACGGGGGGATACAGTACTGCTAGGGGATTTCAATATGCCAGATGCAGATTTGAATGCACTTTCAGCATCTACCAGCGGCAGCAGAAGACTGCTCTCCTCCATAAGGGGAGCATGACTCAAGCAATTGGTGCTGGAGCCTACTAGGGCCCAAGTGATACTGGATCTGGTGCTCACCAATGGAGAAAGCATCTCGGAGGTCTCGGTAGGCGATATGCTAGCCACCAGCGACCACAATATGATATGGTTCAACCTCAAAAAGGGTTTCTCTAGATCAAGCACGACAACAAAAGTACTCAACTTTCGAGGCATGGACTTTAAACGCATGGGAGATTTTGTCCATCAAGCACTGCAACACCAAGCGATGACCAATGATGTGGAGGATATGTGGTCAACCTTGAAATCTACCTTACACACAGCAACAAACCACTACATAAGATCAGTAAGTAAACGGAGAAGAAACAACAGACCTCAATGGTTCACCACAGAGATATCAGATCTAGTCAAAGACAAGAAGCGTGCATTCATATCCTACAAACGCTCGGGGGAAAAAGAGGCTAGAACAAAATATATGGCCAAGTCAGCAGCTGTCAAACTGGCAGTCAAAGAGGCCAAGCTTCGAATAAAAGAAAACTTAGCAAAGAACATCAAAAAGGGGGACAAATCTTTCTTCAGGTATATTAGTGACAGAAAAAGAAACACGGATGGGATAGTACGCATCAGAAAACCTGATGGGAGTTATACAGAGTCAGACACAGATAAAGCCGAACTACTAAATGAGTACTTCTGCTCAGTCTTCACCTGCGAGGGGCCAGGGTCCGGCCCACAGTTGCAGGAGAAGCACAACTCGGGAGACCCGTTCCTGAACCACAAGTTTACACCCAGTGACGTCTACAGCGAGCTATCAAAACTCAAGGTGAACAAGGCTATGGGACTGGACAATCTGCACCCCAGGGTGCTCAGAGAGCTGTGTGATGTCCTAGCGGAACCATTAGCCGTACTCTTCAACCTCTCCCTGAGTACGGGAAAAGTCCCTTTGGACTGGAAAACAGCTAACGTCGTTCCTCTGCACAAAAAAGGTTGCAGGGCAGAGGCTGAGAATTACAGACCAGTGAGTCTCACTTCAATTGTGAGTAAGCTCATGGAAACACTAATCAAACGTGAATTAGACACTATCCTGAACGAGGAGAATCTACGCAACCCCCACCAACACAGTTTCACCAAGGGTAGGTCATGCCAATCCAATCTTATCAGCTTCTTTGACTGGGTAACTAGAAAGCTGGACCAGGGAGAGTCCCTGGACGTCGTGTATTTGGACTTCAGAAAGGCTTTCGACAGCATCCCCCACCGTAGATTATTGAACAAAATGAAATCGATGGGATTAGGTGCAACACTAACTCAATGGGTCACTGACTGGCTAAGTGGTAGACTTCAGAGAGTGTTGGTTAACGGTGCCCTCTCCAAAACGTCGAGGGTATCCAGTGGAGTGCCGCAGGGTTCGGTCCTGGGACCGATCCTTTTCAATATATTCATAGGAGACCTGACCCAAGGGCTTCAAGGTAAGATAGCATTGTTTGCCGACGACACTAAATTATGTAACACTGTAAGTAAAAATGACTTGTCCGACAGCATGAAGCAAGACCTGCTTTTACTGGAACATTGGTCCAAGACCTGGCAGCTGGGCTTCAACGCAAAAAAATGCAAGATCATGCACCTTGGCAACAATAATCCGTGCAGAACATACACACTGAACGGCGAGACCTTGGCTAGGACGGCAGCAGAGCGGGACTTAGGGGTGGTCATTAGTAAAGACATGAAAACAGCCATCCAAGTGGAAAAGGCTACATCCAAGGCTAGACAAATGCTGGGTTGTATCCGTAGAAGCTTTGTTAGCCGGAAGCCGGAGGTCATAATGCCATTGTACAGAGCCATGGCGAGACCTCATCTGGAGTACTGTGTGCAATTCTGGAGACCACACTACCGTAAGGACGTACTGAGAGTTGAGTCGGTTCAGCGCATGGCCACTAGGATGATCTTGGGGCTTAAGGATTTCTCATACGAGGACAGGCTGCACAGATTGCGGCTATACTCTCTCGAAGAGCGTAGGGAGAGGGGAGACATGATTGAGACATTTAAGTACATCACTGGCCGCATAGAGATGGAAGACAATATTTTCTCTTTCAAGGGTCCGTCTGCCACAAGAGGACATCCGCTGAGAATCAGGGGCGGGAAATTTCATGGGGATACCAGGAAGTACTTCTTCACAGAAAGAGTGGTAGACCATTGGAACAAACTCCCAGAGCAGGTGATCGTGGCCAGCAGCATACAAGATTTTAAGAATAAATGGGATGCCCACGTCGGATCTTTACGAGGGCAGTATAGAGGTGATACCACCTGTGAGCAACCCCTTAGGAGTGGTTAGGGGAGGGTTAATGGAGTGGGCAGACTTGATGGGCTATGGCCCTTTTCTGCCGTCATCTTCTATGTTTCTATGTTTCTATAAATTTTTATCAACACAACTAATATACTACTTTATCCTAAAGCAAAAAATAAATAAATAAATATAATTTTTTTTTTCTACCTATGTTGTCTGGTTTCTGCTTTCCACATTTTCTCATTCAATTCCTTCCATCCACTGTGTGTCTTCTCTCTGCGTCTTCCATTTGATGTTACTGTGCCTCTCCCTTCACCCCCTCCCACAATTGGTCTAGCACTCATCTTCTTCCCTCCGCTCCCCCATAGTCTGGCATCTGTCTTCTTCCCTTCCAGCGTCTTCTCCCCACTCTGCCTTCCACATTTCCCTTCAGGGTCTGTTCCTCTCTACCCTCTTTCAATGTCTGTTCTATTCCTTTCCACCACCACCCTTCCCTCCCTCCTTTACCATCTGTTCCTTTCTACCACCCTTCTTTCATATCTTCTATCAGTCCCCTCACCATCACTAG
This sequence comes from Geotrypetes seraphini, assembly GCF_902459505.1. NCBI lineage: Eukaryota > Metazoa > Chordata > Amphibia > Gymnophiona > Dermophiidae > Geotrypetes > Geotrypetes seraphini. The sequence continues at coordinate 304,017,085 of NC_047084.1, read as the reverse complement.
CAGTCTCTCTTCTCCCTTACCATGAGCAAATAGAACTTCTGAAAATTGTATTGCATTATTTCTAATGCCTCAGCATTAAACATTAATTCTATAATTCTTACTGTCTGCTCTGATTTCATTCACAATTTGGTTTGTGTTGTGGCTGAGGATTCCATGAGGCATTTAACCTTTTCCTGTCTCTTGAACTGTGATTTCAAGTTGATTCCTTCAATAATGGAGTCTCACGGCAGTAGCAGTTTTCTCTTTTGGGCTCTTTTGACATTGTTTAAGGGATTTCTTGTACATTTGGTGCTGGTCTTCTTTGATGAGGTCACTTCAGAATCTATTTCCAAGGAAGAGAAACTTTTTCCCTTTCACTCCCTCCTTCTTGTATGAGCCGGGAACACGCGGTCCCCGCAGCCCCCACCCGCACGCTGGCTCGATCGTTTAACCAGCTTCCTCTCTCCACCTCACCTTAGTTTGCCAGCTTTCTTTTTCGGCGACCGGCACGCTTTCAAAGAGCCGCGCATGCGCGGCTGCTCAAAGTTCAATCTTCTGTTCTGCTGCAACTTCCTGTTTCCGGTTGGGTCAGAGCAGAAGATTGAATACTGAGCAGCCGCGCATGCACGGCTCTTTGAAAGCGTGCCGGTCGCCGAAAAAGAAAGCCGGCAAACTAAGGTGAGGGGGAGAGAGGAAGCTGGTTAAACGATCAAGCCGGCGGGCGGGTGGGCAGGTGGGGGCTGTGGGGACCACGCGATCCTTGATGCCTCACTGCAGTGACAAGACCATTCACTGCTCCACGGGGCGGTGAATGGTCTTGTTCCCGTCCCCGCAGAGGCTGCTATTTTTCATTCCCCGTTTTGGCGGGTTACCCGCGGCTAAACGCGGTAGCCGCGGGTAAACCGCCACCGTGTCATTCTCTACTTGGAAGTATCACACCAAATCTTAACAGACTGATACTGCCAGGCAAGAAAATTAATAACGGCAATTATTTTTCCTGGTATAATACTGTATAACTTCCAGCAAACTGTGTTATTCAGTTTGCATAATCATGAAGTGTTTTGCATGTATTTACATGCTTTGCATCTCATTATTATGTTTCCCATGGTAACCCAAACTAATATGCATTACTGTAATATAACACGTTACAATATTGCTATTTAGCATGCATTAAGGAGCAAATCATGTGTTACTGCCTTAATGTGCCTTATTATATTACGTGTCATTGACTCATGTTCAAGTCCTAGCGACTTGATGAATTAAAGATCTAAAAAGAGATCGGTTTCATGCTAGTCTGGTGAAGTCCTCCAGTGTCTTCCATATGGTTGTTTTCGACATGTCCAGCCATCTGATTGCAGGTCACCTTTGATCTTTCTAGACACAATGTTCTTCTCCAATGATCTTTCTCTTCTGACAGTGTGACCAAAATAAATCAGTCGCAACTTCATCATTTGGGCTTTGAATGACATAGCTGGTTTGATCTCTTCCAGAATTGATCTGTTAGTTTTTCCGGCAGTCCACGGCACACATCAAATCATTCTCCATCACCAAAGCTCAAAAGAGTTAATCTTCTTTCTGCCCTGTTTCCGTAGTGTCCAGATGTCGCATCCATTATCGACCACTCATAAAATGATTGCATGGACAAATATTACCTTCATTTGGAGTGTTATTTCCTTGTCTTTTGATACTTTGTCAAGAGCCTTCACTGAAGTGCGACACCGTGCTATTCTGCAGAGTACTTCTTCCCTGCTAGTCGCTAGTATACGAAAGAACCCAGCAGACTGAAATCCTTTACAACTTCTATTCTATTGCCTTCCAGCTAAAAATCTTCATCATTTTCCATGTTCATGATCTTCATCTTGTTTATGTTTAGTTCTAATTCCATGTTATGATTTCGGCTTAATTTCTTTCTTTTTTTATTGGGATTTATTAATCACCTTTATGAAAAGATTGGCCCAAGGTGGAATACAGCAGGTACAGTTTAATATAAAACTTACAATTTTCTTAACAGCATAACAATAGTAAAATGATCAAATATAAACATAACTACACTAAATGAAGTAAAATTGAAATCAGCAAACTGAAGATTAATAAAAGGACTACCATGGAACAGTACCATAAATATATTAATTTACACCAAAATTGTATTTTTAAAAATGCTATAAATTGCATGCACAATTTTGGTCCTGTACCCAAACTGCACTTGTAATTTAATTGAATACAAGTTAATTAGTGCCAATAATTGGCTTCTTAACAAGCTATCATTGAAGGATCTGTGCCTAAATTTTATGGGTGAGTCAAAAAAGAGGGCATAGAAGTGTATGACCCATACTTACTCTAATGAAAGAACCTGTGGGGGAGAGATTGAGACCTCTGAGAGCCAAGCAAGGAAGATGTTGTATGGCAGACATTGGATGGAAAGGGCAGAGAGGGCAGTGACTGTAAGGGGTGAGACAGAAGGTGAACTGTAGATGGAAGGGGTAGAGAGAGGGACAGACACTGAATGGAAGTGTGGGGGAGAAGAGGGACAACCACTGAATGGAAGTGTGAGGGAGAGGGGGAGCAGACGTTGGAAGGAAGTGGGGAAGAGAAAGAAAAAAGGGCACATGCTGGATTGAGGGACGAGGATAGAGTTAGATACTGGAAGGGGTGAGGCAAAGAGGTGGTAAGCTTTAGGTAGACAGTAAAAAAGGACATTGATGAGAGGGTAGTAAGAACGTAATCTAGACAGATGCAGAAAATAAATTGAAAAGGAAAATGAGGGATAAAAGGGAAATGGATTGCAGAGGAGAAGTGTGAAAGAGGGAAGGAGAAGAGAGAGATGACAGACCAATGGGGGTGAAAGGAGAGATGGAAGGGGGAGGCATACAGTTTCTGGAAGGGGCATAGAAGGAGATAAGATGCCATATAGGGGAAGAGAGACGGCAGACAGTGGATGGAAAGAAAAGAGTTACAAGAAGATGAGGAAAGCAGAAAGCACAGAAGACAAAGGTAGAAAAAAATTTCTATTTATTTATTGCTTTAGGAGACATTTGTCACTGTTTCTGTGGTGTACTGTATGCAGAGTCCAGCTTCTTACTGGTTCAATTTAACCTTTGTCTATGTATTTCTATTTTATCCCCCCTTTTACAAAACTGTGGTGCATTTTACAAAACTGTGGACATTGCTGAAACAAGGCTGCCCTGTGAACTTCTAAAAGCTAAGTTACTCAGCATTTCATATTCTGCTCTTTTCACTGGTTTTCAGCATTATATCTGCTTAATTTCTCTTCTCCTCCCTGTTTCTTACTAAAAAAAATATAAAAAAGCACAAAAAAATCATTCTCTTTCCTCTGTTAAATCTTATTTCCTCTTCCTGCAGTTTTGTTTAAAATACTGTGTTTTAGGTGGTATAGAGCCTATATTTCTGGTGCCTGTGGCTCAGGGTGACTAAAGTAGGGAAAATCCTGTTATAAATCCTGTGTTTTAGGGTAGCACTGATAGAACCTGCATTTTTGTTTAAAATACTGTGTTTTAGGTGGTATAGAGCCTATATTTCTGCCTTACTAGTAGTCTTACTTATAGTCCCACCAACCCCAGGGACCACTATTCATATATAGAGACCCATATAATCAGGGCTTCACAACCAATCAAGATGACCTTTATTCTATGCAATCACTGTGGTGCTTTAATTCCAAGACATACTATTTGGAGGCTTAAGGCTTGCCCCATCTGTCTTCAACTTGCCAGTATTAAGGAGGAGCTCTGCAAACTTAAACAGGAATTGAATACAATTAAAGCAGCTTCCATCACTCCACAAAATCATACCAACTTACCACCTCTACCTCAAAGAATAAAACAGCCCAGGAATAAATGGGTCACAGTAGGCTCAGGAAGACTGCAACATGTAACACAGAAACATCCACCTTCACTAATATTACCTCTACAGAATTCCTTCGCTCCACTAGTGCACTGCGATACTCAGGAAAACAGAAGGGAGGTGGGACTGGAACCAATGAAGGAAACTCAAGAGAACAAGAGCACCCTAAGTACAAATAAAAAAGCCCAAAACAGAAAACTATTACTGTTGGGGGATTCCATCATCAGAGGCATTAACCTTGGAACACAGGGCGAGGAGTCCAAAATAGTGAAATGTCTTCCAGGATCCTCAGCTACCAGGAGTTCCAGGCAAATACTGACTATAATTAAGGAAGAAACTAAGGATTTTAACACTGATGTTGTTATCCATCTGGGAACAAATGACCTGGCCAACAACTCCACACTTGCAGCACAGAAAGCTTTTCGGGAGCTTGGTGAGGGCGTGAAACCTTTTGTAAAGACTTTAGCTTTTTCTGAAATACTGCCTGCATATGGAAAAGGAGAGCAAAGAATGAAAAACACAGAGGACTTTAATAGATGGCTCAGAGCCTGGTGTCATCAAGAAGGCTTCAGGTACATAGGAGGATGGGGAAATACATGGAAGGACAAGAAGCTATATTGCACTGATGGGCTACATATTACTACAGCAGGAAAAAGAAACCTTGCAGAGAAATTTAGACAATATTTTTCTAGGCATTTAAACTAGAAGGTGGGGGTGGTGTATGTACGAAGGACAATTATAGAGACCACCCCCAGCAAAAGAAAAGATGTGATAGTAGTAAAGGCTGCAACATAAGCAATATCAGCAACTCATTTCTTAGTATTGCAACGGAAAGTGAAACGACACAAAAATCCATACGAAAAAGGAGATTATCGCTGGAAAATAGCTGGAAAGCGATGACCACAAATGCTCGCAGTCTAAGCAACAAAGTTCATGATCTGCAAGCCCTGATATTAGAGGCAGATCTAGATATTGTTGCTATCACAGAGACATGGTTCAGTGAATCACATGGATGGGATGCAAACATACCGGGATATAATCTTTTTAGGAAGGACAGAGATGGTCATAAAGGTGGAGGAGTAGCTCTCTATGTAAAGATCAATATCCAAGCGACCGAAATGCAAGGGACCTGGGGAGAGGAAGAAGCGATATGGATTGCTCTGAAAAGAGAAGATGGAACTTCTATCTACGTGGGTGTAGTCTACAGACCTCCGACTCAATCGCAGCAAATTGATAAGGATCTGATTGTGGATATCCAAAAGTTTGGAAGGAAAGAGGAGGTTCTGCTGTTGGGAGATTCCAACCTGCCGGATGCGGACTGGAATGTTCCGTCTGCGGAATCGGAAAGAAGTAGGGAGATTGTGGATGCCTTTCAAGAGGCTCTGCTCAGACAAATGGTGACGGAACCCACAAGGGAAAAAGCGATATTGGATCTGGTCCTCACAAATGGAGAGAGTATCTCTAATGTTCGAGTGGGTGCTCACCTGGGTAGTAGCGATCATCAAACGGTTTGGTTTGATATAACGGCTAAAGTGGAGAGCGGCCACACGATACTTAAAGTCCTAGATTTCAAACGTACGGACTTTAATGCAATGGGAAAGTACCTGAAGAAAGAGCTGTTAGGATGGGAGGACATAAGAGAAGTGGAAAGACAGTGTTCTAAGCTGAAAGGAGCGATAAAAATGGCTACGGACCTTTATGTGAAGAAAATCAATAAAAACAAGAGAAAAAGGAAGCCGATATGGTTCTCCAACCTAGTGGCTGAGAAAATAAAGGCGAAAGAGTTGGCGTTCATGAAATATAAAAAAACCCAAGAAGAGGAGAGCAGAAAGGACTACAGGGTGAAACTGAAAGAAGCCAAGAGAGAAATACGTTTGGCGAAGGCACAGGCGGAAGAACAAATGGCTAAAAATGTAAAAAAGGGAGATAAAAATTATTTCAGATATATTAGTGAAAGGAGGAAGATAAAAAATGGAATTGCTAGGCTAAAAGATGCTGGGAACAAATATGTGGAGAGTAATGAGGAGAAAGCAAATGTGCTAAACAAATACTTCTGTTCTGTGTTCACAGAAGAAAATCCTGGAGAAGGACCGAGATTGTCCGGCAAAGTTACACGAGAAAATGGAGTAGATTCTGCGCCGTTCACGGAGGAGGGTGTTTATGAGCAACTTGAAAAACTGAAGGTGGACAAAGCGATGGGACCAGACGGGATCCATCCCAGGATACTAAGGGAACTCAGAGAGGTTCTGGCGAGTCCTATTAAAGACTTGTTCAACACATCTCTGGAGACGGGAGTGATTCCTGGGGATTGGAGGAGAGCGGATGTGGTCCCTATTCATAAAAGTGGTCACAGGGATGAAGCAGGAAACTACAGGCCAGTGAGCCTCACTTCAGTTGTTGGAAAAATAATGGAAGTGTTGCTGAAAGAAAGGATAGTGTATTTCCTGGAATCTAATGGGTTACAGGATCCGAGGCAACATGGCTTTACAAAAGGTAAATCGTGCCAAACGAACCTGATTGAATTTTTTGATTGGGTGACCAGAGAGCTGGATCGAGGACATATGCTAGATGTAATTTACTTGGATTTCAGCAAAGCCTTTGATACAGTTCCTCATAGGAGGCTGTTGAACAAACTTGAAGGGCTGAAGTTAGGACCCAAAGTGGTGAACTGGGTCAGAAACTGGCTGTCGGACAGACGCCAGAGGGTGGTGGTTAATGGAAGTCGCTCGAAGGAAGGAAAGGTGATTAGTGGAGTCCCTCAGGGTTTGGTGCTGGGGCCAATCCTGTTCAATATGTATGTAAGTGACATTGCTGAAGGGTTAGAAGGAAAAGTGTGCCTTTTTGCAGATGATACCAAGATTTGTAACAGAGTAGACACCGAAGAGGGAGTGGAGAATATGAAAAAGGATCTGCAAAAGTTAGAGGAATGGTCTAATGCCTGGCAACTAAAATTCAATGCAAAGAAATGCAGAGTAATGCATTTGGGGGATTAATAATAGGAAGGAACCGTATATGCTGGGAGGAGAGAAGCTGATATGCACGGACGGGGAGAGGGACCTTGGGGTGATAGTGTCCGAAGATCTAAAGGCGAAAAAACAGTGTGACAAGGCAGTGGCTGCTGCCAGAAGGATTCTGGGCTGTATAAAGAGAGGCGTAATCAGTAGAAGGAAGAAGGTGTTGATGCCCCTGTACAGGTCATTGGTGAGGCCCCACTTGGAGTCAGTTTTGGAGACCGTTTCTGGCGAAAGACGTAAGAAGACTTGAGGCGGTTCAGAGGAGGGCGACGAAAATGATAGGAGGCTTGCGCCAGAAGACGTATGAGGAGAGACTGGAAGCCCTGAATATGTATACCCTAGAGGAAAGGAGAGACAGGGGAGATATGATTCAGACGTTCAAATACTTAAAAGGTATTAACGTAGAACAAAATCTTTTCCAGAGAAAGGAAAATGGTAAAACCAGAAGACATAATTTGAGGTTGAGGGGTGGTAGATTCAGGGGCAATGTTAGGAAATTCTACTTTACAGAGAGGGTGGTGGATGCCTGGAATGCGCTCCCGAGAGAGGTGGTGGAGAGTAAAACTGTGACTGAGTTCAAAGAAGCATGGGATGAACACAGAAGATTTAGAATCAGAAAATAATATTAAAGATTGAACTAGGCCAGTTACTGGGCAGACTTGTACGGTCTGTGTCTGGGCATGGCCGTTTGAAGGAGGATGGGCAGGGGAGGGCTTCAATGGCTGGGAGGGTGTAGATGGGCTGGAGTAAGTCCTAACAGAGATTTTGGCAGTTGGAATCCAAGCACAGTACCGGGTAAAGCTTTGGATTCTCGCCCAGAAATGGCTAAGAAGAAAAAAAAAAAAAAAAATTTAAATTGAATCAGGTTGGGCAGACTGGATGGACCATTCGGGTCTTTATCTGCCGTCATCTACTATGTTACTATGTATTTTTTAGCACCAGCCGTGGTGGTAGCAGCTCTGATGCTCAGAATTCTATGAGCGTCAGAGCTGTTACCATCGTGGCTAAAATCCACACTATAGTTTTGTAAAAGAGGGAGGGGTTAGTTTGGGATTACGTATTCCATACTAGGAGAAGGTGTTTTCTGTGTTCCGTGTGTTCGAAAGACATGTTTTTTTTTGTTAAGATTGACTGCAGAATTGATCTGTACTAGTCTGGCTTGTTTAGTTTTACAATAGGTGTATTGATGTTGTACTCCTTATTGCAGTATGTAAGATGCTGCCTTTTCCTAGGTACACTGTTGTGCGACGTGTGGATTGTTACTAAAAATCATGTTTTCCGTACAGATGGGGGGGGGGGGTGTCAAAAAATGATGGGCCCCGGATGTCACATATGCTAGGTACACCACTGCAAAGGTGCATTAGGGCCTTAACCCGTGGAATAGCGCACCCTAAAATGCCGCGCACACTAGCCGCTACCGCCTCCTTTTAAGCAGGTGGTAATTTTTTAGCTAGCGCGCGCTATAGTGCGCACTAATCTTGTGCGTACGCTAAAAACGCTAGCACACCTTAGTAAAAGGAGCCCTTGGTTTTGGAAGCCACTTTTCCTTCTTTTTCCTTACAGATGCTCAGTGCATTGCAAGGATAATAAATATATTTTCTATGATTCCTTGCAATTGGAAAGATCATTTATGGAATGGAAGAAGAAAGATCATTAGGGGGCAAAAAAGTTTTAGCTAGGGCCTAGATCTGATTCCTCTCCTAGCACTGCTGAATACCAGCTAGTTGTATTATGTTGGAATTTACTCCTGTTCCTGAAGAAAGTTTTTGAAACGCATCGGAAGGGGTGGAGATATTTTTCTAACAATAAATCAGTAATAGCTACAGAAAAGATAAGTAAATTGCACTTAAAAAATAATAAGATGGCGTTCTAAATATGCTATTGATAATTTTGAAAGATAAAAATACATAAGACAAAAATCAAAAAATTTAAAGGGCCTGTGAAGATGTCTGTTTGTCCGTGTTAAGCTACCGCACGGCATTCTGAAGTTTGAAGAAAGTTAGATTCTATAATTCCCAGATGATAAGCTTTAAACCATGAAGCTTTAGGGGTCCTTTTATCAAGCCGCGCTAGTGGGGTTAGCGCGTCGGACATTTCATTTCGCGCTAACCCCTGCAGCCGGCTAAAAAACTAACGCCTGCTCAATGCAAGCATTAGCGGCTAGCACGGCAGGCGGTTTAACGTGCGTTAAACCCCTACCGCAGCTTGATAAAAGGACCCCTTAGTCTCTTTTCATCTCAGCGATTTGCAGAGTGTTCAAGTTCTTGTGCTAACGTTTAAATAGTAGCCACAGAGTATTTGACATTGTAATGTAGAATACTATGCCATATTTTTAATCATAATTTGGATATTTTTACTGCTGTAATTGCCTATTGCTTATGTCTGACTTAGGGCTCCTTTTACTAAGGTGCACTCTCATTTTTAGCGCTCGCTAAAGATTAGTGCACGCAAACCATGCGCTAAATGAAAAATACTAATGCAAGCTCTATGGAGGTGTTAGCCGGAGCCAGGTCAGGTTTTCAGGATATCCACAATAGATATGCATGAGATAGATTTGCATCTCAAGGAGGCAGTGCATGCAAATCCATCTCATACATAGTCATTGTGGATATCCTGAAAACCTGATCTGGCTCCGGCTCTTGAGAACCGGAATTGTCTACCCCTGGTCTAGAGGAATCAACCGATGGCACTGATTTTTGTTTCAGTACCTGATCAGTGTTCATACTTGAATTATAAACAGTTTCTATTCAACATTTTTTTGTGCTTATACAGTATATAACTTGTTTGTTCTTGTTTATATTTCATTCTTTGTATAGTTTATCAGTATATGTCCAGTGGGTTAGAACTTGGTAGTCTGTAACACCTGAAGATTGGAGGGTGGCCAATGTTACGCCAATTTTTAATAAGGATTCCAGGGGAGTTTTAGGGAATTACAGACCTTTAAGCCTGACTTCAGTGCCAGGCAAAATAGTGGAAACAATTATAAAAAATACAATTGTGGAAAATGTAGACAAACATGATTTAATATGAGAGAGTATTGCCAGAGGATGTGATAAGAATGCTTAATGCAGCTGGTTTAAAAGAGGGTTCTGACAAGTTCCTGGAGAAAAAGTCCATAGTCTGCTTTTGAGACGGACATGAGAGAAGCCATTGCTCGCCTTGGAACAGTGGCATGGAATGCTACTACTGTTTGGATTTTTGCCAGGTACTTGTGACTTGGATTGGCCTCCCTGAAGTCAGGATACTGGACTAGATGGACCAATGGTCTGACCCAATAAGGCTATGTTCTTATTATATCAAAGTGCATAACACTTAACTTGTCCAAGTCTCTATCCTACCACACTTGTGGTGATTTACTGGTACCAACCTCACTCTTACATACTCTTCTGCATGATCACTGGCAAAATATGCACTGTCATGGCAAAGTGTGTCATTTTTTGTCTGTCAATATTTTGTAAGAGGTTATATACATACATATTGTATGTGACCACAACAGCGCGTATGTGACTAAACAACAAAGCAGGCGCATACTTTACCACAGATATTATGTACTCCTTTATAAAATTATCCTCTAGATGCCCAAAGTTATTCATCCAAAAAGAGCAGAATTTGGGGCATTCCAGGGTCATATAACATGTTTAAGTGGCAATATTTATCTCTAAGGGCTCCTTTTACTAAGGTGCGCTAGCGTTTTTAGCGCACACAGGATATTACCGCGTGCTACGTAGTTAGAACTAACGCCTAGTGTGCGTGGCAATTCAGCGCGCGCTATTCCGCGCATTAATGCCCTAACACAGCTTAGTAAAAGGAGCCCTAAATGTATAGGCTATACATATAATAAATCTGTATAAATATTAGGCATGCATTCACCAGTGTTAGCTAAATGTATAGCAATGATTAAAAAAAATACATATAATTAAAAAATATCTAAGTTAGACTTTTCAAATTATAACTTTAATTCAGAACTAAAATTGCCTGGACTGACTTATTGGATGCAAGGAGAATGCTGAGTGAGCGGATTACTGTGCCAATTAGCCTTCCAATGCAAGCTGGTGCAAGGAAAATGCTGAGTGAGTGGATTACTGTGCCAATTAGCACCCCTCCATGCAAGCTGGTCCCAGCCCTATCCTCTGTACAAACTCTAATCTAAAACTTTATAACATTACCTGCCTGATGGCTCACCCAGACAAGCTTATGTTGCATATATTTACCAATGACTAAATACTGACCTCTATATTTTTCATTCTTCTTTCAAGTGATAGTAAACTTCTGGCCATTAAAGAAGCCAGGGTAATACACATACACAGTATGGTCCATTCTCTACTCAACTGTATCCTGCCCTCTCATTCTTCACATTGCATTATCAGAGTCCTATTAATCAAAATGCCGTGTGTTTACTGTATACATTATGTTGTTTTAATTAGGTATACATATTTGCAGGCTATAAGTTGTTGTTGTTTTTCTTTTAAATGAATAAATAAATAAATAAATAGTACTGCCTATGACTGGGCCTCTGAGCTGAGCCTAGAGACAGAGAAGAAGCAGGAAGCTTCAGCCTACTGCTGGGACCCCTGGCTAAAGTATGGAGCAGTTGTAGGGTGTGAAGCTTAGAAACGGTCCTCATCCACCCTGTATTGACTGGCACAGGCATTTGGGGGCCAAATTGTAGTAATGACGCCCTACCACTGCCTAACTTAATTGTTGTAATTGGTGTTAATTGGCAAAGTAACTGACAGTGTTATTTAAACCAATTAAAAAGTCATTAAAAATAATGTAGGTGCCCACAGGCAACTCTAAAAAGGACACCATAATTGCATCTACAGAGACGCCTAACAGCGTCTAAGGTCAATGCAGACATGGTTTACACTGGAAATGACCTTAGACACCTCTGTAGATGCGACTCTTGTCAAATTTAGGCGGCGGTAATGTAGGCCTGCAAAACCCTGGCCTACATTACCAGTGTCTATGTTAGAGGTAAGCTACAATTCTTTTAACGATGCCTACATATGATTGACATGCGGCTAGCGCCATTTGTAGAGGTGCTGGTTGATGTAGGCGCCATTACTAGAATTAGGCTCTTGGTCTCCAATTCCTGGTGGCCTCCTTGTGGGGTTCCCCACGTCTCTCTGCTTTCTCCAATTTTATTTAATCTCTATATGATCACACTGAATACTTTTAAGCTGTCAGCTTGGGAAACGCTGTTCACCTATGTGGATGGTATCTTTATACTAATTGAGATCGATTTGGATATTACCAATTTAGTTTCCAAAGTAAATCATTGCATTTCCAAACTTCAAGCCTCGGCTCTTTCTGTCTGGATGAAGCTTAATACAACTAAAACTAAACTTCTGTGGTTAGGTCCAAAATTGAACTGTCTTCCTCCTACTGTAGCTTTGGAATCTGGGGTCTCTTTGCAGATCGAATTCTCTTCTTAGATATTGGGAGTCCTTTTTGATTCCTCTCTTACCTTTAAGGACCAAATAAATTCCCTGGTCAACAAATGCTTTTTTAGTTTACGAATGTTGAGGAAGGTTAGACATCTTTTTCATCATCAACATTTCTCTGTCTTGGTCCAATCAATCATATTATCTTGACTAGATTACTGCAACACTATCTATCTTGGCATCACAAAGATCTGTCTCCATAGATTACAATTAATCCAGAATACTGCTGCGAAGCTGATCTTTGGAAAAAGTAAATTTGACCATGTGACCCCTTTGATCCTGAGTCTTCATTGGCTCCCGGTTTATCTTAGAATTCAATTCAAATGTGCTTGAATCTCTTTCAAAATTTTATATGGCATTTTTATTCCCCTCGTTCCCTTATTATTGAACGCTTACAGATTTTCCTTTGCAAGAGGCATCAAACAATTCAAACTCTCCCTTCCTTCTAGAAAAGGAATTAAAGGAGTTAAGATATTCAGTCAATCTCTGGCTTTTAAACTTTCTCAACTTTGGAATGAATTCCCCTTAATTCTGAGGAGCCCCAGTTCTTTCCAATCTTTCCGTAAATTTCTAAAAACTTTTCTTTTTGCCAAACATTTTGAAAACTAATCTCTTTGAAACTTTATTTAGTTTTTATCTAATTGTTGTAAACTGAGTTGAGCTTCCTTAGGTTGATGACCCGGTATATAAAGTTAAGCTTTAGTTTAGTTTGGAATATTGCTACAGTAACATATAGAAGAAAGATCTACTCCTTTATGAAAAGTTTTTAACATGTTGCTGTGGCTTTTTTTTTTTTTTTTGGTTCCGAAGAGTGAATATAAAAAGGTACCAAAGGCAAAGGGTATGTGTGTGTGTGGGGGGGGGGGAGGGGGAGATTGCATATAAGAGGAAAATGATAGAAGTGCACATGGAAATAGTGAAAAGAATGCCAAAAATAAAAGAAAAAGAACAATCACACTAAGATCCATGCAAACAATAAAACAAGACATAAGACATAATATATTAAAAAATAAAAAATTCACAAAATACTTATTAAACTTAACTGTTTACAGTTCTACAATTGCAGGCCATAATCACCTAAAATTTAATTTAAAGAAACACCAAGGCCCGGATTCTATAAACTGCATCCCGATTGTAGGCAGCTGTAGGCAGCTGTAATCCGCCAATCGAGATGCATGTTTTAAAAAAAAAAATGCTCCCCAGTTAGGCCGGCTATATTGAAGGCACCTCCGGGAGCCTAGAGAGTCCTGCAAGCCTGCCTAAGCTCACCTAAGACTAGGCTGTAGACTTAGGTGAACCTAGGCGGCCCTATGCATCTCCCTAGTAGAGCGGGAGACGCTTACAATGTAGGCCCATAGGAGGGGCCTTTGGTGCCTGGACCAATCAGGCTTTAGGATAGTGTGGGAGGTGCGGGCTCACCTCATTTCAACGGAGGCGGGCCTGCTGGCTGGATGGTAGGAAAACTCGGCCTGCCGGCCAACTAGTAAGGTTAGTGGGTGGGGGGTCCATGGGGGTTAGTGAGGGAGGGTTCATGGGGAGGTGTTAGTGGTTGGGAACCCTCCTACCAGCGAACATTGAGGGTGGGGTCGTCTTCGGGCAGGAGGGGTTGGGCTCCTTCCTGCCTCCGTGATCATCATGAGGGGGGGTCGTCTTCGGGTAGGAGGAGTTGAGCACCCTACTGCCGCAATCCTTCGGTGGGGGGAACTGTCAGCCACAGCTGCTATTCTATCGCGGCAGTGAGATCTCTTGTCACGATAAGTATATTGGCTGTCTACAGTAACCCGGTTCTATAACATGGACGTCAGTTACAGAATCAGGTTTATTTTAGGTGGGTCTAGGCCTGATTACAGAATCCGGCCCCAAATGCCTTTTGAAAATAAGTTTTCATGTGTTCAGAATACATTGCTTCTGTTTAAAAGCTGCCATATCAATCTATCCTTCCATTAAGGAGTCACCATAATTAAGCAAGGATGGATCAGTTTTTGATGGTAATGCCTTTTGCTGAGAACAGCCTGCAGTGATGGATTTTACTCTACATACATGGACTATTTGTGATCCTTTTTGTAAAGTGATCTTTTTCTTGGATATATTTCATGCCCACACCTGTGCTTCATTTGTTTTCAGATCAGAGACAGGTAAAATGCCTTGTTGTACTAAAAATCTGCCAGGTAGAGTACTCTCAAGTCGAGCATCTAACATCAATGGTTGCTTCTTCATCTTTGGAGTAAGCTCTACATGGCCAGTAACTGAGGTTACTGTTCCAAACAACAACTTAAATGGCTTGGGGGAGCATACCAAATCTTCATGGGTGCAGCCCTGCTTTAACATAAGCCTCTTGGAGTAGTGGATGGATAGTTAACACATTGACATAGTCAGGACATACATTCTCTTGGAACATTTGGGCCAATCTCCCGAACAGTCTAGCATTAATACTGATGATGTTTTTATACTGTTCCTTTCTTGAGCTTCAGGACACACTAGTGCTATCATGGTTACGGTTTCTTGAATCCCTGTGAATTTCTCTGGAAATTCAAATTCTACTATAATGTAACCTCAGTATGGGTGACTGCTTTCTTTGAGGCTTCATATGGCCAAGCCCTCTACAGGGGTGTAGAGGAAGATGCCTCAGAAATGCATTGTACCAGTAGTCAAAGATGATAGTGATCTGTGACCCACTGTCTAATAGTGCCTTCACTGGTTTCCATTTTATTTTCACAGAGACTACCAGTGTGGATCCAATCAATCTTTTTGGTATAGCAGAGGCAGAACCTCGGGTGGACACTGGTTTGGTATTGAAGCTGTTTGCCTTTCAGATCCCCCTGAAGTTTCTCTGTAGTTTGGTGAGTTTAGTAAGATTAATAAAATCAAAGAGCTTGACAAGACAAGACAGTAGAATTCTGGGCGCTCAGGAAGTTAGGCAGAAAACTGAAACCAAATGAAGGACAAAAGAAAAAAAGAACAAAAACACAACACTGAAGGAACAGGAAACAAGCCCAGAGGTGGAACAGAAATACTAGAACCTGCCCTGAGTTGATCCCTGCTGAGTCAATCAGGAAATATGTGCTAAGATAACCATAAATACAAAATATAGCTAGGAATGTCTATGGCTAGACTCCCAAGAGTTAGAATAGCTCCTTTTGGACTGCAGTCATCTTCCATCCCAAGAGTCACAGGTTCATAGTTGGTCTGTGCCTAATAGATACTAACACTGGAAAACATGTTTTAACGCAGTGTTTCCCAACCCTGTCCTGGAGGACCAGCAGCCAGTCGGGGTTTTGGGATAACCCTAATGAATATGCATGAGAGAGATTTGCATATAATGGAGGTGACAGGCATGCAAATCCCGACTGGCTGCTGGTCCTCCAGGACAGGGTTGGAAAACACTGTTTTAACGTGTCCAAAACCTTTCTTAAACCCAGCTAAACTAACTGCTGTAACCACTTCTACTGGCAATGAGTTCCAGAACTTAACTATTCTTTGAGTAAAAAAAATATGTCCTCATTTGTTTAAAAGTATTCCCATGCAATTTCATTAAGTGTTTCCTTTTTTATTTCTTTTTGAAAGGATGAAAAGTCAATTCACTTTTACCTGTTCTATAACCTCAGCTGTCTCTTTTCCAAGCTGAAAAGCCACAGTCACTTTAGTCTTTCCTCATATGAAAGGAGTTTCATCCCTTTTATCATTTTGGTTGCTCTTCTATGAATCTTTTCTAATTCCGTTATTAACTTTTTTGACATACGGCGACCATTATTATGTGTAGTTCTCAAGGTGAGGACACACCATGGAGCGATATAGAGGCATTAAAATACGAGTATTCTTGGTCTTACAGTATTTACCATGCCTTTCCTAATAATTCCTAGCATCTTGTTTGCTTTTTTTTATTTTGCCACAGTTGCACACTGGGCAAAAGATTTCAGCATAGTGTCTACAATGTCACCCTGATCTTTTTCTTGGATGCTGACTCCTAAGGTAGACCCTAGCATAAGGTAACTGTGATTTGGATTAGTCTTTTTGATGTGCATCACTTTGCATTTGTCCACATTAAATTTCATCTGCCCTTTGGATGTCCAGTCTTCCAATTCCCTAAGGTCTTCCTGCAATTTTTCACAGTCCTCATGTGTTTTGACAACTGTGAGTAGTTTTGTGTCATCTGCAAATTTAATTATCTCACTTGTCATTCCAATTTCCAGATAATTTAAAAAAATGTTAAAGAGCACCGGTCCCAGTACAGATCCTTATGGCACCTCCCTTTATACCCTCCTCCACTGAGAAAAATGGCAATTTAACCCTACCCTCTGTTTTCTGAATTCATGTCCTTAAAGTATATTAGAAATCAAGGGAAAGTAAGGGATGAGGAGTCCTCATTTTTGAGAAGCGCCCCCTCCCCCAAGATGATGTTCCCTTTCAATGTGCTCAGTGGTAAATTTACTCCAATTTCTCGACTCTTGTCTGTAAAATAGACTATAGAAGGTCTTCAGATGGGGAATAATTGATCCATTCCTGGATCAGAGTGTAGAAAACCAGACATATTGGAATTCAAATGTTGATAGAGATAAGGGAGATTAATAACATAAGAGAATGTTGGGCTTGATGGACTTTTATTCTGACCTAGCAGTATACATCTTATATTCTGCTAGGTCACAATAAAAGTCCATCAAGCCCAACATCCTTTCTCCATCAGTGGTGACTTCCTTTATGTTCAAACAATTTTTTGAGCAAACATGACATACAACAACATACATTAGATACCAAAAATACATAACAAGACAAGTCCAGCTTTTTTTACAATACAAAGACCAACATCCCCCCCAACCCCCCATCGGAATGGAGTAGCCTAAGATCTTCAAACAGAGTCTCCTGCGAGGTCATTGAGTATCAAACTTCTGGCTCTATGTGGTAAGGAGTCAAGATACGGGCGCCAGAGTAACATAAAAGACTTCCTTTAATACCTTGCCTCTTTCAAAAAGAGCTTTACATTCTAATTATTTTTAACTTTATATTTTCTGTAAGTCAGAGGTATTAGGTCTAAAAAAGCTTCTGACTTCTATGGTTGGCCATTAGGATACACAGATATCACAGTTACTTACCTATAACGGATGTTATCTGAGGACATCAGGCAGATATTCTCACATATGAGTGACATTATCCATAGAGCCCCAGTGTGGACAGTGAAAGAGTGCACTGTCATTTTAAAATTCCTGAGACTACCTGCACTGTACATGCGACAGTGCCTTCATTGCCACCTTCAGCCCGCAGGCCCATCAGATTAGTAACAAAGCTAAGAAGCCAAGTAAGGGAGGTGGGTGGGTTTGTGAGGATATCTGCATGTTGTTCTCAGATAACGCCGGTTACAGGTAAGTAATTGTGCTTTATCCCAGTACAAGCAGGCCGTATATTCTCACACATGGGACTCCCAAGCTGACAGGATCATGCCTTTGAAAAGAGAGTTATCGCCAGCTACCAGGAACTTTGGGAATTCAGGCGGGTTGGAGAGAAATTGACTTCTAAGGGGAGAATAAATTTTGCAGTACAGCCTGGCTGACTTGATTATCCTGTTTGGAATAACTCTCGAAACAATAATGGGATGTGAAGGTATGAATGTCCTCAATAGGAATAGAGTGTAGATGAACTACTGTAGTCGCCATTGTTCAAATTTTGTGAGCTGTTACACGGCCCTCAAATGTTAGTTCAGCCTGAGAATAGCAGAAGGAGATACAGTCTTACCGACGTGCAAACATGAGCGATATAAGAGAGGCCACATTCCAGGTGAGATGCTTTAGAGATGAAGTATCTTGGGACCTCAATGTAGTTCTTTCTGTCAGCGATGTTGGAAAGATGGGAAGCTTTACAGATTGTACAAAATTCAGCAGCCCGTATTTTAATGGGGAAATCCGTTTTTGAACATATCACTCCAATTTTAAAAAAAAAACTTCACTGGTTGCCAGTATATCAACATGTACAGTTTAAAATTTTGAAGATAGTTCAACAAGGAATTTATGGTACTTTACCAGGCTACTTTTTAAAAAGCCTATCCTTATATAGAACAGTTATATCATTAAGGGCTCCTTTTATCAAGCCATGCTAACGGTTTAACACGCGTAATAGCGCGCGTTAAACCACTGGCTGTGCTAGCCGCTACCACCTCCTCTTGAGCAGGCGGTAGTTTTGGGCCAGCGCGAGGCTTAGCGCGTGATTAAAAGTTGCGCGCGTTAACCCCGCTAGCGCGGCTTGATAAAAGGAGGCCTAAGATTAGAAAATGGCATGTTATTAGACACACGAAAAAGAGATAAGGTAAAGTATGTTAATACCATAAAATCCTCCTTTTCCATTGCAGGGCCACTTTTGTGTAATTGGATCTTAGGAATAATTAGATTGTGCAAGAATGTGTTACAATTTGGGAAACTATTTAAAACACATTTCTTTATTAAAGAGTTTTCTGAAGTAAAAATTGTGACAGACAACAGCAATATGAGATTTTTTAAAGATGTTAAGAGCTACCCTGATTTGTTAATTGAGTAACACATCCAGGGAGGGTGGGTGGGCGGTGGGGTATTGTATTTTGATATTATAATTGATCAATAAGTTCAATATGATCTTTGTTGAATTATTACATGTGGATTTATTCTTATATTGGGCTGGGAGGGGGGATATTTTTGAAGTACTGTTATGTTTGATGAAAATACAATGATGAAGTTTATTATATGTATATGTATATTTTAATGCATTGTTTTGGAATGAAAACTTAATAAAGATTTATACAAAAAAAAAAAAAGATCTACCCGAATAGGATAATTTCACTAGTTTTCTTTATTATGATTGTTATGCTTGTCTTATTATGTATGCTTTATTGGGAGCCGCTTAGGTTTCTAATTGGATTATAAATAATTAAATAAATAAATATACTATGTATCATCGTGATAGTAGAACACCAAAAAGTAATATTTAACAGATATACAGATTTTCAATTGGAGAGAATCTAAAGGATTAGAGCAAGTGGAATATCCAATAAATATTTTTGCCAAATATCTAATTGATCAGATATGACATTTGATGTAAAGATGATTATATTTGAGGATATTGGAGAGGAGATAAGTAATACACAACAAATAATTTTCCATACAGAAACCCCATAACACCCACTAAAGAGTGTACATGCCAATAGACAGATGATTCTTTATTCACTAAAAAGATCTGTGGATGGTGTTGACTTTTTTGTGTATTTTGATCCCTTTCTGTGTGCCATACAAAAACCTAGAAATCATATACAAATAAACAAGAATATATCATATACAAATACAAACAAGAAATCATCATATACCATATACATATACATCATATACCATATACATATATAAGAAATCATCATATATCATATACATATACAAATAAATAAGAATATGGAATAAGAAACAGAAACATTTCTTTTAAACTCTTTTGTATACCTGAGATATCCTGCATTTGAAAATAAGAGCTGTTAAAGTCCTAGGAGTCAGAGGGTTGCCCTAGGAAGTAACGAGGGGGAAATTTTTTTTCTGCTTGCCCTCCTGCTACAGTGGTCGATTTGCAGCCTCTTTGTTACAACCCTCTCAGGAAAGAGGAAGACCTCTGATTTTTTTTTGTTTTTCAGATTTATGAGTTATTCTGATTTAACTTACTGATTACATGGTACTCTCCTCATCACATCAAAGTGCCCATGGAAACAAGCATCCCACTCACCTGCAAAGCAACCTGAGATTGCAAGGAGAATCCACAAATCTATTCTAGTAATATTTCTATATTTCTGAAAGGCTGTCTTCTAAAATATTCCTGTTCATAGCCCCCCATTATTAAGACTTATTTATAAAAGCAGGGCTGAGCTGCTACTGAGCACAACTGAGCTATGCTATTTTTAACCTCACGGGCTAAGAAAAAGTAGAACACTTTCAAATTTTCCAGTATACCTGTTTCACAGATGTTAGCTATTACATATTAAGTTCTCATTCCTTCTCCTTGAACAATGAAGAACAAGAAAGGAATGGAAAGCTTACACATAAAGGACCAAATTCTATATATGACGCCAAAAAATTAGCACACACACACACACAAAAAAAAAAGTGCTAAGTGCTGTTCTATAAATGGCGCTCCAATTTTGGCACTGTTTACAGAATAGCATCTATCGCTATTCATTTCATTTCATTTCATATCATTGAAATGAAAAGTGTCAAGAAAACTATTGAACAACTTAAAAGTTTCATGGTGCCATATCATTCTCTTCTTGGATAGCGTAGCTGAATTTAAGAAAGGTTTGGACAAGTTCCCGGAGGAAAAGTCCATAGTCTGTTATTGAGAAAGACAAGGAGGAAGCCACTGCTTGCCCTGGATCGGAATATTGCTACTCCTTGGGTTTTGGCCAGGTACTAGTGACCTGGATTGGCTACCGTGAGAACGGGCTACTGGGCTTGATGGACCATTGGTCTGACCCAGTAAGGCTATTCTTATGTTCTTATGGATGGGCTGAGATCTTTTCAGCGGCCCATCATACAAATAGCAGAGGCCAAATTTTAGCACAGCTTAGTAAAAGGGGCCCTATGACAGGTTTAAGTGCTTGGGCCTACAATACTCAATGCATATTTGACCTGTTAAAGTAGTTTTCTATACTGGAATGTAGCTATTATCCCTCAGAAAGATCATGGGGTCATCTGCATACAGTTAGATCCTTAGGAGAATCCCTGACACTGTCACTGGCCTTATCTCTATGTTACAATTACAGTTATTTTATTTGAGATACTGCAATTTTTAACAAAAAAAGTTAGCCAAAGCAGTTTACAGATGTAAAAAGAATGGGTTAAAAAAAAAAGACAAACAGGGCAAGGGCACCAAGACAAGTGAACAAACTGTGCACAAATAGGCTGACAGGAGAAGGTAAGGCTTACAATTTTTATAGGGAAAGAAAAACAAGACAGAAAATAAAAGGATAAAGGGTAAGAAGGGGGGAAAGCATAAAAATATTCATGTTTACTGAGGGTAAAATTGGCCTATAGAAACCCTGAATCAAATGCCTTTTTGAAGTAAAAGACTTTTAGTTGAAACTTGAAGGTCGTGAGAGATTTTCCCGACCTTAAGTAAGGTGGTAGAGAATTACAAAGGCTCAGAGCCATAATTGAAAAACTGGAATCCTGATTAATATCCAGAAACATCTGTCTAACTCTAAAGGATAGCACAGACAGTAGATGTTGGGAGGAAGAATGGAGACCCCTTTTTGGCGAATAGGGGATCAAGTAATTAGACAAGAATAAAGGAAGCCCAGAAGACTGGATCTGGAAGGTATGGATGTTATATTTGAATGGTATCCTGTAAGCAATCGTGAGTATATGTTCAGTTTTGAGTAAGGGGGCGATATGATCTTATTTTGAATGATGATAGAGAAGCCGGATTGTCGTATTTTGTATGAGCTGAAGACGGTGAAGTTGGTACTGAGGAAGTCCAATTAATAGAGAATTACAATAATCCAGCCTGGATATAACTAGAGAACGTAGAAGAATCCTAAGTGAATTTTGGCTTAGAAGTGATCTAACAGAACAAATCTGACAAAGCTTTAAGGAGGAGGAAATAACACTAGAACTATGCGAGTGAAATGATAATGAATTGTCTATAATAACATCAAGGATCTTAATTGATGAGGAATACAACAGAGTAGTACCTCTCAAGCTAAAACTTGGAAAGTTTGGCTCAGGGGTCCCTAAAGTCCCTCCTTCAGGGCCGAATCCAGTCGTGTTTTCAGGATTTCCCCAATGAATACGCATGAGATCTATGTGCATGCACTGCTTTCAATGCATATTCATTGGGGAAATCCTGAAAACCTGACTGGATTCGGCCCTCAAGGAGGGACTTTGGGGACCCCTGGTTTGGCTTATAATTTGTTGAAGTAAAGATCATAGTTGATGTTTTCTGTGAGCAAACAGCAAAGGTGAGAGGGGATACCCCTGCCTATTTTTTCTTTTTTAATAGAGAGAGAATTCCGCAAATTGGTGTCTGTTCTGCCTCTGGCAGCCTCATACTAGTTTATGACACAACTCTAAGATGTGTTTAATGTTATTCTCACTCCATAGAACTTTAATTCTGCAGTCATTTCCTGCTATGGTGTATGAGCAATGCATGGTGTATGAGCAATGCATTATGTACATTATGTAGTGTTGTGCATGTTGCAACCACTTTTACAGACCTGTATAAGCTTCACTGCCAGTGATATTTTCTGCTTAGACCTCCTCCCTTTCTCTTAACTAAGATTGGATCCTTTGTCTCAATGCTGTACTTAAGAACATAAGAACATAAGAATTGTCGCTGCTGAGTCAGACCAGTGGTCCATCGTGGTGAGCAGTCCGCTCACGCGGCGACCCTCTGATCAAAGATCAGTGTCCTGAGACTAGCCCTACCTGAGCACGTTCTGGATCAGCAGGAACTTGTCTAACTGTCTTGAATCCCTGGAGGGTGTTTTCCCCTATGACATACTCCGGAAGAGCATTCCAGTTTTCTACTACTCTCTGGGTGAAGAAGAACTTCCTTACGTTTGTACGGAACTATCCCCTTTCAATTTTAGTGTGCCCTCTCGTTCTCCCTACCTTGGAGAGGGTGAACAACCTGTCCTTATCAACTGAGTCTATTCCCTTCAGTACCTTGAATGTTTCAATCATGTCCCCTCTCAATCTCCTCTGTTCAAGGGCGAAAAGGTCCAGTTTCTCTAATCTTTCACTGTACGGCAACTTCTCCAGCCCCATAACCATCTTAGTCGCTCTTCTCTGGATCCTTTCGAGTAGGACTGTGTCCTTCTTCAAATATGTTGACCAGTGCTGGACGCAGTATTCCAGGTGGGGGTGTACCATGGCCCGGTACAGCGGCATGATAACCTTCTCCGATCTGTTCGTGATCCCCTTCTTTATCATTCCTAGCATTCTGTTTGCCCTTTTCGCTGCCATCGCACATTGCGTGGATGTCTTCATTGACTTGTCGATCATAACTCCCAAGTCTCTTTCCTGGGAGGTCTCTCCAAGTACCGCCCCGGACATCCTGTATTTATGCATGAGATTTTTGTTACCTACATGCATCACTTTACATTTATCCTCGTTGAACCTCATCTGCCATGGTGATGTCTATTCCTCGAGCCTGATTATATCACATTGCAGATTTTTTCAATCCCCCTGTGTCTTCACTACTCTGAATAACTTTGTATCGTCTGCAAATTTTATCATCTCACTCGTCGTACCAATTCTAGATCATTTAGAAAGATGTTGAAGAGCACGGGTTCAAGCACCGAGCCCTGCGGCTCCCCACTGGTGATGCTCTTCCAGTCTGAGTATTGTCCATTTACCCCCACTCTCTGTTTCCTATGCTCCAGCCAGTTTTTAATCCACATGAGTATTTCACCCTCGATTCCGTGGCTCACAATTTTCTGAAGTAGTCGTTTATGCGGAACCTTGTCGAACGCCTTCTGGAAATCCAGATATACAATGTCGACTGGGTCGCCCTTGTCTATCTGTCTGTTTACTCCCTCAAAGAAGTGCAGCAAGTTCGTCAAACACGTTCTGCCTTTGCTAAAACCGTGCTAACTGGTCCTCATCAGCCTGTGTCCGTCAAGATGATCAATGATGCAGTCCTTTATCAGTGACTCTACCATCTTTCCCGGTACCGAAGTCACACTCACTGGTCTGTAGTTTCCTGGATCTCCCCTCGAACCTTTCTTGAACATCGGCTTAACATTCGCCACCTTCCAGTCTTCCGGAATCTTTCCCAATTCGATCGAAGATTGGCTATTAGTTGAAGCAGTTCGGCTATGGTCCCTTTCAGTTCCTTGATGACCCTCGGATTGATGTCATCCGGTCCCATGGATTTATCGCTCTTAAGCCTATCAATCTGCCTACACACCTCCTCTAGACTGACTGTCAATCCTGTCAGCTTTCCGTCTTCGTTTCCAGCATATAGCCTGATGGGTTCTGGTATGCTGTGTAGATCTTCTTCGGTAAAAACAAACACAAAAAATGTGTTCAGTTTGTCAGCGATTGCTTTGTCCTCCTTTAGCACTCCCTTTATTCCATGGTCATCCAATGGGCCCACTGCTTCCTTCGCGGGTCGATTCCCCTTAATATATCAAAAGAACGGCTTCAAGTTCTTTGCCTCCTTGGCTATTTTTTCCTCGTAGTCTCTTTTGGCCCCTTTTACCGCCTTATGGCACCTGCGTTGATGTTGTTTGTGCTTGTTCCAGTTTTCATCCGTTTTTGACCTTTTCCATTCCTTAAACAAAGCTTTCTTGTCTAGGATCGCTTCCTTCACCTCTACAGTGAGCCACGCCGGTTCTTTGTTCTTTTTCCTCTTTGATCCCTTGTTGATGCGTGATATATATAGATTTTGCACCTTGGTGACCGTGTCCTTAAAAAGGGACCAAGCTTGCTCTAGCGTTTTTACAGTGCTTATCCTCTTCTTAATCTTCTTCCCTACCATGAGTCTCATCCCTTCATAATTCCCTTTTCTGAAGTTTAGTGCTGTGGCTGTCATTTTGGACCGATGTTTCTCCCCTGCGTCCAGATTGAAGCGGATCATATTGTGATCGTTGTTTCCCAGCATCCCTTCTACTTCTACATCTTGCGCCGGTCCTCACAGGCCATTTAGAATTAAGTCCAGAATTGCATTTCCTCTAGTATTTTCCTTGACAAGTTGCTCCTGGAAGCAATCACCTACAGTATCCAAGAACTTGGTCTCTCTAACACAGCCAGAGGTGCCTAGGTTCCAGTCTATTCCCAGATAGTTGAAGTCACCCATGATAACTGCGTTACATCCCTTGCAGTTGTGTTTAATCTCGTCCATCATTTCTCCATCAATTTCTTCGGAATGCCCTGGGGGTCGGTAGTAGATGCCGATCTTTGTTTACAGGCCATTTGTTCCCGGAATTTTGACCCATAGAGACTCTAACTTATCCATCAGTTGTGGCGTATTCTCTCCAGTAGATTCAATTCCCTCTTTGACGTATATGGCAATGCTCCCACCTTTTTGAGCCACTCCGTCTCTGCGGTATAGTTTGTATCCCGGTAGCACAGTGTCCCAGACGTTTTCCTCGGTCCACCATGTTTCCGTGATGCCTACTTCCTTGTCATCTCTACAACCTTTGCTCTAATGGGTCTGCAAAGATATGACCTCTGTTACCTGTTGCCAAGCTCTGTCCTTATTGGTTTCTTCTCTCCCCTAGCCTTATGGGTATTCCCTGAGGACCCTTTGTTTCAGCTGTCATTCATGCTTCTGTTTCCATCTGAAACATATGTGGCTCTAGTCCCCGAACAAAGTATTAGTCTTTTCAACTTAAGCTACCCAACCATATGCATGAATGATTCAGCTTCTCACCTCTAGAATCATCTTAACCTGCCAGACTACTTTTCAAAATCTGCCATAAACCTTCTCCCCTCCAATCTCCTATCTTTATCTATTACTACAACAAACCTCTACCTCTGAGAAAATCTACCAACTGTGAGTAAATCTACTATATTTGTTCAATAAAGTATATTTCAGAAAATTAAAATTATAAGGATTTCCCATGTGTGTGTTGGTGTGCTAAGGTTTAACTTTCTGGAAAGTATAGCCTATGTCTGCTTAAAGAGCCCTAGAATGATGCAGCAAACTATGAGAGTCCAGATAGTTCCTATTCACCACTTCTCTTGTCCTGGGCTTTACAGAAAGGGCCCAGACCCATTTCACAAAATCATCCAAAACTTATTTTCTCTCTACTCCACTTTTTGAAGGTTTTCTCCGCATCTAAGGCCACACATACTGCTCTCCCCTGATCCTGCTGCACTGCTTAATCACCTTATGTACAATTTATAATTTGTTCATTTCAGAGAAGCCCTATTTCATCAGGATGCACTAACAAAGACACCGCACTCTTTAATCTATTAGTCAATGTCTTGTCAAAAATCTTGACATCACTATTTAAAAGTGAAAAGGACCTATAGTTGCCATACTGCATTTCAAGTTATGCCTATAAATCAAAATTACATTTGTCTCATACGTCGAATCTGGCAGCAATGAATTTCATGAGCTTTCATTTGCTTATTGTACTGCTGAGAATCCATCCTCCCCAGTTGTCTTTCCTGATGTAAGTCTTGTGGAGAGCAATTCTATATAGGAATGGCTATATTTACATACCTATAAGTACCTTTTGGGAACCTATTTTATAGAATAATAGTTTTACCGTGTATTTATATATCTATGCGGTTAGGTGTGAGCATTAACACCAGTCATAGAGGTGATGCCAACACCTACCGGCTGATATTCAAAGTGAGTTAACCAGCCAGGAACAGCTGAATGGGTTGACGCTTGTATGTGGCTATCTGGTCATTTTCAGAGCCACTTAACCAGTTTGTAGTGTTGAAAATGATCAGTTAGCACCAAAGCAGAAACCAACCATGTTGGGGCATTCCAGGGGTGGAATCCCATTAGCTCCCAATATTCAGAGCTACGAGTAACTGGCCATGTTTAGTGCATAAATAGGACTACATAAATAGCTGCCTTATCATTATGAGCTATGCCCAGATAAGTCTGATTATTGACTTAACTGGGCATGTACTAGCTGGCTTTAAAAAAAACTGGAAATTCAGTTCCGAAGCTCACACAGGGCCTGGCATTGATTTTCTGGTTTTAGAACCTGCAGCAGACAAAAAAAATGCTTTCTGCCACTGGCTAAGTATTGGCCAGCTAGATTCCAAAGATATACGTGTAATTTATAAAATTCTATAAATTACATAGGTGTGAGCCTTGCCCATGCTCCACTTAGATGCCACCGATCTGTATACCTACCTACAAGCTATGGGGGCAATTCTGTAACAGAGCACCTGGTAGGAATCTAGTCTATACAGGAAAATACTAGTGTAACCAGTTGTGTATATGGTTGGAAATTAGGCACAAATACTTACATCAGCCATAGAGCTCATACCTGAATACTTGAGATAAGTCAATAATTCTAATATTCTATAAGTTATTTATGTATGAGTTCCACCCAGGCTCTACCCCTTGTACACTCATCATACAAATACATGCTATACCAGATTTGCACCTATTTGCCAGCCCAGAAGTCTTCGTTCTACAGTGATATTGCATGGCATCTGCCTGCAGATTTAAAATTACAGCAGCTGGGAGGAGGCGGGTGGAGGAGTAGAGCCATAACTGACTCTCCTGACCGCCAATTTTTGGGGAGGCCATGGCCCCTGTGGCCTCCCCCATTTCGACGCCTATGTCAGACATTTTTAATGCAATAATAAAGGGATAGTCTCTTGGAATATCCCTATAGTATAACACCCTGCAGAAGTTTCAGCGATCCTCAGAAATACCATTTTGTGTTCAATAAATTTTCATTACACAAAAGCTTTATGTGTTATATCGTCACTAGTTCAAAAGTAGTGGATATGGTGGTCTATGAGGAAGGCGACAGAACTATGAGGGACTTTACCTTGAGAAAGCAATTATGTGAAACATGTCAGTGAAATAGTGTCCCTGATTTAGACCACAGACAAAAGCTAAGTAATAGCTAATACTTATGACAAAAATGAATATCTGTTGAATGTGAAAGTATTATTCATATTTAAAGACAAAAAACACAGATAAAAAATATATATAATAATTTATTTAAAAATATTTATCAACTACTTTCGATCCAACGATATAACACATAAAGCTTTTGTGTAATGAAAATTTATTGAACACAAAGTAGTGTTTCTGAGGATCGTTGAAACTTCTGCAAGGTGTTATACTTTAGGGATATTACAAGCTATTGTATTGTATGAAATAACCCCCATTATTATATATTAAGAGTGCGAGTTATAAAACATCTTTAATGGACATCAAAGTTCATGATCTTTTTTTCATACTGAAGACATGGCTAGTATCTTACTTGATCTGTGACATTTTCCTCAGTAATAAAAGGAAAATTTTAAAAGAACCTAACAAAATAAACAAAATAAATTTCCTTTTTTAGGAGAAACAAAGAAAAACATCAGAGACATAAAACTAAGGTGAAAACCTCTTTGAAGACAGAAAAGCTTAGCTGTGCATTGAAATGAAAAGTGTCAAGAAAAGTGTGCAATAACTTGTAAGATTCATGACTCCACATCATTCTCTTCTTGGTTTGGCTGAGAACAGTATTTGCTTCGGCCAGGACTTTTCATGAGGGATTAAGGGAATCATTCTCCTTAATCCTATGTAGTTTGTGTAAGGGATGCGCATTTGATTGAATCTATAGTACTGGCCAAATTATTATGGATTTTAGTAACGCTGAAAGCTTGCTATACAGTAAAATCAGTGTAAACTAAACTGCAGTGTTTGGCTGATGCTTACAGCATGGAATTTCTGTGCTGGGTACAGGAGTGCAGCTTCAGAATGACAACTGAGATGGAAGACTGCTGTCTTGTCATTGGTTGTCTAGTCCAGCTCAATTATATCTCAGCACAGACGGACAGCTGCAGCAAATTATATACTCTATGACAGTGGTCTCAAACTCAAAACCTTTGCAGGGCCACATTTTGGATTTGGCGGTACTTGGAGGGCCGCAGAAAAAAATAGTTAATGTCTTATTAAAGAAATGACAATTTTGATGAGGTAAAACTCTTTATAGTTTATAATTCTTTCCTTTTGGCTAAGTTTTAATAATAATATTGTAATTTATAGCTAAAGAGATATGATCAAGAAACTGTTTTATTTTACTTTTGTGATTATGATAAACATACCGAGGGCCTCAAAATAGTACCTGGTGGGCCGCATGTGGCCCCCGGGCCGCGAGTTTGAGACCACTGCTCTATGATGACTAATACCACAGACTGAAACACCTAATTTTTGTTGAATGTTCTCAGTATTTATTAAGTACAAGGCATTTAACAAACCTTTTATACTTATTAGCGAGTCTTTGTATTGTATAATATTAATGCTTGAACGTGGGCGTCTAGTAAAGAGTAAGAATTGTAATATCAGTCCAAAGAAGAAGGGTCAGATTTGTATTCTTTTGGAGGAAACAATCTTAACACAGAGGGAAATTGCTTGGAAGCTGAATGTCTCATTGCAGTTTGTGTCTGTCGAAAAAATTTGGCAACAGGTAAAAGTTTGTTGCTTGGAAGAATATCTGCCTGTCTAGTGCCAGGGATGACAGAATATTGGTCAACGTGTCTGCATAAAAACAAAAGAAAGGCAAAATCGATGTCACAATACAACACAAGGGATTTTTATTGAAAGTACCTCTGGGAAGTCCCAACTAGGATCCTGGTTTCGGCCGAACACTTCTGGCGGGAGTGGAGAGAACATTCAGTGGCAGCAAGGGTGAGAACCGTTCCTCATTGACTTTTTAGAGCAGATTTGAAAGCTATTGAAAGAGCCTTTGAGAAAGTCATTGTTTACGAAAGCCATGAAGAAGAAAATATTATTCTGGGCCAATAAATATTCATCCTGGACAACATCCTGGGCTCAGGTAATTTTATGAAAAAAGAAAAAAACATTTTTTTTTTTTTTTTTTTTTTTGTTCAATGATTTTTATTGAATATTTTAAGAAATATACAGATAGCAGTTCAGACACATAAAATCTGGATGAAAAACATTGGTATAAAATAAAACCATGTCTGCAGTCATTAGCAGACACCCAGATTAACAAAAGAATGCAAGGTATGTGCATCTGCTAATAGAAGATATATGAAAGATAAGGAAGTAAGAAGAGTGAATAAAAGAAAAGAAGAGGGAGAGAGAGATAAAGAGAAAGAGAGAGATAGATAAATAGATGAAGATAAAGAGGCAGAAGTGTCTATGGGGTAGAATGAACATAGGAATCTAAGAATGACCAAGGTGATTTTTTTTGCACCATGTTCTTGGAGAGTCTTTTCACAGCTTCAGAATCACTTCCTTTTGAAATAAGTACTTAATTTTAAAACTTTGTTTAGGCATTTCAGCTGTTCAAGAGATTTCAGCTGCTCAAGTCATAAAGCTCCTTTTATGAAGGCACGTTAGGGCCTTAATGCGTGGAAAAGCGCGCGCTAGCCGCTACCACCTCCTCTTGAGCAGGCGGTAGTTTACCGGCTAGCGCATGCTATAGTGCACGCTAATCCGGTGCGTGCGCTAAAAACGCTAGCGCACCTTCGTAAAAGGAGCCCAAAGTGAATTCATGTTGTGTCGCTGTATTTATACAGGTTGTCTTTTCAGATGACAGAACAATGCAAATTCTTAATGATTGTGCTCAACTGCTGCAAAGATGCCTTGGAGAGAAGTTCCACAAAGAATGTATGGTTCAGAAAGTCAAACATCCACTTTCTGTGATGGTGTGGGGAACAAGTAGCATGCATGGTCTAAGCCAGTGGTCTCAAACTCAAACATTTTGCAGGGCCACATTTTGGATTTGTAGGTACTTGGAAGGGCCGCAGAAAAAAATAGTTAGGGGTCCTTTTACTAAGGCGTGCTAACCAATTTAGCGCGCGCTAAACGCTAACATATCCATTAAATTCTATGGACGCGTTAGCGTTTAATGCATGCTAATATAATTATAATAATAACAGTTTATATACCGCAGGACCGTGAATTTCTATGCGGTTTACAAAGATTAAAAGATGGTACAAATTAATTGAATTTAATAGAGGTGAAAGAAAGTGGTTAATAGGTCAAGAGAACCGTTATTGAGGAGAAAGGGTTGTACGGATCAGTTGTCTAGCTACTTCAGGAACAGATATGTTTTTAGGCACTTCCTGAATTCCTCATAAGTAGTGGGCGAAAGCAATTGTTCTAGATCTTTACCCCATAATGCTGCTTGATGTGAGAGAAGGTGTTGATGGTGTTTTTTGAGTTTACATCCTCTAACTGGGGGGTGGGAAATGAAGTTCGAATGTGAGCTTCTCTTATGCCTGTTGGCTGAGAAGAAGAAGAGGTCAGTTATGTATTTAGGGGCTAGTCCGTATAGTATTTTAAAGCCGAGGCAGGCAAACATAAACTTTACGCATGCCTCCATCGGTAACCAGTGCAGCTGTCGGTAGTAAGGTGTCATGTGATCAAACTTCTTCAGCCCGAAAATTAGTCTGACCGCTGCATTTTGCATTAATTATAATCGTCGCATATTCTTTTGGGAAATTGCTAAATAGGCGATGTTACAGTAATCAAGTTGACTTAGTACGAGTGATTGTACCAGAATTCTGAATGCTGACATATCAAAATATGCTCTAATGGATCGAATTTTCCAGAGAGTGAAAAAACCCTTTCTGATTAAGGAGTCTACTTGGTCTTTCATGATTAGGCATTGATCCAGTGTTACACCCAATACCTTCATAGTAGTCTGAATAGGGTAACTAAGTTTATTGATGCATAGTGGTGTTTTGGTGTCAAGCGGATGTGGCGAAGCGACGAAGAATTTCGTTTTTTCTGAATTAAATTTTAACTTGAAGTCAGTCATCCATTGCTCCATCAAATTTAGTGCTTCTGATGTCTTGGGAGTAATTTCCGAGAGAGAGTTAGCAAATGGGATGATGATCGTAAAGTCATCTGCGTAAATGAATAATTTTATTCCCAGTTGGGTTAATTACGCACCGAGAGAGGAAATGTAGACATTGAAAAGCAATGGGGATTGCGGTGACCCTTGTGGTATGCCAGATGGATTGCTCCAGGTATCGGAGAGATCATAATTGAAATGTACTTGATAGGTACGGGACGTAAGGAAACCGCGAAACCAGTTCAACACCTCTTCCCTGATACCAATAGCATCTAGGCATTGTAGCATTTTCCCATGGTCCACTAGGTCAAAGGCAGAGCTCAAATCAAATTGCATGATCAGGGCATCGAGGCCCTTGCTAAACAATAGACGCAGATTATCTAAGATAGCCGCAATTACTGTCTCAGTACTGAACAAAGGTCTAAAGCTGGATTGAGTTTCATGCAAGAGAGAGAACTGATCAAGATATTCCATCAATTGGGTATGTACCAATCCCTCCATGATTTTTACAATAAATGGAATGGATGCTACTGGTCTATAGTTGGTTACCAGTGCTGATGATTCTTTACTATTTTTTGGAGTTGGGGTTACTATTATGTGACCATTATTAGTGAGGAACTTCCCATTTTTTAGGTTATGGGCTAAGGAATGCAGCAAAGATAGTTTAAATTCTAATGGCACCACTTTCATGATTTCCGGGGGCACATGAGTCCAGAACGCAGTATGATTTAGAGTATTTGTTATATAGTTTGATATAATTATTCCATTCTAAATCTGCTGGTATTTCATTTCCTTGTGTGTTAGCTATTTGATGATCACTAGGGTTATTTGTTGAACAGTTGTTTCTTAGGTTTTTAATTTTTGAATCGAAATGCTGTGCTAAATCATTTGCTGAAGGTAGATTAATATTGTGTATGAGTTGAGTGTAGCGTGTGGTGTCAAATAAATTTGTAACCAAGTTGAACAGCTCTTTTGTATTGATTCCATGTGAACCAGTGCAAGATAAGCTGATTTTAGTAGAGTAGAATGCTTTACGTTTGTCTTTTATCAGTTGTTTGTAGATTTTTATGTTAGATCTCCATTTGTTACGGTCTGCCAATTCTCCTGGTTTTTTCCAAATTCTTTCCAGTCGTCTTACTAGTTGTTTCATTTTTAGAAGTTCGATGTCAAACCATTTGTTATATTTATTTGCGCTGCTTTTGCTATTTCGTTTAGGGACAATTTCATCTAAAATGGATGTGCTAGTTTTCATCCAGTGATCTCAGAAATCGACCCCTTCACCTATCTCCGCTTGTAGTTCATATTGTCACCAATATTCTTCTGGATTAATATAACCTCTTGTGTGATGTTCTCTTTTTATCCTCGGATGTGTTTTAGATTTTAAACAAGTCCAGATTAGCTTGAAATAATAAGTAAAATGGTCAGACCAGATATCGTGATACCAGGTGCCATCAGGTAGAGAGATGGCAGGGTCTAAAATTTCCTTTGTGGACATGGCTACCATATCTAAGTGATGGCCTTTTTCATGTGTTTGTGTGGGTAAAGGGAGATTGTAATTAAGTAGGGATAGAAAGTTTTTAAAGTCTTTTGTATCTGGATTGTCCTCTTCATCTAGGTGTATGTTTATGTCTCCTGCGATGATATTGTAGGAAAGACTAATTGAATTATGTAGAACAAATTCACAGAAGTCCTCTTTGGCTTTTGGCCAGCTTTTCAGTGGGACAAAGAATAATATGAAAGATAGGGATTCTTCTAGTTCATTGTTACTGATTTTACAGGCTAAAATTTATAGTTGATTGGTTATTTTGAAATCCAATAGTTTGAACTCAAATCCTTCCTTAAGAATAATTGCTAATCCTCCTCCTTTTTTGCCCTTAGCGTAAGGATTTTAAAATTATCTGGTAGAAGATAAATTATTATTGGATCATTTTCAAACAATAGCCATGTTTCGGTTAGAAAAAGGCAGGCTATTTGCTTGCTGATGATCCAATCTTTAATTAGAAAAGCTTTATTTCTGACGGATCTAGTATTAAGATATGCACAGGGAATATAGGCGGATGTGATAGGTTTGGTGGGAGTAGTGGTTCTGATAGGTTTTACTTCCCTTATTCTTTTTTTAAGGGTTCGTTGATTTCTTCTTTTATTTGAGATTACATTAATGTGATTTATCCTGTCTTCTTGTGGGTTAATTATGTGCATGATTACTAGATCAGGGTAATGGATTGATTGTAATTGTGGGTAGAGTGAGTTGACATCTTTGATGCTACCGCTTATCAGATAGATCAATAAGATCACTAGGAAATTCATGTTTGCAGGGTAGTGTGTTTCTTCCTGTCGCAAAAACTATATTAGTTTCCCTAAAATTCTCGATTTATAGGTTGTTTGGTTGTTAGGCAGGTTGATATAGTTCTTAAGATGAAACAGACGGATATAGCTCTTAAGTTGTAGCCAGTAACTAGAAGTGGTAGTTGAGTTGGTGGAGTTCGCTCTCACAACTTAAGTCATACATACGTCTAATACATGCGTTCAACAATCATTCCTGCGTCTAATATATGGGTCTAGTGTATGTGTCTAGAAAATGCATCTGATGCATGTGCCTAATACATGCATCTAATAAATGCATCTGATGTGACTAATACATGCATCCTATGCGTCTAATACATGTGTTTAGCAATCACAAATGTGTCTAATACATGCGTCTAATGCATGTAATACATGCATCTAATGCGTCTAGTGCATGCAACTCAGGTGTCTACTACTACATGCGTTTAGCAATCACATATGTATCTAATAGAAGCATCTGACAATTACACATGCATCTAACATGATAGGTGATAGGACAGAGTACAAAAATGGGTTTCAAAAAGGGCCTGGATGACTTCTTGAAGGAGAAAGGGATTACAGGGTATAGATAAAGGGGTACTATACAGGGTACATCAGGATTAGGGCATAAACAATTCAGGTGGTGGGAACTTACAGGTCAAGGACTTCGAGGGCCACCGCGGGAGCGGGCTGCTGGGCACGATGGACCCCTGGTCTGATCCAGCAGAGGCAATACTTATGTTCTTATGTTAACAATTACACATGCATCTAAGAATCCAACAAGTAAAGCGTGGAGAGCAGAACTTTGGCAAAAATCTTAAAAGATAAACCTTAGCAAAACCTTAGCGGGTCGTTGGTATCAGTGGTAGCAGGTGGTCAGCTCTAGCTACTGTGGGTCTAGAGTTCCCGGCTGCTTCTGGGGGCAGATCACGCTTACATGCCCAGCCCAGTGAAAAGAGAGGCGGCTTGGGAGCCCTGAAGTCGTTGGTCTCGGCGTGGGACGCTGGAAACGGTGGGGACAGGCAGGAGGACAAACTGCCCTGCAAAAGATCTGTGAAATCTGAAATCTGTGAGGCTCTTCACCAGCTTCATTTTGTTTTGCACTGGGTCCGATTTGTGAGGTCTAATATAGCGGCAGAAGGCTGGCTACTGCCAAGAGGTCAGGGGCTCTAGGCCTGATTTTAGGACCGCTAGGTGCTTCAAGACAGTCACTTCACAGAAGTTGCTTCACAAAGGCGCGCACTAGGCGCACATGCCTTTGCCGTGCGCCTTAGCCGGTGCGCCAAACATCTGTGTGCTGTTGGAGCTGCTTCTTTTAAGGTTCTCCCCGCTGGCTCGGGGGAGGGGTGGAGCGGTACTCGCACGCCTTGCTGGAGCTGGTCAGCCCGCTGGTTTCAGTGCGGGACAGAGACTCCCGATGGAGCTGCTTCTTTTAAGGTGCTCTTTGCTGATTCGGGAAAGGGGCGGAGCGGTGCTCGCACGCCTTGCTTGAGCTGGTCAGCGCGCTGGTTTCGGTGCGAGACAGAGACTCCCGATGGAGCTGATTCTTTTAAGGTTCTCCCCACATGCGCTAAATTGGCTAGCGCGCCTTAGTAAAAGGACCCCTAACTATTTTTTCTGCGGCCCTCCCAAGTACCTACAAATCCAAAATGTGGATTATTAGAAGCAATTAAGGAAAGATTATCAGAAGCAATTAAGTTTATAAATCTTTCCTTAATTGCTTCTGATAATTTCAGTGAGGTTAGTAACTGAGGCATTGCCCGCCTCACTATGATTCAAGGAAACATATAAAAATATGACCACTTGGATCAGTGACCACACGTGCTGTGAAATATGAGAGCATTTAAAGGCTATAGACTTCAATGGACTTCCGACTTCCCCCTCCTCACAACCGAGTAGAGAGAGAGAGAGGCGAGAAGCAAAGGGGCCTGCGCACTGTACTTGCGTTCAGTGGAATTAGGAAGGCTTTCAGCCACGGGGCAGTTTCTTGCTTTCAGTGACCCGTCCTTTGGCTCACGCTGAGAGCCATGGCCAGCTTGTGCCTGGGCTCTAAGGTGCAACATCAGCCCCAGGTCCGCTGCGGGAAGATTAAAGACGCTCCTCCAGCAATGCCTAACAGGAAGAACTGAGAGCCGCCATTGCCTGGGACATCCTCCTGTCAGGAAGCGGAGTGGGGGGAGGGGAACCCCTGGACGCAGTCCGCTCGCACCACTGACTGACATCAACCACCTCTTCCACCTGCTGCTCTCCTCGAGCCTGTGGAATTTGCTCCTTCCGGGGGTGGAGGGGAAGAG
This sequence comes from Geotrypetes seraphini, assembly GCF_902459505.1. NCBI lineage: Eukaryota > Metazoa > Chordata > Amphibia > Gymnophiona > Dermophiidae > Geotrypetes > Geotrypetes seraphini. The sequence goes on along the minus strand of NC_047084.1, from coordinate 303,980,715 downwards.
AGAAAGAGAAAAAGGGAAGCACCAACAACCAGAAGTCCTCAGAACAATGGTGGTTTGGAAAGGACAATCCTAGTCCTAAGAGGAAACCTGCCAATGATGTGTCATTAGGTAGGGGGACAAGGAGAGAGTCGCTGCTTGGACCGAGATAGCCATAAACCGAGAGCCGCAAAATAATACCTGGTGGGCTGCGAGTTGAGACCACTGGTCTAAGCCAATTTAACATTGTTGAGGGACCATGTGGTAGGACCGGTATCAGAAGGTTCTCAAAACATGGCTACTTCCCCAAATAGTAGCTTGGAATGTTGAAACCTTGAAGAAAGAGGTCATGTTTCAAAAGACAATGCCTCCTGCAATACTGCTAAGAAAATTAGGAACTTCTTGGCCCATAAACAAGTGAAAGTTCAGGACTGGCCAGGAAACAGTGCAGATGTGAATCCTATTGAGAACATCTAGAAGATCTTGAAGGACAAGGTGCATGAGTACACTGTCACAAACAAGTATCAGTTAATGGAGAGACTGATACAAGAATAGTTCTACAGCAAGATCATCAAAAAATATGCAAGGAATATGACTGAAGGCATACCAGATTGTACAAAAACAATTGAAAAAGGCACATGGTGGATGGTCAAAATATTGACATTATACCGACTGATATCCAAATTTTGCAAAATATTTGAGAAATGTTCCAACAATTGTTATAAGAGTTTCATTTTAATTTATTCAATATCTTATGTTAAATTTTATACTTTTCTATATTTTACAATGAAATATTTGAGTCGTTTTCAATACAAACAACTTATGTTATAAAATACATAATTTGGCCAGCACTGTATATAAGAAATATCAGTTATAAATCACATGTTATTTCATGTTGCTGGTAAATGAAAATGAGCAAAAAATGGTGCTTTGAGTTGTGCACACAAATTTGCGCATGTGCCCAATTTCTGCATGCATCTTAATTGAATGCTAATTGGTTTCTTAACAAGCAATTGGTTTTAAATGGTTTTAATTTAAATTTATGCGGGTAAATTTAGGCATGGGATCTGTGCCTAAAATTTACATACCCAATAAATAAATTGTTCCAAGTTGACATTTTTTTTCTTTTCACCCACTAATTTACATTAACTTATTCATTTGTAAATGTCTTAAAATATTTTTAATGCTTTAAATATTTTTCTTCAAGGGCCTCAGCACCACTACTCACCGCTCAAATCATTTTCATAGCGGTAAGCTTTATGTGATAAATCGTCACTGGCCCATATTATTTTAGATATATTTTCAAATTCACCTCTTTCTTAAGATATAAGTCAATTATTCATATTATAACTTTTCAAATAAATTATTATAGATTTTATATCGTGAAAACCAATTGTCTTTCAATTTTCATTTCAATTGCTTCGACCTGGGAGGGTTAGATCCAACATGTTTCACAAAATGCTTTGTCAAGAATCTCCCTGAAGTCATCACTGTCATCCGACTCGTTGGTGAAAAAAAAAAAAAAAAAATTCAACTTGGGACAATTTATTTATTGGGACTGTTGCTATACTGTCCAAGTATAGTGGACTTTAGGTCTGTTTATAAAAGTGAAATACCATCTAGATAGAATGTAAAATTTACATACAGCACCATAAAAAGGATGTGGAAATGAGAGGGTTGGTACACAGACAATTGCGCGCAAGACAATGGTGCGCTGGACATTTTGCACCAGCGCGCACTGATATCCGACTACACTTAAAACATTCAGTTGCTATCTAGTGTTAGGGTATGGTTTACATGATGATTATGGGAACCCTTTACGGGTTCCCATAATCATCGTGTATACCTTACCCTAACACTAGATAGCAACTGAATGGTTTGTGTAGGGGGGATGTCCCCCCACCCCCTACCTCTTCAAAAAGAGGGTTAATTCGTAACCCTTGAAAATAAAAAATTGTCAGGTCTCGGTGCAGTGCACGCTGTCGTGCAAATGTCCAGCACGCCATTGTCAGGGCACCATTGTCCTGCGTGTATTTGATGGGTCACCAGGAGGGTCATGGGTGGATATGGGGTGTTCCTCAAAGTTTTGCACATAATTATAGACTAAGGGACATCTATATTTAACTTTAGACATGAGGTGTTGAATCATATTTCTGTTGGTGGAAATGACCACACCTAAATATAGGTGCAGCTCCTGGGTATAAATGCTATTCTATAAACTTCACCTAGAATAGCACATATGCATTTTTTTTTTCAGGACCAGTTTTTTAGGATACTAGCTGATGGCCCGGCGTTGCACGGGTATTTAATTATAGCAATAACACTGTAAATGGATTCAAATAAAGATACTTTATAGTGGTGAATGAAATTATTTTTTTACAGCTTAATAAAAAGTACAATATTCAAATTATAATGTGAAATATTTGACAAAATGAATACAATACAACTAACGCAAAACGTGATTATAAACAACAATTTTAGTTTCACCTCCTGGAGCAAGAACATATAAATTATTGGGTGAACCCAGCCTTGAGCAAGCAACATAGAGTTGTGGGCCGCGAGACCCCCAGAACATATCACCCCAGGTAGTGAGGGATCTGCATACCAAGTTTCGTTCAAATCGGTCAAGCCGTTTTTGAATTACTGTGAGAATGGCAGCTTTTTACAATTTTTCCATTGACATGAATGGGTGAAATCTGAATTTATGTTTGTAGCCCCGCCCACGTGTGCAGGTGGGCCGCGAGACCCCCAGAACATATCACCCCAGGTAGTGAGGGATCTGCATACCAAGTTTCGTTCAAATCGGTCAAGCCGTTTTTGAATTACTGTGAGAATGGCAGTTTTTAACATTTTTTCCATTGACATGAATGGGTGAAATCTGATTTTCTGTTTGTAGCTCCGCCCATGTGTGCAGGTGGGCCGCGAGACCCCAGAACATATCATCCCAGGTAGTGAGGGATCTGCATACCAAGTTTCGTTCAAATCGGTCAAGCCGTTTTTGCGTGATCGCGGCACATACACACACACATACATACCTCCGATTTTATATATATAGATGATTTAATCAATGATCTGAAACAATGCCAAAAACATATACCCCCTTTTATTAAATTGCGATAGCAGTTTTTAGCATGGGGAGCCGCGCTGAATGCCCCACACTGTTTCTGACGGTCATTGAGTTCCTATGAGCGCCGGGAGCTGCGTGAAGCATTCAGCGCGGCTCCCGGTGCTAAAAACTGCTAGCGCAGTTTAATAAAAGGAGGCCATAGAATTTCGTTTCTGCAAATTGGCACTTAAAGAAATAAGAGAACTCTCTTTTCACTACAGTGGCAAAATAACGCTCAGAATTTAGCAAGTCGGTTGCTTGGGCTGAGAACTTATCAACAACCCCTCATATAAGTGTGTCTTCAATAGTGTGCACTGTTTTAGAATGCATACTTTTTTCCAGATATTACAGACATGTGTGAATAGTGCAAGCATGTGTGCACTATAGAGAAAGAGTGTACCACTCTTCTTCAATAATGTATGCTCATGTATGGTCTTTTGAAAGAGCGCATGCTCTTTCTGAAAGAGCATGCAGTCTTAACAATATTGTTCTCATGATTACAGAATAAAATAAAACAATAGAACCTTTTGCTGGGGCAGCGTGAACCCTCCCTCAATCGAACCACGCTGATCCCCCAATAACAGTAAACCATAGTCCCAGGGCACAGCGCGTTGAACAAGGCGCTCCAAAAATGGAAGAACTTACAGCCACAGGTCGAAGGCAGGACATTCCCAAAAATGGTGAGTGAGAGTACCCAAAGACATTTAGTACAGACCTTCCCCTCCCACAGGCCCATATGGGCCCCCTGCACCCTGGAGAGGCTGTTTTGGTGGCAAAAAAGCTTCTGTTGCAACATTGGGTGGTGACATGGTGGCCTCTTTCCCGCAGTGGCTTGCTCGTTTGGCTGAGGTAGGCCGCTATTAAAAACAGCGCACTCCTAAGTCTCGGCACCTTGCACACCGGTGTTACATAGCTCTTTGGCGGAGAGCTTTGCTTTTGTGTCCTGGTACTGCGCTTGAGACTTCAGATCTCTTGCTCTGATTCATCTAGGGGCTGCTGTCGCTTCTTCCTTTCTTCCCTGGGTAGCTGCATGCTTGTATGGTTGTTTGGGGGGTATGACTGCTGGGGTGCCTGGTGAGTGGTTGTTGTGACTTGAGGCCAGTTGTCTGTGGTTTGGCTGTGTCTGGACGGGGGTTCCATATTACTTAAAATATCAATTGTACTGGGCATCCAACCGAGGGTTTATTGTACTTTGTCTCATTGTTGCCATGTTCTTTCTCTTGTTGAGTTGCTTGCCTGTTTTACACTGATTCTATCTGCTTCCCTTTTGGTTGTATGTTCCCTTTGCAATTGCTAATAAATATACTCCAAAAAAAAAATAAAAAGAAATGAACATTCCCAGAGCAGCACGAGAAATGACATGAAACTACATTTTCTGACTGAACACCCCTAATTTACTTCTACCTCTAACATGAAACCAACTTTAAAAAAGTGTAGCCTTACTACTCAATCAGTGACACTTGCAAAATGGGGGCAGCTACATGTGAAAGTAATGTCACTTAGACGTTGAAGGTGTGAAATTGCCACTTCCACTTGCACATGTCAACACCTCACAGGGAAACTGCCAGGTTTGTTCTGTTCATGTTTATCTTGGTAAAATGGCTGCTCCCACTGTATAGGCCAACAATTGCATGTGCACTCCTGTCACTGGCTTAGTAAGAGGGGTGCAAGGGGGTCCATCCTGGACATGGTCTTTGTAAAGGGCACAGAAACCCATCCACTGTCTCCCCCCCCCCTTCCACGCACATGTGCCCCTTCCTTCTCTTCCCCTTGTACTTCTTTAATTTTTCCTGCACAAGCAGCGTTACAAACTTGCTGCCCACGTTGGTGTCAGCTCTCTCTGATGTCATTTCCAGGTCCCGTGCCTAGGAAATGATGTCAGAGGGATAACTAACACGACAAAGGCTGCAAGTTTGTGCTGTTGCTCTCACCTGGAAAATTAAAAAAGTTATGGGGAAGGGAAGGGAAGGGGCGGGGCATGCACATGGGGGGGGGAAGGGGCAGGGGGAGGGGCACCATTGTCCTGGACACCACTTACCCTTGCTATGCCACTGATTCCTGTAGATATTTTACCACCAGAACTGAGCATCTTCTGCCCTAGATATCTCGATTGTGATCTCTATGATTTATGTAAAATAGTGCTCCAAATGTTTATCCCAAAACCACCCCTTTAGAAGATAATAGGGTGGGTGGGGAAAGACAAGTGGGAGAGAAATAACGAGGGAAGGTTAAAGGTAGTACTGTTATCAGATACTAAAAATGGCAAAGTCTGAACTTCAAATAAAATAATTAAATCCGAATCACATTTCTGGAACAGGTTAATGTCCATGGGCCAGACAGTTGGGCACCTCTGAAGAACGTTACAAGATTCTATATACATTGACCTCTCATTTCCTGCCAAAATCGTTTTAGATACAACAAATTTCAATTTATCTGCACAAATGGCCTGAGAGAGCATGTTCCTTTCCCAAAGCAGACAGCATAATTATGAAACTCTATAAACTCCAGATAGAGACTTCTCTGAAATAGAGATGCATACTGGTGCAGTGGTTAGCGTTACAGTCTCAGCACCCTGAGGTTGTAGGTTCTAATCCCATACTGTTCCTTGTGACCCTGGGTAAGTCGCTTAATCCAGATTCATGGAAGTTTTTTTTCATTGTAGAAGGCCACGTCCTACCACCCTGATGCAGCGAATAGTGAAATGCTGATGTGCCAACATAAAGGAGGAAGGCACTTAGGACACTGCACACAGCACTGGCAAACTGTTCTTGCAGGCAATTTGATTTGAAGCAATAACAACGGTGGCAATTCACAAGATAAGTGACTGCTGCCTGTATTATTCTACTTTATAAATATAAATGGATTAGAATTGCTTGAAATATAGGCATAGAACTGTGCTTCTTAAGGAGGCTCGTTGGCTCCCAGTCACACACCGTATAATTTATAAAATTTTACTGCTCTCTTTTAAAATCAAACTTTCCCATCTGCCCCTATTTCTGGACAAACTACTAATTCCTCAAAGTTCTCCCCGTACCTTACGATCTACGGACCAAAAACTCCTTTTCATCCCTTCCCTAAAAGAATCCTACTATACAAGGAAAACTAATTTTGCTATAACAGCCCTTACATTATGGAATTCTCTCCCTCAATTTCTTCGGGATGAAATTCATTTACCTAAATTCAAAACTAATCTTAAAACTTTCCTATTCAAGGATGCTTTTAACAAATCCTAATCTTTTATATCCACTTACTTACTCATCCTTGTCCCAAAAGCTCTCCTTTATTTCTGCGCATATCTCTTATACCATGCACCCTTGTCCTTCATGTTCTATCCCTTCCCTCTATCTCATTTCCTCTAATATTATGTAACTTTTTCCTTCCTTCCCATTTCTCCTCATGGTCATGTTTGTCAGTATATGTCTAATATGTTTTCGCTAATTTTTCCAACACACCAATAACTAGTTCTTACTCTCCTATTTTACATTTTTTTATTGTTAACCGGTCAGATATTTGTTTTATGATCGGGATATCAAAAATCAATAAACTTGAAACTTAAATGATATTCGAGTTTAATTGCATCCGTATTGAGATTAAAATCAACAGTGAGCAAGAAGGTTTTATGAAGCCTGTGAGGTTCTTACCCTATCTAGTCGTTAGCAAGATTCGTACTAGCTGAGGATGGGGATCTGAGGCTTTTTTTTCCTCCTTGTTAAAGTAGAGCACATGATACAAGATTGAACAGTATGTTTAATTTGTTATAAGAAGTGAGCAGGTAGGTTTATCACTTAATCCCCCATTGCCCCAAGTACATTAAATAGAGTATGTGCCCGCTGGGACACAGGAAAAAATGCTTAAGTCCCTGAACATAAACCACTTAGGACATAATGCTAAAAAAACAACTGATCTTAGAACTTTTGTGACTCCTTAGTATGATGATTTAAAAGTTTTCTTTTGCACAGTAATCAAAGGAATCATTTTTTTTGAAAGGCTATTAGATGTTGCCAGACCCTTTATCACTCTTCCTACGGAAACCTGAATACCCTCTCCAACATCATGACTACCTTCCTCTAATCTCCGTCCATAACAACAACATCAACAACCCCCCTGAATCCCTCCTGTCATTATTCATAACTTCACACCCACCACTGAACCACTTCAAAACAAATAACCCAGCTTCTGGCGCCTCTGACATCATCACTACCAGTCCTCTATTCCCCTAGACTTACCCCCACTCTTGCTGGTGGTCTCTCCCTGGTAGCATAGCTAGGAACAAGTTGGTTGCTCCTGCTCTTTTGGATGCCTGGGTTCAAAATGATACCTTTGACACCTAGCAGTTGTACCAAAGCATTATTTCTAAGAGTCAGAAGTGCCATTTTGACCTGGACATCTGTTGGACTATAGACATTAGACACCAGGGAGAGTTCCCAGTAAGAGCCAGAATGGATCTAGGAGGATTGGAAAAGGGTTTCCATGATGCTGTAGAGGGTTTGGGGGTGGGGTACTGGATATATCAGGAGGGGTTTGGGGAGGTAGGGTTTATGGAAAATGTAGGTAGAGCTTCAGGGGATATGTGGTTCATGAAGTTAGGCCAGGGGTTTGGGGACTGAAATGTTTTATGGAGTGGATTCAGAAGCATCTAGGATAATCTTGTGCTATCAGGGAGCAGATTGGGAGGGTTGGAATTGAGAGGGTTTTCTGTATATACCCCCCTCTTTTATTAAGGTGCGCTAACTGATTAGCGTGTGCTAATCAGTTACCGCAACTTAGTAAAAGAGGGTGTTAGTGTGCAATATCCTGCTACTATAATGTAGATTGCAAAATTGGCACCTGCAGATGTAATTGTCTGCATTTACACATGAAAACCCCTATAGGACCATGCTCCTTTTGTGCACATCTGTGTTGGTAAAAATGACTGTTGGCCTTCTTTGTGCCAGTAACACAGGCATATTCACCAGAGTCAATATAGGGATTTTACAAAAGGGCTGGCATTTGTCAGAGTGTTTTATAAAATACTGGGGAAATTAGGCACCTCCTGACCTAAATTCTTTAGTTCCTCACTCCATGACCAGTCTAAAATAGGCTTTTTGGTGTTCCCTTTTTGAAGAGCAGGCACTTTGCTTTCTAAGACAGACAGGTCACAAGGCTTTAGGCTGTCTTGACTGGATTATGAGCTCCATTATGTGCTTCAATCATGATAAAGAAAACTAGCTAACACTGGCTGTAACACTCTATTTATGTATTGTGGATAACAAAAATGAGTAGCAGACACTGTCCATGTGCTTATTGCTATCATAGATCTAAAACAGAGTTAAGCAAAGGTCAATATTAACTACACTTCTCCCTCCGTATTCGCTGTGATAGGGGATTAACAGAACCATAAATACAGAAAAACCGTGAATAACTTTTTCATGTTATTGGCTGTTTTCTATTAAAAACCATCGTGAATATGGTGAAGCCGTGAATAACATGTTGGGAAACCTTGCCTGTTCCTGAAGGAGAGGCAAAACACGGTGAAGAAAGTGCTGGGAATCAGCAATTTTTTTTCTGTAAATCATTGGAATCAGCGATTTCTCTACGCAAGCTGATATAATTTGGGGGAGGAGCCAGCAAGCTAAAAACTGTGAATAATCGAAACTGCGAATACGGTGGGAGAAGTGTACATAGATCAGTGCATTTGTATTACCAGGAAATTTGCATAAGATTATATATTTTGTGTGTGTGTGTGTGTGTGTGTGTGTGTGTGTGTAAAGGGCTTGGTTTGGTACCAACTGTTGCAGGTGCAAATGATAAACTGGTCCCCCTGCTATTGTTGTCAATAAAACTCCCTTACCCCTTCCCTTCCCTCAAAGTAAGGAGACCAAAGATAAAAAAGTAAATGAATAAAAAAAACCCAGTTCCTTCAGTGTTGCAAGCACAGCTAGATTCCTTTCTTCGGGGCACTAAGATGTTGTGATTGCCTTATATGATACACTACACATGGCAGGATTCCGTGACCTGAGAAACTATGGTGTACATGGCACAGCTGGGTGGCTTTACCTGAGACAGCAGGGTTGTGCTTTCCAATGTTGATTTCATGAGGTTGTTGATGGCCTGAAAGAATTTCTCTAGAGATTCCTGGAACTCTTTCTTTTCTTTCCCTTCATAGAGTCTGAAACATAAAAGGGTTATTAGAGCTCTTTTCTTTCACATTTCATCAGAAAGCATCTTTCCAACAAGCCATTTTACAAGCAAAACATTTAGTGAGACTGCTCTGAGGATTTTCATTGTTAGAATCTTTTGTGTAACCTGCAGCTTATAAATATGTGGCAGTGCCTTGGCCTCAGTTTAGCACTAGGGCCCGGATTCATTATATGGCGCCGATATCGGCAGCTGTCTAAAGAGTGGCCGCCGATTGCATGCCAATCACACGACAATGCCATACAGATAGTCTGAAATTTTGTGCTTAAACTCTTACCAGTGTTGGACCAGAGGGGCTTCTCTGGTCCAACACTGGCAAGAGTTTAAGCACAAAATTTCAGATTTGAAATGGAGAATTATAGCCTACATTAGAGTAGGGTGGGAGGATGGTAACTTTGTAGAACGTTTAAATTTTAAAGAACAAAAGTGGATTTTTTTGAGCAGCTCCATGTCATTCTTCGGGGCCTTGATTGGCTACGTATGAGATCATGACGTATACATTTCTCCAAAAAAAGCCGCGGCCATGTTTGCTGTAGACCTTTACTGAATAGCATTCATGGAACCGACATAACTAAGGTAACTTATGTTAAGCTATATTAAATAAGGCTATCCTTATAGATTTTAAGGGCTGTATCTATGGGATAGTCAAAAATTTTAAGGCTGGATACAGCTGAGCTATATTTATTTATTTATATTTACTGATATCTCTTCTTATTGCTAGGGGAAATACCTTGATAAAGCCCCCTGGGTGAAACATAGCCTATGTTGGATGAAGATCCCCTGCTATGCTTCCCAAAGAGATGAGTATTTGAATAATAATAATAATATCTTCCTAATGAAAACTAAAATAAATAATTAAAATAAAATAAAATAAAAATAGACCGATGAAGATTCTGGTGCTAGTGAATTTGTGTATGAAAACTGACACACAGTTTGCACCGCTGAGGTCTTTAAACGGGTTATTACCTGAATACCTAAGGTCTTTTTTGTCTATATGCTATTGTGATTAGAAAACCTTAGTAAAAATAAAATAGATTAGATTGTGTGTCTGATATATTTGTGCTCCTTTTTCTGGAGCCATATGGTAACCCTACATATAGAGAGTCACTCCTCTGAGAAAGATAGGCACCGTAAATGTAGGCAAGGGTTTTCAAGGCCTACATCTCTGGCACCTATCTTTGCCGTGAATCACGCCTTATGTAAGCGCTTTATGGTGCCTAATGCCACTTCCAGCGTTAGCCACACCCATAGGCCCCAGTAGGTGCCTCTGGAGACGTAATTCTGACGCCTTTTGTTTAGGCGCCGGTAAGCGCTTAAAATTTAATGTTAATTGTTGTTTCAAACGACATGTCCCAATTAACTTAGGCCCCAGTAGGGCGCCTCCCGGTGCCTAAGTTTAGAAGGCGTTTATTGAATTTCCCTCTTGATGTTTATGTTTATTCAACTAAAATCAGCAGATAATGAAAGGAACAAGTAGAAAAGACCGAACCATCCAGACAACAAGAGCACAGTCTTTCACCTTCCATCTAAGTGTGTTTTCCCCAAGATTAGAACACTGAACCTTTCCGACCTACTGGTCACAACTCCACACTACAAACCTCTCCAAAGAGAAATAAAAACTTTGTTATTCAGGAACTTTATCAAGACAAACTAATGCCTTAACTGACCAAATCAAAATAATCCCTGATCCTATATCTTTCCGATTAAGTAATAGACCTGTAATTTGTCCCTGCTATTTGTTCCTAATCCTGTAATTCACCTGGAAATGTCCAGAATACTTATTTTATAATCTGCCTAGAACCACAAGGTAAAGGCGGAATAAAAGTCGCTAATGTTATGAACACCTATTTGTAGATTAAAGGCCTGTTTAAAACAGGATTTAAGCAGCTCCTGAAATTTCTTATAATCAAGTTCTCTCCCATGAGAGATTGCTCCAAAGAGCTGGGGACAACCCAAAAAAGCCCTTTTTCTAGTGGTGCTCCTGAGTTTTCTAGTGGTGTTCCCATATAAGCTACCGTGATTTGAAACTCGCTGTATAAGAAGCAGGTATACTGAGTCAAGAAGTAAGGAAATTGAAGGGGTTATCTAAATGTCTTTCTTGTTTGCTTAATTTCCCTGGTTGTCACACACTTCTGGTATATTAAGACAACATTCCTCTCACATGAAATCTTAATAAAGAGCTTGGCAGAAGAGCTGCATATCATTATGAAACATTTTTCTTTAGTATCTCTCTTAGAAAACCAGCCCCATTACACAGAGAAACCAGCTCTAGGAAACCAGCTGCTTGGCAGTTGCAATGCAGAATGTGACACATTTTCACCTTTCCTTTTTTTTTTTCTTCTAATGATGGGGACAATTTAGAACTTTTCCGTTCCTTTTCTCTCATATTTCAATTCTCAGCTTCTCTTCTTATGCACTCACTCTTCCCACACAAAGAGCTGTCTAGAGTGTGAGACTGTTAATCCTGTGCCTCACTCTTGCACCTACAGGATAGGTAAGGGGTGACTGTTCAAATAGTAAGTGAATCTGCAGTACAGGAACTCTGGTGAGCATAAACATCAGGACTGGTGTTAGTGTGGCAAACAGGGCAGTTGCCCTGGTTCTCCATGCCACAGAGGGCCCTAACCCTGTCTCAAGCTGAAGGAGGTACAGCCTGCAGGTGGACTATAGGCTCCTCCCCATTTTCTATCCCGGGCCCCTTCATGTCTAATACTAAACCTAATTAACATACATATATGGAGGGCCATTTTTCATAGGACACCCAAATCTGGGTTTGGATGTTTTGCAGAAGACACACAAAAATCCAGTACCAAACAAGCCCATTTTCAAAACTGTAAAATGTCTATCTTGGTTTTTGGGTTTTTTTTTTCCAAAATGACCATTTTTCAGATATGCGTCTATCTTTTTGAAACTTTTCTGAAAAAAACACATTCAAAAGAAAAATGCACGAAACAAGTCATTGGGATGTAGGAGGACCAGCAGCTTCAGTAGATTGGCCACACAGACATCCCAGCAGAGCAGTAGGGAACCTTAGTGGGAACTACAATGAATTCTACATAAAAAGTCCCAGCAACACATCTTATTATAACTCCCTTATAGTGTTTAGTGAGCCCTCCAAAACCCACTAGACCCAACTGTACACCACAGCAATAATAATAATATAATAATAATATTTTATTTTGTATACCGCCATACCCAGGGAGTTCAAGGCGGTTCACAACAGATAGATGAATTACATACAGTGCGATTAGAAAAAGAGGAAACATATCAAAGCAATCGTAGGGTCAAACTCGTTTACAATAACAATTAAGGTGAGGGAAGGGCCAAATACGGGTACATACAGAGTGTGCTGTAGTAGGATACAATTAAGTTTAAGAGAGGGGGGGAACCAAGCATATTAGCTGGGAAAAAAAGGGGGGGGGGGCGGAAAAAGAGGAAGAGGAGAGGGGGGGGGAGATGGGGGAAGGGGGCGTTAAGGGATAGGTCTGTTGCAAAGAAGGGTTTGATCTGTTTTCTAAGGTGGAGAAGGGGAAACGTTATGGCGGAAGAGGGGAGCGTTAGGGATTTGGTCCGTTAAAAAGTAGAGTTTTGAGCTTTTTTCTGAAGGGGGGGTATGAAGAGCAGTCAAGTATGATTTGGGCGAGCCATGAATTTAGTTTGGCCGCTTGAAAAGAGAAGGTTCGTTCGAAGAATCTTTTAAGATGGCACGATTTCAGTGAGGGAAAAGCGAACAAAGTTGATCTGCGGGAGCTTTTCTTATTATAGTTCAGGTTGAAGTGGGGGTAAAGATAGGCTGGTGACATACCAGATACGGTTTTGTAGCAGATGCAAGAAAACTTAAATAGAACTCTGGATTCGAATGGCAGCCAGTGCAACTTGTTGTAGAAAGGGGATATGTGTTCCCATTTCTTCAGGCCAAAGATAAGGCGGATGGCAGTATTTTGGACCAGTCTCAGTTTCCTGGTGATTTTCTTGAAGGCGCCTAGATAAATGATGTTACAGTAGTCTAGGACACCAAGAATGGAAGATTGGACCAGCAGACGAAAGGAGGTGTCATCAAAGTATTTTTTAATGGTGCGGAGTTTCCAGAGTACCGAGATGCTTTTTTTAAACACTAGGTCAGTGTGTTTCTCCAGAGTGAGATGCTTGTCTAAAGTGACTCCTAATATTTTTAATGATTGTTCAATACAGTAGTCAAGTCCATTGATGGTTATCGTAGTTTCCTTAATTTTGTCGTTTGGGGATACTAAGAGGAGTTTAGTTTTTTCTGGGTTTAGCTTTAGTCTAAATGCTGACATCCAAAGTTCGATCTGATTTAGGGTGAAGGATAGCGAGTTTAGAAACTCTGAGGTAAAGTAAGAGAGCGGAATGATTATTGTGATGTCGTCAGCGTAGATGAAAAATTTGAGCTTTAAGCTTTGTAGGAGATTTCCTAGGGAGACAAGGTAGATGTTAAATAGGGTGGGGGACAGGGGGGAGCCTTGTGGGACTCCACAAGGGTTGTCCCAGCTGTAGGAGGTAGTATCGTCCTTGAACACCTTGTAGGTTCTTGTTGTCAGGAATCCATGGAACCAATTGAGAACATGACCTGAGATTCCAATAGAAGTCAGACAGTCTAGTAGAGTGTCGTGGTCAACCAAGTCAAATGCGCTACTTAGATCGAGTTGCAATATTAGAGCACAAGAGCCTTGGCTGAATAGTTGATGAAGGTAGTCGAGCAGGGAAGCTAAAATTGTTTCGGTACTGTGACCTGACCGGAAGCCGGATTGATTGTCGTGCAAGATATTGTGTTTTTCTAAGTATGTGGTGAGTTCGGTGTTTACTATCCCTTCTGCTATTTTGGTAACCAGGGGGATATTGGCGATAGGTCTAAAGTTGGAGGCCATGTTAGAAGGCTCTTTAGTATTTTTCTTAATTGGTGTAATCATAATGTGCCCTTGTTCTACTGGGAACTTCCCCGAGGATAGTAGAGAGTTGATCCAAGTCAGCATTTTGGCCTTAAAATGGACTGGGGCCGATTTCATGACATTAGGGGGGCAGGTGTCCAGTCTGCAGTAGGAGTTGGCATACTTATTGTAGTGTTTATTAAAAGTTTGCCAGTCTATGGGTGAGAATGTGTTCCAGTACAGGTCAGCTCTGGAATCGCCTGAGTCTAGTAGAATGGGGTAACACCAGTGGGGCTTGGTTGGGTCGGTAAGAGAGGATCTTAGTTTTTGTATTTTGGAGGTGAAGAAATCCGCCAAGCTGTTTGCTGTTAGAGTGGGCTCTTCGGGTGTGTTGATAAATGTTTCTATATTGTATAGATCATTTACCAGCTTAAAAAGCTTGTTGCTGTTGGTTGAGATGTCGCCAATTTTGAGGGCATAGAAGTTTTTGCGTTTTTCTTTGGATCGATTTTTGTAGGTTTTTACTTTTAATCTCCAGGCGGTTCTGTGCTCTTGCGTTCCTGATTTTAGCCAAAGCCTTTCCGATTTTCTTAGGTCTCTCTTTAGCATTAGCAGTTCTGTGTCAAACCAGCCCTCTAGGTTTTTAACTCTCTTTCTGCGGGTTTTGATGGGGGCCATTTTATTTAGGCTATTGGTGCTATCAGTAATCCAGGAGTTCATGAATTGATCGGTTTGTTTGTTTTGTTCTGATATGATCTCATAGTGAGACCAGAATTCTACAGGATTTATCTTACCTCTGCTGGTATGGAATTTTTTATTTCTTGTGTTTGGGATATAATTTGTTGGACTCATAGTTTTTAGTTGGCAATCAAGTTCAAAATTGCAGAGGCTATGATCCGACCATAGTGAGTCGGTCCAGTGTTCTTGTTTCCAGATTATTTTGGGGTGAGGTAGCTCTCGAGAAGAGAAAGAAACAAGATCTAGCTGATGGCCTTTTTGATGGGTTTTAACTGGGGGGGGTTTGAGGTACCCTAGTGAAGAGATGAGTGACCAGAGTTCTGTGGTTTCAGGTTGGTCTATTTTTTCAAGGTGGATATTAATATCTCCACATAGTAGGTTGTAAGGGCAAGATAGAGAGTTAGTTAGTAAGAATTCGAAGAAGTCATCCTTGGCAAGGTTCCATTTTTTTGGTGGAACATAAAACAGAGTTGTTGTTAAAGCAGCTGTTAGGGATTTGGATGATAGTGAGACTGAAAGAATTTCGAGGTTGGGAGTGGATTTTGAGTTTAGAATAGAGCAGTGTAGGTTGTCTTTAAAAATTATGGCTAGGCCTCCCCCCC
This sequence comes from Geotrypetes seraphini, assembly GCF_902459505.1. Taxonomy (NCBI): domain Eukaryota; kingdom Metazoa; phylum Chordata; class Amphibia; order Gymnophiona; family Dermophiidae; genus Geotrypetes; species Geotrypetes seraphini. The sequence continues at coordinate 303,965,230 of NC_047084.1, read as the reverse complement.
TACCCCAGGTCCTAGCTAGCGATAAAATTTTGAAGCCTGGGGGAAGGCAGTCTTGGATAATAATATCGTTGTCGGATAATAGCCATGTTTCTGTAAATAGGGCGAAGTCAGGGTTGGTTTCTTTCAGCCAGTCCTTAATTAGTATGGACTTGTTCCTCATGGATCTTATATTTAAGTAGGAGCCATGTAGGTTTTGGTAGTTGGTCGGATCGATTGGACAGATGTGGGAGTAAGTTAGTTTTTTTAGTGATCGTTGTTTTTTTATGTGTTGTTTGGACGGTCTGCGTAGTGGTGGCAGAATTGGTATTGGGAAGGGGCCTGCTTCAGAGTAGTCATATAATGTGCGGTGAGAGATAGTGGGTGTTTTAGATTTTACCGGACGGAATGAGGGGTTAAGGACAGGGATAGGGGTTGGGGTAAGTGAGTTGATTAGGCAAATTCTGAACCAGATCAGGTAGAGTAGAAAAAGTGGTAAGCAGATGGGGCAGGCCATGATACAGATCTATCTGTGGGGAGAATGGGGTAAAAAGGCTGAGGTTGTGATTGGGAGGAGGAAACACAGTCCAGCCAAAGGAGGGATTGGGATGACTGGAGAGCAGGCCAGCCGAGGGAGGATTGATGGCTGGGGGTAAAATGGAAGAGACAAAAGGGACTGGCAAAGGGAGTTTACTTATCGTCTAGAGGTTCTGTCTGTGAAGACCTTCCAATTTGGTAGGAGGCCTTCTCTGCAGACCCTTCACAGTCTCTTCACCGTCGCTTGGTCCCAAGAGGCGCGCACTTGGGACCAGGGTTGGTCACTGTCTCTCGCTCAGTGAAGATGGGAGGTTATTCTTTCCTAGAACCGATCTGTTGGAGGTCTGTTCGTCCAGGCGCTTCACCAAGGCGCGTGCTAAAGCGTGGCGGCACACCGTCAGTGCGACCTGTTTTAAGGTTGGCGATCCCTTACAGGTTCGGGAGGGAGGCAGAGCAGTGCTCCCACGCTCCTCTCCCCTTGGAGACAGACGAGGGGTCCGGCGGCCAGCAGGCAACAGTGCTGGGGCCGAAGAAAAAGGCTGGCCTTTGTCGGTGCGACCTGTTTTAAGGTCGGCGATCCCTTGCAGGTTCGGGAGGGGGGCGGAGCAGTGCTCCCACGCTCCTCTCCCCTTGGAGACAGACGAGGGCTCCGGCGGCCAGCAGGCAACAGTGCTGGGGCCGAAGAAAAAGGCTGGCCTTTGTCGGTGCGACCTGTTTTAAGGTCGGTGATCCCTTGCAGGTTCGGGAGGGGGGCGGAGCAGTGCTCCCACGCTCCTCTCCCCTTGGAGACAGACGAGGGCTCTGGCGGCCAGCAGGCAACAGTGCTGGGGCTGAAGAAAAAGGCTGGCCTTTGTCGGTGCGACCTGTTTTAAGGTCGGCGATCCCTTGCAGGTTCGGGAGGGGGGCGGAGCAGTGCTCCCACGCTCCTCTCCCCTTGGAGACAGACGAGGGCTCCGGCGGCCAGCAGGCAACAGTGCTGGGGCCGAAGAAAAAGGCTGGCCTTTGTCGGTGCGACCTGTTTTAAGGTCGGCGATCCCTTGTCTGAAGGTGTCACCTATATGTATGAACAGGATGATTTGGGTGGTTTTTGGAAGGTTCACATAATTTACCATAAATGTAGTAGTTAGGGTGGGATATTGGCCAGAACTTCATCTCTATGGTTGACTACACCGCCTTGCTTCTCTACTAGGACTCACCGTGACATCTGAAGCTATCATTCAGGGAGGTATGTACTGTTTCATTCACATATGTATCTTTGGGATTGGGAGGGGGTCAATGACTACTGGGGGGTCATGTTTGAATCCCTCCAGTGGCCATCTATTCAATTAGGGCACCTTTTTGGTATTTATCATTATTAAAACGGTGGCAAGACAAATGTGCGCAGTCAAATATGCCCAGACATTTCAGAGCAGGACAATTGCGCATGAGACAATTGCGCGCAGGACTCCGCGTGCATTTGTCTTGCACGCTATTGTCTAGCACAATAGACTGCGCGCATGTGTCCGCATGCATTTGTCTTGTGCGCTACTGGCTTGCGCGATATAGACCTGCGCACATGTATCCTGCGCTTCATTGTCTTGCCTCAAATGTCTGTGCATATTTGACTGCGTGCATTTGTCTTGTGCGCATTTGACTATGAACCAAATTGTGCCCTGAACATATTCTTAAATGTTTAATTATGGCAGAAGACCTACCAAGTTATAAGCCCTCCCTAGTTCTGCCCACACCCCACATCACCTTGAGTTTTAGATGAACTACTGATCAACAGCATAAATATACATCTAGAAAATAGGTTTCAAAAAATAGAGAATTGGAAGGGTTTGGCAAGAAAAGCGTCCATAAGAACATAAGTAGTGCCTCTGCTGGGTCAGACCACAGGTCCATCACGCCCAGCAGTCCACTCCCGCGGTGGCCCAACAGGTCATGACCTGTCTGAATCATCCCTTGGTTTCTCATCGAAGTCCTATCTTCCCATCCAATTCTTGACCCTTTGTCCCCGCACCCCTTTCAGTACCCTACGATCCCTTTGTCCCTCAGGAATCCGTCCAATCCCTGTTTGAATCCCTGTACTGTATTCTGCCTGATCACTTCCTCCGGGAGCGCATTCCATGTGTCCACGACCCTTTGGGTGAAGAAAAACTTCCTTGCATTTGTCTTGAACCTATCCCCCTTCAGTTTCTCCGAGTGCCCCCTCGTACCCGTTGTCCCTCTCAGTCTGAAGAACCTGTCCCTATCCACCCTCTCTATGCCTCTCAGGATTTTGAAGGTCTCTATCATATCTCCCCTGAGCCTCCTCTTTTCCAGAGAGAAGAGACCCAGCTTATCCAGCCTCTCGGCGTATGGGCAGTTTTCCAGCCCTCTTACCAGCTTCGTTGCTCTCCTTTGGACTCTCTCAAGTACCGCCATGTCCTTCTTGAGGTGCGGCGACCAATACTGAACGCAGTATTCCAGATGCGGGCGCACCATCGCCCGATATAGTGGCATGATGACTTCCCGCGTCCTGGTTGTGATACCCTTCTTTATGATGCCCAGCATCCTGTTGGCTTTTTTCGCCGCTGCTGCATACTGTGCGGATGGCTTCATCTGCCCCTTTATGCCATTCCTTGGAAGTTTTTCTCTTTTGAAATGAGTCCCTTAATGATGTCTCCAAATGGAAGCTATTCACCATCAATAAATAATTATTTTTGAAAGGAGGAATTCTCAGTGAGCATGAATAGTCTATAAACACTCTAAGGAGCCAAATGGAGCAAGCCTTTACATTTAGACCAGTGTGCCGTGGCGAGATTCCTGGTGTGCAGCTAGACGCTGTCGAGGAGGAGAGGCACCGGTTGATAGCAGGTCAGTGGTATCTGCAGGCTGCCTGGGAAGTTGCTGAGTTGGTCAAGGTCCAAAAAGGTCCTGAAAACCTTTATCCAATTAAGACTGGTGCTTGATCCAGGTGAGGTTCTCTGCTGTTACCTTCCCAGTTTTGAGGAGTGCATCCAGACCTTACCACAGTAGCATATACCAATTCTAAAACTACCGTAGGACACCTGAGTGCACTCCGCAGTACTGGAATCTAACCTGTAGTAAGCGCATATTAGTGCTTATTGAAGATTAGCAAAAGGGTCCCTATGGGAGCAAGTTAAAGGCTGTGAAACATTTGTGAATATTGCATTCTAATTATCTTCTCCAAGCAGCTTGACACAAATCATGACTGGCAGGAGACAGGAAAAATAAGAAGCAGTCGTATGCCCTCCCATCTTCTCCTCACACACACACACACATACATAATTCTCCTACATACAGTGAAGGTCAAAAAGCTGGGGTTATTTTAATGTAATTTTGATCCCTAATGTGATTTGTGATATATCAGTGTAAGTCACATTAGGTATTTGCATAGTAATGAGAAGTAAAACATGTATATGCATATGTTGTATTTCATTACTTCCTAACCCAGGGGTATCCAACCTTTTGGCTTCCCTGGGCCGCACTGGCCGAAAAAACTATTTCTGGGGCTGCACAAACACGCAAATGCTGCAGCAAGACAGAGGAAGGAGCCGGTAAGATGGAAAACACCTGGGGGCAGCAGAGGAAAACACTGCATCGCCCTCAACTGGGGCCGCACAAAATACTTCACGGGGCCGCATGCGGCCCTCGGGCCACAGGTTGGGCACCCCTGTCCTAACCCTGTGGTAACTTAAATATCTCCACAGTATTTTTGATCAAAGAGAGTTAGGGCTGTCTAAGTCTTATTAAGGCCCAAAGAACATGACTTAAAGCCCTAACTCTGCTTGATTAATTCCTTCTTTAGCCACATATGGCGGAAAAATTTGCCTACAAATGTACTACAGCGAGGTTAGGGAATTACTTGGCGATGACAGAGAATCACCCAGAGTGCTCATTTTAATATTAATGACCTTGTTGTACTACATTTGCATGGCGGAGTCGGAGATAGCTAGGAAGCTCGGAAAAGAACATAGTGAGCCATTCTAATAATTGGCCAGTAAAATACTGCCCCACTGCTCCAGCTGGAGCAGGTTCAGCGACCGCGTTAAAGGCACGTTAAATTTTAAGAATCTTCCCCTAAGACTGGCACTGGGCAGTCTGGCATGGTCTGTGTCCTGTATGGCAAATTGATTTAGGAAGGACTAGAGAGGTCTTTGATGGAAACTCCAGTAATTGGGGATGGGCGGACAGCGCCAGTCAAACGCTTTACAATCTGTGTCCCAGAAATGTCAAAGAAATACAATTTAATCATGAATTAGGGGAGTGTGTGGCACAGTGGTTAGAGCTACAGCCTCAGCACCATGAGGTTGTGGGTTCAAAGCCTGTGCTGCTCCTTGTGACCCTGGACAAGTCACTTAATCCCCCATTGCCCCAGGTATATTAGATAGACTGTGAATCCACCGGGGCAGACAGGGAAAAATGCTTTGAGTACCTGAATGTAAGCCACTTAGACTATAAGTGGTATATAAATGCTTAAATAAATAAATTAATAATGCTTATGACTATTGGGCAGACTGGATGGACCATTCAGGTCCTTTATCTGCTGTCATTTACTATGTTGATTCCCCATCAGTAATGCTGAGATGCAGGTAAAACAATGCTCATCACCAGCAGCAAGGAAGACATGCTGTATCTACTGGAAAAGTCATACCATGGGATTAGAATGGATCATGAACACGAAAAATGATGATGCTCTTGAACTTGAAGGCAATAGAATAGAAGTTGTAAAGGGTTTCAATCTCCTGGGCTCCTTCATAAACAAAGAAGCCACTAGCAGGGAACCTAGACCCCCCCCCCCCCCCCAGCACCCTCAACATTATATTAAGTACACTAACATAGCATCTATCCCACCAATCTTCCTCCTTCAATTTAAGCAACCATCCAGTCTGTAATTCCCAAGCAAATGTATCCCACATGTATGCTGAACTAATTTCTCTCTGTGAATATTAATTTATGATGAACAAACTGTGTTATATGAATGTCACTGCAACCCGTTTTGTCTAATTATTATGTAACTAGTTTGTCTAATTATTATGTATGTTACCTTGTAACCCATTCTGAGCTCTCTGAGGAGGATGGGATATACAGTACACAAATTAAATAAATAAATCATTTAATTAATAACATAAATAAACATTTTCAGCAAATGCTATTTCATAAGAGCAAGCACATATGCTTTGTAGGAATGGAGCATGGGAGTGGCACACACTTACACGCATTGATTATAAAATATTAAAATTTATGCATATACTTCCACAATCTAGGTGCAAGCATTTGCAGCTGCTCTATGGCTTGTGAAAGTGCTTGTGGTGAAAATATCGGTGCATATTGACTTATTATGCAAGAATTCTATAAAGAAAAGTGGGCACCTAGTTTTCCTTATAGATTATGTTCCAAATAGGTGCATTCCTAGTGCTTAAAATAGGCTTCATTTTATCGAATTACCCTCCATGGGGGTAGAGAGAACGAGAAATAAAGGGAGGTGGAAGGGTGGGAGATGAAAAGTGAGAAAGGAGAAGTGAAAGAGAGTCTGTGTGAAATATGGAGAAAGAGAGATGCTGAGACAAGAGGCAATGGCAGGGGATACTGAAAGGACAATTTTGAACATCTCACTCATTGGCAGGTCAACGTTTTGAGAGCTATTAAGAGGCGATTCTCCACCCCAGCTGAGTAGGAGCAGCAGATGCATCTCAGTTCATGTTAATATCATAAATTCTACTATTTGTTTATTCAAAGTCGAGATAAAAACAGTATGTTAGCAGACACAGGGGTCGATGCAGAAAGCTACCACAAGCCTTGCTGCATGGATACTGTGAGGTATATACTAACGAACAAAGCAGGACAGGGATGAGCACGGGTGGAAGAGAAGGGTGCCACTAGATTCCAAGAAATTTAGGGGGGAGGTGGAGTTTAGTCATGGGAATGGTGGGGTAACGGGTAGGGTTACCTTTTGAGGACATGTCCGGGGGTCCAGAGGGCTTTTTGAAACCCGGCATTTTGTGATTTAATCGCGTGGCATCCGCGCATGTGTGGACTTCCTCCCTGCATGACAAGAGCAGGTGGGTGGGGGGGGGGGCTAGGGCAGGACTGGGGAGTTACAGGACAGGGATGGGCAAAACTGGGCGGGCCTGGGGGCAGGCCTAGGGGTCCAGATTTTCCGATTGGAAAATCTGGCAACCCTTGTAATGGGTGATGTGTGCCCTAGACACCAGGGATGTTTGGGGGCTTGGGATAGGATGAGAGAAGAGAAATTCTGTGTCATGCTTGCCTGCAGCATTTTTTTATGTCACCCTTCCTGTCAGTGGCAGAGCCAATCACCACTCGAGCACTGACAGGAAAGGTGACATTTATCAATGAGCTGTGCATTACTGCTGCAGTTTTTATGTGGCAGTAATTTACATGCTAGTTTATTATATGTATTATGCTGCGGTATTTTTTGTGTGCTGTGCGAAAGAACTGCAGCTCTACCACAAGGCTTGCTGCATGTGTCTCACAGTCACCTCACTGCATTTGTCAGTCAATAGTCAACCTTGAAACTTAAATCTATTTTAGCTGATGACACTTGATGGCAAAATACCAGTATGACAGAAAAGAAATTCCTTGGGCAGTCCTTTAAGAAGCTCTTACACTCCCATATATTCTGAAAAGCATCATAATCGCACTTACTGAGAAAAGAGGTGCCTGGAGCGGACGATGAATTTGAAGAGATATTCCAGGGCCTTGAATGTTCTCAGAAGAGGGTCACATGGTTCCCCACGGCTAGCTATCGCCACATAATTTGTCAGCACCGTAGTGAGCTTCCTGTAAATGAAAGACCAAGAGAAATGGACGGTTAAGAGGTTGTGGGCAACACAAGAATTCTTCATAAATATATAAGACCTTGTATCATAGTGTACCACACATTGCTTATCTTGTGTTTTCTTATTGTTAAATGTATGGAGGAACATTTTTGATAGGACGTCTAAGTCTGAGTTTGGACGATCTTCAGAAAGATGTCCAAAAATCCAATAGAGAGAATGTACATTCTCAAAAGAGCAAGACATCTATCTTTTTTTTTAAAAGATCTATCTAGATGTTTTGGTCCTTAGTACATCTATTTTTTTTTTTTGGGCCGTTCTCTAATATAAAGATGTCCACATTAAAAACACACAAAAGCCAGTTTTTCGTACATACTAGCAGCCAGCATTCTTAGCAAACTGTTCACAAAGAGCTAAGCACAGGAGAGGGGCTCTCTAGGGAGTACTGCAGTGAACGTCACATTTCAAAGTCCCAGGTACACACATCACAATAACCTGCTTATGTTGTATGGTGAGCTCTCCAAAACCCACCCAAAACTTACTGTACCCACCTGTACACCACAACAATAGTCCTTATGCCTTCAAGTATCATCTTTATGTAGCTACAGTAGGTTTTGGGTGGGTTATAGTGACGTGTATCTGGGACTTTTTTTTTTGTTTGTTTGTTTGTTTGTTTTTTTTTTCCCCAGTTCAATATTTTTATTAAGCTTTATGAAAAGATACAGTCCAAAAATGCATTCAGATACATGTACGACACCGGGATCTCGAAACTAATAACACTTAGTGTAACACAGCAGTAACTACAATCAATTGTAATTGGGTTTGAAACCTTCTAAGAGATCCAAAGTACTTGGACTGCTTATAAGAAAACAGAAAGAAAGAAGGAAGGAGAGAAAAGAGAAAGGAAAGAGAAGGAGAGAAAGAGAGAGAGAAAGAGAAAGAGAGAAAGACAGGAGTGTCTATGAAACAGAACTAACATAGGAGTCTAAGAATTTCCAAGGTGAGTTGCATAGTGTCATGTTCATGGATAGTCGAGCAATATTTTTCTTCTCATAACATATGATTCAAATTTATGATACATGCACAAAGATTTCCACCAAAAAGTATAATCCAATGATGAAGAGGATTTCCAATTCTTCAATATATGCATAAGGGCAGTCACAAACATAGTGTCAATAAGTTTAGGAGGACAATTCGAAAGAACAAAGCAGGGGTGCTGAGATCTGAGAATTATAATATCCAAGGAAAGTTCATCCGAACAGTTAGTAACATGCTTTATAGTGTCCCAAATGCGAGACCAGAAGGAGCGAACTGGAGTACAGTGGAAGAGCATATGATCAAGGGTTCCGGCCTCCTTCATACAATTCCAGCATACAGAGTTTTGTTTAAGGTTGGCTTTCCACATCCGAAAAGGAGTCCATACCGCATTCCACATGACGAAGAACATTGACTGTGAAACTCTGGAAGATAAGAGAGGACGATTTGTCGAGGACCAAAAAAGATCCCAGTCAACATCAGTAAGAGGGGTTGTTAGTATGGATTCCCAGTGTTTCATGGAATGAGGAGAAAAGATAAAGGAGTTGTCCCTTAGTATGCTGTAAAATAAAGAGATTGCTTTGCCCTTTGATATAGCCAGAAAAGACCAATGGCGTATAGTGTGAATGGATAACTCAAAGTCAAATCGTAGGGACTGAGAGGATATTGCTTCAGTGAGGGAAAGCCATTGAGAAAATGTGGAAGGAGGTAGTGAGTATGTAGAGCAGAGTGTGTTGAAAGGAACAATAGAGGTCTGAGTAGTTATTTGATGAGGAAACCATAGCCCAGCCTGCTGCCATCTTTTCCATGAAAGTGACTTTCCGTTGTGTTGGAGTTTGGGGTTGTTCCAAATAGACACAAATGGGCTATCTTTGATTGAAATTTCTGCTATCGCATCTAATAGATGAAGGGCATGCTGCGTCGCACTCAACAGAGAGTATCTTCTCAAATGTCTAGGGATTGGAATTGTTGCCATACAAGAGACATGTAGTATCTGGGACTTTTAAATGTGAAATTTACTGCAGTACCCCCTAAATAGTGCCCCTCTTTTCTTTTCTGCTGGTTTCAGCTATCTGTGTCTGAAGCTGGTGCTGAAAAGTTCTCAGCCCAACCGAGAAGAGAATGACGTGGATATGGTTCAATCAATGATCTGAAACAATGTCAAAAATATAAAATTTTGTTCTTGCAAATTGGCACTTAAGGAAATAAGATAACACTCTTTTCAGCTACAGTGGCAAAATAACGCTCAGAATTTAGGAAGTTGGTTGGTTGAGCTGAGAACTTTTCAGCACCCCCTCATAATATAGGCTAGAAAGTACTGGGGTTTGATTTGGGTTTTTTTTTCCAGATCTCTGGATGGTGGGAGGAAGTAAGTGACCACTGGGGGAGTAAAGGGGGGAGGGATCATACTTTAATTCCTCCAGGGATCAGTTTGGGCACCTTTTTAGTATTTAGATGCTTTTAATACAGGTCTAGCTCCAAATGTCTAAAAAAAAGCCCTTGATATTTCGTTAAACGTTTGATTATTGTATCAGGTGAATGTCCCGGCTCTCCTACAGCATACCTCATAACGTTTAACCCAGTGGCATTCTCTGCCTCTCTCGCTGGGTGGTCGAATTGCCCTATTTCCAAAATGGCTCAATTACTTCCCCTGTGGTTGAGAGGCAGCGATTGGCGGTGCCTTCGGCGTATGTTTACTAAATATTGTTGGGCAGGCCGCAAGCCCAAAATGCAGTTTGAGAGGTTGTTGGGTTCTGGTGTGAGCGGGGGTATGGGCCTCCCTGATATCCATGCTTATAATTTGGCCTGCCAACTACGACCCCTTCGGGACTGGATTTTTAGGACTGATATTTTTACCCCATTTCTTTTTGAACAGTCTCTCCTTCATCCGTGTCATCTGACCTATCTGCTGCATGCTCCATTGTCTAAACTTTCCATCTTGGCATGCACCAGTGTGTTGCTAAAACCGTTACGTCTAACCTGGTGTAAGTTAACGGAGGTGTTCCATTATAATCCCTAGGCCACTGATGTGTTGCCGCTGCAAGGAAATTTAGAGTTCCCGCCGGGATTAACCTCCATGGTTTCTCGGGACTGGAGCACTCAAGGGATTCTGTTGTTAGCGCAGGTTTTGGATGAGGGGGGCAAGCTTTTATCTTATCCTCGGCTGTTGGATATTGTTACAGAGACCCCGGGGGCTTATTATGGGTGACTGGGTAAGATTGTTCTAACGTCCAGCACCTGTGAGCACTTGAAGTCTTTTTCTCCCTGTTGTATGATTCTGAGTGTAGCATTGGAACAAGTTAAGTACAGCTGGTGATATTTGTTTCAACAATTGGCCTTACTTTTTTTGTATTGGGTAGTCTTTGTTTGACTTACATTGTTCAGGGGACTGTGTACTAACCTAAACAAAAAAAAATGAACAATGGTGCACATGATATGGGAAATGAAATGAAATGCATTGCCCATCACTAGTGACAAGTCTGTGTCTTTATATAGCTGTGAGCTGGGAAAGGTATAGGGCATATTCTGAAGTAGCTGACAGCGCTGGATGTACACAGAGATGACAGGGGTGAACCACCCCAAAGAGTAAAATTTACCACCACAAAGAATGATATTGAAGGCCAAAAAGTGAAATTTTTTCAGACGGTACATCCAAGGTATAATGCTAGAATGATTTAAGCGTAGCATTGATTTGCAAATGAATCGAGGCAGCATTAAATGATATTGACTTTTCTTTGGAGCCTCTGAAACATAACATAAGACAACACTTTATATTTATTCTGCAAAATCTTCCAGTTCTATGCATGTATCAAAATAAGAAAAACTGCACAAACACAGTGAGCTACAAAATCGTAATCAATATAACAAAACACATCAATCGGCCATCATTACTTCCCAAGAAATTTTTGAAACAGATAAGTCTTCAGTAACTTTCTAAAATAAAAATAAGAAACTGAGGTAAGTATTAATGGGCAAAATTCAGATTCCCAGCTAGCAGCCTGATAAGAAAGTAGCCACCCTTGATATGTCTTGTAAACACAGCCTTTGGGTGAAGGAAATGTAAAAAAGATCAAATTACGCTGTGAACATACAGGAGTTAAAAAAAAAAAAAAAATGATCTATTAGATAATTTGGTAGCAAAAAGAAACAAATTTAAAAATAACCCGTGCTTCCACTGGGAGCCAGTGTAATTTGCAAAGGCTTTACTTGTTTAATTCTGCCCAAATTAAAAATTAACCCACACCCCCTTTTACAAAACTACGATAGCAGGTTTTAGCACAGGCCAATGTGCTGAATGCTCTGTACTGCTCCTGACACTCATAGAGTTCCTATTAGCGTCGGGAGCAGCAGACAGCATTCACCACGCCGGCCAACTGTGTTCTGAATCAAAGTGAGTCTTTTAAAACGCTTCTTACAACCTGCTAGATAGACTATATTGCAATTGTCAAGTGCAGACAGTACCAAAGACTGCACCAAAAGATGAAAAGCTGATCATTCAAAACAACTCCGAATGTAGATAGCTGGGTGGCTGGTGGGCGTGAAGATTGTGTGGTCACTTGCCTGCCTGGCATAAACATTCTACATGACATAGATAGCAGTGTGGAATCCATATGGATAGAAATTCCATGTGTGAAGGGAAGGAATATAAAAGTAAAGTTATACTACCGTCCCCCAGGAAAAAATGAGCAGACAGATTTAGAAATGTTTTCAGAAATTAGGAAAGCAGGCATATTGGGCAACAGTACAATAATTGGTGAGTTCAATTATGCCAACGTTGACTGGTTAAATGTTACATCAGGGAGTGCTAGGGAGGTAAAATTTCTAGATGTCATAAATGACTGCTTCTTGGAGCAACTGGTCCAGGAACTGGCAAGAGGGGGAGCTATTTTAGATTTGGTCCTTAGTGGAATGGAAGGCATACTACAGGAGTCAATTGTGTTGGATCCGATGGGAAACAGTGATCATAATATGATCAAATTTAAGCTGATACCTGGAGTGATGTCGCAAAAGAAATCTATTGTAAAGGAATTTAATTATTGAAAGGGTAACTATGATAAAATGAGGAAAATGGTTAAAAAGAAGCTAAAAGGAGCAGTTGCAAAGGTTAGGACTGTAAACCAGGCATGGATGTTATTTAAATATATCATCATGGAAGCTTAGACCATATGTATTCCACATATTAACAAAAGTGGAAACTAAACTAAACTAAGCCTTAGGTTTATATACCGCAAAACGAGAGCTGGCATGGTTAAAAGGTGAGGTGAAAGAGGCTATTAGAGTCATAAAAACATCCTTTAAAGAATGGAAAAAAGATTTGAATGAAGAAAATAAGAAGAGATATAAGCACTGTCAAGTTAGATGCAAAGCATTGATAAACAAAGCTAAGAAAGAATATGGAATGAAACTTGCTAAAGAGGCAAAAACTCATAACAATTTTTATAGGTATATCAGAAGCAGAAAACCTGCGAGGGAATCCATGGAACTGTTGGATGATCAAGGAGCAAAAGGGGCACTTAGGTAGGATAAGCCTATAGGGGAGAAACTGAATGAATTATTTGCTTTAGTCATTACAGAAGATGTAAGAGATCTACCTGAACCGGACATGGTTTTCAAAGATGATGATGCAGAGGAACTGAAAGAAATCTTGTTGAATCTGGAAGACGTGCCAAGCCAAATCAAGCAAAACAGCTTCACACATGAAAAGACAAACAGCGGAGATGTACCAAGATCCAGGTGTGTAACTTTATTTCAAAACTTTATAAATGCGATGGCTTGACACACGTGTTTCAGCCTATAAGGCCTGCCTCAGGAGCCTTGTCAGTTACCTTCGTCACTATGTAATGTAGCACACATCAAAATCACTTATAATGAACGCTTTTTGCTATGCCAAATCAACAAATTAAAAAGTGATAAATCACCTGGACTGGATGGTATACATCCCAGGGAACTAAAAGAACTCAAACATAAAATTACTGACCTGCTGTTAATAATCTGTAACCTATCGCTAAAATCGTATGTAGAAGATTGGAGGGTGGCCAATGTTACGCCGATTTTTTAAAATGATTCCAGTGGATATCTGGGAAATTACAGACCAGTAAGCCTGACTTCAGTGCCAGGCAAAATGGTGGAAACAATAATAAAAAATAAAATTTTGGAACATGTAGACAAACATGATTTAATGAGACAGAGTCAGCATGGGTTCAGCCACGAGAGATCTTGCCTCATCAATTTTCTGGACTTCTTTGATGGTGTGAATAAACATGTGGATAAAGGAGAGCAGGTTGATGTAGTGTATCTAGATTTCCAGAAAGCTTCTGGCAAAGTTCCTCATGAGAGGCTCCTGATAAAATTAAAGAGTCATGAGATAGGTGGCAAAGTTCAGTTGTTGATTACGAATTGGTTATCGGATAGAAAACAGGAGGTAGGGATAAATGGTCATTTTTCTCAATGGAGGAGAGTAAACAGTGGAGTGCCACAGGGATCTGTACTGGGACCGGTGCTATTTAACTTATTTGCTCACATTTGACCTTCATTTCCTCCTCAGTTAGAGGATGTAAACTAAAAAACCACCATCAACACCTTCTCTCACATCAGGCAGCATTATGGGGTAAAGATCTAGAACAATTGCTCTCGCCCACTACTTATGAGGAATTCAGAAAGCGCCTAAAAACATATCTGTTCCTGAAATATCTAGACAGTTGACCCGTACATCTCTTTCCCCTCAATAACGGTTCCCTTGACCTCTTAACCACTTTCTCTCACCTCCTTTAAGTTCAATCAATTTGTACCTTTTTTAATCTTATGTAAACTGCATAGAACTTCACGGTCCTGCGGTATATAAACTGTTATTATTATTATTATCATTATTATTAAACTGTTCAAAGTTGTTAAAATGCATGCAGATTGTGAAAAATTGTAGGCAGACCTTAGGAAACTAGAAGTCTGGGCATCCAAGTAGCAGATGAAATTTAATGTGGACAAATGCAAAGTGATGCACATTGGGAAGAATAACTCAAATAATACTTGCCAGATGCTATGGTCCACCTTGAGGGTTAGCGTCCAAGAAAATGACCTGGGTATCATTGTGGACAATACGATGAAACCTTCCACCCAGTGTGCGGTGGCGGCCAATAAAACAAAAAAGATGCTAGGAATTATTAAAAAAGGAATAGTTAACAAGATTAAGAATGTTATGCCTCACCTGGAGTATTGCATTCAATTCTGGTCTCCTTATCTCAAGAAATATATAGCGGCACTAGAAAAGATTCAAAGAAGAGTGACCAAGATGTTAAAGGGGATGGAACTCCTCTTGTATGAGGAAAGACTAAAACGGTTAGGGCTCTTCAGCTTGGAAAAGAGACAGCTGAGGGGAGCTATGATTGAAGTCTACAAAATCCTGAGTGGAGTAGAACAGGTACAAGTAGATCAATTTTTTTACTACATGAGAAATTACAAAGACTAGGGGACACTTGCTGAAGTTACAGGAAAATACTTTTAAAATCAATAGGAGGAAATATTTTTTCACTCAGAGAATAGTTAAGCTCTGGAATGCACTGCCAGAGGTTGTGTCAAGAGCGGAGAGCGGAAAGCGTAACTGGTTTTAAGAAAGGTTTAGACAATTTCCTGGAGGAAAAGTCCATAGTCTGTTATAGAGAATGACATGGAGGAAGCCACTGTTTTCCCTGGATCGGTAGCATGGAATGTTGCTACTCCTTGGGCTTTGGCCAGATACTAGTGATCTCCATTGGCCACCGTGAGGAAGGGCAACTGGGCTTGATGGACCATTGGTCTGACCCAGTAAGGCTATTCTTATGTTCTTCTTTTGTTCTTATGGAATGTAAGTTCCTTAGAATATAAAAGCATTTACGAACCACAGCATTCACTTGATTTTACTTTGCTAGATTTCAATCTAAAAATATCCCCAAAAGTTTCAAAACAGGTTGTATCGTATATACAGTACCATTAAAATGAAGAGAATCTTGGGTAAGTTTAGATCAGGGATCTCACAGTTCCTCCTTGAGGGCCGCAATCCAGTCGGGTTTTCAGGATTTCCCCAATGAATATGCATGAGATCTATGTGCATGCACTGCTTTCAATGCATATTCATTGGGGAAATCCTGAAAACCCGACTGGATTGCGGCCCTCAAGGAGGGACTTTGAGATCCCTGGTTTAGATGGAGTTGTAAAGAAAAAATTAGTTTTTTGAGACTTGAGTTTTAAATTAAAAGATGGCATCCAATTCTCTATCGTCAATCTCACTAAAGCAATCTGATTGATATTGTTTGATGGTACTGAATCCAATGACAAGACAACCATAATGTCATCTGCATAACTATTTAATTAAATATACATAGTAGAAAATTTTGTTCCCAAGGAGAATAGATAAATATTAAAGAGCAAGATAAAGTGGGGAACAATCTAGATAAATGTTTTGAGGGAAAACTGTCTGAACATTGTCTTCTACATCACAGTTCTTCAACCGCCGGTCCGCAAAAAAATCTTGCCGGTCCGCGAAGGATTCGGTCCCCGCCGCAACGAAAGGCCGGCGTCAGCTGACTTGCAACTTCCTGTTGCAGTCGCGGTGCCGGGACTCCTGCCTTCGCCGGGACTCCTGCCTTCCACCGCGTTTGCCTCCTGCCTTGTCTCCGCACCTCCAGACCAGCAGCGGCAGCTCTGTATATTTTTAACTTCGGCACAGAGCTGCCCCTAATCAATAGTTTAGCGCGGTTTCATGAGGCAGCTTCGGGGCCTTTGCTAGGCCGGCCCACATCGCATCATCGAAGCGGGCCGGCCTAGCAAAGGCCCCGAAGCTGCCTCATGAAACCGCGCTAAACTATTGATTAGGGGCAGCTCTGTGCCGAAGTTAAAAATATACAGAGCTGCCGCTGCTGGTCTGGATTCTTGGGCCACTGAAGGAGGGCAAAGAGCAGCTGTCCTGAAGGTTTCCCTTCCTCTCGCCTTTGCAGGTCCCTTTTTTCCACCTTTTTTTTTTTCTTCTTCAAACGGCAACGGGCCCCAGCATCGACATCAATCAAGTAAGTTCCACTGTTCCTTGCAAGCGGTTCTGCTCGGCCAAAGCTTCCCCTCTGACATGAGCCACCTCAGGGGAAAGAAAGTGACCCGCAAAGGTGAGGGGAAGGGAGCAGATAATGGAAGTTGGAGGGGGGGGAGAGAGAAGGAGCAGATGATGGAATGGAGGAGATGAGAGAGAGAAGGGGACAGATGATGGAAGTGAGAAGAAGGGAGAGAGAGCAGAAGGCAGATGGATGTCAGTTGAGAGGGGAGAGCAGATGCTGAATGGAAGTGGGGAAAGAACACATACTGGATGGAAGGAGATAAATAAAGGGGGAAGAAAATAGTAAGATAATGGAGGGGTGAGGGAAAGGGGTGACAAGCTGTGGGTAGACACAGTGAAAAGAGGGAAATAGGACTAAATAGTAAGAAATAATTTAATTTAGATGGAGGCAGAAAATAGAGAAGGAAGACCAGAGAAGAAAAGGGAAGAGAGAGCAGAGAACAATATCAGATCTGAGTGGAGGAAATGAGAAGAGAGATGCTAAAAACCACAGGGGGGAGGGAAGGACAGAGATGCCAGACCATGAGGGGAACAGAAGGAAGATGATGGATGCCAGACCAAATTGGGGGGGGGGGAGCAGGAGGATAGATGGAAGGGGCAGATGCTGGACTGAAGAGACAGAGAAGGTTATCATGCCGCTGTACCGGGCCATGGTACGCCCTCATCTGGAGTACTGTGTCCAGCACTGGTCACCGTACATGAAGAAGGACACGGTACTACTCGAAAGGGTACAGAGAAGAGCGACTAAGACGGTTAAGGGGTTGGAGGAGCTGCCGTACAGCGAAAGATTAGAGAAACTGGGCCTCTTCTCCCTCGAACAGAGGAGATTAAGACGGGACATGATCGAAACATTCAAGATACTGAAGGGAATAGACTTAGTAGATAAAAACACTATTCACCCTCTCCAAGGTAGGGAGAACGAGAGGGCACTCTCTAAAGTTGAAAGGGGGTAGATTCTGTACAAACGTAAGGAAGTTCTTCTTCACCCAGAGAGTGGTAGAAAGCTGGAACGCTCTTCCAGAGGCTGTTATAGGGGAAAACACCCTCCAAGGATTCAAGACAAAGTTAGATAAGTTCCTGCTGAACAAGAACATGCGCTGGTAGGGCTAGTCTCAGTTAGGGTGCTGGTCTTAGACCAGAGGGCCGCCGCGTGAGCAGACTGCTGGGCATGATGGACCACTGGTCTGACCCAGCAGTGGCAATTCTTATGTTCTTATGTTCTTAGGGCAGACGCAGGATGGAAGAGAGTGAAAAGGCAATGAAAGCAGGAACCAGAGACGACAAAAGGTAGAAAAAATAATTTTATTTCTATCTTGTGATTCAAATATATCAGATTTGAAATATGTATCTTGCTAGACATAACTGGGGAGTGCAAAGCCCAGGCACTACTACTTCTTTAGCTTCCAGCTGGCTTAGGGCTCTCTCTGACCAGGGGGCAGTTGCCCTAGTTCTACTCCCTAAAACCATTCCTGTCATGTGTGACTGTGGTATTCTGTTACATGATATTTGTGTAGCATTCTGTAATAATTTAGCTTATTCAGTTTTCTTGATAGTAGAGGGGATATATGTGAAGGGGAGGGGAGACAGGGTTTTTGTTGATCTTTGTCCTGTATTATTTGTATTTATAAAATGACAATTGTATAGAATATTGTTTCTTTTTATACTTTAATAAAATATGTTCAATATAAAATCATAACTATTTGAGGCTTGTGCAGATGGGATCAGATGGTTTGTGGGACCGAGCTCGCGGGGATGGGGCGGCGATGGTTTTTAAAAAAATTTTAGTCTTAGTAGTTTGCCGGTCCACGAAATAATTATTTTATTTCTGCCGGTCCACAGGTGTAAAAAGGTTGAAGAACACTGTTCTACATAGTAGTTAAAAGTATGTAGATTCGTTTCAAAGCACGTGTACTTGCAATTAGAGAATGACACGGGGAAAAAATTTGTCCCCGTTACCGCCCCGTCCCCGCAACCACCATCCCTGTCACAGCCCCATCCCCATGACCACTGTCCCCCCTTTCCCATTCACCACTGTCCCCGCCCCATCCCCACGACCACTGTCCCCGCACCATCCCCACGACTACTATCCCCGCAGCATCCATACAAGTCTCAATACTGCAATATTTAGCTTATTCCTTCCTTATAAATCAAAGTTCTGGCTGCTGAACTAGAGAAAGATGTTCAGCTGGCAGGGCTTTGTTTATACATTTTTATCAACTAATATACTACTTTATCCTAAAGCAAAAAAAATTAAAATAAAATAAATAGAATTTTTTTTTCTACCTTTGTTGTCTGGTTTCTGCTTTCTGCATCTTCTCATTCAATTCCTTCCATCCACTGTCTCTCTATGTCTTCCATTTGCTCTGTTACTGTGCCTCTCCCTCCCTCCCAAATTGGTCTGGCACCCATCTTCTTCCCTCCGCTCCCTCATAGTCTGGCATCTCTGCAGTGGCGTACCTAGCGTATGTGACACCCGGGGCCCATCATTTTTTTGACACCCCCCCATCTATATCAAAAATATGATTTTTAGTAACAATCCACATATCGCACCACAAGAATGTACCTAGGAAAAAGCAGCATCTTAAACACTGCAATGAGCACTAGAACACCAACACATACATTGTAAAACTAAACAAGCCAGATCCCGCACAGTCAATTGATCCTGCAGTCAATGCCAACTGTAAACTATGTTCTTTTCATACACACAGAACAGAGATACACCTTCGCCCAATATGGAATAATCACAAACTAAAAATAGAAATATGTAGACAAAAGTTAAACTGAACCACCAAGAAACCAGAAAGAAACCAGACTCTGCATACCACAACACCACAAAAACAGTAACACATGTCCTCTAATACTGTGCAAAATATAAAGACAGTAGATGTAAATTTGAAAAAAACTGATACATAACAATCACCACTTTACAAATTAACAAATAAAAATAAAACAAAAAATGAGAAATAAGAGAATACCATTTTATTGGACTAATCCATTTTTCAATTAGCTTTCAGAGGCCAAATCTTTCTTCAGAACAGTACTGTTATCCTGTCCTGACCTGAGGGAAAGGGTTTAGTCCCCAAAATTGCCTTATTTCCATTTCCTATTTATAAAATTTTATCAATACAGTTACAATACTACTTGATTCTAAGTAAAGCAACAACAAAAATCTTTCTACCTTTTGTCGTTTCTGCTTTAATCATCTTTTCTTTGCTCTTTTCTTTCTATACAGCGTTTGTCCTCTCTCCCTTCCATGCAACATCTGCCCTCTCTTTGCCCCTTCCACCCAGCTTGTGCCCTCTCTCTCTCTCTCTACCCCTTCCATCTACTGTCCACCCTCTCTCTGCCCCTTGCATCCACTGTCCACCCTCTGTCCCTTGCATCCACTGTTCCACATGGCATCTTCCCTCTTTCTATGTCCCTTCAATAAACTGTATATCCTGTGCCCTTTCTCTCCTTTGTACATGATTCATTTTGGCTTCACCCCCTCCCCTATGCTCTGGCACTCCTCTCTTCTCCTTTCCTTCCTTCATTCCCACTCCAGCCCATGGTCTGGCATCTTTATCTCCTTTAGTTTCACTGTTGTTACAATTACCTATACATAGCTTAAAGAACTTTAAATAAATAACTCTCAAATTTAATTTTGTGATGGTTTTCCAATTTTATAATTTCAATTATAATGTACAGTGAAAAACTTAACAGAATGGGATCCAATGTGACTGAACTGTACAGTCTGCTTAATGGTTGCTATGTAGGATGACATTTAGGGCTAGATGCACTAAAGTCAGTTGGTAATACCAACTAGATCATTGTTGGCCAATTCTCTGGCCAATTGTGGACCAGCGATCAATGCGCTACCATGTTTGCATGCAAATGATTTTCACGGAGCTTTAAATCATTTGCATGCAAACCCAACAGCGATTGACTCATGCGCAGAGCCCTAACAGAAGTGACAAGGGAAGCAGCCTCCTGTCACTGCTGGTAGGGCTTCTTTTTTAATGGCACAGATGTTATGTGTGTGTTACACATGCACAATCTGCCCCATTTAAAAAAAATGAAAAAATTCCGGAACTTAGAGACAGAAGAAATGGCTGTGTAGCTGTGAAACTCCCATCCCCAGGCATACTTTTGGCGATTTTCAGCTTTAAAATCTATCTCCTTAGAAGCAGAAAGTCTGAAATTTTATCTAATAAGCATACCAAGCATGAAACAGGTGGGAAGGCAAAAAGATTAAAGGAAGATCCGCCCACTCCTTCCAAAACTCCCCTGCCTGTGGATGCTCTGGACATGATAGAGCTAATTGAGGAGCTGAGAAATATTAGATTAGTGATAAAAGACAATACAGATCAACTGGAGGCGGTGAAGGAAGAAGTGGCAAACTTGGCACAGAAAGTGGAAATGGTGCATACCAGAATGGAACAGATAGAAACCCAAATGGAGAAAGTGGAAATAGAGCAGCTGCAATATAAAAAAGATCACAGGGTTCTTCAGAACATGGAAAAATGGATGGTAGATTTTGAAAATCGTTCAAGAAGAAAAAATGTGAGAATACTGGGATAAAAGGAAGGGGTGGAGGGAAAGAATACTATAACTTTTTTGGAAGAAATCTTACCAAAAATTCTCCCTCTTAATTTAAAAGTTCCATTAGAAATTGAAAGGGCACATAGGATTCCAGGAAAGAGACTAATGGTCAGTCGGGACCTAGACCATTAATATTTCACCTGTTTTGTTTCCAGCATGCTATAGAAATTTTAAGAGTGGCAAAGGAGACCAAAAATCTGACTTACCAAGATTCAAAGATTATATTTGTTCTGGATTTTGCGAGTGCAACAGTGAATATACGCAAACAATTCTTATAATTGAGGCAACCATTAAAGGAGATCGGGGCAAAATATGGGCTTTATTATCCTGCATTCATGAGGGTAATTTATAAAGATAGATTCTTCCAGTTTGAAGACCCTGAGAAGTTGAAGGAGTTTTTGTCTCAACAAGAGACACCGATGAACTGAGCTGATGATCCTGACAGTTGTGGAGGGCACAGTGGAGGAGAGTGTATGGACTTTGGAGTGAATCAAGTCTTTATTTATTGTTTTTCTTTTGAATGTTGGTGAAGTAGGGCTGAATTTTGGTGAGTTGGATCATTTATTTTATTTTATTTTAACATTAACTGACTTAACTGCTTCGGAAATCCAACTGTCACAGCACTATGAGGATATTATTTTTTTTCCATTTGAATATGCCTCGAGATTGGAGAGAATTCAATCTTCCATTTTCAGCGAATGGTTGGTCAGCATGCAGACAGTTCCCGCCCACTGTGTTATTGAAGAGTCTCAAGGAAGTACGCTGATGGATGTCAGCAGAGTAGCAGCAGTCTTCCAGTCTGGTTGTTCCATCTTTGAGGAAGCCTCTGCCCCTCCTGAAGTTGATGCCCTATGTGGCTCCACACTCGAGTTTGACAGTTCTTTTGTTTCTCTCCTCTCTGCCTGATTGACCGCGAAACTAACTGACATTGCACTAGGAATATGATAGAAAAGGAACTAAGGCCCTCTCTTTTACTAAGCTGCGGTGGAGGTTTCTACCATGGCCCGGGGTACTAAATGCTCTGATGTTGCTCTAATGCTCATTGGAATTCTATGAGTACCGGAGCAGTGTCAGAGCATTTAGGACTAAAGGCCGTGGTATAAACCTCTACCACGGCTTAATAAAAGGGGAGTAAATAAGATAATCTCCAATAACAACAATATGAAAACTGAATGTAACTCACCTCAAGCTACCAATGAAAAATTGCGAGCAAAACATAAATAAGAATCAACTGTTCAATTCCTAATTAATAAGTGATGATCTTATCTTTTCAAGGATAAAGCCTGTTGCAGTCACTTTTTCTATGGAAAGTTACTTTACTGGATTTCAGTGCACAGTCACGCTGTCTGGCAAACTGTATCTGATTTTTGTTGTTATTGTTATTTGGGTTTTATTTGGCATTTTATAAGAACATAAGAATAGCCTTACTGTGTCTAAGTCTATGCCTGCCCATATGCCACTCATAACACTCATCCAAACATGTCCCTTTGAGCTCTGGATGTACCCGTTCTACTCCACTCAGGATTTTGTAGACTTCAATCATATCTCCCCTCAGCCATCTCTTTTCCAAGCTGAAGAGCCCTAACCGTTTTAGTCTTTCCTCATATGAGAGGAGTTCCATCCCCTTTACCATCTTGGTTGCTCTTCTTTGAACCTTTTCTAGCGCCACTATATCTTTCTTGAGATAAGGAGACCAGAATTGAACGCAATACCTCAGATGAGGTCAAACCATGGAGCAATACAGGGGCATTATAACATTCTTAGTCTTGTTAACCATCCCTTTTTTATAATTCCTAGCATCCTGTTTGCTTTTTTGGCCGTCGCCACACATTGGGCAGAAGGTTTCATCGTATTGTCTACCATGATACCCACACTATATTGTGAGACAGATACCATAGGTATACCTTGTATATAATAATTTATAAAACATACTTGTAGGCCAGAGTGGCACTGAAGTGCTGTCGAATATAGGCTTCTAATACTGCATTGAAGTGCTGGAACTTCTTGTCTGCAATTAACCCCACAATGAAGACCTGCCAGAGAGGAGGAAAAAAGAACCAGTTACAATAGTGTAAGATACCAATAATATTCAGTATTTACCACTCCTGGAATTTCTACAACATGGTGAAAGTAGATATCCCTTTACATAGTGTATAGTATAGCTTAAGCAGGAGCGGCTCTAGGCAATTGCTGCCTAAGGCAAGGGATAAACTGGCACCCCCACTCCCTGAGCATCCAAAATAGGGGTGGGCAAGGGCTGCCCCAACTATTAGGCTTTCTGCTTTGACCCTTCTCTCCCTCAATTGGCATGTTTCCCATCCCCCCCCCCCAGGCCCTGCATATACCTTCAATTTGTTGTAAAAGTTGCCAGGCAGTTGTAGCGATTCACAGAGCTACCCTGCTGCCAGTCCTGGCATCTTATCTCCACTGCCCCAGCGGAAACAGGAAGTTGTCAGAGAGGACGGGCCACATTGGAGAGAAGACGCCAGGACCGGCAGCAGGGTAGCTCTGTGAATCACTACCGCTCCTGGCAACTTTTACGACAAATTGAAGGTAGATGGTTTTTTTGGGGGGGTGAAATAGGAAAAATGCTGATTGGGGTGGGGGAGAGAAGGATGACAACATTAGATGCAGGGAAGGGGAGCAGCAAAGAGAGTCAACCGGCAGGTAGATGCCACTCCCTCAACAGTGCCGCCTGAGACTGCCACCTCAGTTGGCCTCATTATAGAACTGTCCCTGAGTTTAAGTTTCCCTCATGTTTAAAGCCTTATTCCATCCCTACTATATCCACTGAGAAACATTTTAGAAAGGACTTCCAACTCAGAATATGGATGCCAAAGTCAGAATGTCATAAATGGACATCTTTCTCACGTGCATGTGCTGTAAATGTCTAGCATGAACATCTCTTTTGCAAAATGTACCATCCAAATTATGAACAGGGAAATGAAGGGACATGTGACATCGGCAGGCTGCCAACCATGTCACAGAAACAGATCTCGCTACCACTCCGCCATTGTTATGAAATATATTTATCAGCAATAAATGAAAGACAGCTCATCACAATAAAAATACAGCACTCAGGGCAAATAAGGATTACATATATACAAAGTAGCAAGCTCCTGGTCTAGGATGCATCTCTTTTTCTCCTCCCCTCCTCCCTATTATTCCCATTCTGCATAATATTTATAGTAGCCTAGGGTACCACGTAGTTACAGATTACATCACATTCATCATTTTTATTGGCTATATGGTGTATAATTCGCTGGCTATTCAGCCCCCTTCACTGTAACATGTTAAGATTATATTGTAACATATTAATATTATATTCCTTACTAATTTGTACTCTGTAATGACTGACTGCTCAGTGACATCTTCCCTATTTGTACACTGTAATTCGCTGATTGTACAGCTCTCTTCACTGTGAATCACCTAGAAGTCGCAAGATTATGGCGGTATAGGAAAAATAAAGTTATTATTATTATTATTATACACTTATCATGGAGCCATACCGAAGTGTGATGTCACCTGGTGCCAAAACTGACCTTTCTATATTTCAATGACAAATGCATTCCCAATACTAAGGCTAATAACTTCAGAGAGCAAGCCCCCACCTTCCTGAGTTACACTGTCCTTCACTAATACTTCTTAGAAGGACTTCTAATCATGTACTGTACTGGTCTGAAAAGTCCCAAAACAGTGATGTCACAGTCTGGAGATCTGACTGCTAGTTTCTGGAGCAAAGGTGAATCTCTCTCTTGCTGGCAGATGAAAATGACTGCTTAGAAGTTTGAATTCATATGCACAATGTCTCTCTTAGAAATATAGCTATTTGGGGTTCTCAGGGGTCTTCGCCTACAATATATGAAGGTCTTATGCTTGCGGCTTCTTCCGCCTACATTTTCATGCAGGTCTTACTCCCGATTCTCCCCTGATTTATCCTCACATAGATATCTGTGTGACAGCCCATCTTAGAAAATGGTTGCACAGATATCAGCACAGAGCAGAGGAGTGGACTACTGGATAAAGCAAAGGGCTGAGGATCATGAGATCAAGGTTCAAATCCCACATCAGCTGTTTGTGATTCTTTTTTTAATTGCAAGCTCTATATGAAAAGAAAATTACATACTGTATCCGAAATGTACACCACTTTTAATAGCCTTCAGATGTGCAGGTGTCATAAATATTCAGGAACAGTAGGTATTTTTCTGTCCCATGCATAGTCGTAACTCACTAACTCAAAATGAAATCTCCGTTTCACCACGTGGCTTCTTCAGGGGAGAATAGTGTTGCTGAGCAAACTGCCTATTTTATTTTGAGTCAGTGAGTTACGACTTTGCATGAATATAGCAAATGGCAGCCGTTTTATTCCCATGAAGAGGCTGCGAGGTGAAACATAGGTGCTCCATAGGGATAATCAAGTTTATCAAGCTAAGTGCTGTTATTTGCATATTTATGCAATATTACTGTACGCACAGGCACTATATACTAAAAAAGTCCACTTTATGTAACATCTATATATATAAAATCGGAGGTATGTATGTGTGTATGTATGTATGTGTGTGTGTGTGTATGTGCCGCGATCACGCAAAAACGGCTTGACCGATTTGAACGAAACTTGGTATGCAGATCCCTCACTACCTGGGATGATATGTTCTGGGGGTCTCGCAGCCCACCTGCACACGTGGGCGGAGCTACAAACATAAATTCAGATTTCACCCATTCATGTCAATGGAAAAAATGTAAAAAGCTGCCATTCTCACAGTTATTCAAAAACGGCTTGACCGATTTGAACGAAACTTGGTATGCAGATCCCTCACTACCTGGGGTGATATGTTCTGGGGGTCTCGCGGCCCACAACTCTATGTTGCTTGCTCAAGGGTGGGTTCACCCAAGAATTTATATGTTCTTGCTCCAGGAGGTGAAACTAAAAATGTTGTTTATAATCACGTTTTGCGTTAGTTATATTGTATTCATTTTGTCAAATATTTCACATTATAATTTGAATATTGTACTTTTTATTAAGCTGTAAAAAAATAATTTCATTCACCACTATAAAGTATCTTTATTTGAATCCATTTACAGTGTTATTGCTATAATTACCGTATTTTCACGCATATAACGCGCGCGTTATACGCGTTTTTACCTACCGCGCATACCCCTTGCGCGTTATATGCGTGAGCGCGGTATACAAAAGTTTTAAAACATAGTTCCCACCCCGCCCGACGCCCGATTCACCCCCCCAGCAGGACCGCTCGCACGCGCTCCCACCCGCATCCACGATCGGAGCAAGAGGGAGCCCAAGCCCTCTTGCCCGGTCGACTCCCCGACGTCCGATACACCCCCCCCCCCCCCCGGCAGGACCGCCGACTTCCCGACAATATCGGGCCAGAAGGGAGCCCAAACCCTCCTGGCCACGGCGACCCCCTAACCCCACCCCGCACTACATTACGGGCAGGAGGGATCCCAGGCCCTCCTGCCCTCGACGCAAACCCCCCTCCCCCCCAACGACCGCCCCCCCCCAAGAACCTCCGACCGCCCCCCAGCCGACCCGCGATCCCCCTGGCGACCCCCACGACCCCCCCACCCCCCTTCCCCGTACCTTTGGTAGTTGGCCGGACAGACGGGAGCCAAACCCGCCTGTCCGGCAGGCAGCCAACGAAGGAATGAGGCCGGATTGGCCCATCCATCCTAAAGCTCCGCCTACTGGTGGGGCCTAAGGCGCGTGGGCCAATCAGAATAGGCCCTGGAGCCTTAGGTCCCACCTGGGGGCGCAGCCTGAGGCACATGGTCGGGTTGGGCCCATGTGCCTCAGGCCGCGCCCCCAGGTGGGACCTAAGGCTCCAGGGCCTATTCTGATTGGCCCACGCGCCTTAGGCCCCACCAGTAGGCGGAGCTTTAGGATGGATGGGCCAATCCGGCCTCATTCCTTCGTTGGCTGCCTGCCGGACAGGCGGGTTTGGCTCCCGTCTGTCCGGCCAACTACCAAAGGTACGGGGAAGGGGGGTGGGGGGGTCATGGGGGTCGCCAGGGGGGTCGCGGGTCGGCTGGGGGGGCGGTCGGAGGTTCTTGGGGGGGGGCGGTCGTTGGGGGGAGGGGGGTTTGCGTCGAGGGCAGGAGGGCCTGGGATCCCTCCTGCCCGTAATGTAGTGCGGGGTGGGGTTAGGGGGTCGCCGTGGCCAGGAGGGTTTGGCTCCCTTCTGGCCCAACTACCAAAGGTACGGGGAAGGGGGGTGGGGGGGTCGTGGGGGTCGCCAGGGGGGTCGCGGGTCGGCTGGGGGGGCGGTCGTTGGGGGGAGGGGGGTTTGCGTCGAGGGCAGGAGGGCCTGGGATCCCTCCTGCCCGTAATGTAGTGCGGGGTGGGGTTAGGGGGTCGCCGTGGCCAGGAGGATTTGGGCTCCCTCCTGGCCCGATATTGTTGGGGAGTCGGCGGTCCTTCGGGGGGAGGGATGTATCGGACGTCGGGGGGGGGGCATCAGGCTTTCAGGATGGGGACAGACCTTCAAGGGGGGACAGTGCACGGAAGTCAGGGGGGGTGAACGGAGAGTCGGGACAGCGCACGGAAAGTCAGGGCGGGCGAAAGGAGCGTCGGGCAGCATGCGCGGTATACCCGTGAGCGCGGTATACCAAAGTTTTTGTACATATCATCGTGATTTCTGCGCGCTATACCCGTGTGCGCGTTTTATACGGGTGTGCGTTATTTGCGTGAAAATACGGTAAATACCCATGCAACGCCGCGGCATCAGCTAGTATAATATATACTGGACCATCAATCATTTGCAAAATCAGTCAATTATATGTGTTAAAGTGCTGTGTTCAGATCCTCATACCTCAGTGCTCAAAACAAAATCAAAGTGATATCTAGAGCAGAGGTTGCTGGATGGGACCATCATAACCACAGTATTGTCCCATATGGTGCATCGTATGTGACTTATACAACCCTGATAAAACAAAATACTTATCTGGGAGCAGTGCAACGTTTCTCTTAGTTAGTTTCCTCTATGGTAGAAGTGAACAACATCAACCAAAACCACCACAGAATCATTAGTGCTCACCCAAAGTTGCCTAAACCCGGTCCTCCCTACCCCCCCCCCCCTACTCGAGTTTCGCTCCACGCGTCATCAGGAGTGAGTAAACGAACTGAGCAGACTTGAGACTGAGTGAAGCCTCCAATTGGTCGCTGTGTGACCGGATCCATTCCCTCCCCTCCCATATTGATGGAGTCTGAATATAGTGCATGAATAAGCATGACTACTGACTACAGAGAAGAGTCACATAATAAGAGCATCAATGCCTAATATCTTTTGCGATTGATGGGATTTGCAGTGCAGAAATTAATATAAGTATTTCAAATAATAAGTGTTTCAAACTGAACACAGAGGAGGTTTTTATTGACGTATGATTAAATTGAGTTTTGGAGCTACAGCTTTGCAGCATGTTGATCACTGGCGTAGGCTGGCCCACTCACTGAGGTCTTTTTTTCCTCCTTCGTATACCAAAATTGTACATACTAGATTTATGAGTGTTCACTTTTCTTTTATGTATAGACATAATACACTACTTGTTTTAAAGCAAAGGTGATTTAAAACTGCAACTCATAAACATATTTCTTTAAGTGCTCAGGGAATTAGTTGTCAGACTGCGTTTTTTCCTCCTTCCATTTCAACCACTTTGAAGATGTTTGTAGTTCCATGATTATGCTGTATGAGCCTTGTTGTTTTATTTGTGTTTTTGATTCATGCTTAGCAGATGGTAACTATTTAATCTTTGTTTAGATTTTACATCTGAATGCTGCAGTACAGGTCCTTTGAAAAAGCCTAGGCGAAACGCGTCAGAACCCAGAACATGTTTCTGAGCTCTACCCAGCTTTTTTCAGATAAGTTTTCACGTTTTGAATTTACACGTTGATTTTTTTTGAATATGAATTTGTACACCTTGTCTCACGTGCAATGATTAGAGGTGATTACTTGCTCTGCAGTCTGACAACTAATTCTCTGAGCACTTAAAGAGATATGCATATGAGTTGCAGTTTTGAATCACCTTTGCTTTAAAACAAGTAGTGTCACTTCCATTTTTTGTTTTTTGATATTCACTCCATTTGGAAGTGAGTTGTTGTGAGTTTTGTTTCCCCAATTTTTGGGTTTAGACATAATACATTGTTTAATATTAAGATGAGTATAGAGAGGGCTCATTCAAAAGCAAAGGTTCTAGACCAGGGCTGCCCAAGTCCAGTCCTCGAGATCTACTGGCAGGCCAGGTTTTCAGGATATCCACAATGAATATGCATGAGAGAGAGATTTGCATACCAAGAAGGCAGTGCAGGCAAATCTCTCTCATGCATATTCATTGTGGATATCCTGAAAACTTGGCTTGCCAGCAGATCTCGAGGACCGGACTTGGTCAGCCCTATTCTAGACTTTACAAAAACCAACTTTGTTCAGATGGGGGTTTACGTCAAGGAATTATTGTCTGGATGGGAATGTCTGGAAGGAGTGGAAATGCGGTGGGCAAAACTGAAAGGAGCAATTGTAAGGGCGACAAACCTTTTTGTGAAGCAAGTAAGTAAAAGTAAGAGGAAAAGAAGGCCTCTTTGGTTCTCAAAAGTAGTAGCTGAGAAAGTAAGGAGTAAGAGGTTAGCTTTCATAAACTACAAAAGATTGCAGAAAGAGGAAGACGGAAAAATATCTGGAAAAGTTAAGAGAGGCTGGTCTTGTAGGCAGGAAAGCAAAGATGCAAATGGAAGAAAAATTAGCTGTCACAGTAAAACGGGGATACAAGACATTTTTTAAATATATTAATGATAGGAAGAAGTGCAAAAGTGGCATTGTGAGACTCAAAGGCGAAGGGGAGGAATATGTAGAAGCTGATAAAGAAAAAGCTAAATTGCTTAACAGGTATTTCTATTCTGTGTTCACGGCTGAAGCACTGGGAGTGGAACTGCAGAAGACAAACGTGAATAGGGATGGAGGAGTAATAGATCCTGATCAATTTTCAGAGGGTTGTGCTCGTGAGGAGCTAGCTAAAATAAAGGCAAACAAAACAATTGGATTGGATGGTGTACATCCTAGGGTGCGGACTGACCTTTTCAACGAGTCTCTAGAGTCAGGAGTGGTACTGAAGGACTGGCAAAGGGCGGATATGGTCCCTCTCCACAAAAGTGGAAATAAGGAAGAAGTAGGGAATTATAGGCTGGTATGTCTGACTTCTGTGGCAAGCAAATTAATGGAAAAACTTTTAAAACAGAGAACGGTCAAGTTTCTGGAATACTGTGGATTACAGGACCGGAGGCAACATAGAGGTAGGTCTTGTCAGACAAATCTGATCAATTTCTTTGACTGGGTGCCCAGAGAATTGGATAGAGGATGTGCACTAGATGTGGTGTATTTAGATTTTAGCAAAGCCTTTGACAGTGTTCCACACATACGTCTAATAAATAAACTGAGCGCCCTCGGGATGGTTTGAGGGAGATCCGGAAAACTACAGACTGGTGAGTCTGACCTCGGTACTGGGAAAGATGGTAGAGGCGCTGATAAAGGACCACATCATTGATCACCTTGACGAACATAATCTGATGAGGACCAGCCAGCACAGCTTCAGCAAGGGAAGATCTTACTTGATGAACTTGCTGCACTTCTTCGAGGGAATAAACAGGCAGATAGTCAAGGGCGAGCCGGTTGACATTGTATATCTGGATTTTCAGAAGGCATTCGACAAAGTCCCACATGAACGACTACTTCTAAAAATTGCGAGCCATGGAATCGAGGGTGAAATACTCACGTGGATTAAAAACTGGTTGCCGGATAGGAAACAGAGAGTGTGGGTAAATGGACAATACTTGGACTGGAAAAGCATCACAAGTAGAATGCCGCAGGGTTCGATGCTTGGGCCCGTGCCCTTCAATATATTTATAAATGACCTGGAAATTAGTACGACGAGCAAGGTGATTAAATTTGTGGACAATACGAAGTTATTCAGAGTAGTGAAGACGCAGAAGGATTGCGAAGACCTGCAACGTGACATAAACATGCTCGAAAAATGAGCTGCGACATGGCAAATGAGCTTTAACGTGGATAAGTGAAAGGTGATGCATGTCGGTAACAAAAATCTTATACACAAATACAGGATGTCTGGTGCGGTATTCGGAGAGACCGCCCCAGGAAAGATACTTGGGAGTACTGGTCGACAAGTCAATGAAGCCGTACATGCAATGCGCAGCGGCTGTGAAAAGACCAAACAGAATACTAGGAATGATTAAGAAGGGGATCACGAACAGATCGGAGAAGGTTATCATGCTGCTGTACCAGGCCTTGTACACTCCCACCTGGAATACTGCGTCCAGCACTGGTCGCCTTACAAGAAGAAGGACATGATACTACTCAAAAGGGTCCAGAGAAGAGCGACTATAATGGTTAAGGGGCTGGAGGAGTTGCCGTACAGTGAGAGATTAAAGAAACTGGGCCTCTTCTCCCTTTAAAAGAGGAGATTGAGAGGGGACATGATCAAAACATTCAAGATAAAGAGAATAGACTTAATAGACAGAGACAGGTCATTCACCCTCTCCAAGGTAGAGAGAACGAGAAGGCACTCTCTAAAGTTAAAAGGGGATAGATTCTGTACAAACGTAAGGAAGTTCTTCTTCACACAGAGTGTGGTAAAAAACTGGAACGCTCTTCCGGAGGCTGTTATAAGGGAAAACACCCTCCAGGGATTCAAGACAAAGTTTGACAAGTTCCTGCTGAATCAGAACATACGCAGGTAAGGCTAGTCTCAGTTAGGGCACTGGTCTTTGACCTAAGGGCCTCCGCAGGAGCAGATTGCTTGGCACGATGGACCACTGGTCTGACCCAGCAGCGGCAATTCTTATGTTCTTAAGAACTGGTTGAGTGGAAGGCGACAGAGGGTAGTGATCAATGTGCTTCAAGGTTCTGTTCTTGGGCCTGTTCTTTTTAACATTTATATAAACAATATTGTTGAAGGGTTGTCGGGTAAGATTTGCCTCTTTGCGGATGATACCAAAATCTGCAATAGAGTAGACACGCCAGATGGTGTGAATAACATGATGAAAGACCTGGCGAAGCTTGAAGAATGGTCTGAAATTTGGCAGCTAAAATTTAATGCTAAGAAATCCAAGGTCATGCATTTGGGCTGCAAAAACCCTAGGGAGCAGTACAGATTAGGGAGTGAAGAGTTTATGTGCATGACAGAAGAGCGGGACTTGAGTGTGATTGTATGTGATGATCTTAAGGTGGCCAAACAGGTTGAAAAGGTGATGGTGAAAGCTAGAAGGATGCTAGGTTGCATAGGGAGAAGTAAGAACATAAGCAATGCCTCTCCTGGGTCAGACCTGAGGTCCATCATGCCCAGAAGTCCGCTCATGCGGCGGCACAACAGGTCCAGGACCTGTGCAGTAATCCTCTATTTATACCCTTCTATCCCCTTTTCCAGCAGGAAATTGTCCAATCCTTTCTTAAACCCCAGTACTGTACTCTGCCCTATTACGCCCTCTGGAAGCGCATTCCAGTAGTCCACCACTCGTTGGGTAAAGAAGAACTTCCTAGCATTCGTTTTGAATCTGTCCCCTTTCAACTTTTCCGAGTGCCCTCTTGTTCTTTTATTTTTAGAAAGTTTGAAGAATCTGTCCCTCTCTACTCTCTCTATGCCCTTCATGATCTTATAAGTCTCTATCATATCCCCTCTAAGTCTCCTCTTCTCCAGGGAAAAGAGACCCAGTTTCTCCAATCTCTCAGCGTATGAAAGGTTTTCCATCCCTTTTATCAGACGTGTCGCTCTCCTCTGAACCCTCTCGAGTAACGCCATATCCTTCTTAAGGTACGGCGACCAATATTGGACGCAGTATTCCAGATGCGGGCGCACCATCGCCCGATACAACGGCAGGATAACTTCTTTTGTCCTGGTTATAATACCCTTCTTGATTATACCTAGCATTCTATTTGCTTTCTTAGCGGCTGCTGCGCACTGTGCCGTCGGCTTCATTGTCATGTCCACCATTACCCCCAAGTCCCTTTCTTGGGTACTCTCATTCAATAACATCCCTCCCATCGTATAGTTGTACCTTGGGTTTCTGCTTCCCACATGCAATACTTTACATTTCTCAACGTTGAACTTCATCTGCCATCTCGCCGCCCATTCCCCCAGTTTGTTCAAGTCCCTTTGCAATCCTTCGCATTCCTCTTTAGTTCCAGCTCCACTAAATATTTTTGTATCGTCCGCAAATTTTATTATCTCACATTTCGTCCCTGTTTCTAGATCATTTATGAATATATTAAATAGCAGCGGCCCGAGCACCGAGCCCTGCGGAACACCACTCGTGACCCTCATCCAGTCCGAGTAGTGGCCCTTCACTCCTACCCTCTGTTTCCTACCTGCCAACCAGTTTCTGATCCAGTTTCTGATGGCTAGTAGGAAAAAGGAGGTATTGATGCCCCTGTATAAGACTTTGGTGAGACCTCATTTAGAATATTGTGTATAATTCTGGAGGCCGCACCTTCAAAAAGATATAAAAAGGATGGTCCAGAGGAAAGTTACTAAAATGGTATGTGGTCTTCATCATAAGGCTTATGGGGACAGACTTAAAGATCTCAATATCTATTCTTTGGAGGAAAGGCGGGAGAGGTGAGATATGATAGAGACATTTAAATACCTACATAATGTAAATGTGCATGAGTCGAGTTTCATTAATTTGAAAGGAAACTCTGCAATTGAAGGGCACGGATGTGGTTAAGAGGTGATAGGCTCCGGAGTAATCTAAGGAAATACTTTTTTACAGAGAGGGTGGTAGATGCATGAAACAGTCTCCCAGAAGAGGTGGTAGAGACAGAGACTGTGTCTGAATTCAAAAGCTCCTGGGATAGGCATGTGGGATCTCTCAGAGAGAGAAAGAGATAATGGTTACTGCAGATGGGCAGATTAGATGGGCCATTTGGCATTTATCTGCCATCATGTTTCTATAGAGCCCGGTATCCTTTGCTGGTTTCACATTTAGAGGAGAGGGAGGGGGACAGCAACCACTGGGGGATTAAGGAGTTGTCGTGCCTTAATCCTTCCAGTGGACAGCTACGCAATCCACAGCTACGCAATCCACTTTCTGTAATCTGAACGTTACAAGTACCAGGTCTAAATAATAACATCCATCTTTTTAGGCAGAGATACTCTTTCTGTTTCTATGATTGGAGCTGGGTGTCCATATTTTGTCCTCCCCACTTTATCCTGCGCACAACATGCCTGTCTGGAATAGTTTCCAAAGAAGCGTATACTTCTTCACTACAAGTTTTTTTTTTCAAGTTTATTAAAAAAAATTTTAACCGCTTAATCAGGTTTCTAAGCGGTGTACAATATAAAATTAACATAAAAACAGGTTAAAATTAGGGATACTAAACAATACCAAACTAATTAGTGAAACACATAATAAGACATATGGACTAACTTCAAACAATAGGAAAAATGGGAAGAACTACAATCGTGAAAGAGATAGCGCAACAAAAAAGGGAAAGAACAATAGGTTAGGATAAAAATTTAATGCTATCGGGAGCTGCCCCAACTGAAACTGCACCTTCGGCAGCTAAGGAGGGAGATCGGGCTGGCGTGGGAGACCAGCTCCGCCTCCTGACACCCCCCCGCGGCGGAAACTTGTCCAGCTATCTCTTCAGGGCAGCTCCACTGCTATCGGTAGCTGCCCCAACAATGCTCTCTACAGCACCTATACTAAAGAATCTCATACCCCTACCCATCCAGGTACTGAACAACAACTTATTCACAGTCAACCACTCGTTCCCCATCATTCACCCCCGGCCACCAAAATGAAGCTAATCCCACAAACACACACTCAGGCAACCCTATTGATAATCCTCCTCATTACCAGTTGGAAAGCAGTAGCAAACAACCTACCTACCACACCCACAAGCTCCACTGCAAACAAAATTCAACATCTACACAGGAGAACCCCAATAGCTAGACGCTGAAACCACCAAACCAGCGCTCAACATCCCATCACCCTAGCCTGGAAGAGAAGATTATCACTTCCCTAGACCAAACCCCAACCTCCTACTAAAACACTCATCTACCCTGAAACGACTCACAATTATCAAACTGATATCACCACCCTCTTGTGCCTACGTTAACATCAGAGCCCTAGGACCTAAAACAGAACATTAAAAAACCTGGATAAAACCCGAAAACTTAGACTGCCTTTTCCTCACAGAAACCTGGTTAACCTCAGACACAGATCTCAGAATAACAGAAGTCTGCCCTCAGGGATACAAAATAACAGTAACCTGCAGAGAGAAAAAAAGAGGAGGAGGACTAGCAATCTTAACCAAGGACTCTCTAACCCTAAAAATACTTGAAAAATCATCCACCCCACACATGGACTTCCTTGCCTGTCATCTCTCAAGCACTACACCAAAAAACTCACTAAACTGCATGCTCTGCTACATAACACCGGGAAACTGGACCACAGTAAGACCTGAATTTGAAGACTTCATATACCAAAACTCTCTAACAGCAGAATGCAACCTCATCCTAGAAGACCTAAACTTACATCTTGAAGACCAAACATCCAAACCAGCAGAAAACTGTCTATCATTTCTCAATGCCTTATCCTTCCAAATCCTAAACCCACAAATCACTCATGAAAAAGGACACCAACTCGACATCGCAACTATCCACACCTGAAATTCAAACACCTAATGGAACCTGGTCCCCATCCCTCTGGTCAGACCACTACACATACACCTTCAACATCAACTGGACAAGAACAAAACCACACCTAAATAAAAAAAATAACTTACACCTCACGCAAACACATCGAGCCCTCCAAATTCTGAACAAAAATTGATGAAAATATCCAGGACTGCGACCCCCAAGGACTTCATCTCACACTGGAAGAACCTGACCACCAACATCCTTTATGAACTAGCCCCACTACAAATCAAAACCAGAACCAGCAGAAGATCAGACCAATGATTTGACAATGAACTACTCCAACTTAAAAGACAATGCCGACGACTAGAAAGAAAATGGAGAAAAACTAACCTAGATCACACAAAATCCGCCTGGAAAAAAATTAACAAACAATACAAATTACTACTAAAGGACAAGAGAAAAACACACTATATCAATCTAATAGGCACAGAAACCCAAGATACCAAAAAATTATTCCAAATATTAAAAGAACTAACAGACACCAAACCCTACATGACCACCAACAATACCCCATCCCCCTTCAGCCACCCTCTTAGCAGAACACTTCAAGAACAAAATTTCAAACACCAGAGCCACCCTCAATTGTACCTCATCCCACCTAAACGAACTCACAATTCTTCCCACAGAAATAGAATCAACTGCAGCAGACAGAACATGGTCCCAATTCCCCAGCATACAATGGCCTGAACTCAACAAATTCTATAAAAAATACAGCCACGCATTCTGTGACTTCAACCACTGCCCTTTATATCTCCTTACAACCTCAAGCACAAAATTCCATTCTCTACTTCTGCAATGGATACAAACCAATAGACCAACCATCCAACTACAGACCCATTGCCTCAATACCTGTATACGTCAAACTAACAGAAGAACTAGTAGCCAAACTCCTCACCAACTATCTAGAATACCATAACATACTTCACCCCATGCAATCTGGCTTCAGAACCAACTTCAGCACAGAGACATTATTAGGCTCCCTTATTGACACAGCCAGACAACACCTTAGCACAGGAAAAAAAATGCTTCTCATACAACTGGACCTGACCGCAGCATTTGAACTGGTAGACCATGACATCCTACTGCAAATTCTGGACGCAATAGGTATCTAAGATAAAGTATACTCTTGGTTTGAAGGCTTCCTAAAATCCAGAACATACAGAGTAAAATCTAATAAAGAAAAATCAGAACCTTGGTCCAACCCATGTGGCGTACCACAAGGATCCCCACTATCCCCTACTCTCTTCAACCTATACACTGCCTCTCTTGGAACATACCTGGACAATCTAGGCATAACCACCTATAGTTATGCAGATGACATTACCATTCTCATACCTTTTGACCAGCCAAAGACTGCCATGACAAACACACTACACCAAACACTAGAAACAGTAGCGACCTGGATGAAAGATCACAATCTGAAACTCAACCCAGAAAAAACTAAATTCATCCTCCTCGAAAATAACAAAGTTCCAACCATAACCAATATAGAAATCAACTCAACCAACTATCCCATCCAAACCACCAAAAAACTGCTAGGAATAACTATAGACAGATGCTGCACCATGCAACTGCAAATAAATAAAACAACACAGAAATCCTTCGCAGTTATGAGAAACCTAAGACAAGTCCTGAAATTCTTTGAAAGAACACAATTCCAACTTATAGTACAATTCCTAATCCTAGGCCTACTAGATTACTGCAACATCTTGTAGGGGTGTTTCCTTATTCACACCTGAAGGTTAGGCCTCTCTGACATCATAAAGCCTGACCCATTGTCTGCAAGAAATCTTTCCAGCATGAACCATGAATACAAGAAGAGAAAGAAGAAAACATCTTTGCTGTTTATGCCTGATGCATTCTGGGTATGTACCAGAACTGTATTCTAGTCAAGGACATCCAGCTATGCCTACCTGCTCAGCCTGTGTGAATCTTGGGGGAGTCATGGCTCCTGTGCTGGTCTTATCTAACGAAGGCGCCTGCTTCACACCCTGTACGAGACTATATACAGAAAGGCTATTCATCTAAGTTATGTTTCTGGATTGGTCTGGAGAGGTCATCTGATGAATCAAGTGGAATGTGCCTAATAATTAATTTATTCTGTGCTAGGATGTGAGGGAGCTCGCATCTTATCATAGGTGTTCTCTGCACATCTTCTATAATAATTAAGACCTGAAAAGTTACCTCTTGTGACTCTCTGCCGGAGAGAGAGAAACCGGACTTTTATACATCTGGATTCCATCACATAAAGGAAACCTTTGCTGAAAAACTAATGTACAGCTGATCCAGTGGCTAACGGACTCTTGTTTCTGTACCAAGAGAATTCTTATCTTCAGTGCTGAGTAGAAGACATCTTCCCTTTCACCTGATTCTGTGCTACGGCCTGATCTATGTGGTGAGAATAAGGAATGTCTTATCAGCTGGGTTAGAGAGAAAATTTGATTGTCTTTGGGACAAGGTTACTTAAATACCTGTGGTGATAAGCTATATTTTTAGTTGCTGCTAATCAGGAATTATTATTATATATATTATATATTATTATTATTATATATTATTATATATTATTATTATATATTATATATTATTATTATTATATATATTATATATTATTATTATAAGGAATTATTTAGCGTGTGTAAGAATTAGTTTTACTCATTTATCTAACAAGTGTGGTGTGATAATTATGTACTTAGTTTCATGTATGTATTCGGATATTTTGTGAACAATAATTAGTTATTATTTACTGCTGGCTATGAATTATATTTTTATATTTCTAATAAAGTATTTCTCATAGCCTGGGTCTCTGTGTTGTCTAAGTAGGCAAAGCTTGCTGAACCTGGATGAGATATTGTAGTCTTCCCTAGAAAACTAAGATAGGCACGTAACTTGTTTATGTAACTGATTAGTACGACCATAAATCTTATTACAATCCTCTATCTCCCCTGCCCGGTCACTATGACCAAACAACTACAAACAATCCAAAATACAGCCCTGAGAATCATCTACTCATTGAGGAAACACGACCATATTACAGAAACATACATCAACTCACACTGGCTACCAATACAAGAAAGAATACTATTTAAATTCTACTGTATGTTATTCAAAATCCTAAATGGAGACAGCCTAACCTACCTGAACAACCGCCTCATCAAAACCACATCAATCAGACATAAAAAAAGCACACACACCATTCACCCTCCTCCCCCCCCGATCAAAGAAGTAAAACGGGAAAAACTATAAGATGGCCCCCTAGCCACTCAAGCAGCAAAACTAGATAACCAGATCTTCAATCTACTGAAATCTATCCCAGACTACAAGATGTTCAGAAAAGAAATAAAAACTATACTCTTCAAGAAATTCCTGAAACAGTCCTAACATCACACTTACCGTCCTTCCTCTATCTTCCTGCCACACTAAATCTACCGGACTCCTCTAGAAATGACAAATATTCTTCCATTGTAACCCACTATCTATAATTCTTTTGTAATCCGCCTTGAACCGCAAGGTAATGGCGGAATAGAAATCTCTAATGTAATGTAATGTAAAAAGAGATGAAACTTGTTTGGTTTTGTCCTTAAGAACACAGTTATTGTTCAAAGGCATCCTGGAACAAAAATGTTTTTAATTTTTATTTGAATTGTTTTATTATGGTTTCACAGCGCAAATGATTGGGCAGTGATTATCAATAAGGCAGTCTGGTAATCAAACTTGCCCAGAGTAGGAAAAAGATGAGCTGTACTCCATGTACCATAGGAGACTAGCAAAAACATACAGACACATTCCCATTTAATATTTATTTATTTATTTATTTAAAACATTTATTTTAAAAATTCTGAATCTACATTAGACTTTTTATTCAAGCCTGGTGCGCAACCACCTCTGGAGTGATTGGTCAAACCCCAACTCAAGCACAATGGTACTTCAAAGAAATAATAATAAAAAAAAGCTTATTGGGGAAAACACAGGTAAGGGGCAAAAACTTTCTAAATTCACACCCGCTAAATACCACAAAGGTGTTGATCAAAACATTGATAGTGAAAAAGGGGCCCTCGGTGTGAGATGATAAGCTATGAAGAGAGGGGTGCAAAGACCCACTCAATTGCTTAAACAAGCTGTTGGCCAAAAACTCCATTTATTTAGCCACATATATACCATTATCGGATGCCCCTAATTGTGTGCTAATACAGTGAATAGCCCTAATAATGCTATTGGTGCCAAAATGATAAATTAGTTTAAATGAATCAAATGGCTGCATACTGTCAGGCACCTTCCATGGGGTATTGCCTATTACTATAATGTGTGGCTGGGATGCTTTTTACCATAAAATGGAGCTTGAATTTTCTCACATTGCTTTTGTAGTGGTATAATAAACTCACATTACTTCGAAAAGTGATAGCGGTCTGAGAATTGAGATCATCACATTTTGTGTTCATCTTTTCCTCATCTGCTTTAAAGCTTTTAATGTGTAACTCTCAGCCTGAATTTCAAACCTAATGTACCTATAATACAATTGGTAATGCACAAATAAAAAAAAAGTACTAAAGTTCCCATCACAGACTGCAAATGAACAGAGTGACCAAAAAAAAAAAAAAAGGCTGGGCAGAACTTAACCTGCTGGCATAAGTAGGCTGGGAGTTGTATTGCCATGTGAGAGACATGACTAGCCCCTGCTGCTCAGGATGGTTGTGGCTGGCATAAATATGGCTGGCAATTAGGCTGTGTGTGGCAAAGTGCCCTGGCCAAGGAAGATACGGCCCAGTCTTCCCCACACTTTCTTTCTCAAAACTATAGGAGGACCAGCTGTATAAGTTTGTAACTATTCCCCATGCCAGATCAAATTCCCAGCTTCCTTCTGGTATGCTGCTGCAGGTCTCATTACTGGTGAAAGAGAGGAAGTGTTAATTTAGATGAGTAAGCCTCCTGTCAGATGAAAGATTAATGATGTAACCTGTGCTGTTATTCTTAAAGAAAGAAAAAAAAGTGATTTGTTTCACTGCCCTGATATATATATATATATATACATATATATATATATATATATATATATATACATATATATATATACAGCATCCACTATCTCCTTCTCTCCCTAAGAGATCCCACGTGCCTGTCCCATGCTTTCTTTAATTCAGACACAGTCTTTGTCTCCACCACCTCTACCAGGAGACTATTCCACACATCTACCACCCTATCTGTAACAAAGCATTTACTCCTGAGCCTATCACCTCTTAACTTCATCCCATGCCTTTGCACTCTGGAGTTTCCTTTCAATATCCTGCCTTTCCTCCTAAGTATACATATTGAGATATAGGAACATAGAAACATGATGGCAGATAAAGGCCAAATGGTCCATCCAGTCTGCCCATCTGCAGTAGCCATTATCTCTTCCTCTCTCTAAGAGACCCCATGTGCCTATCCCACACTTTCTTGATTTCAGACACAGTCTCTGTCTCCAACACCTCTTCTGGGAGACTATTCCACACATCTACCACCATTTCTTTATAAAAGTATTTTCTTAGATTACTCCAGAGCCTATCACCTCTTAACTTCACCCGATGCCCTCTCATTCAAGAGCTTCCTTTCATGGAGGAAAAGTCCATAAACTGCTGTTGAGACAGACATGGGAGAAGCCACTGCTTATCCTGGATTGGTGGCATGGAATGTTCCTACTATTTGGGTTTTTGCCAGGTACTTGTGACTTGGATTGGCCTCCGTGAAGACGGGATACTGGGCTAGATGGACCATTGGTCTGATCCAGTAAGGCTATTCTTATGTTCTTATGTTTCTGTGTGGTCCTATTTGCCTAGTTTACCTACTTGGGAG
Organism: Geotrypetes seraphini; assembly: GCF_902459505.1. Taxonomy (NCBI): domain Eukaryota; kingdom Metazoa; phylum Chordata; class Amphibia; order Gymnophiona; family Dermophiidae; genus Geotrypetes; species Geotrypetes seraphini. The sequence continues at coordinate 303,923,695 of NC_047084.1, read as the reverse complement.
TGTGTGGCACAGGGGTTAGAGCTACAGCCTCAGTATCCTGAGGCTGTGGCTTCAAATCCCTCACTACTCCTTGTGACCCTGGGCAAGTCACTTAATCCCCTCATTGCCCCAGATATACTAGATAGAGTTTGAGCCCATAGATAGGGAAATATAATAAAGTATCTGAATGTAAACCACTTAGGATATAAGTGGTATATAAATAATTAATAAATAATAAATATACATAAAATGAATGTATTATAGTATAAATACATATTATGGTATAAATATGTAAGATAAATGTAGATATATGTAAATGTAGATAAAGTGTAAATATAGCAATCTAAAATACATGTAAATGTAGATAAAGGGGCAAATTCTATAAACGATGTCCCGATTGTAGGCAGCGGTAGGCGTCCTACTGCTGTCTAACCAGGCAATTGGGATGCATGTTTTATAAAAAAAAATCCCGAGGCAGGCCGCCTACATTAGGGAGGCACGCAAGCCCACCTAAGCTTGCCTAAGGCTAGGCATGGGCATGGTTTGGTCTGGAAGTAGCCTTAGGTGGACCTAGACTGCCGTACGCACTTCCCTAGGCCAGCAGTAGACGCGTACAATGTAGGCCAGCAAACTGCTATAAGTAGATGCACCCCGGACCTAGGATTCTGGTTGGCCCAGGTGAGCTCACATTCTAATGTACCTGGGGCAATGGAAGATTAAGTGACTTTCCCAGGGTCACAAGGAGCAGCTTGGGTTTGAACCCACAACCTCATGGTGCTGAGGCTGTAGCTCTAACCTCTGCGCCACACACTCCTCTAGCTGCCCTGTAGCTGATGAGATCTGCTGCCGGAACTGCCCAAGTGGGGAAGAAGTCAGTGGCCTCCCTTCCTACTGTCATTAAGTTCTTGAAATTTTTGTATGAATAAAAAACAAAAAAAGAGGTAGCAGTTACATATGTACACCTAATGCTTCACAGTAATGTATGGTAAGGAACTTTGTGCAGAAATTGCAGAGGGAACGCTGGACAGGTCCGCAGCATTTATTGCATAGGGCTCCTTTTACAACGGTGCGTTAGGGCCTTAACGCGCGGAATAGCACGTGCTATATTGCCGCATGTACTAGCTGCTACCGCCTCCTTTTAAGCAGGCGGTAATTTTTTAGCTAGCGCGCGCTATAGCACCCTAATCTTGTGCGTGCGCTAAAACCACTAGCGCACCTTAGTAAAAGGAGCCCATAGTTTTTCCTCTAACTGCATATTAATTGTGTTGGATAACACATGATAAATCCAAAAACTTACTTTACTTTAATAAATAGGCCCCAATGATATCTATGGGGTCGATATTCAAAGCCAGTTAAGAGGTTGAGAGAGCTCAAGTTTATAAAGTTTATCAAGTTTATCAAGTTTATTATGCAATTTGATTAATCGCCTATTCTACATTCTAGGCGATATACAATCAATAATGAATAAATAAAAACTTGGGATAGTTATTACATAGACAAATAAAATTACATAATTACAAAAACTTACAATCATGAAACATTAGGAAAACGATATTTAAAGGGTTACATTATGTATCAAATTTTATATTTCAGGATTACAACAATAGGGAGGGAATAAAAACATGAATAAAAATATAAAAGATAAGAAAGATTATAAAGTTGTATATTAATTAAAAACATCATTGAATATTAATTAAAAGCATCATTGAATAAGAAACTTTTAAGCTTAGTCTTAAAATTAACTAAGTTCTTTTCTTCTCTAATATAAATAGGAAGATTATTCCAGGATTGTGGTGCGGTCACTGAAAAAATAGTAAGCCGTCTAGTGTTTATAACTTTCAATGATGGAATAGCCAATAGATGTTGGTCCTGAGATCTAAGTGTTCTTGAAGTTGTATAGGGAATTAGAACTCTAAAAATAAAGGCTGGGGTTTGGGACATTATTGATTTGAACGTAAGCAAACAAATTTTATATAGAATACGATGTACCACGGGAAGCCAGTGGGACTCTTTAAGTAAAGGAGTGACGTGGTCGAATTTCTTAGCTTTATAAATTATTTTTATGGAAGCGTTCTGTATGATTTGAAGGCGTCTAATTTCTTTTTGGGATATGCCCATGAACAAAGCATTGCAATAATCTAATTTGGAAATGATAAGGGAATGTATTAGGATATTTAAAGATTTTTCGCATAAGAATTTTGCAACAGATCGAATTTGGCGTAATCTAAAAAAGGTAGATTTGACCACATTGCTTATATGATCGTGGTATGATAATTTAGTGTCGAATGTTATACCTAGGATCTTAATATTTTGGTGAATCAGCAGAGGAGTATGATTAATAGAAATCGGGATAATTGGTTTACTACAGTCTTTCCAAGGAAAAAGCATAACCTTGGTTTTAAGAATATTTAAAGATAGCTTATTGACATCTAACCAATGGTGAATTTGATCCAATTTCTCATTTATTATTGTTATATCTTGTGAGCTGTCAGGGTCAATTGGGTGTAATAACTGAATATCGTCAGCGTAGGCGTAAACAGAAAATCCGATAGATTGACATAAGGTCAAAAGAGGAGCAAGAAAAATGTTAAATAATATTGGAGAGAGAATTGATCCTTGTGGTATTCCATACGGTGCTGAAAAACTATTGGAGGTGCTATTATTAAAAATGACATTTGATGAACGATTATGGAAATAAGATTTGAACCAGTTTAAAACTTGGTCAGTTATGCCAATGGACTGAAGTCTTTGAATCAAAAGAATATGGTCGATCGTATCGAAGGCAGATGATAAGTCTAATGAGATCAAAATAACCGAAGAATGGTGATCTAAGTGGTACAAAATTGTTGAAGTCAATCCTATCAAAGAATATTCAGTAGAGTGATTTTGTCTGAATCCTGTTTGATTTGGATGAAGTATGTTAGTTTTTTCTATATATTCTAATAGTTGATTGTATACAATTTTTTCCGTTATTTTTGCTAAATATGGAATATTGGCTATTGGTCTATAGTTAGATTTAATGTCAGGGCCAATTTTTAAATCCTTAAGGACTGGTCGTATGATCGATTTTTTCCAGACTGTAGGAACAATGCCTTGTTGTAAGCTAATATTAATTAGTGTATGTATATAAGGCCCAAAAATAGGGAAATATTTTTTAATGACAGTAGGTGGAATAGATTCCATATAAGACCCTTTGAGGTTTACTGATTTAAAAATCAGCTCTAAATCCCGTTTGATTTTTAATCTGAAAAAACACGATCATATCAGTGTATATTATCAAAAGCTTCACTAGATACTGTTTGAGGCTTGAGTGTTATTTAAATTTGGATGCATTTGTTTTAAAGCTTTATTTGGTTTAGCACCGGCTTACCTTGTTTCTCATTTTAGGTTTTTTTTTATTTCTAAGAAAAATATTTGTAGGTCTGGTTGGTTTTATTTTCCTTCAGCAAATGCATGTCGTTGCAAAAAATGTTTGGATAGGACCTTAGCATTCTAAGCCGGATTAATGAATTCATGTTTGAATCTTCTTGTTTCTCCATTTCTTACTTGCTATCAATTTTGAAAAGATCTTAAAACCCACTTATTTAAACAATATAATATACATTATTGATTTTCATATTATCATGTAGTTATAATGTACTTTTAATCTTTTTATCTATACTTATTTTAGTTTATATTGGGGGTTTTATTCATTAGTTTTAATGCTTGTATTAGTTACTTAGAATTTTATTATGTATGATATTATTATTATATTGTATGCCGAGTACCTATTGTGTACATAAGAATATAAGAACTGCCGCTGCTGGGTCAGACCAATGGTCCATCCTGCCCAGCAGTCCGCTCATGCGGCGGCCCCAAGGTCAAGACCAGTGCTCCAAATGTGTCCAGTCTCACCAGTTTAGCATGAACTTGTCCAACTTTGTCTTTAAATGCTTGAGGGTGTTTTCCCCTATAACAGACTCCGGAAGAGTGTTCCAGTTTTCTACCATTCTGGGTGAAGAAGAATTTCCTTACGTTTGTACAGAATCTATCACCTTTCAACTTTAGAGAGTGTCCTCTTGTTCTCCCTACCTTAGAGAGGGTGAACAGTCTGTCTTTCTCCTCAGTATTTCCCCTCAGTATTTTGAATGTTTCTATCATGTCCCCTCACAATCTCCTCTTTTCAAGGGAGAAGAGGCCCAGTTTCTCTAATCTCTCGCTGTACGGCTATGAACTGCTGGTTAGGTGGTATATAAAAATAAATTATTATTATTATATTACGCTGAGTGGGTCCTGAAGGAATATTCAGCAGCACTTAACTGGATAATGTTGCTGAAAAGCCCCTCTAACTTCTGAAGTTGAAACTGGTTCTCATGTGGGTGGAGTTGGGGCCGAGTCAGCACTTATCCTAATACCAGCTGATTTGCAGCCAGGACCCAAATAGGTAAACCAGGCAAATAGGACCACTCAGAAACATAAGAACATAAGAATAGCCTTACTGGATCTTCATGGAGGCCAATCCAAGTCACAAGTACTTGGCAAAAACCCTAATAGTAGGAGCATTCCATGCCACTAATCCAGGGTAAGCAGTGGCTTCTCCCATGTCTGTCTCAACAGCAGTTTATGGACTTTTCCTCCATGAACTTGTCTGAACCTTTTTTAAAACCATTTAGGAGCTGTCACTTCTTTTTCTTGTTGGGCTTCCTCGGAAGCCTTTTGCTGTTCATTTTATACCTATAAAATCAATAAAAATATTTTGAACTAAAAAAAGCCCCCCAAAACTATCTACATTAACCACTCTTACCACAACCTCTGGCATTTCAGAGCTTAACTATACTCTGAGTGAAAAAATATTTCCTCCTTTTGGTTTAAAAAGTATTACTCTGTAACTTCATCGGTTCTAACTTTGCCCAGTCAAGCCTCTGAGTATTATCCAAGACCTGGATAAAGGGGCCCTTCACATGACCACTTCCCCACAATCTACAACTCCCCCCCCCCCACCACCACTTTATCACGATCCTGACAAATACTTAGCTGTCTTATCTAGTTCCAATCAATATCTGGTGAGATCTAGATGCAAAACCATTAGCTGTTGTGCCCATACACTTGCCTACATCTGTATATTCAATTCTGGTGCCTGGGCATGGGCTGGCATTGATTATCTGAGCCTAATTCAGCTTGCAGCTGTCAGCATTTAAAAACACAAGACCACTGCCAGCTGAATATTGCCTAGCATGCATCTTTATAAAATAAAAATATCCCTTCCCCATTAACCTTGTCACCCCGTTAAATAACTACCCAGTATCCTTTTGTTCATGACAATGGCTTTTAAAATAGCTGTCCCTATGTATACACTTTCATTCTTTTTCCATCTATCTGTCTCATTCCCGTTCACTCTTCCCTTCTCAGTCTCTATCATTCCTTCTTGTTTTCTAACACTCCCTCCCTTTCCCTTTTCAAGTTTGTTTCTAACTTCTTATTTCCTTCTCTCTTCCTTTGTGGCTCATGCTCCTCTCTCTATCTCTCCATCTTTCACAGTTAAATTGGATCACACTTTCGCAAAAGTGCAGAAAAATAAAAGAAAACACAATTCTCTCTGAAATACAACTGATTCATTTATTAAAGAGCTTATCTCATGCCATGAGTTGCTGGGAGGAATTTTAATACCTAGAACACTGAAAACACTAGCCTCAGTAGCTGTGCAGCAAGAAGTCAAACCCTCCAACTGTGGCAGCTCCAATATCAGATCTGAGCTGTGGAAGTGAAAAGAAGCAACTTAAGGTGACTCAATGGCTCATGGGATAAGTGCAGAGACTCAGCATCTTTCACTTCTAGGTCACAGGGATTGATTGCAAGTCCATCTCAGATTTTATTTCGGCTTCTGGCAGAAACTTTTCCAGAACTTAGAATTCTGGAAAAACAGGCCTGATATTTGGATTGGCGGCGGCAAAAAGGGCGAACAGAATGCTAGGAATGATTAAGAAGGGGATCACAAACAGATCGAAGAAGGTTATCATGCCGCTGTACCAGGCCATGGTACGCCTTCACTTGGAATACTGCGTCCAGCACTGGTCGCTGTAGATGAAGGACAAAGTACTACTTGAAAGGGTCCAGAGAAGAGTGACTAAAATGGTTAAGGGACTGGAGGAGTTGCTGTACAGTGAGAGATTAGAGAAACTGGGCCTCTTCTCCTTTGAAAAGAGGAGACTGAGAGGGGACATGATCGAAACATTCAAGATAATGAAGGGAATAGACTTAGTAGATAAAGACAGGTTGTTCACCATCTCCAAGGTAGAGAGAACGAGAGGGCACTCTCTAAAGTTAAAAGGGGATAGATTCCGTACAAACGTAAGGAAGTTCTTCTTCACCCAGAGAGTGGTGGAAAACTGGAACACTCTTCCAGAGGCTGTTATAGGGGAAAACACCCTCCAGGGATTCAAGACAAAGTTAGACAAGTTCCTGCTGAACCAGAACGTACGCAGGTAAGGTTAGTCTCAGTTAGGGCACTCGTCTTTGACCTAAGGGCTGCCGCATTAGCGGGCTGCTGGGCACGATGGACCACTGGTCTGACCCAGCAGCGGCAATTCTTATGTTCTTATTATGCTTTTATTTTATCATATTGTACTTCGTTGTGAATATCATGATAAAAGAGCAGTTTATAATTTATTACCTGGTATAAAGGTGAGATTCATTCTGCTCGGTATCCAGCCTGCAGTGGTATGTGACATTGGAGCAACTCACAGCCAAGGGCTTACCTGATTGAATATCCAGGTTATCAGTGGTCGATAATTAATCAAGACTGGTCGATATTCAGACTAGTGCCTGATTAACTTTAGAAACATAGAAAATGAAGGTAGATAAAGACCATATGACCTATCCTGCCTGCCTTCAATACCATCTTCTATCCCTTCCTCTATGTTAGAGATCCATCATACTCGTCTCAAGCTTTCTTGAGTTTGGATACATTTTTCATTGCCACCACCTTCACTGGAAGGCAATTCCATGCTTTTGCTACCCTTTCTGTGAAAAAAGTATTTTCTTAGGTTACTTCTAAGTCTATCCTGCTTCACCTTTATCTATGCCCCCTCACTCCAGAGGGTAGGTATTTAAATGTCTCTATCATATCTCCCTTCTCCTGCCTTTCCTCTAAAGCAGTGGTTCCCAAACCTGTCCTGGGGGACCTCCAGCCAGTCAGGTTTTCAAGATATCCCTAATGAATATGCATGAGAGAGATTTACAAATCTCTCTCATGCATATTCATTAGGGATATCTTGAAAACCTGACTGGCTGGGGGTCCCCCAGGACAGGTTTGGGAACCACTGCTCTAAAGTATATATAGAGATCTTTAAATCTGCTTCATATACTTTATGATGATCACCAACCATTTTAGTAGCCTTCCTCTGGATTGACTCCATTCTGTTTATATCTTTTTGAGGGTGAGGTCTCCAGTATTATTCATAATATTCTAAATGAGGTCTTACTAGTCTTATACAGGGGTATCAATATCTCCTTTTTCCTACTGGCCATTTCTCTCTCTATGCACCCATGCATCCTTCTAGTTTTCACTGTTGCCTTTTTTACCTGTTTGGCTACCTTAAGATCATCACATATGATCACACCCAAACCCCACTCCTCTTTCATGCACAAAAGTTCTTCACCCCCTAAACTGTACTGTTCCCTAGGGTTTTTGCAACTCAAATGCATTAACCTGCATTCCTTAGCATTAAATCTTAGCTACCAAATTCTAGACCATTCTTCAAGCTTTGTTAGATCCTTCCTTGTGTTATCCACACCATCAGGAGTGTCAACCCTATTGCAGATTTTGCTCTCATCAGCAAAGAGTCAAACCTTACTAGTCAGCCCTTCACCAATATCACTTACATAAATGTTAAAAAGAGAAGGCCCAAGAACTGAATCTTATAGAACACCATTAGTAACATCCGTTTCCTCAGGGTGAACTCCATTTACCACAACAAATCCCACCTGCTCTTCTCCAACCAGCCTGGACATTAATTTAGCTAAACACTTAGCCAGTGTCCTTGCAAAGATGTTTAAATCAACATTTATAAGACATAATAATAATAACAACTTTATTCTTCTATACTGCCATAATCTTGCAACTTCTAGGCGGTTTACATTGAATAGAGCTGGACAATCAACGAGTTACAATATGTAGATAGTCAGTGAAATTATAGTAAGTAGAACCTTAAAAAAAATGCAGCAAATTACAATGTACAGTTTGTTAAGAATTTCAGAGGGGACATTGAAGAGGGCACATTGAAGAGAGCTGAACAATCAGCGCGTTACAATATGTGGGTAGTCAGTGCAATTATAGTGTGAAGAAGCTTGAAAAAAAAATACAATTTACAGTTTGTTAAGAATTTCAGAGGGGACATATTATGAAAAAAGCAATGGAACAAGGCAGTAGAGGATCTTTTCCAGTAGTGGATCTTTTCCAGGCTTGGGTAATAGATTAGAGCATGGTTCAAGTGAGCTGGGAAACTTCCATCTAAAACTGCTTGCATATAGTATGCTTTCAATGGTCCCACTAGTTGATGTTGAAACAATATAAACAATTCTCCACTATAACTATCTAGACCAGGTGATTTGTGTAATTTGAGGTGAGATTATAGCTTGCTGGATCTCCTTTCCTGTAATTGGGCCATTTAACCCCAATTTATCCATAGGGGAAAGGTTAGGCATTAATATTTTAGCCAACCAAGAATCAAGGATAATTTCAGAGCAAGTAATTTCTGATGACTAACAATTTTGGTAAAATTGAGGAAATATCTGTTCCAAATCAAACTAGTTACTATTTGTCCGACAGAATTCCTCATAGCTGTAATAGTTGTTGCCCTCCCCCCCACCGCAGACTTCATAAGGTAAGCAATTTGTTTAGCTTGTTCCCAAATTTGTATAATTGGTATTTATAATAATTTTAATTCTTTTGATTCTTTTCTTGGATTAAGGAATGTGGAGTTGTTTGATGGTGAAGACATGCATTTTTGTAAGCCATATGGAATCTCTTACACAGATCTTCTAGGTCTAATATTTGAGCTGAAATTAGTTTTTTCCTCTTATTAACATTGGCTATTATGCTCCCCCTTAAGACAACCTGTGCTATATTCCAAAATAAAAAAAGGAATTAGCCACATGCTCCTTGGTATTATTACAAAAGTCTTTCCGAGGGTAAGTGGCACCCAGGGCGGTGGTGCCCCTCCCCTGTCCCCGCTCCTTCACGACCTCCCCTGCTGCGCGTGTGCCCCTCTTCCCTTTTTAATTTTCCAGGCGAGAGCAACAGCATGAACTTGCTGCCTGTGTTGTGTCGGCTATCTCTCTGACGTTACGTCTTAGGCACGGATCCCAGAAGTGACATCAGAGAGAAGGGACATCGATGTAGGCAGCAAGTTTGTCATGCTGCTGGTGCAGGAAAAATTAAAAAGGTACGAGGGAAGGGATGGATGCGTGTGGCAAGGGGATGGGAAGGAGGGGGCAGAAAGGAGGACAGGTGCCAGTGCTCTTTGCAAAGACCGCACCCGGGGCAAACCACCCCCCTGTACTCCCTTACTAAACCAGTGGCCATAATAAATATATATGAGACCCTTTGTCATTATATCCATGAGCAGGGAATTTTCATCTAGTTGACCCTCATCTATTAGGCCCCATACCTTTGACCTGTACAAAAAAAAATCAAGGTACAGTCAGAAATCATTATAAGGCTAATATCTGCTTGCACTACATGAAAACCCCCCCCAGAAGATTTGAGGTAAAAATGAAACCAACCCTCGACATGGAGTTATGTGCTTTAGAAATACAGAATGAGTGAAATCCATGTCAGTAGGGTGGAGCAATCTCCAAGCATCTACCAGGTTCAAGCATTTAGCAATAACTTTAAGACCCAAATGTATTTATTTATTCAATTTTCTATGCTGTTCTTCCCAGGGAGCTCAGCATGGTTTACATGAATTTATTCAGGTACTCAGGCATTTTTTTTCCCTGTGGGCTCATGATCTATCTAGTATACCTGGGGTAATGGTGGGATTGGGTGGCTTGCCAAGGGTGTTGGGTAGCAGCATGGGTTTGAACTCACAACCTCAGGGTGCTGAGGCTGTGGCTTTGACCACTGTGCCACACTCCTCCCCCTTCAGCCTGCAATAGTATTGATGGCAGCCTGCATAATAGTATTAAAATCACCCACAGCTGTTAAATAAGAACATGTAAATGGGGCTAGAATAGATAACAGGTTTGATTGGCATTAGGAACATAAATGGAGGCCACCCAAACAATAGATCCTTTGAGTCATCCATATAGGATTACATATCTGTCCACATCATCCTGTAACAAACTGATCAACTGAAAATGAACTGATTTATTTAAAGGATTGCTATGCCAGCTCTTTTCTTTCCTGAGGAAGCAAAATAACAGGTCTGTATCCAATTACCGTTCAATTTTTGATGTTCTAGCTCATTTAACTTTGTTTCCTGTAAACATATCACATCTGATTTATAAGATTTTTGTGCGCTTTAGAGGAGAATTTATTCCTGGCACATTCCAGGAGCAGATCTTTAAAGAGGACTTAGACATGAGACATAAATTTGTAAAATAACATCTTAAGCCTAATAACTATGCACTCTTGTCTAAAGCTATCAGAGCTTCACCCAGCCTTCACCCCAACAACTCACAACAGAAAAGCAGACATCCCAATATTAAGAACAATGTACTTAATAAAGGAATTCAATAAACCAAGAGTAAATCAAATCCTCTCATATAAGCCCATCAGAAAAAAATAGCTTAATATCAGTAATTTCCCCATCCCCTCCCTATCCTTCTCCTCCCTCCATAGTCCAACCCCCCCTTCCCCTGATTTCAGAATAAAGCTCAACAAACTCTTCCAGAACACTCTTGCCACATAACCTGGCATGGAAAGAAGAAAAGTTGACACACCTAAACAGACTGAATGATAATGGCTCCCAGCTCATGTTGTGAAATATTCACCATCCAGAAAGTGTATGAACATGTGGCCATGGAAGAGCTACCATTCAGCAAAACCATGAGGACTGGCTGAAGAAACAACTAAATATTGTGCCTGTCTTCCAGCCATCCTCATTTGACAGGGAGGAGGCATCATTTCCATTGCTAGTGGGTGCCTCCAGAGGATGCAAAAAAGATTTTATCTAGGCTCTCTCTAACTAAATAAGATGATGGACTTTGTCTATCTAGCTGTGGAATATCTAGTAGAAGGAATAACCTCAGGAATATCCCTGAGTTGGACCACCTCTAGAATAGAGATGGAAACTATGATGTCAAAGGACAATGGAGCATTAGATAGCAGTTGCAGTGGATTAGACAGAGGAAACCTACAGAGCCCAGCTCAATCACCTCAACTGAATCTTAACCAGCTGAACAGTTCAAGAATCTGTGAATTGAACCCAGAAACTCTGGGAGAAAGAACCTTGCCTGGAAGTAGCAGAGAAGAATGATACATTAAAAGACTAGAATGCAGGGGTAAAGTCTGGAGGTAAGGCAGTTTGTGGAGTGGTCTGGCAGTTAAGGAGGGGGTAATTTCTGGACTGTTCAAGCAGTTTGAGGCAAGGGATAGGAGCAAATTAGGAGTTTGGAAGAGTAGGTAATTCTTTTAAACTATCTTGTGCTGCTCTCTGCTACATTTCACTATGTCTAAGTCTTCTCTGCTTTAGAAGTGCAACTCCTTCTTCCACAGAAATGATTTGGACCATATTTTTTTTTGGGGGGGGACATATTTCTGTGAAACCCTTGATTAGATTTGGCCTAGGCACTTAGGCTCTCTTATATAATAGGATACCATGCAGTGGCGTACCTAGGGTATTTGGCACCCGGGGCCCATCATTTTTTGACACCCCCCCCCCATGTAAAAATTTTTTTTTTTTTTTTTTGCAATAACCATGAAATGGAATAAATGGTCAGAATAGAAACAGGCAGTGAAAATTTTCTTTTATTGAACCTCATATATGTAACCATTATTCCAAACATAACAAAACATAAATTATGTCTAAATTGTCATGACATTAGAAGTACATATGGAGTAGTTGCAGGCAGTGGCGTACTTAGGGTATGTGGCACCCAGGGCCCATCATTTTTTGACACCCCCCCCATCTATATGAAAAATATGATTTTTAGTACCAATCTACATATCGCACCACAAGAGTGTACCTAGGAAAAGGCTGCATCTTAAACACTGCAGTGAGCACTAGAACACCAACACATACATTGTAAAACTAAACAAGCCAGATCCCGCACAGTCAATTGGTCCTGTAGTCAATGCCAACTGAAAACTATGTCTTTTTCATACACACAGAACAGAGATACACCCTCGCCCAAAATGGAATAATCACAAACTAAAAATAGAAATATGTAGACAAAAGTTAAACTGATCCGCCAAGAAACCAGACCCTGGATACAATGCAACACCACAAAAAACAGTAACACATGTCCTCTAATACAGTGCAAAATATAAAGACAGTAGATGTAAATTTGAAAAAACTGATACATAACAATCACCACTTTATAAATTAACAAATAAAAATAAAACAAATAATGAGATATAAAAAAATACAATTTTATTGGACTAATCCCCGTAAGCTCGGTCCCCATCCCCGCAAACCACCTGATTCCATCCACACAAGCCTTGAATTGTTTATATTAAAGTATAAAAAGAAACAATATTCTGTACAATTGTCAATTTATAAATCAGCGTCTTCTCCCCACTCTCTTCCCCATTTCCCTTCAGCATCCTCAGCCCACTCTCTCTCCACTTTCCTTCAGCGCACGCACATAAAAACAAGCAAGTAATTTTATATCATTTTCATTCTATTCATTCATAGAAATTAAAGTCTAGATAATGCCAGTCACATAACAAAACATGATTTTACAAAAATAATTCCCTGCAGTCAAGCCTGCAAGGATTATTAGATGTCTTTCAGCAGTTCCCCTCCCTCCCTCCCCCTTACCTTTGTGGCCAAGTCAAAATGATCTACCAACAATAAAATTTTAAAAACACAAAGCACGCTGTACGCAGAGAAAATGTTAATTATCATTTATATTCCGCGGGTTTTCAAAGAGGTCAAGGCAGATGACTTTATGCAATGTCACCTCAGTAACAACTATACAAAAATAGACAAATATTCCCCCTCCCTTTTTACTAAACTGCGATAGCGGTTTTTAGCGTAGGGAGCTGCGCTGAATGCCCCACGCTGCTCTCGACGCTCATAGGCTCCCTGCACTAAAAAACTCTTTTGCGGTTTAGTAAAAGGGGGCCATAGTGCAAAATATAGACAGCAGATATAAATTTTCAAAACGGACACATTTTGATCACTAAGTTGAAAATAAAATCATTTTTCTTACTTTTTTGTCTGGTGATTTCATGAGTCTCTGGTCCTTCTTCTGATCCTTCTTCTTTCTCTCTCCCCCTGGCTCCCCTCTTTCTTTCTGCCTTTCTTTCTCTCCCCCTTGACCCCCCTCTTTATTTCTGCCTTTCTTTCTCTCCCCTTGGTCCCCCTCTTTCTTTCTGCCTTTCTTTCTCTCTCCCCCTGGCCCTCCTCTTTCTTTCTGCCTTTCTTTCTCTCCCCCTTGACCCCCTCTTTATTTCTGCCTTTCTTTCTCTCCCCTTGGTCCCCCTCTTTATTTCTGCCTTTCTTTCTCTCCCCTTGGTCCCCCTCTTTCTTTCTGCCTTTCTTTCTCTCTCCCCCTGGCCCCCCCTCTTTATTTTTTCCTTTCTTTCTTTCTCTCTCCCCCTAGCCTGCACAAAGCCATCGTGCCGATTTCTCCACTTCCACGATTCTTTCCCTACCCTCACCCCCAAGCCAGCAGCCGATTTCTCCCTGCTCCTTCCCCGATGTCCTGATCTTCATCGGGCAGCAAGCAGCATTCACAATTCACTGATGTTGCCCGCTTCAGGCCTTCCTCTCTGTCGGGTCCTGTCTTCATGAAAACTGGAAGTAGGCAGGACCCGGCAGAGAACAAGGCCTGAAGCCGGCAACAGCAGCGAATTGTAAACGCTGCTGCTGCCCGAAGAAGGTAATGGAGCACCGAGGCAGTCCGCTTCTCCCCCCTCCCAGCCGAACCCCCGCTGACCCTCCTATCTCCCCCCCCCCGTGAACCTTTCCGACCTTCCCAGCGAGAGCAGCAAACCTCCTTCGCGGCTTTCTCCTCCCTCTGCCGCGTTACTGATGACGTCATCAGTGATGCGGCAGAGGGAGGAGAAAGCCGACGCTACTGGAGGGAGGTTTGCTGCTTTCGCTGGGAGGGTCAGAAAGGTTCACTGGGGGGGGGGAGAGAGATAGGATGGTCAGCGGGGTTTCGGCTGGGAGGGGGGAGAAGCGGTCTGCCTTGGTGCTCCAAGGCCTGGCGCCATTACCTTTTTCGATAATGGCGCCGATGCTGCTTTCGCTGGGAGGGTAGGAGCGCGATAGGGACCGGGCCAGCTGTGCACCCCCCCCTAAGGCGGCACCCGGGATGGACCTCCCCCCCGCCCCCCTTGGTACGCTACTGCCCTGGGGAAACAGCCTGCAACAAGATCGCGCGATGCCAGAGATTTTTGCCTGCTTCGGCTGTTTCCTCCGCCGCGGTCCCGCCCCTCCTCTGACATCAGAGGAGGGGCAGGACCGTGGCGGAGGAAACAGTCGAAGCAGGCAAAGATCTCTGGCATCGCGATCTTGCTGCAGGCTGTTTCCAGACGCGACACCCGGCGCAGGGGGGGGTAACTGGACCGGACCGGGAGCACCCCTTCAGGGCTTGGTACCCGGGGCGGACCGCCCCCCCCCACCCCCCCCCCCCTTGGTACGCCACTGATACCATGTAATCCACTAGTGATGCACCTATCATCTAGATGCCTGCACTTTTGTCAGTCAAAGAGCTGGCATGAGTATGGCAAAGTAAGGGCAGAAGGGATGTGCATAGCTTACAATTTTCAGTAAGTTCTATGTGTAACTGGGAGCCCAGCCTATGATTCACACATGTTCTTGAGATATGAATACTAGGCTAGATCAGTCAAGAGGAAGAATTACTTAGAGTAAATCTTAATGTAATTTTAACTCCAAGAAGTGCATTCTATACAAAAGGGCACATAAGAATGACTAAAAACAAAGAGCCAATCAAGAACCAGGAACTATTACCAGAAATACAAGACATAGCTAGCTCGTTGGACTGGCTTTATTAAACTCTCAAAAGGCAGAATATTTTTTTCAGGAAAGTAGTCAACTTCTAACCCAAAGGCCTTTAGTTCAATCTGAAAGAGAAAGATGAGTGTCAGAGATGAAGGAAGTGAGAAAGACAGGAGAGAGGAAGAAAGAAATGGACAGAAACCCTGGTAAATGAGTTAAGAGAAGACAAGAAAACAGATTCTAAATGGCCACACAAAGGCAGAAAAATAATTTTAATTCATCATAAACCTAAACTAGACTCCACTAAAGATGTACCCTATAAATTTATATTTTCCTTCTGTCTATTTCTTGTGTAATATGTTGTACCCTCACTTTTTGCATTCTGTAATTTGCCGATTGTCCAGCCCTCTTCGATGTGAACCGCCTAGAAGTCATCTGACTATGGCGGTATAGAAGAATAAAGTTATTATTATTATTCAAAGCTGAATGATGCCTGATAGCTATTAACACTAGGGAAAAAATGCTGAAATCTAACGATACTGGAAAGAAACCTGTTATTTTGAGGTTTATTCCTGCTGTTTTGGGTTAGAAATGACATGGGAAATGTTGTTTACACCTGCCATGTGATTTCAAATGAATGCACATCCATATAAATCTCGCAAGTGCAGCACAGAAGTTCTGCAAATGGCTCACATATAAGTGAAGTTATGATGCCCAGAGAGAGACCCACTTTGGTTGTAACACATATAAAACAACTCCCCAAACTGATGAAGGTATGCAATCCTTAGGGCATCTTCTATTAAACTGTGCTAGCAGTTTTGAGAACGGGGAGCCACGCTGAATGGCCCGTGCTACTCCCGACGCTCATAGGAACTCAATGAGCAAAGGACATTCAGCGCGGCTCTCTGCGCTAAAAACTGCTAGCGCGGTTTCATAGAAGAGGGGGTATGTTTCAGGATGCAGTTCCTACACACCATGGTGACAAGGTGCTTGGGCTTTGTCAATCTCTGACTTAAAGAACATAAGAATTGCCGCTACTGGGTCAGATCAGTGGTCCATCGTGTCCATCTTGCTCACACGGTGGCCACCAGGTCAAAGATCAATGCTCTAAATGAGTTCAGCCTCACCTGCGTATGTTCCAATTTAGCAGGAACTTGTCCAACTTTGTCTTGAATCCATGGAGGGTGTTTTCCCCTATAACAGACTCCGGAATTTAAGGGCTTAAATGTGTACTTGTTGAGAAATCATTACAGACTTTAATCCATGCTTTTGTTCTATCTAAATTGGATTATGGCAACTTAGTATATGCGGGAATAACATTAGGGCAACTGAAACGTTTACAAACAGTACAAAATGCGGCAATTCGGCTGTTAGGTTGCGCACACATAAGAACATATGAATTGCCACTGCTGGGTCAGACCAGTGGTCCATCGTGCCCAGCAGTCCGCTCACGCGGCGGCCCTCTGGTCAAAGACCAGTGCTCTAACTGAGATTAGCCCTACCTGTGCATGTTCTGGTTCAACAGGAACTTGTCTAACTTTGTCTTGAATCCCTGGAGGGTGTTTTCCCCTATGACAGATTCTAGAAGAGCGTTCCAGTTTTCTACCACTCTCTGGGTGAAGAAGAACTTCCTTACATTTGTATGGAATCTATCCCCTTTCAACTTTAGAGAGTGCCCTCTCGTTCTTCCTACCTTGGAGAGGGTGAACAATCTGTCTTTATCTGCTAAGTCTATTCCCTTCAGTATTTTGTATGTTTCAATCATGTCCCCTCTCATTCTCCTCTTTCAAAGAAAGAAGAGGCCCAGTTTCTCCAATCTCTCACTGTACGGCAACTATGTCAAGTATATCAGAATGTCCATAATAATATAGGGCTCCTTTTACAAAGCTGCGGTTGAAGTTTCGACCGTGGGACAGTGAGGTAAATGCTCCGACGCTCAAAAGAATTCTATGAACATCGGAGCATTTATTTATTTATTTAAAACTCATATCCTAAGTGGTTTTACATTCAGGTACTTTATCATATTTCCCTATCTATTCCGGCAGGCTCAAATTCTATCTAGCGTACCTGGGGCAATGAGGGGATTAAGTGACTTGCACAGGGTCACAAGCAGCAGCGAGGGATTTGAACCCACAACCTCAGGGTTGTGTAGCTCTAACCACTGTGCCACACACTCCCTCAGTAGCCTGCAGTAGAAACCTCTATCACAGCTTTGTAAAAATCAGTGATAGTTTTTAATAATATTTGTTTAGCCCTTATAACAACTCAACATATATATTCAAGCTTTTTTTTTTTGTATGGACCATCAGAGACAAACTTCTCAATTTACTTCAATGAGAACATAATACAAGTTGTCATCAGTCCAAAATCTTTTTTTTTTTTTCTTTTTCAAATTCTTTAAACATTAGTATTAGCTTCTTTTAATTAACTTCAATATTTGCCCTCTGCATGCTTCCAAGCATTAAACTGTGCACTTATCTTGATGCAAATTTCATCAAGAGATTTCAAGAACACATTTGCTAAAGGGGTACTTAGCTTTGAAATAGCAGCGAGCGAAATATGAATTTGTGTCGGCGGTAGTCATTCCCCCCGAGATCCATCTAGATGAGTACATAGTTTATTGCTTAGAAGCATGGGGAGTACAAATACTGAAATTAATTAAAAGAAGCTAATACTAATGTTTAAAGAATTAAAAAAAAAAAAAAAATTTGGGCTGATGATGAATACTGGTGAATTGTGCTCTCATTGAAACTTGAATATATGTTGAGTTGTTATAAGGATACACAATTATTATTATTAAAAAGCTGCTTTTCATGAATATCCCTTTAAGAATATCTTGTCTTTAGTTATCTATGATAGCTATATAGTAACATAATAAACGACAACAGATAAAGCCCAAAATGCCCTATTCAGTCTGCCAAATTTATACTCTTTATTGATAGAAGTACATCGTAAATTTCCAAATACACCTCCATACTAACTTCCTTCTAGTCCTTTCAACCCTCTTGTCATATCTACCCCAAGTATGACTGAAATTCATCAAAACTGGCCTCCATATACATAGTGGTGTACCTAGCGTATGTGACACCCGGGGCCCATCATTTTTTTGATACCCCCCATCTATATCAAAAATATGATTTTTAGTAACAATCCACATATCGCACCACAAGAATGTACCTAGGAAAAAGCAGCATCTTAAACACTGCAATGAGCACTAAACACCAACACATACATTGTAAAACTAAACAAGCCAGATCCCGCACAGTCAATTGATCCTGCAGTCAATGCCAACTGTAAACTATGTTCTTTTCATACACACAGAACAGAGATACACCTTTGCCCAATATGGAATAATCACAAACTAAAAATAGAAATATGTAGACAAAAGTTAAACTGAAACGTCAAGAAACCAGACTCTGCATACAATGCAACACCACAAAACAGTAACACATGTCCTCTAATACTGTGCAAAATATAAAGACAGTAGAAGTAAATTTGAAAAAACTGATACATAACAATCACCACTTTACAAATTAACAAATAAAAATAAAACAAATAATGAGAAATAAGAAAATACCATTTTATTGGACTAATACATTTTTCATTTAGCTTTCAAAGGTTAAAACCTCTTTCTTCAGGTCAGTAAACTATACTGCTGTTAGAGTATCCCTGTCGTGACCTGAGGAAAGGAGTTATGATCTCTGAATTAGTAATAAAATGTATTAAAATTAGTTCAATAAATAGGATCACCTTATTTCCATTTTCTATTAATAAACGATTATCGACAAAGCTACAATAATACTTTATCCTAAAGCAAAAATAAATAAATAAAACAAATAGAAATTTTTTTCTACCTTGGTTGTCTGGTTTCTGCTTTCCTCATCTTCTTATCATTCTCTTCTTTCCATCCACTGTCTGCCCTCTCTCTGCCTCTTCCATATGGCATCTGCTCTCTTTCTATGCCTCTTCCAGAAACTGCCTCTCCCTTCCATCTCTCCCAGCAGATTTTAGCATCTCTCTCTCTCTCTTCCTTTCCTCCCCTCAGATCTCGTATCTGTCTTCTTCCTCCTTTACTCCTCCCAGGTCTGATATCGGTCTCCTCCCCTTCCCCCCTGCTCTGGCATCTCCTCTCCTTCCTTTTCCCTTGGTCTGGCATACCTTCCTCCTTCTCTCCATGCCCTGGCATACCTTCCTCTTTCCCTCCATGCCCTGGCATCTCATCCTCCCTCCCCTCCATTCATTGGCATATCCTTTTATTCCTTTCTCATCTTTTTTCTCCCTCTCTCTCTCTCTCTCCCTCCAGTTGGGTGCAGCAATTCTCTCCCCCTCTGCTCCCTTTCCTTTTTCTGTCACCCCATCCCTGGTCAGCAGTGCAGCACCTAAGCGGGTGCTCCAAGGCCTGGCGTCATGAACTTTCTTGGTGAGCAGCAGCATTCACAATTTGCTGCTGTTGCTGGCTTCGGGTCTTCTCCATCGGTTCCTGCCTTCATGGAAACAGGAAGTAGGCAGGACCAGGCACAGAGGAAGGCCTGAAGCCGGCAACAGCAACGAATTGTAAACGCTGTTGCTGCTGGAAGAAGTTAATGACACCAGGCTTTGGAGCACCCGGGGCAGACTGTTTCTCCTCCTCTCTCTCCCATCCCCCCAGTATGCCACTTTCCAAATGTTATTTTTCAGCTGCCCCAAAGTTTTCCTTCTGCTGCAACTTCCCATTTCCATCAGGGCAGATCACCGCAGAGGGAAAGCTTTGGGGCGAGAGATGGCTGCCATGTCTGGGCCCCAGTGAAAAGTAACAGATTGGGAAGTGAGGGAGATAGAGAGAAGAGGAAAAGAAGTTCAGACTGCGGGGGCCCTGGATCTGTACATAAGAGTAGCCATACAGGGTCAGACCAATGGTCCATCTAGCCCAGTATCCTGCCTCCAGAGTGGCCAATCCAGATCACAAGTACCATTCAGAAACCCAAATAGTAGTTATTTTTCTCAGACTTTCAACTCTACCTCTTTATTTTTTCCTCTTATCTGTTTATACTGTATTCTCTTTATTCTATTTATGTATCTTCCCATTAGAAGTTTTCTCTCCAATTCTTCCTTCCTAGCCTGCTGCCTTAATTTCCCTCTTCCCCTTACCTCCACAGCCCAACCCATTTCTCCTCTTCTCTCCATCCACTAGGGAATTGAATTGGTATTGTTTTATACATTAGAACGTAAATATGCACCTGCGTTGATGCCACCTCCCATCAGTAAAAAAACAGGACAGCAGGGGTAGCAGTAATTACAGGAAAGAAAAATTTCTGCTTATCACCGTGAAACTATTCCAACACGTGCTTACACTGATGTCGTGGGCAATAAAACTGGACTGTCTGATACAACTGTACTTAATTCTCCATCTTGGTTTTCCCATTCCTTTTATTCGTTTTCTTTGCCTCACCTCTCTTGCCTGTCAACCCTTACTTTTGCTCTGAAGAACCCGGTGGCAAGGCCGAACCCTCAGCCTGTTTTGTCCGTTCTGGGGGAAACAACTGCACCAAAAGAATAAAGCACAACTACCGAGATTGAAAGGCATGAAATTAGTGGAAAAACAGAGAGCCCAGGAAAGCTTCCCCTAACGCTGGCCCGGAGGGGAGGGGGAGGAAGAGAGTCCTTCTGTCTCTGGCTGTCTGGCATGCACCGCGCTGTGTGTGCACGAGGTGGGAGGGCGAAGAGGAGAGAGAAGGTTCCAGCGCAGCATCAGGTGACCAGCCGGCACGCGCTGACCAGCCGGCACGCGCTGACAAGGCTGTGCGTCTGCGCAATGACTGCTATAGTTGGGTCCTCCAGAATAGCGCAGCGCAGATTTTTAATTTTTGCTCTCCTGCTGCTAACCCCCCCCCCATGCTAAAACCCAGAGAAATGAGACCTTCTGAGGGCAAATTCAAAATCTTCCCCGATGTCCTGAGTCATCCGGACATATGGTAACCCCTACGCATTGGGCCCCCCTGAACTCCTTTAATCCGGCCCTGGCCAGCTGTGCACCCCCTTGGGGCGTGCACCTGGGGCAAATTACCCCCCCACACCCCCCTTGGTACACCACTGCATATACAGTCATACCACTGCCGTTTAAGACTGTGGGCTGCTCCATGTAGATTATTGTCCTGCTTTTCTTGGAGCCCTGACATAAGAGTACTACTGCTTTTTTAAGTTACAACTTCACCTCTGTACAGTTATACCCATCTGTATCGGCATAAGCCATTTCTACAAGAACTAGTGCCTGCAGGGTTGGGCCAAATCAATAACTAATGTATTTTGACCGATATTTAATCCACTGCAATATGCAGCATCAGAGCCACTCACTGACCTGATCCCAGATATTCAGCACTGAATATCCAGGTATTGATGATCACCCAGAGGATAACCAGGCACCAGCCAATATTCAGACCAGTGCCCAGTTAACTTTAGTGTATATAGTTAGTACAACATTTTTGCTTCCTAATTTTATGTACTTACTTAGCAGGTTAGTGGACTGAAAAATGCCACTAACCACCTAAGTCAGCACCTCTGAGCTAACCTGTTAGGAGATAGCTGGTTAGTGGCAACATGCCACAGCACTAACCAGTTAGCTGCCACTGAATATTAGTTGCTGGGTTTCTCAACAGGGTTTAACCAGGGAAGAGACTCTGCTGCCCGATTAAACCATTTTGACTATCGTGCCCACAGAATACAAAGATGCAGTGCTGAAGACGTTTATATCATGAACTTTACTTTGACTTTTGCAGATCCTTGCATTTCAAAAGAACAGTGCTTATGACTTTGTTTAGCTGATGCAAGGGCATGTAACAACGACTTGGGTGAGGTCACCCTCAGACTCATTGGAACCTAACTTCAGGGACACTTTCCCTGAAAGAATATCACTAGACATTCTGATAATTTTTCAAGTCACAACAAAGGATATCAGCCAATCACTTGTCATAATCTTTTGGAACCATCAGAGACAACACATAACAAAGATATAAAAGATTGGCATCTCCAGCTGAAAAATCAACCTTTCATCTGATATCTTCTTTTTAGCTGTCCTTTCTACTGTATATTGTCTTACTGATGGACCTTCATTGGAGCATCATCAAGCACTGCCCCATTCCTGCTGTTTCTGAGAGATTGACTCATTGATCCTGGTCGTAAGCCGAGCTCTGCAAATACTTGCAGATAAGAACTGACTATTGTATCTAGAAAGTTCTTCCAATTAGTGTATAGTCCAGCAGTTTTAAATGGACATTTAAGTTTTTATTCTGCGATATTCTACTTATTTTTTCTTTATTCAGTTGCAAATAGTTCTTATTTCTTTCCGTGAGCAAACATCATTATTATTTCTATCAGTTTTGTGATTTCCATTTAATAATATAAAAACATAGAGTTGAAGGAGTTGAACTGAGAATTTCTCATTGAGAGGTATGGCATTATCCTATAATTTCCAGAGTGTTGTATAAACAAAGACGTCAATATTCAAAGTTATTAACTGGCCAGGAACAGCTCTATTATATTCATTTTTTTTAAATTAATTTTTTTAAAAGGAACAACTCCTAGCCAATTAAATAGTGTTTTAGTGTCTAACTGCAGATATTCAGTGGGAGATAACTGGTTATCTCCCACTGAATATCTGTTGTTGGTGGCTAGCCGCTAAGCAGCTATATCATGCAACCTAGCAGCAGGCCTCTCTTTAATCGTTAAGTACTTAACCGATTAGCACAGAATAGCAGCAAAACCTTTTAAGTTGCAGCAGCCAAAACTAAAGCTGGATACTCAATGCTGGTCACCGGAAATAGCCCAACATTGAATATCTGGGCATAATTCTGGCGGTAGAATGAAAAAAATGCTACCTGCCACTGGCTGAATAATCAGGCCCCAAAATATTTGCATGTCTCTACCTTCACCGTCCAGTGTCGGCCATTCTTTAAAAGAGTCCCGATACAAGGGGCTCCTTTTACTAAGCTGCGCTAGTGGTTTTCGCACATGCTTAGCACGTGCTGCATTGCTGCACGCACTAGACACTAACACCAGCATTGAACTGGCGTTAGTTCTTGGCACGTAGCGCAGGGTTAGCGTGCGCAGCAATGCATCGTGCGCTAAAAACGCTAGCGCACGATGTGTACAAGTCTAGAAATACAAATAAACTAATTTACTCACCAGGGCATCAAAGACCAGAGTATCATAGGTATTTGTATCGGAATGCTCCATCATAATGGAGAAAAGAGCATCCATTGTATCCTGTAGGAACTGGAGAAGAAAAAAATCAGTAAGAACACTTCTATAACCCAGAAATATCAATGAACAAAGACAACTGAACTTAATCGTGGATTTGTAATTCATGTACCTATTGGTCAGACCGGATGTTTCTTCTGTGGATTAATAACAGCTTCAAAAAAACATAAAAATTCTATAGGGAACTGGAAGAAGAGGTAAACTAGTAAATGAGGAACAATGGGACAAAGGAATTAGGAAACAACTAGAATAGTAAGTTAAACGTATCGGGTTTCTTTTACTAAGCTGCGATAGCGTTTTTAGCGCATGCAGAATTTTAGCACGCGCTATACCCACGCTACGCGGCTAGAACTAACGCCAGATCAATGACGGCGTTAGCATCTAACGCGCGCAGCAATTCTGCGTACGCTAAGGGCGCGCTAAAACTGCTACCGCAGCTTAGTAAAAGGAGTCCATTATGTAGCTCCAGTACGCTTTAGGTCAATGAGAAAGCAACTAGATCATGCAACCTAGCAGCAGGCCTCCCTTTAATCGCGCTTCGCAATATGATGTTTGAATTCGGCTTCTTCTGAGTGGCTTAACTACAAATTGTACGTGGTACGAGGGGCGTTCAATATTTTATCGACCTGAGCATGAAAGAAAGTAGCAAGCATGTCGAGACAAGTCTGCGCACGTCGTGACATCTCAAGGCCGCTTACGCACAGATGCGGCTCCGTGTGAGTCTAGCATTCCAAGAGACAGGATGTCAGGAGAGTCTTCATGCGAATCAAGTACGAAACGGCTAGATTTAGAGCACTATTCAGCGATAAAATTTATCACGAAAAGAAGGGAACCAGTGATGATGGGGAAACATGGTCAAATGACTCCCTCCCAAAATTACGAGTTTTGGACAAGTTGTAATGCCCTCAATTTATGTACTAACATTTACATTTGGCTTTTACATGGCATAAATGATAGCATCTAAATGCTGATATGCAAATGCCAACTTGCGGTCTATTCTATAACGGAATCTGGGCGCCCAGATGCTATTCTAGAATTTAGGCTGAACACCCTACCTACATTTTAGCATCCACATTTAAGCGTGGCAAGTCAAATGCGTGCAAACGATATTGCGCAACACAATTGTGCACAAGCACAATGACATGCAACAAAAATGTGTGCAATACAACTGCGTGACACAATAACTGAGCGTGACACAATCGTGTGCAACACAATCACACGCAGAATAAAGGAGTGCGAGACAACATCTCGCAAGACAATATAACAAGAGACAATTGCACGCAATATAAATGTTCTCTACGCTGCAGAAATTTACGCATGATGCATGCACGTCATACGTATGTCGTGTGACACAATGACGCGCAAGATAAATGTTATATTCGCCTCAGAAATCTACGCATGACCTACGCACGACATAGAGGGTCGTGACTTTTATATTGCCTTCTTCACATGAGTGCATTTTCGTTACTTTAATTATGTAGACTTTTTTTTATATGTGCTGAGAACATTTGACTATGCGCATTTGTCTTGCACGCATTAGACTATGAACCACGTTTAAGTGACCTTTATAGGATTTCACTTAGTGTGCTTTCCTTAAGAGACAAAAGATATTTCTTCTTCATCACCAGTTGTTCTCAACCAAAGGTATATGTAAACTTGGGGATATTTGGAAGCAGATGTACACAGTAGAGAAAGGAGCTTTATCCACATCTCCCCCACCACATAAAATTATAACCTCAAGGAATAATGAGCTCAGTAGCAGGAGGGTTATTTTACAAGCACTGTTGTGCCTGAATTACACAAAGATTATCTTAATTTGTCAGGAGATTGGCCCTATGTCATGATCACTGCTCTGTTTTATATTTAGCAGCAATTCTAAAACTTGGGAATTAATTTGTATATCAGACACCCTTAAATCCAAATGCTCAAAAAGTCATATTTAAACCACAAAATTGAAAACGAAAACCTAAATAGCCCCCACTTTTACAAAACCGTGGAAGCGGTTTTTAGCGCAGGCCGGCATGCTGAATGCTCTGCGCTGCTCCCGACACTCATAGAGTTCCTTTGAGCATTGAGACCAGCACAGAGCATTCAGCATGCTGTCCTACACTAAAAAGCACTTCCGTGGTTTTGTAAAAGTAGGGGTAAAGTAGGTGTTAGGAATAAAGAAAAACATTTTTGCTCTCTAGTGAAGGCCTGGGGTTATTAGAGAGCAAAAACTTTTTTTCTTTATTCCTAAAATCTACTTTATTTAGGTTTTCATTTTAAGAACATAAAAATAGCCTTACTGGGTCAGACCAATTGTCCATCTAGCCCAGTACCCAGTCCTCACGGTGGCCAATCCAGGTCACTTGTACTTGACAAAAACCCAAAGAGTAGCAACATTTTTATTTTAGTGGTTTAAGTATGACTTTTTATTGAACAGACACTAGTTTTTTGGTGTTTTTAAAAAAACTTTAAAATCGTTTTTATTTATTTAGAAAAGAAGCATACAAGACAAGAAATGCAACACTCCAAAAACACATGAACAGATAACCTAGTCCACCGTGTGGTTTCTGGGCGGGGACCCAAATAACCCAACAAGAACAAACCAGAGGACCCCAACCCCCCAAGCAATAGTTTTGAGCATTTCTATTTAGCAACACCTACTATCTAATACCAACATTGGATATCAAGAGTATTTTGCTACCATTAAACAAATGACAACCAAGTCAGCTCCATATCATGGCTTAAAATTTGCAACCATAAACTATATGGAGTGTAGCAACAAAAATTTCCTGAGATTTTATATTAGTTCAATGCTGAATTACACTCAGGCTCTATACCTTATATGAAAAAAATCCACTTTACTGTATGTAGTGTATAATCATGAATAAGTTAATCAATCCTTTGCATAACCAAATAATTGTATGTGCTAAAGATTGTGTTCAGATCCGAATACCTCAGTGCTCAAATGAAATCAATGTGATATTTAGAGCAGAGGTTGCTGAGTGGGACCATCATAACCACAGTATAGTCCCATAAAGTGCATCACGTATAACTTTAAAAAACCTAGATAAAAAGGTAAATTTCCACTAAATCCATCTCCTACCCCCGCAAGGCCCCTTGGTACCTCCCATATCACAGAGAGCTAAAACAGAAATGTCGAGCTTTGGAGCGCATATTGAAAAAATCAAAATGTCCCATAGACAGACAGTCCTGTAGAGTCAATATCAAGCTGTACAATACTGCGCTAAAAAAAGCAAGAAAGAACTTCTATGGCGACAAAATCTCCAGGTCCAACAATCAGAGCAGTACACTATTCAACATCTGGCGCTCCCTAACCTCCAAAAGAGATCCCACCATGCTCCCCTCCTCTCCCTCAGCAGATGTTCTAGCAAAATTCTTCAACGATAAGGTTTCTTCCTTGAGATGCTCCTTCCCTCCTTCAGTCTCATACAACTCCCTGGTGCCCACTGATCCCACTCCCACCCTAATGGTCTCCAACCCTATCCCAGCTGACAGATCCTGAACCACCTTTGAGTGCGTATCTGAATCCCTGGTCCTCAATCTCTGCCTCAAACTGAAATCCTGTAACTGCTCCTTGGACCCATTCCCCTTCTACCTATACGAGAACATTCCCGCTCAGGCTATCTCTTCTATCACCAATCTCATAAACTCCGCCCTTCAGTAGGGCCATTTCTCCCCAGAAATGGGTCATATCGCCTTGACCCCACTACTGAAAAAATCTGACCTTGACCCTTCCATACCATCCAGCTATCGCCCAATTGCAAATATCCCTCTCCTAACCAAGATGCTAGAGTCCATCATTTCTACCCAACTCTTATCATACATAGAGAGATTCTCTATTCTTCTACCCTATCAATATGGCTTTCGTCTTAACTTCAGCACCGAATCCCTACTGTCTTCCCTGATTTCAAGGGTTCAACAACTTCACTCTCGAAACAAGTTTGCCATCCTCCTACAATTTGACCTTTCCGCTGCTTTCGACGTAGTCCACCATGATATTCTTGTTTACCAACTCTCTGAGATCAGCATCAACTCCACAGTCCTATGCTGAGGAAAGTTAGATCCTGCTTCCATCAAAAACATTTTACCCTCCTTGTCCAATCCATCATCCTTTCCAGATTGGACTATTGCAACTCTATCTACTTAAGCCTAATTAAGAAAAACCTCCACAGACTCCAACGGATTCAGAATGCCGCGGCCAAGCTCATCTTCGCTAAAAGTAAATTTGACCATGTCTCCCCGCTCCTGGCCAACCTCCACTGGCTTCCGATTATTGCCAGGGTCCACTATAAATGCTCCTGTTTAGCTTTCAAAATCCTACACGGTATCCTCCCTCCCTTTATCCCTCTTTCTTGGAATTCCTCAAACCCTAATACCACCAGATCCTCCCACAAATTAAAACTATCCTTCCCCTCGCTAAAAGGCATTTCCCACACAGGAAAGCTAGGGACCTCCCTCCACTTCAAAATCACTGAGCTCTGGAACAACCTTACCTCCCCTCTTCAGAACTTGAGCTCTCGCCAAGTTTTCCGCAAACATCTGAAAACCTGGCTTTTTTCAAAAATGTAAGTCTCCCTCCAACTTAGGAATCAAGGAAACTCTTATATCTTGGCATCCCAAGTCCTCTAAATTTTCTTCACACTTCTATCTCTAACCCTCTGTTGTAGATCCTATTTCTTCTACTGTAAACCGCGCCGAGCTCTACGAACGTGGAGATCATGCGGTATACAAACCTAAGGATTAGATTAGATTATCTCGGAACGATGCAACATTTCTCTGCAAAGGATTGATTAACTTATTCACGATTATACACTACTTATAATGGATTTTTTTTTTTATATCTTTATTCATTTTTAAGCCATACATAAGTGCAACATACTATACAATCATATTACATTATAAAAGCACTTAAAATCAATCAAATCTTAATCTATGACAAATAGATATATCACCCCCCCATACTCATATTCAAAAATTGTACTCAAATTAAAAAATTTTAAAAATATTTTCCAACCTTCCCTCCCCCCACCCCCACCCACCCTGGACATGCATGACCAAAGGCCAAAATCAACAATCACTCTTTGCAAAATTTTGTCAATGGCTCCCAAATCATAGAAACATAGAAACATAGAAATAGACGGCAGATAAGGGCCCATGGCCCATCTAGTCTACCCACCTTAATGTCCCTCCCCTACCTTTGCCCTGTGAATAGATCCCATGTGCCGATCCCATTTGGCCTTAAAATCAGGCACGCTGCTGGCCTCAATCACCTGTAGTGGAAGACTATTCCAACGATCAACCACTCTTTCAGTGAAAAAGAATTTCCTGGTGTCACCTCGTAGTTTCCCGCCCCTGATTTTCAACGGATGCCCTCTTGTTGTCGTGGGACCCTTGAAAAAGAAGATATCTTCCTCCGCCTCGATGCGGCCCGTAAGATACTTGAACGTCTCGATCATGTCCCCCCTCTCTCTGCGCTCCTCGAGCGAGTATAGCTGTAATTTGTCAAGCCGTTTTTCGTATGGTAGATCCTTGAGTCCCGAGACCATCCGGGTGGCCATTCTTTGCACCGACTCCAGTCTCAGCACATCCTTGCGATAATGCGGCCTCCAGAATTGCACACAGTATTCCAGGTGGGGCCTCACCATGGATCTATACAATGGCATAATGACTTCCCCCTTACGACTGACGAAACCCCTTCGTATGCAGCCCATGATTTGTCTTGCCTTGGACGAAGCCTGCTCCACTTGATTGGCAGACTTCATGTCCTCACTGACGATTACCCCCAAGTCTCGTTCTGCTACCGTTTTTGCTAGGATCTCACCATTAAGGGTATAAGACTTGCATGGATTCTGGCTGCCCAGGTGCATAACTTTGCATTTTTTGGCATTGAAGTTGAGTTGCCATATCCTAGACCATCGCTCCAGTAGGAATAGGTCATGCATCATGTTGTCGGGCACTGAATCTTCGTCTGTTGTGCATTTGCCCACTACATTACTCAGTTTGGCGTCATCGGCGAATAATGTTATTTTACCTCGAAGCCCTTCTGCCAAGTCTCTTATAAAGATGTTGAATAGGATTGGGCCCAAGACTGAGCCCTGTGGTACTCCACTAATCACCTCCGTCATTTCGGAGGGGGTGCCGTTCACCACCACCCTTTGGAGCCTACCTCCAAGCCAGCTCCCAACCCATTTCGTCAATGTGTCACCTAATCCTATAGAACTCATCTTGCTCAGTAACCTGCGGTGTGGTACGCTATCGAATGCTTTGCTAAAGTCCAGGTACACGATGTCCAGGGACTCCCCAATATCCAGCTTCCCCGTTACCCAGTCAAAGAAGCTGATCAGGTTGGATTGGCAGGATCTCCCCTTAGTAAATCCATGTTGTCGGGGATCCCGTAGATTCTCCTTATCCAGGATCTTATCTAATTGGTGTTTGATTAGAGTTTCCATTAGTTTGCTCACTATCGATGTTAGACTCACTGGTCTGTAGTTTGCTGTCTCCATCTTTGAGCCTTTCTTGTGGAGTGGAATGACGTTAGCCGTCCTCCAGTCCAACGGGACACTGCCTGTACTAAGGGAGAGGTTGAAGAGCGCGGACAGTGGCTCCGCCAATACATCACTCAGCTCCCTAAGCACCCTGGGGTGCAGGTTGTCCGGCCCCATTGCCTTGCTAACCTTGAGCCTTGACAGCTCACCGTAGACACTGCTGGGCGTAAACTCAAAGTTACTAAACGTTACTAATCCTCAGAAACTTTTTGTAAAGTCCCTGTTGTATAGCCATAGTACGTTATGGATTTTTTTTTTTTTAAATACAGCAGCTCACTCACAAGCCAGGTAAGCTGGAGCCAGAAATCAGCTAAAATGAAGGGATCATGAGAATATAGTTCAAGGGAAGTTTGTGAATACGGAAAACAATTACAGATGAGCTGGTGGTACAAAGGAAAGCGGTAACATCTGTCCATCTCTTAGGAAAAAAGAACAGACTGAGAGCTATGAGAATGTCCTGCTGCCCAGGTGTATTCCTGCTTTACACCTGAGAGGACTCAATACTAGACTCCTAGTTGACATTTGCAGGGTACAAGAAACAATATGGTATAGTAATACTACAGTGGAAAAGGATCTTTCTCCCAGGTGCAATCTTTGACTCCCAGTCTAGGAGTTTGCTTTAAAATTAATGTCATCTAGTTTTCTGGCTTGCATGCTTGGGAAAGAAGCAAGTAAACCCTCTCATTCATATTTACCTAGAGGATATGCTTTTCATAAACTGGAGGAACTATGGGAATTTGGGAAGCTCTGGAATGAAAGGGCATAGGATGAAGTTAAGACTCTGGAGTAATTAAAGGATATACTTTTTTACAGAAAGGGTGGTAGATGTGTGGAACAGTCTCCGGAAAGCAGTGGTGGAGACAGAGACTGTGTCTGAATTCAAGAAGGCATGGCATAGGCACGTGAGATCTCAGAAGGAGGAAGAGATAATGGTTACTGCGAATAGGCCATTTGGCCTTTATCTGCCATCATGTTTCTATGTAATCTAATCTCAATTTCTCTATCACACTTATCCAGAAAAAGTTCAAGGCGATTTACAAGTAATTAGACCCATATAATATTATGGGGAATTACAATGAGAGGCACGTTCTGTAGGCAGTCAGCCGGCACCTCTCCCCCTCACCAGTGCCTCTCCTCCTCTATACGCCTCTCCTCTTGCAGCACATACCCCCTCCCCCCCAGAGGCTCAGGGTCCTGTCTGGAGGGCCTTCGTGCATGTGCCAATATCAACGTGATGACATCACACACATTGCGTCAATGTCTGCACATTTTCGGATGCCCTCCAGCTGCGACACAGGGTATAGTGTGCTGCAGCTTCCAGAAGTTTGCGAGACACTGCACTAAACCATTTTAGCATGTCATTACAGAATAGAAGTTAGGCATACTATTGCCATTTACTTGCATAAGTGGATATTTGCACATGCTAACAGCAGCATTCTATAAATTTAAGCATGCAGAATCTATAAATGGTGCCTAAAAGTTAGATGCCAAGTAGTGCAGGGCTAAACGCAATTCTATAAAAGTTACATGCATTTTATAGAATCATGCTTATTGGTTCCTAAAGTGGGTATGGGCAGCGATAAGTGT
Source organism: Geotrypetes seraphini (assembly GCF_902459505.1). Classification (NCBI taxonomy): domain Eukaryota; kingdom Metazoa; phylum Chordata; class Amphibia; order Gymnophiona; family Dermophiidae; genus Geotrypetes; species Geotrypetes seraphini. Next base: position 303,892,227 of record NC_047084.1, on the reverse strand, counting down.
CCTACCCTTAGGCACAACCTATTTATACCAGTTTTCTTGGCCTAAGTCTAAAACATGCACCTACATGAAAAAGACATTCACAATCTGCCCCCTAACCATACCTACCAAGTTAGGCGCCTACCATCCAATTAAATGCAATTAGCATAAATGACGAGTTGTTAATTGCCAATTATCGTCACTGATTAAGCTTTTTAAACAATTAAGTTAGGCACCTAGGTCAGTTGGGCCTGCCAATATAGGTGCCTAACTTTAGGCATCATTTATAGAATTAGAGCCATGGTGTACACATTTATTTATTCAATTTTTATATCGTTTTCCTAGGGAAGCTCAGAACAGTTCACATGAATTTATTCAGGTACTCAAGCATTTTTCCCTGTCTTTCCCAGTGGACTCACAATCTATCTAATGTACCTGGGGAAATTGTGGGGGGGGGGGGATTAAGTGACTTGCCCGGGGTCACAAGGAGTAGCATTGGTTTTAACCCACAACCTCAGTGTACTGAGGCTGTAGCTTTAACCATTGCGCTACACTCCCCCTGTTATAACATGAGGGGTTTTATGGTTTGTTTTTCAGTGCCTAAACAAGGTATTCTAAAGCTATGAAGGTGCAGCTATAGTCTCTGCTTTGATGAGGGGGAGGTGCTCACCCAGGGGTACTTTAAGTCCAAGGATGTCGAACAACCATTCATACATTGCTTTTCAATTGTCTTGTCTGATCTAAAGGACTTTTATACACTTAGGCCCTTTTTCATTAAGGTGCGCTAATCAATTTAGTGCATGCTAAATGCTAACTTATGCATGTTAGTCTATGGATGTGTTAGCATTTAGCGCGTGCTAATCAGTTAGCGCACCTTAGTAAAAGAGGGGGTTAGTATGGGGATCATATAATAATGTTTTATTTTTCTTTTTATCTCTGTTGATTTACTGCTGTTTAAACAATGAAATTTGTCTTCCCATAAGTAGTGTTGCCCGATTCGCGATTTGAATCAGTTCACCAATTCACTTCGGGTGAATCGATTCGAATCGATTTACATTTTTTAAAAATCGGCTTCCCGATTCAGACCCTCCCCCCTCGCCCCCTAAAGCAGGAGCGGCAGCACTGCTCTTGCTGGCCAGCTGCTGCCGCATCTGCTTTAGAGGGCAGGAGGGAGGGTCAGTCGGGAAGTGCTGCTGTCGGCTTCCCCCCATGCCTCCCCGAAGAACTGCATATTGCATCGCTTTGCATCCCCTCCCCCCCTCCCCCGGAAGGCCTCCATGTTACCTCCGGCCTCCCCGCAGCGTTTACCTTATAGCTGCAGCCTGCAGCGAAGATCGTGGTTACAGCATCTTTGTAAACTTACTTTCAGTTGTTTCCTCCACCCCAATCCTGCCTATGATGTCAGAGGAGGGGTGGGATCGCAGCAGAGGAAATAGCTGAAAGCAAGTTTACAAAGACGCTGTAACCGCGATCTTCGCTGCAGGCTGCAGCCATAAGGTAAACACTGTGGGGAGGCCAGAGGGAACACGGAGGCCTTCACAGGGGGGGGGGAGGGGGTGCAGGTCTTTAGGGGGTGGGACAGGCCTTGGGGTGTATAGGCCTTCAAGGGGGGAACAGGCCTTTAAGGGTGGAGCAGGCCTTTAAGGGGGGGGTGCAGGCCTTTAAGGGGGGACAGGCCAGGGATGGGAGGACAGGCCTTCAAGGGGTACCCAAGTCTTTAATGGGGGGACAGGCAGGCCTTTAAGGGGGGGGACAGACAGGCTTTTAAGAGGGGGGACAGGCCTTCAAGGGGGGGGACAGGCATTCAAGGGGGGGACAGGAAAGGGAAGGTGGCATAGGCCTTCAAGGGGGGACAGGCCTTCAAGAGGGGGGGGGGACAGGCAGACCTTTAAGGGGAGGAGAGGCCTTTAAGGGGGGACAGGTCTTCAAAGGGGGGACAGGCCAGGGATGGTAGCATAGGCCTTCAGGGGGGGACAGACAGGCCTTCAAGTGGGGGACAGGCCTTCAGGGGAGAGGTGCAGGCCTTAAGGGGGGACATACCTTCAGAGGAGGGGGTCCCTGGTGTAGAAGTACATGGAGGGAAGGAAGGGGGGTTCAAAGAGATGTGCATATGCCGGACTTTGGGGGGGGAAGAAATAATGGGTCTAAAAATAGAGGAAAGGGAGAGAGATGATGGCCATTGGGATTTAGGGAGGGAAGGAACAGAAAGGGAGAGAGGTTGGACACAAGGGATGGGGGGATAGAGATACTGGATAGGAGAGTAGTTGGGAAAAGAAAGGGAGAGATGGTGGACCCTGGGGTGGTGGGGAAGGAGGGAGAGATGCTGGATGAAAGGGTAGTTAAGAAAAGGTGGATCTGTGGATGGAGACGAGAAAAAAAGATACCAGACCTCCGGGGGAGGGAAGGAAAACGGAAGAGGAGGACAGAGATGGCAGATGGATGGTTAGAACGGAGAAAGAAGGAGACCCTGGCAAGCAAGTTATCAGAAGACAACCAGAGCCTGGGACCAACAAGATCTGAATAATGACCAGACAACAAAAGGTAGAAAAAATAATTTTATTTTCCATTTTGTGATTGCAGTATGTCATATTTGAAACATGTATCCTGCCGGAGCTGGTGTTAGACCACAAACGTGAGCTAGGATTTAAGAGAGAGAGGAAAAGTATTTTTTGTTTGTTTATTTTGTTTACACCACAGCGCCAGTGTGGTTAGAAGGCAAAGGGAGTGAAGAGGCTATAAAATTAACCCACCAGGATGTTTGAAAAAAATACCCAATTGGGCAGGAAAATCGAATCGAATCAAATCAAAAAAAAAAACAATTCAGTAGCCTGAATCGAATCGAATCAAAATTTTTTTTTCCTGAATCGGGCAGCACTACCCATAAGCACCGGGACTTTGTATTTTACTTTTGATGCACAGGTATGTAGTGTTTCCCATTTTGCCTTACTAAAGCAAAAGGTAACCCAAACAAATATTGTGCAGGGCAGGGGTGTCCAACCTGTGGCCCCGTGAAGTATTCTGTGCGGCCTCGGTCAAGGGCGATGCAGTGTTTTCCCCTACTGCCCCCGGGTGTTTACCATCTTTCCGGCTCCCTCCTCTGTCTTGCTGCAGCATTTGCATGTTTGTGCGGCCCCAGAAACACTTTTTTTGGCCAATGCGGCCCAGGGAAGCTAAAAGGTTGGACACCCCTGGTGTAGGGCATCTGGGGCTGTTCTCACCCTCCTTGTGAGAGGCTGGCTGCATATTAACGGAATGTCACACTAGGGGCTCCTTTTACAAAGTTGCGTTAGGGCCTTAACGTGCAGAATAGCGCATGCTAAATTGCTGCTCGCGCTAGCCGCTACCACCTCCTTTTAAGCAGGCGGTAATTTATCGGCTAGCGTGCGCTAATCTTGTGTGTGTGCTAAAACCGCCAGCGCACCTTAGTAAAAGGAGCCCTAAGGGCTAGATTCAGTAAATGGCACTCAAAATTCTGCACTGAATGGTATTCCTTAATGGGTATTCTGGGATCGGGACACTTTATAGAATAGTGCATAGCGCCGGGATCGGCACCCAACTTTGGGAGTGAGGTCTTCTTGGGAACTGGCTTTACTCCAGTTATATCTACAGTTCTATAGACCAAGGATTGCATTGAACCTTTTCTCTTGCCATCTAGGGTTGGCAAGAGATTCAGGAAGAAACAGTGCAGACTCTTTTTTGGCCCAATAAGCAACATAGAACAACCATAATGAAGTTAAAATGCCTCCCAGACAAATGTCAGGCAAGAACGGGAGGGAATTTTCCATATACGAGGGTGAATTAAAAATTAAAGGCAATTGTTAAATTATGTGATAACCGGAACAGAGCTAGCGAAATGCAACATAGGTATATTGCTTGTTGGATAGTTCATCCATGCACAGGGCAGCACTTGGCCTTTAGTCATGTGGCAGCCATGAGGTCAGAAACATGGACGCTCTATTGCAAGATTGAAACTTTGAAGAACAATGTGAGTTTTTGGGGGGCAGAGGGAGTGAAACCTTTTTTGGGATATGAAAGGGCCTATTCTGGCGTATTTCCAAGCAAATAGCAAACAGTGAAAAATTGCTGTGCGTTGCTGTGAAATGAACTTAAACCTTCAATTCACAGCAAATGAAGAGGAACGTTGCCCTAAACAGTCTTGCTGCACCATGACAATGCACGTCTTCATACGGCAGCAGCAGCGACAGAAGAGACAGAGCAACAGCTTGGGTTCGAACGTCTTTCACATCTTCCTTACAGCTCGGATCTAGCACCTAGCGATTATCACATCTTCAGTCCACTGAAGGAGATGCTGCAAAGTCACAGATTCACCTCTGATGATGAAATAAAGGAAGCAGTCGAAAAGCTTCTTCTTTGCAGGAATGTAGAAGCTAGTTCAACGATACAAAAAAAAATGCATCGCCTTGCACAGGGACTATGTAGAAAAGTGATATGTTCAGTTGCTCACAGCAGTGGCGTACCAAGGGTGGGGGGGGGGCAGTCCACCCCGGGTGCCAGCCATGAGGGGGGTGTTCCAAGCCTAGGAGTCATGGTCCAGGAACTTCCCTTCTCACGGCCCTGTGCCAAGGCTCTGGATAGTCACCATAGACCAGCATGTTCCCAGCCTTCTCTCCCTTTACCTTCCTTGAAGCTGAAAAAACTGCTGGCCTCGGCAGTGATTCAGCAACGTTGCACGCAGTTCCCCTTCCTGCTTTCTGCATCTGCCAATGACGCAACTTCCTGTTTCCACCCGGGTGGATTGAAGAGGCAGACACGGAAAGCAGGAAGGGGAGCCGCGGGCGACGTAGCTGAATCACTGCCGAGGCCGGCAATTTTTTCAGCTTCACGGAAGGTAAAGGGAGAGAAGGCGGGGAACATGCTGGGCCACGGGGACTATCCAGAACCTTGGCATCGGGCCATGAGAAGGGAAGTTCCCGGACTATGACTTCTAGGCCAGGAACACCCCCTCATGGCTGGCACCTGGGGTGAACATTACTAAAAATATTTTTTTACAGTGGAGGGGGGTGTAAAAAAACAATAGGCCCCGGGTGTCACATACCCTAGGTACGCCTCTGGCTCACTGTTACTTCTATTAAAACCCTTAAATGTATTTTGCCATTACTCGTGTGTTTATACTTGTAGTATTTTTAGTTAGTTTCACGTCTCCTGTTACATTTAGAAAATTGACTGGGATGTTGGATGTTAAAAGAAATAGAACTGTGAAAAATGTTGCCTGCTTCTCAACCTGGCATAATCTCACCACAATACCATACACAGATGAAGGTACAGCCACTGAGATATGGAGACACTGCAGGCTGTGTAAGACAGAGGAAGATTTAAGATAAGGAGACAGTCCTCTACCAGTGTTGAACACAAAGGATTTGGAAATACTCCATTGTCATTTTGTGACAGAAGGAATCCAAAGATGCATGTAAGAAAGACAGAGCTGTCTCCTTCCCACCCAGCTAAAGACATTTCTCTTTAATGAATAAATTACTGCTGATTTCTTAGCATGCCTCAGCTGGCATGTGGGTTAATAACAGCTGATAGTGCCACCATCCAGCTTGTATAAACATATCATCAGTTTTAGAAGTACAGCGCTGCAAAGGTAGAGCGTAAAACATGCTTTCTGTGAGATGGCCTGAAGAATAAAACACTACAGGGTTAATTGAAATGCCAAAATATGTCAAAAGTGAGAGATTATTTATCACACCTTTTGCAGCTGTCTTTCTTCTTAACATCAAAGCAGATTTATTCCTTCCATCAGAATTTCCTTACTCACTGTTTCAAACATTGTGTAGGACTATAAAGCAGCAACAGTGATAATGGTCAAGCCATGACAATGAAATCATATTTTCTGCATTTCTAAGTGCTGTGAGTTCCCAGCACAGTAAAGAAGGTCAAAGTGCCGGCCTAGTGTATCTGCTGACATGAACAAAAAAACCCGAGTACTGCAGTGAAAATAAAAGATATAAATTGTGGTAGTGCCAATGTGGCTGCGAGTCAACAAGTGAGTGTGAATTTACTCTGACAGAGCTTGCCCAGAGTAATCCAAACTCCAAGTAATATCACAGATTTTTTTTCAATCACTAAAATTTATGGTCATCTTTTATGTAACCTAGAAAAGGTTTTGTGTAAATTATTTCAGCTCATCTTTATAATGTTAGTACCATTATAAACTGTGAAATATGCAAAGATTAAAAAAAAAAAGAGAGCGAGAGAGAAGGATTACAAAACAAAAAAGGTTGGCAAAGAAGAGAATGTATAAAGAACCAGTGCAATTGTCAGGAGAGAAATTATAGAGGGTCAGACATAACATTTACAAGTGCATATAGATGAGGAGATTGTGAAGAGAAGAGTGTGGTCAAGACAAAAAGTGAGAGTAGAGAAGAAAGCAAAAGAAAGAACAAGAAAAATTATTTACAATGTTGGGAGAAAGAGAAAGTAGAATAGAAGATAAATAGTGAATATAAAGGAGACTGAGAGACTAGTAGAACAAGAGAGGCATGAGAAAACTGGAAAACAAAAAACAGACACTCTTAAGAAAGGTGGGAACACATAGAAAGGGAGTCTGCAAAAAAAGGCAGAGGGAAAGGGTATCGGTAAAGACATGGTGGTCCTGCATTTAGAAGTTGGATTTCCAAGATCAGCTTACCTTCATAATTTCCCCTCCATCCACTTTCATCAGCTTCTTCAGATTCTCTTTCAGTAGGATTGGATTTGAGCGCCATTTTAGCAAACCCAGCAGGTCCACTGCACGGAGAGGAATCAACCGTTAGCATGTTTTGTTCTCAACTGATAGTCCCTGCACAGCCACTGAATCAGACTTAGGTGCACACTCACTGCATGACCCCTGATTCATACTCAACTGTATAGTCACTGTATTGGAAACACATAGAAACCCAGGAGGGGGAGGGGGGGAGGTATACAGGAGATTGGATCCATAGGAGGGGATTGGTTCCAAGGGCGGGTTGCAAAATTGGAGCATCAAGGTGAGGGGGAGGGGTGGACAAACAGGACAACTGCCCAGAACCCCACAGCTCCAGGGCGCCCCATGGGTTGGGATGTCTTCCTTTCTCTTCATCCAGGGACGTAGCCCCCCCCCCCCTCTACCTTTTAAAATGGAAAGGTGTTGCTGGCATGGCAGTGATTTTCTAGTGCTGCTTGCAGATTAATTGTGAAAGTGGGTTTTAGCATAGGCCGGTGCGCTGAATACGCTGCGCTGCTCCTGATACTCATAGTGTTCCTATGAGCATTTGGAGAAGCAGAGCATTCAGCATGCTGGCCTGTGCTAAAAAACCGCCTCCATGGTTTTGTAAAAGATGAGGTTGGTGCGGTTCCCCTGCAGTGGTCTGCCCAAGCTGAAACAGGAAGTTGCATCAGAGAGGACAGACTGTGGCATGGAAACAGCGCCGAGGAATACATGAGAAGCGCTGGACAATTGTTGTCATATTGGTGGCCCCTTTGCATTTTAAAAGATGAGGGGGGCTTCAGAAAGAGATGGAGAGAAGAGAAAGACGGGGACCCCCTGGAGTAGCTGATTTTTAAATAAAGGAAGATATGCTGGATACGAGGGCATGTGGTAGACCTGGGAGGTGGGGAGGAAGGGAAGGAAAGAGGAGGAAGAGATGCTGGATGGAAGGGCATTCTGGGGGAGGGGCTGAGAGGAATTCAGGGGGAGGGGGCTGAGAGGAAAACTGGAAGCCTCCTCCTAAATTTCTGCAATTGGACCCAGCATGTCTAACACCAGCCCTGCTTATGGATATTCCTGTATGGTACAACATCCTCAGCTTTGGGCAAGGATGCTATTTTCAATCTGATTCAAGTCATACTTCAAAAAAAAGAACAGAAATTGTGGAAAATTCAAACTTCATTAATTGTAAATATTTTGCTGTAATGATAGTGGAATCATTGAACCTATAGGCGCCCTAGGCCCATATGCAACCTTCCTTACTCACTGGACCTGCTGCCTTTCCAGTATTGCCCCTATCTCTTTCTCACTTTCCCATCCACTGTTGTCCTCATTTCTTTTTCTCTCTCTGCTCCCCATCCAGTACTGCCCTACTCTCTCATTTACACTGGACCTATACTAGTAAACAAATATAAAAAATGTGCAGGACTTTGGCTCTCTGCATGCTGCTGTTGATTATTCTGATGGACCCCCTCCCCTCTGATCCACAACTTCCTCTTCTGGAAGAGGCAGAACTGGCAGAGGAAGCAGCAATGGCATGCAGAGAACTTCAGTCCCATAGGTCTTTGCTATTTGTTTACTACAGCCAGTCTGGTGGAGGTAACAACAGGAGTGAAGGAACAAAAGGTGTTGCATAGTGGTGGGTGAGGTAGAGATAGGGTTATCCAAAATGTCAATGGAAAAACCCTTTGTTCAAATCGGTTAAATCTCACTTAGCTGTGAACAACCCTATTTAGAGTTCTAATTGTACTCAAGAGCTCAAATACCCAAGACACTACTTATGATGGTTTTCGTGTCCTTACTGGGGTGAATTGTTCATCATTGGTCTTGTACAGGATTCATTTTTTGTATTCTATTGTGGTGGAATAATTCTTAATAAGAAGAACACTTAACTTAGGGCTTTAAGTTAACTACTCTTCTTATTAAAAATTATTCCACCACAATAGAATACAAAATTGTGTTAGTGTACAGCACTGTGTATGTCTAGTAGCGCTCTCGTAGACATGATTTAGTTATAGTAGGTGTATTAATGTTCTACTGCCCACTGCAGTGTTTACATAGAGAGGCCCTTGTTGTGTGATTTAGTGCTATTATGGTGTGGTAAATTGCTTTATATGTTTGAATAACTTTTGGGGAGTTTTCTGTTGTGCTGCATTTGTAAAGAAACATTGTACAGTTTAAAAATGTTTTGAAAAAGCATCTTTTTAGTTGAGGCATTCTATTAATGGTGGAAAGAAAGAATTTGTAATTCTGGCACTGTAGTTTGCTTTTGAGGAGATGGATGGGTTGTCTTTGTTTGTTTGATTTTATTATGTATGTATGTTAAGAACATACAAATAGCCTTACTGGGTCAGACCAATGGTCCATCAAACCCAGTAGCCCGTTCTCACGATGGCCAATCCAGGTCACTAATACCTGGCCAAAACCCAAGGAGTAGCAATATTCCATGTTACCGATCCAGGGCAAGCAGTGGCTTCCCCTATGTTATTCTCAATAACAGATTATGGGCTTTTCCTCCAGGGAATTGTCCAAACCTTTCTTAAAACTACGCTATCCGCTCTTACCACAGCCTCTGGCAATGCATTCCAGAGCTTCTGGCAATGTTATTTGTAATCTGCTCAGGTTTTGAGTAGACTAGAAATGTTTAAAATAAATAGATAAGTTTTGTGTTACTTCACACTGTTCCTAGTATTGGACTTTGGATTTAGCTCATACCTTTTTTCAGTTGCAGCTCAATGTTAGTTACATTCAGATACATCAGATATTTTCCTGTCCATGGAGGGCTTACAGTCTATTTGTGCCATGGACAATTAAAGATTAAATAACATATCCAAAATTTCAGGGTGTGGCAGTGGGATTTGAACCTTGACTTCCCTGGCCTCCCAGCCTGTTGCTCTAAGCATTAGGCAGCTGCTAATGCAGATGAAATATATTCCAAACATGTTTGCTAACTCAAAAAATAAACTAAATTGAAACATGATGACAGATAAAGGCCAAATGGCCCATCCAGTCTGCACCTCCACAGCATCCACTATCGCCTCCTCTCCCTAAGAGATTCCACATGGCTGTCGCATGCTATCTTGATTTCAGATACAGTCTTCATCTCCACCACCTTCACCAGGAGACTATTCCATGCATCTATCACCCTTTCAGTAATGAAATATATTCTTACATTACTCCTGACCCTCTAAACATAGAAATATGATGGCAGATAAAGGCCGAACGGCCCATCAAGACTGCCCTTCCACATCATCCACTATTTCCTCCTCTCCCTAAGAGATCCTACATGGCTGTCGCATGCTATCTTGATTTCAGATAATCTTCATCTCTACCACCTTCACCAGGAGACTATTCCACGCATCTACTACCCTTTCAGTAATGAAGTATATTCTTACATTACTCCTGAGCCTATCACCTCTTAACTTCATCCTATGTCCTCTCCTTCTGTTTTCCTTCATTTGAAAATGACTTACCTCTTGTACATTAACACCGTGGAGATATTTAAACATCTCTATCATATCCCCTCTCTCCCGTCTTTCTTCCAGAATATACATATTAAGTTCTCTAAGTCTGTCCCCCTGTGATTTATGACAAAGACCACTAACCCAATTTGTAGCAACCTTCTGGACCGACTCTATCCCATTTATATCTTTTTGAAGGTGGTTTCCAAAATTGCACATATTATTTCAAATGGGGCCTCAATAGCATTATCACCTCCATTTTCCTATTGTCCATTCCTCTCTGTATGCATCCAAATATCTTCCTGGCTTTGACCGTCTCCTTTTCAACCTGTTTTGCCACACTGAAATTATCAGACACAATCATCCCCAAGTCCCGCTCCTCTTCCATTCACAGAAGTTCTTCACCTCCTATACTATACCATTCCCCTGTATTTTTGCAGCCCAAGTGCATGACCTTGCACTTTTAGCATTAAATCTTAGTTGCCAATTACCAGACTATTCTTTAACCTACAGCAGATCCTTGTCTTCCTCTTTCTGCGATGTCTTGTAATTTATGAAGGCTAACCTTTTTCTGGTGGCCACTTGACAACCTACTTAAAATCTGATAGGCAAATCATTTTATAGGTGCTGTTCACCATAGCATTTATATTATAGAGCTGCTGAAACCACAGTTCACATGGCCAACAGGAAGATGCTTTATTGGAACAGGGCTGACTGGGAGTCAAGTATTAAAGTATCTGCATGTATTTCCAGAAAACTGCAAATATTGTTCTGTTTAATATATTGTATTGTTTTGGTGAATTATTTTGATTTTTGGACACATACTTCCTGGAGTATATTCACTAACTGAAATATGGCTTTATCTGTGCTAGAGCCAAATAAGGATTCCTTCCTTGTTGTGTTCAAAATGCCCTACTGTCCCTTTACTGCAGACATAGGTGTTGGCATCCCCCCTCCCCCCACACACATCCACTCCAAGGCTTTTAACTTGCTCTGTTCCATTCTGCCCTATTCCGTACTCTCACCCTAGCCCTCCCCCACTTTAGCTTCCCCATATAGTTGAGCCACTCACCACTTATGAACCTTCTGCCTGGCAGCTTTGGACAGGAAAAATATTAGTCCATATATTGATAAAAATCATTACTTAGTAGGGTTTCACTGGCTACTATAATGAAAGTCTATGAGAAACCTATTTCATTTGTATGGACTAAACTAAAACTAAACTAAACCTTAGGTTTGTATACCGCACCATCTCCACAAGCGTAGAGCTCGGCACGGTTTACAGGGTTAGGTTGAAAAGGAGCTACAATGAAGGGCTATAGGAAAGGAGCTAGGAAGATAAAGAAGGTCAGGGTACCAAAGAGCGGGAGGTGTTAGATTTTTGAAAAGAGCCAAGTTTTCAGGTGTTTGCGGAAGGATTGGAGGGAGCTTGAAATTCTGAGCGGGGATGTGAGGTTGTTCCAGAGATCTGTGGTTCTAAAGGGGAGGGAGGTTCCTAGTTTTCCTACGCGGGATATACCTTTTGCAGAGGGGAATGATAGTTTCAGTTTTTGGGAGGATCTAGTGGAATTAGGGTTAGAGGAGTTCCAGAAGAGTGGGATAACGGGAGGGAGGATGCCATGTAGAATCTTGAAAGCTAAACAGGCACATTTAAAGAGGACTCTGGAGTGAACTGGGAGCCAGTGAAGTTTGGACAGGAGTGGGGAGAGGTGGTCGAACTTGCCTTTAGCGAAAATAAGCTTGGCCGCGGCGTTCTGGATTAGCTGAAGTCTATGGAGTTTTTTTTTTTTAGTTAGGCTTAAATAGATGGAGTTGCAATAATCCAGTCTAGAGAGGATGGTGGATTGAACAAGGACGACGAAGTGAGAATGATGAAAGTACGATCTCACTTTCCTCAGCATATGAAGACTAAAGAAGCATTTTTTTTACCAAGAAGTTGAGGTGACGAGGAGACAATTTATTTTTTCTTGTACGGCACCGCAAACATGGAACGCCCTCCCTATTTCTTTACGGGAGGAGAAAGAACTTGGAAAATTTAAAACTGAGCTAAAAACCTTCCTTTTTAAAGATGCCTTTTCAACATAATTTTACGCTTCATGAATTATATTTTACTTGGTTATACCTGTTTTAACTATATCCCTTTTGTATTTTCCCTCAATGTTTCTTCTTTATTTTAAAAATTGTATTTCATCCCTCCTTTCCTTATGTTTATTAATGTTAAATTAAGAGTATTTAACCATTATTTAAATATTGTATGTATTGTAATGTATTATATTGTTGTTGTTTTGTTTTTTTTTTTAATTGTAAATTTAAAATGTACATCGCTTAGAATATTTGATTAAGCGATTGATCAAGTCATCTAATAAACTTGAAACTTGAGGTGGTCATTGAAGGAGAGAGAGGAGTCTATGATGATGCCAAGGACTTTGCTTGAAAACTCAAGCTGAAGAGTGGAGCCGGAAGATAATGGGATGGAGGTGGGTAAATGACCTAATATTGGGCCGAGCCAAAGTAGTTTTGTTTTGGGCTCATTCAATTTCATTTGTACAGAATGTGCCCAGGATTGAAGGTTCATTATACATGTGGATATGTTCTCAGCGAGGTTAGTGAGGTTCGAGTCGGTCTCAAGGAAGATGAGGATATCGTCAGCATAGGTGTAGAGAGTTTCCAGGGGGGATAGATGAAGGAGTTTCAAAGAGGACATGTAAATATTGAAAAGGATAGGAGAGAGAGGTGAGCCTTGCGGGACTCCACATATCAGCTTCCAGGGAGGGGATGAGGTACCGTTTATGTTAACGGTGTAGGAGTGTAAGCGTAGGAATTTCGAGAACCAGTCTAGGACTGTGGAACTTATGCCTATTTCATCTATGCCATGTATGGAGCTACCTTTCCCTGTTCATATCCCTTTCTAAGGTTTGGTCAGTAGAACCAAAACTTAGATTACCATGCTATAAACACACTTACCGTAATATGCGTAGAAATAGAGAAAAAGAAAAGAAGAAAAGAGACTATTCCCTGATATTCACTTGTGGCGGTCAGCATATTTCCACAGTAACATTCAGTTCCAGGCCATGTCCAGGCATCAGCACTAAATATCCCTGAATAATTTAGGCTGCCTGGAGCTTATGCAACCTGCTCAAAATTTGGCTGGGGTCACATAATATTTATGGGGCTCATAATCGAAAGAGAAAAATGTCCAAAAACCAGCCTAAGTCGGCACTTGGATGAACATTTCCCAAATACGTCCAAATACGGGTTTTGGACGTATTTAAAAATGACCTAGGCCTTCATAGTGCCGCTGAACGACCAAAACTAAACGGGGCGTTTCGGGAGGAGTGTCGAGGGTGGGAGTTGGGCGGGACGTGGGCCGGCTTAGACTTAGTCGTACAGCATGTATAACCGAAAGTTATACAGCCCACCTAAAGTCACCAGATAAGCACTGCAAACACATAAAACAGACCCCCACACACTACCCCAGTGATCACCGACCCACCTCCACCCCATAAAATTATTAATCACACCTTTAAAATTCAGCCTCCAGACCATCATCACCTGGCTGCCTGGCATAGGAAAGCCTAGTCGTCCAGCACAGAGGCAGCTTAAGTCATCTTGGAGGGGGGGGGTTAGGGACTCATGGAGAGGAGGAACCATGCCCATAAGTCCCTGTAATCACTGCATTGATATTGAAACATGTGCACTTCCCTATACACCCCAAAACCCTTTTTTACTGGCATATAAGTGGTTCCTGCAGCCATAAGGGCTATTGGGGTGGTAGATAAGTGGGTCTAGGGGAATCTGGAGATAGTTTTGGGGGGCTCACCATGACCTATATAGGAGCTGTAGCGAGGAGAAGCCATGGCACCCTTTTTGTTCACAGTAGTGCCCTGTAAGGTACCCCAGTATTTAGGTGCCACGTCTGGGTGTTCAGTCCATCACTTTGCAGACCCCTCTTATGTCCAATAGGGCTTGTTCTAGGCATTTTTGACTTGGACGAAAATGTGGTATAAAGATAGATGATTTAGCGGTTTGGATGATCAGATCGGCAGGATGTATAGTTAGACGATTTTCAAAAGTAAAAATATTTTGGATGTATTTTTCGAAAATGTGTCCTAGGCTGTTTTTTACTTTGGACGACTTGCAAGTTGGACGTAAACGGACTTAGACTTTCCTTTCGATTATGCCCCTCCACGTGTTTGCAGCTGTGGCCTGCCCAATATTTGGCTGGGGTACCACATAAGATTTATGTGGCCCCAGCTGAATATTGGGACGGTCACAAAAGTTTGTTTAAGAAAAAAATAAAACAAAAAGACAAAATCCCCTGCACCCCCCTTGCTGTACCCTCTCCTCATACACAGAATTACACACAAATTATGTACTATTATCTTTAAAACTTTAGAAAATAAGACTCCAGCATTTTTATTCAGACTACTTATTCCATATTCTGTTAAAAGAACTTTAAGATCGAGTGAACGGAACCTTTTATCAATTCCTACGTTAAAAGTAATTAATACAAGAAGACAATTTATCTTTTCATGTACAGCTCCCCAGGTCTGGAATGCGCTTCCCATGTTTTTACGGGAGGAGAAAGTGTTTGGGAAATTTAAAAGCGAATTAAAAACTTTTTTGTTTAAAGACGCATTTGCAAATTAATTAAATTTTATTACACAGTGTTATTCTAGTTAATTATTTTTTTACCCATTTTTAATCTCCTTATGTGTTTTCCCTGTATGTTCTTTCTTTACTATAAAAAAATGTATTTCTTTCCCTCTTACCCTTTGTTTACGTTATAATTGAAATTGTTTGTATTGTTGTTGTTTCCTTATATGTATATTTTATTGTACATCGCTTAGAATTCTGATTAAGCGATTTAACAAGCAACCTAATAAACTTGAAACTTGAAACTTGAAACTCATCCATGCCTCCTTTGCCCTCCCCCAATCAGCCTGTGAAAACAACACCCCCATCTCTACCACAATGTCAAGGTAGCCCCCAGGCCTACCTTTGTCTCTGGTAGCCAGCAGGGTAGGAGCACAGCCCTACATTCCTGCCCATTTGGCAGGTCTTCAATATGGCTGCTGCGACCTCTCATAGCATCTCACAGTACCCCTCATTCCAAAACTTCCTTTCAATTGAAAGAGACTTGCCTCTTGTGCATCTATGCCATGTAGGTATTTAAATATCTCTGAAATAAAGAGAGTGCACAAGCCTACAGAACTGGGACCGGAAAACTCTTTATTTGACCAAGACCCAACACTGTCAGTGTTTCAGCCCACGACCTGCATCAGGGATCTTTTAGAATTATCTTTTGCATGAAAGAAGTTCAGACGAAAGCCAGATGTGTACTGGTATAATATTATATTGGGTCAATTTGTTTGAGAAAGGTATCATGCAACAGATAATTCTAAAAGACCCCTGATGCAGGCAGGGGGCCGAAACACTAACAGTGTCGGGTCTTGGTCAAATAAAGAATTTCTGGTCCGAGTTTTGTAGGCTTGTGCACTCTCTTTGTGTCATTTGCCTTTTTGTGTATTTGTATATCCTTTTTGTGTTGGCATTTAAATAGCTCTATCATATCTTTCCTCTCCCATCTTTCTTCCACAGTATTGAGATCTTTAAGTCTGTCCTCATATGCTGTATAGTGAAGACCATTGACCATTTTAGTAACCATCCTCTGCACTGACTCCATCCTGTTTAAATCTTTTTGAAGTTATACTGTAGGTTTTTTTTTTTTAAATTATTTATTTATCAAATTTTTACATGTTTTAAATCAAGTATCGACTTGTACAGAAAGTTGAAGAAAAGCAGGAAAATAATACTCAAAAGTAAAATACATGGTAATCAAGTAAAATAAAATAAAATTTTTAGCTTAAATTCAGCTCAAGTCCTCAAAATTAGATCCAAGAAGGATAAGGCGGACTTAGTAACAAATACTAACAACTATCAAGTCAAATATTAGGAAAACAAGATCCCTTGGCTGAGGAAGGATATCATTATTCAAATGCACTTCACTTTGATTTTGATTTTCCTTCATCCAGCCGAGTTCCTACCACTGTAGTTTAATTGAAAACTCTATCAATCCATCATGTCCATGGATCTGATGGATACTGAACTTCGTTGAGTTTCAAAACTAATCTGTATACTAAGCGTCATAAATATGCCAGTTTTCAGTATCTGGACCTAATTTCTCAGCTTGAAATGTCAGTAGAGTCTATATTTATAGTAAATAAATAAACAAAAATAAAGATTTCCTATTATTGACCATAGTAAGACTCAATAATAGATGAACCAAAACTTTCCTGTCTATCCCTGGAGAAAAAAATTACATAAAAATAGGTTAAAATTTAAACTGAGAATGAAAAATCACATGAGAAGCGGGGATGCATAATTTAGAGAACAAGGTTTCGGAATATTTCACAGTATGGAATCACTTGAAGATCTGCTTCATTGTGATATCCCTGAAGGAGCAGCTACAATCTGTAAAACTGGCACCAGGCTTTCTAGCTGGCTGTATTCCTAATGCTTAATAAGATTTCTACTAGCAGAGTCAGGTTTGTGTTGGAAAGCAAATTTCTTGGATGCTTTAAATGAAGAAGGAAATAAAAAGTAATAAGAATACAAAAAACTATAACTTAAGTAGGTATTTAATTCAAACCTGCATTCAGAATGCTACCAGTTCCTGGGAGTCCCTTTGATAAATTAAAGAATTGTCTAATCCTAGGAACAATTATCTATAATAATAAAACCCTAAGCGCGCATGCGCACTCCTACCTGCATGATCCATGATCTGTATATCCATGGCAGGCAGGAGTGTGCATGCGCGCTACTGGCAGATAGCACGGACCTCCCTGCTCTCCAGCTCCTCCAGGCATCAAGCGGCAGTCCTCCATCCAGTCCACCGAAGGGCTCTTCTGTCTGCCCTCCTCTTCTAAAAAGCCTACTGAGGATCACGGCTTTAGTGAACCTCGCAGGCCACTCTGCACCTCAGTAGCATGTTCCCTCTGATGCACCGGATCGCGTCAGGGGGAACGTGCTACCGAGATGCATAGCACCTATGAGGTTCGTTACAGCCAGCCGCGATCCTCAGCAGGCTTTTTTTGATTGTATATTGCTCTCTCTCTCTCTTTCTTCGGGGCAGACACGAACGACCAGGAAGAGCAGGAAAAGGGTGCTGCTGGACAGGGGGAGCAGGGAATAGGTGCTGCTGGACAGTGAGGGGAAGTAACAGGCAGGGAGGCCTACTGCTGGACAGGGGGAGCAGGGAAGATGTGCTGTTAGATAGGGGGAGCAGGAAAGAGGTGCTACTGGACAGGGAGGGAAGATAGCAGGAATGGAGGCCTACTGCTGGACAGGGGAAGCAGGGAAGAGGTGCTGTTAGACAGGGGGGAGGTAAAAGGAAGGGAGAAGGCCTACTGCTGGACAGGGGGAACAGGGAAGAGGTGCTGTTAGACAGTGGGGGGGGAGGTAAAAGGAAGGGAGAAGGGCTGCTGCTGGACAGGGGGAGCAAGAAAGAGGTGCTTTTGGATGCGGGGGAGGTAATAGGAAGGGAGAAGGGCTACTGCTGAACAGGGGGAGCAGGCAAGGGGTGGTGGTGGACAGCCGAGGAAAGAGAGAGACAGAAACAAAGAAAGAAAGACAGAAAGCGGCCAAGCAGAGAGAAAGAGAAAGAAAGACAGACACACATCTATTCTAGCACCCGTTAATGTAACGGGCTTAAATACTAGTATAACATATAGCACTCCATATATATCTCTTTTTCCTCTGTCTCTTCTCTTTCTACTTCTCTTTCTTTTGCAAAACACATGTAAAGTTGAGACTGAATGTGTCCTTTTTTAATACCATCTCTCCTATGGTTGTGGAGATTGATGGGGGATGGAGGGGGATGAGGAGAAATTCCTTTAGAGCTCTAGTAAACAAACCCTGCAAAAACCAAACATATTCTAGACCTATATAGAAAATCTGTCTTAGTAATAGCAATAGAAACTGAAATTGAAGATACCAGAATACACATTTCTCAAAAATGACATATTACAATTAGAAAAAAACAAACATTTTTCTACCTTTGTTGTCTGCACATTGCTTTTGTTTCAGTTTCTCTTTTCTGCTTTCCTCTTTTTTTATCTTCTCTCTGTCCCTATTTCTAACCTCCCTCAAGATTCACCATCTGCCTTCTTAGAAGTGGCATAGCCACAGGAGGATCTTGGAGGACCCATCACTTTGGGCTCACCCTCCAAAAACTTCAGTACCTTAAATAGCTGGTGGAGATGCTCAAGCCCCACTAACTGAAGAGCTCCATAGCCTGAACCTCCTCTGGTATAAGAAAGTCAGCGACATGTTTTCTATCTGCTGAGGCCATAACTCCTCATGCATACTCTGTTCACAAGCATGAACTGAGCATGTACAAGGAGTACCAGCATTGATGGCTGGAAAGCACACTGCCAACTTCTTTGCCTAGGGGAGGTTTGGACCACATAGCTCTTTAGCTGTCTGGGCTTGGGCATCGTCACAAGCAAGGGTAAAAGTTTTAACAGATGAGGGGACAGAGAAAGCAGAGAGGAATGGGTGGTCCTTCCAATCTTCCCCAGGTCCTCCCACCAAAAATGGGATGCTACTATGGCTCTGCTTCTCAGTGTTTCTATGCCCTCTCCACATTCAGCATCCCCATTCTGTGTCCTTATCCCTTCCCTTGTGTGCAACACTACCCCTCTGTGACCCCATCCCTATGCTACCTCCATGCCTAGCATCTCTTCTCCCTCCCCAGGTCTAGCTTCTCCTCTCTATTTTCCCTTCCTCCTGTACTCCCCACCCCGCATCTTTTGGTCCCTCTATTGGTCCAATGTATCTTTCCCTCTTTCTCTCTCCTCTTTGATTCCCTTTCTCCAGGTCTTGCATTTCTTCCCATCTCTCTCTATCTCCCCCTTTCCTCTGCTTCCCGTCCCCCAAGTCCAGCACCATTCACCATCCTCTTTGCTCCAGGTATCTCTCTCTTCACTCTGTTCCCCCTGTTCCTGCACCTATCTTTCTCTTCCCTTTTGCACTCTCCCTCTCCCTCCCTAAGTCCAACATTTCACCCCCTCTCTCCTCCCCCCCCTCACATGGGTCCAGCATCTTTCTATCACTTCTCCCCTCCTCAGTGAATGTCTGGTATCTCTTCAGCCCCCCACAGCCCCTGCCAATCTGACATCTCTCTAGCACCCTCCCTCCACTGATCAGACTTATCTCCATCCCCACCTCCCTGCCAGTTTAGCATTTCTCCAGCCCCCACCTCAACGCCAATCCTCCAAATGCACA
Source organism: Geotrypetes seraphini (assembly GCF_902459505.1). NCBI lineage: Eukaryota > Metazoa > Chordata > Amphibia > Gymnophiona > Dermophiidae > Geotrypetes > Geotrypetes seraphini. Next base: position 303,872,814 of record NC_047084.1, on the reverse strand, counting down.
GCAGGTTACCAGCAGAGACAGCATCTAGCAGGGTGGTCCTATAAGGACTGTTCCTCTGCCAAGTCCATTTTCTTCTGATGTAACTTCCTGTGGGTAGGACTTAGCAGAGGAAAAGTCTTGATGGGGCCAACTAGACAGGGGCAGCGTTTTTTCAGGTCTAGTATTTTTTTTCAGGCCTGGATCACCCCACTCCTGAAGAAAAGCCTGGTTATTTTGAGTACCAGCACCTTTTTTGCTAGAAAAAATGTACCGGTTATGCTCTACAGCAAATGGAGTTTCCCTCCCCACCCTTCAAAAAAAGTAAACATACCATTCTGGGTGAGTTTAGTAGAGCTGACCAATGTTGAAATCTGGAAGCTGTCTCTGGTGCAGATCGCCATGCCTGCTGTGGTCCCACTCACTCGAAAGGAAGAGCCAGAAAGGGCCTTGGCCTCCATTAGGCTTCTTATTGAAGGCAAGCTCAAGTATGACTTCACATCCTCTAGTTTTCTATTGTCACCCTAAATCAAGAAAGTAGCATTACTACCAGGGTGTTTGAAATGTAGCACTTTTTCTCTCTGACATTTAGTGAACATAATTCTCCTGTACAATGGATCTCTCTGGGCTCATGAAGCCTGTTTGCAATTTTAGTTGTAAGTGTGTGATCTTGCTGATTGCTGACTTTCCTATTTTAAATGGAATTCATTTGCTGAATCTTCTTTTTAGTTTGTATGTACACTGCTTTGGCCTGTGATTTTCAGAAAAGGCAGTATAGAAAATGTAAATAAACAAACAACAGTTGTGCTTGCGTGAGACTCCATGGGTTGAATTCTGTATAGGACGCCCAGTCTCAGAAGCCACCTAAGTGGCTTTTGAGAATCGCACACCTGCGTCCTACATAGAATTGTGTCTCTAATCATGGACAGATGCCTAAGCCCACCTAACACCACGATTTTCTAACTGGCATCCATGTTAGAAGCGCCAGTTAGAGAATCGGGTTGCCGCTGAGCTGATCGTGGCAAGGGAATCTCCCTGCTGTGATCAGTTTATTGGCTGCGGCAGGGAACTTGTCCCTCCATGAAGACTACCGGCAGGAGGGATACCTATTCCTCCTGCCAGATCTCCCAAAGTCGCCCCCCCCCACTCCCGAATGTCTGTGGCAGGAGGAGTGTCCAATTTCTCCTGATGCCACCCCACCGAGACATCCATCAGCAGGAGGGATGCCAGTCTCTCCTGCTGGAACCTCCTACCCCCCAAAGATCATTGGCAGGAGAGATGCCCAGTCCCTCCTGCCGGACCCCCTCACCCCCCCCCCCCCCCCCCGAGACATTCTCCAGCACCCAGACCACACCAGTACCTTCTTTAGTTGACCGGCTGGAGGGCTGCTTACTCCCTCTTGCCGGAAGGCCCACCTCCACTGAATGGTGAACCTTCCCCTTCCCAATGCATAGTGGGATGCACCGGGGAGCAGTATAATGACCTGATTTGCCCAGGCGCTTAAGGCCTCTCCCATATGAGGGGCCTTAGGCACCTGAGCCAACCAGAATCTTAGGCCTCTCTCCCAGTGCATTCTGGGATGCACTGGGAGTGGCCTAGGACTCCGATTGGCCAGATTCTTTAGGACATTTCCATGGGGTAGCTAAGGGATCTGACCAATTGGAATCCTGGACCACTCCCAGTGCATCCCAGAATGCACTGGGAGAGAGGCCTAAGATTCTAGTTGACCCAGGTGCCTAAGGCCCCTCCTATGGGAGTAGTCTAAAGAATCTGGCCAATGTTTCTCAGAGACAACAGCACATATTTTCAATTTTAGTATCAGATATTAGCACATTTCCTTGAATTATCTGTGATTGAAGACTTTGAACACATGTTTACTGTTGTATCAGCAGCATACAGACTCATGGTGCAGGCCCACTTTGGCCAAAACACGATTGTGTCGAGTCATAAAGGAAATTGAACGTCTATCAGTCACCTTTGTTGTTTGTTTTCTGCTTTCACATTTGTGAAGGGATTATCTCCCGTTTTCAGTGCCATTTTTTCACACATAATCAAGCTTGTGAAACTGCGGGTTAGTACTTCAGCTTGCACATTTACACATGCCCATGTTCATCCCATCTCTTATTTCCCACCTCCAGGTCATGAAGCTTATAAAATATTGGATCTTCACCTTATATACCATCAGATCGTGCTCTCCATCCCGTAATGTCGTGCCATCAGGTTTCATCAGTTTCACAAATGCCATGGCAAAGTTCTTTTCTCCTTTGTCTTTAGCTATAAAATGGATCAAAATACACATTAGAATACAGCAAAGATAGAATGGCATAGAGCTTTAGTCATCACTCCCAGTCCTCGAGGGCCATTATTGGGTCAGGTTTCAGAACTGCATTAATGAATATGCATGACAGAGATTTGCATACAGTGGAGGTAGTAGGCATGAATATCTCACTCATGCATATTCATTAGGGGTATTCTGAAAACTTGACCCATATATAGCCCTTGAAGGGTAACAATTCTTATGAAAGCCAACTGGTTTGTCATATATAGAGTTTATCAATAGCAAAATGACAGTCCAAAGAGATGATCCAGACTTACCTTTTGAAGGATTAGAAAAGGTTTTGTTTCCTTAAAAATGTGGAAGTGTACCTCTTCTTTTCTTTTCATTAGAGACCAATTCAATGCAGATTTTAGCACATCCAATGACTTAGTGACAAATGCTAAACACTACAATTTAGATGATCTACTGTATGTTCAGTTTCAGGACCAAATTTCTGCTTACCCGGGCAAGCAGGGAAAGGGATTCTGGCAACCTGTGAGAGAGGAGGGCTCAACTATTGCTTAGTGGTGATATCTAGTGGCTAGATTTAACATCTACAGCAGGGGTGCCCACACTTTTTGGGCTTGCAAGCTACTTTTAAAATGACCAAGTCAAAATGATTTACCAACAATAAAATTTTTAAAAAAACCACAAAGCACACTGTATGCAGAGAAAATGTTAATTATCATTTATATTCTGGGGATTTTTTTCAAAGAGGTCAAGGCAGATGACTCTATGCACTGTCACCTCAGTAACAACCATACAAAAATAGACAAATATACCCCCCTCCCTTTTTACTAAATCGCGATAGCAGTTTTTAGTGCAGGGAGCTGCGCTGAATGCTCTGCGCTGCTCTCAATGCTCATAGGCTCCCTGCGCTATAAACCGTTATTGCGGTTTATTAAAAGGGGGCCATAGTGCAAAATATAGACAGCAGATATAAATTCTCAAAACGGACACATTTTGATCACTAAATTGAAAATAAAATCATTTTTCCTATCTTTGTTGTCTGGTGATTGCATGAGTCTCTGGTTGCACTTTCTTCTGACTTTGCATCCAATCTTTCTTCCCTTCTTTCAGCCTGTATGCTTCCTCTCCTCCAGACCTCATTCCCTCCCCCAACTTTTTCTTCCTCTCTCCCTGCCCTTCCTTTCTCCCTGCCTCCCTTTCTTTTTATCTCTCTTCATGCCCCCTTTCTTTCTTTCTGTTTCCCTTCTTTCCTTCTGTCTCCCTGCCTGCCCTCTTTCTTTCTTTCTCCCTGTCCTCCCCCAACCCGCTGCCGTTGCCATCGGGGAACAGGCCCTAAAGCCACTCCGCCCCAAGCTCTCCCTGCATCGGGCTGATCAGCATTCATCTCCCTGACGTCAATTCTGCCATCAGAGAGGAAGTTCCGGACCAGCCAGGGATGGGCTCCGCGATCGACTCACTTTGCCTTCGTGATCTACCGGTTGATCGTGATTGACATATTGGGCACCTCTGATCTACAATAATCTAGTTCTGAAGGGAGCTGTGGTTTGTGGTCTCTGGCTATAATAAGTTTACAGAGGGATATACAGATGGGTGAAAATACCTTTGGGTAGTTGCAAATAAAGGGGCTCTTTTACTAAAAGTTAGTGCCTGCTAATGGACATCAGCATTTGTTAGCTGCCAAGTGCCCCATAGATTTAAAATAGGCCATGCAACATCTAGGAAACACTTATTAATGTCTGTTAGTGCATGCTAAGCTGTAGTAAAAGGGCCCCAAAGTCCCATAGTGCAGTAGAGGCTGGCTTGAATTGAGCTGGAAGCTGAAGAAACAGGGGGAAAAAAACCTGTCAAGCCAAAAAAAATAAAAGCAGACTACAAAAAGACCATAGATAAGAGAATAAAGAGCCTTGATTTCCCCTGGCTCCATAGACTGCAGGCTGGCAGAGGAGATTTTTTTGTTTCCGAGGCAATGAACTTGGGATCAGATGATTTGCTTTACTCATGCAAGTACAGATGTTTAGAAAAATTTATCATGAAACATAAAATGTGTAATGTCTATCTGCAATTCCAGATTTTATACTTTATGTTGGAACATTTCAAGTATCGTAATGTCTATCTGCAATTCCAGATTTTATACTTTATGTTGGAACATTTCAAGTATCATACCTTATTGTCTATACCTGATATTGAATAAAAAGAGGAAGAAAAGCAAAGCCAAATACATTTGAAATGCCTTGTACAAAGATTTACTTTGGGTGAAGTCTTTGGCTTAATATAAAGGGGGTGTGTTAACTAAGGACTGCAGTACCCTATGTATGGCACAACCGCTTTGGACTCACACCCTCCTAATAGTGGTGCAGGGATATTGCAGGTGCCCAGAACTTCCTGCTGCACAGTTTGGTAGTCAGCAACAGCATTCCTGAGCTGCCGACTATGGTAGCCCATGAAAACTGAGCATGGGCAGTGTGCTGGTATCTGTGACTTAGTGATGTTGCCACTAACTGGTCACAGCAAAGGCAATCTCTGGGTTCTAGAAAGTTTTATTCATTTTCAATAAAGACATGACGCGTTCATGTTTCGGCCTAAACGGCCTTCATCAGGAGTCTTAACTGTTACTAGAAACGTGTGAAACAGCCCTCTGTAATCTTATGGTTTGGGTGAACTCAATGTGGTGTGACATTAACGAATGTCAAAATGGAATCAAAACCAAATAAAGCCCATGTAATTTCAGTGTGGAAACAACCACATGTGCTTTATTTGGCTTTGATTCCTTTTTGTCATTCATTACTGTAACATCACATTGAGTTCATCCAAACCACAAGATTACAGAAGGTTATTTCTAGTAACATTTGAGACTCCCGATGAAGGTCGTTTACGCTGAAACACAGATTTGTTTTATTTTATTTTTAATTTTTTATCTTCTTTCATTATTTCTATTTTCTGTTTCTTTGATTTTTGATCTTGGAAATGTATTATATGTTGTTATTACATATTTTTAGTTTATCAGGTACTTTAGCTAGATTGTGAGCCTTCGGGATAGATAGGGTAGTTTTTCTCAAGTGCCTAATTTCGTTTTAGTTTGATACATGCAGGAGCGGTATATCAAATCTTAAATAAACATAAACATGTGTCAAGTCCTTATTGGAATCTAATAAAACTTTCTAGAACCCAGAGGTTGCCTTCGCTGTGTGGTTTTTGCTTTCTCTGGTGTGAGAAGGAACTCATTCCTGTGTTTGCCACTGAGTGATCACCACAAAGGAGATCTTCAGCTGGTGGGACTTAGGAAGCCTTGCTAGTTCAGATATTTATATTTTAATGTGAGTTGGGGAGGTCTGTGGAGCAGGAAGGACATTTTGGCCCCGATTCTATAAATGGCACCTAAGACACAGCCACCAAGGAATGTGGTACACAGCACCTGTCAATCTTCAGTTAGGCACCTTTTATAGAATCACGCCTAATAGTACCTAAAATGGACAGGTGCCCTCTGTTTATGCCAGGTTTTTTTGAGCCTCAATACCGACGCCTAAGTGCATTTTAGGTGCTTACATGCAAAAGATCTGCCTTAACCACATCCACCTTATGGTAGGCATCCTGGACTATGCGCATATCCAAAAGCAGTAGACGTCTACTGATTTAGGTACCTATCACCCAATGAATTTTCATTTAAAAGAATTATAAAGTGCTAATTGTTATTGGCACCAATTAAGCTTATTAAATAATTAAGTTAGGCATGTCGATCTAGAGGCCTAACTGTAGGCATCTTTTATATTTATTTATTTATCAATTTTACATTTTAACAAAATCAAGCATTTTGTTCAGAAAGATTGTATGATTGTACAAGATTTAAAAAGAAAAAAAAAAATTCCCAATAACTTCTCTATTCAAATAATCTCAAGTCCTCATTTTGATCCAAGAGTTTATGAGTGAATATTAAGGAAATTCAAAAGATAAATTCTATACAAGAAAAAGGTATCTAGTGACTGGATCAAGGAGCTTATATTCTATTAAGCTAGTCCGCTATTCCTTCCTTTTCCAGGCATTTCAGCGTCAAGAAAGTTGTAAGCTGGGCCGGTTCAAAAAACACATATTTATTATCACGATACCTTACTATACATTTATGGAAAACGCAAGAAGAAATACCGCCCAACTGAGCAACTCCTGGCTTCAATAAAATAAATTGTCGTCTAAGATTTTGAGTTTCTTTGCTAACATCTGGGAAAACTTGAATTTTCAAACCTAGGAACTCCTTGTATTTATTTTTTAAAAAACACTTTTAATATCCATTTTTTAAATGGCAATAATGCCATAGATAATAGAAGAGTTGCTGGTTTAGCCAAATCTGTAGGCATCTTTTATAAAATCAGGACTTTCCTGCCCACCCATTTTCCTATAGGCCAGACCATAATTTCAAAATTTGTCACCTGGCTATGCCACTGACAGTAGCTCTGTATCAAAGCAACACTATGGAGAGATGAAAAATTCAGGAATGTGAGAAAATGATTCCCTTTCCATGGCTTTTCTCTGAGCATGCCACTCCCTTCTATTGAGGATAAAGACCAAGGCAGAAGGTATTGACTTGGCTACTCACAGTCAATAGAGGACCGGTGCTTAAATGTGAACCTCAGGTGAGATCGATGGACATCCTCAATAGGAATCGCGACCTAGACAAAGAAATACAAGAGGTTAAAAATCATAAGGCTGAGAAGACAGGACGTCTTCCAACAACGTTTGCTTTAAATGGAGCCAATGTTATAAGCCATATTCAATGTTAAAGAAACAGAGGCACTTTCCAAATTCCTAACAGAAGTACAAAGTACAAACCTGAAGATCAGGGACAAACACAACTAGAATTACCAGTGGGCTTCAGGTCAAAAATATTCAATTTGGTTAGTGTTGGGTTTGTGCCATCAGATAATGGGGTTTGTGATTTAATTTTTCCTAAGAACAGGACTGTAGGCAGGGCTAACACCTCCTGCCCATCATTGTCCTTATAAAGTTTGCAGATGACACTAAACTCTGTAGCAGGGTTAAAACTATAGGGGAATGTGAAGAACTGCAAAGAGACCTGACAACATTGGAGGAGTGGGCAAATAAATGGCAGATGAACTTCAATATAGAGAAATGCAAGGTCATGCATATAGGGAAAAAGAACCCGATGTTCAGCTCTGTGGGAAAGTAACCTCGAAAAGGACTTGGGAGTGTTGGTGGATACAACAATGAAACCAATGGCGCAATGCGCGGCAGCCTCCAAGAAAGCGAACAGAATGTTGGGTACTATCAAGAAGGGTATTACAACAAGAACGAAATAAGTCATCCTGCCGTTGTATCGGGCAATGGTGCGCACGCACCTGGAGTACTGTGTCCAGTATTGGTCACCGTACCTTAAGAAGGATATGGCAATACTCGAGAGGGTCCAGAAGAGAGCGACACGAATGATTAAGGGCATGGAAAACCTTTCATACACTGAAAGGCTGGAGAGACTGGGGCTCTTCTCCCTGGAAAAGCGGAGACTCAGAGGAGACATGATAGAGACCTACAAGATTATGAAGGGCATAGAGAGAGTAGAGAGGGACAGATTCTTCAAACTTTCAAAACATAAAAGAACAAGAGGGCATTCGGAAAAGTTGAAAGGGGACAGATTCAAAACAAATGCTAGGAAGTTTTTCTTTACCCAGCGTGTGGTGGACACCTGGAATGTGCTTCCAGAGGGCGTAATAAGGCGGAGTACGGTACTGGGGTTCAAGAAAGGATTAGACAATTTCCTGCTGGAAAAAGGGATAGAGGGATATGGATAAAGAATTACTGCACAGGTCCTGGACCTGTTGGGCCGCCGCGTGAACGGACTGCTGGGCACGATGGACCTCAGGTCTGACCCAGTGGAGGCATTGCTTATGTTCTTATGTTCTTTCTTGTAGTTCACTTATGAAACAACTACCAAATTCTTTGCACCATCACCTCAGCTCAGCTGAATATTGGTATGCTTATGATTGCACAGAGATGGTATCTTCTTTATTGAAAGCTCCCCTCAAACAGACTCCATAGATTGTCACTAATGCATCCTTTAACGAGATTCTAGTGTGTACATTGCAGAAAAACTCATTCAAATATAGTACAGCATAAACCTCTTTGCCAGTTTTGAGTTGCATATTTAGAACCTGCTCAAACCGTGCTGTATTTGTATTGAAATTGGACTCCATGAGGTCTTAAATCAGCTGTCAGCAGGTTGTTCTACACCTTGCATACTTTTATCCACACTGAATGAAAGCATTCCCCAGGGCAGATTTAGGGAATACAACAGCACACACAGTTCTGCATTTTCAGAACTGCGGGTGTTATGGGAAAAGAGATTTTCAGAAAAAGCAGATGCAAATCTTTCCAAAATATTTTTCCTTAGGCAATTTTCAAAGGGAAAGTATATGAATACCTTTGAGAACTGGTGCAATATTTTCAGGCACTTATGGACTTTGAACCTACTTGTCTGCATTTGAAACTTGCCCCGCTTGTAAGGCACTTTCACTGTTGCAAATGCGACTTTCATCAAAGACACCTTTATGTCTTCATAAAATACCAGCTCAAATCCTACAGAAATTGTGTTTAAATTGCAGACATGCACATTATGTCAAAATCAGGTATAAACATCTGTGTGTACAATACATGCAAAAAACATAGTTTCACTCAAACTCTGTCTCAGCTTATACTTGCTGCGTATGAACTTGCTAGCTTGCACTAGGCATATTTTTAGGTGCAACCTAACTTCATAAGAGTCTATTTAGATGTGTAAATCAGAATTTTTAAGTGCAAAAATGGTTTACAAAACTATTCTCAAGGGATGTACCAGAAAAACATTGGGATCAGGACCCTAAGAGAATTGTGGAAAATGAAGAGGTCATGATCACCTCTGACATCCCGATCCTAACAGATATAAAGATGGGTACAAGAAAACCAGACATAGTGGTAAAATATAAAAATGCTAGAATGGCATTAATCAGAGGTAGTGGCATAGTAAGGGGTATGTGGACTGCCCTGGGCAGCAGGTTGGTGGGAGCACTGGCACCTCTCTGCCCCGCCCTACAATACCATACCACCCTTGTGCCATACCTCCCCTCACCTCCACCCAGGTATCTCTGTATTATCTTTGCTACCATGTGCAATTTCTGCCTGTTGCTCGCACCAGCCTGGTTCCCCTCTGAATCACTTCTGGGTCACAGGCCAGGAAGTGACATCAGAGGGAAATCCAGCACTAATGCGAGGAGCATGCTTGCAGAAGCTACTCGCACTGGTAATGATTAAGAGGTATGGGGGGGGGGGGGGGGAGGGGGAGGGAGAAGACAAGTGTGAAATGAGGGGCAGGAAGGAGCAGGGGCCATGGAAGGAGTGGGGGCGCAGAGAGGAGAATGTGGGGAGGGTGTGTATCTGAGTTATGTCAACCTTAATGACAAAATATACCAGAAATCACTTGAAGGTATAATGCGTGCTTAGTCACCAACCTTTACAGTCTCCATCCAGCGCTGCTGCCGTTGCTGGTAATATACCACAGAATGATAGTCACTGACAGGCTTGTCCCCTGCACCTTGGAAAATCACATTCTGTCCCGAAACAGGGGGAAGGGTAAAAACATAAGGAGAGGGGAGAGAAGAGAGAAGAAAATAATTAGAGAGATACCTTGTGACAAAAGTTGTTTTAAGAAAGGGGTTGATATTCACACTGATTTATCTGGTTAATTCCAGGAGTTAAACCAGATCAGTTGTATGCTTCAACATTTTGGCCTGCTGACTACTTAACTCCACGCCCAAACAATCGTTAATAATTTAAGGGGTCTTTTACAAAGCCACGGTGGTGATGCTGCCGCAGTAAATGCACCGAAGCCCATAGGGATTAAATGGGCTTTGGTGCATTTACCGTGGCAGCATCGCTACTGTGACTTTGTAAAAGACCCTCTTAACAGTAAATGAGAGTGCAGGACCACAGTTTTCTTTTAATGGAATAGTACCAGCTTCCAATACCATCCAGTTAAAATAACCGGTTAAGTCAGTCCCCTGAACTCTCCTGGGAGGATGGGCTATAAAATCAAATCAATCAATAAATAGCAAGCATGAAGAGAACTGGATAGCTTATTCTGTTGTTTTTATCCAGAAATATTCATCAGTGCCAAGTTAACTGGGTACCTCTTTGAATATCTGGTTATAATGAACTGGATAAAGTATCCAGCTAGTTTTTATCACAAATGGTGTCACTGAATATTACATAAGAACTTATGAGTTGCCATACTGGAATAGGCCAAAGCCCTGATTCTCGTAGCGATGCTGGAAGTTAAGCGGTTGTAAGCATCCTACTAGCTTAACTTAATTGGTTTAATTAGCAATAAACAATGCAGTAATTGACAGTGTCTTTAAAACCAATTATTTAAAAAATGTAGGTGCCTGCAGGCGCCTACAGAACAGGCTGCTAATGTCCCACCACAGAGGCATCTACCAGTGCCTACCGTTAAAGTGGGTGTGACTTGTGCCGGAAGTGACCATAGGTGCCCCTGTGGATGCAATTCTCATGTAAAGTAGGCACCAGAAATTTAGGCCAGTAGAACCCTGACCTACATGTCCAATGTCTATTTTACACATGGCCGCGATTCTGCAACCAGCACTGGTACATGATTGACATGCGACCAATGCTAGTTTTGGAGGCACCAGCTGATACTAGCACTGGTTGCAGAATCCAGCCTCAAAAGGTCCATCAAACCCAGTATCCTGTTTCCAACAGTGGCTAACCCAGATCACCAGTACCTGGCAAGATCTCAGTTTAAACCTGATTTTTTTTTGGCTGCTTATCCTTGGAATAAGCAGTGGATTTCCCCAAGTCCATCTTAATAATGGCTTTTGGACTTTTCTTCTAGGAAGTTATTCAAATCTATTAAAAATCCTATTACACTCTGTAAGCTTACTGATTTACGTCAGTTTTTACAAACACTCTGGTCTTACAGTTCTGCTATCTCAGAGGACTCATCCACCCAAGGCTAGCAAATGTCTACCCAGAAGAACCTATTAAAAAAAAAAAAAACCACTACCAGGAAATCCACTTGAAATATGTTCATTTTACTCCGAGTAGTTATGAGTCAAGCCCAGGAGTACTAGCATTCCATGAAACACTTCACCCCTATGACCTTGAAAATGCCATGGCAAGACAAAGGGCACTGTCACCATAAAAAAAGAGTCTGTCCTACCAGTCCCAAGGCAAGAGAAGGAGTATCAGATCCCTGACGGAACAACCACCGATACGTAAACCCATTGAGTAGCAGGTTAGTTTGAAGTACAGTGACTGGAAAACACTGACTTATTCCTGATCATTACTGTGGTGAAATGATCGATGGCACTGGCTACTCATTTGCAGCTGCAGGTCTTGTTCAAACATGAGAAAGTCATTACTAGAAGTGAGAGCCTGAAAATCCACGTGAGAAGATGGATTGCCTGCTGTGAGAAACCCAGCCTCAGCATACTTCTGAACTCCAGTAATTACATAGTGATCAGTGGTGAGGACAGCTTATATTTTAATTGCAAGGAAAGAACTGGAAAATATAAGAGCTCTGTACTATCAGGAAAGGCTCTCCCATGTTCGTGTAGAAAGTATGTGAATTTGCATTGAACGCCGTCGTTGCAAAGCTGTAACCCAGTGCTTGTCGATTCTTTAGTGGCTGTGACCCTACGATAGTGGCCTAATAAAATTGTCTTGTCCCTCCCCCTCCAGAGTTGCAGAATAATACACCTTAGTCGTAACCCCAAATGTGGGTTTGTGACCTCATTTGGGGTCATGACTTAGGTGTATTATTATTCTGAATGCACAATTTTGAGCACTATATAAGGAATTAGGAGGTATTTGAGCAATAGCACACATTATTAATGACACTGTAAGTTAGGGTTTGTGACTAAGAATCATTTAGTACTTGAAATAATGTACTCTATAACTGTTACTAATGCCCTTGCTCCACTGAAGTGTAAAACCACTCCTTCATCACATATTGTTCAATGGTATTCACAGGAGTTGGCATGTATGAAATCTATTTGCTGTCACCTTAAACATCAACGGCGATGTTCTTACTGTTCAAATTTAAAATTAAATGGAAGATGGCTAACATTTATAAGACAGCTGTGCAAAAAGCCAAGAAAACTTATTTTTCTGCTCAAATAGATACTGTCTCTTCTTATGACCTTGGGTAAATCACTTAATCCTCCATTGCCACATGTACATTAGGTAGATTGTGAGCCACTGGGACAAATAGAAAAATTGCTTGAGTACTTGAATGTAAAATCACTTAGACAACCTCTATTGATAGGTGGTATATAAATAACTAATAACCTTGGAAACTTCTAAGCAATTGTTTCGCTTTCTCAGAGAATGTACTTCTAATTATCTAGGGGTCCTCTCACCAGGATAGTCATCCTTCAGCTACCCTTTTAGCAAACTATTTTTCTGAAAAGATCTATAAAATTAGAAGTGATATAGCTCCAGACCTTTCACCTGTTATTGATTTGTCTGATATTGTTGAATCTCTACTGTTAAAATTGTCAAGGTCGTCCTGACTTTGAGACATTTGTCCTTCATATCTTATGAAAAATCCACCATAGCAAGTTATAGATTGGCTTACTCACTTTATTAATGGCTTACTGTATCTTGGCCAATATCCTGCTCAATTAGGTAGGATTTCCAAACTACAATTCTTAAAAAAATCAAAAGATCCCAGTTTTCCTGCCAGCTATAGACTGGTTACGAGCATCCTTTTGCTTTTGAAGATGATAGAAGCCATTGTAGCTAATCAATCTAACAGAATACTTGGCTTATTGTAATTGTCTTAGTCCTCTTCAATTTGGCTTTCGACCATTTCGTAGCACAGAGTCTGCTTTATTGGCACTGGTTTCTGATGCTACAATTCTTCTGTCAAAGGGAACTGCCTCAATTCTGCTGCAATTTGATCTTACCACAGCTTTCAATATGGTAGACTATGATATTGTTTTGTTCAAATTAAGGCCCTCTATGAGCATTGAAGCAGTATGGGAACATTTAGCTCTCTGGGCCACAGTAGAAACCTTGAATCTCTGAAGTTCTTTCATTGTTTCATGAATTCTTGACAAATAGATTTTATGTAGTCAAGATGGATTCTGTTTTGTCGGAAACTTGGGCTCGTCTTTGTGGAGTTCCATAAGGATCTTCGTTATCCCCCATTCTTTTTAATATCTACATATCTTTTCTTGATCAGGTTTTGAAAGTTTGGGTGTGAAATTTTATTCATATGCAGATGACGTTGTTATTGGTTCCTATAAGTGCCAATCAGTCTAGTACTTTTCAAAGATTTCCACGTGTATCTCTAAAATTGAATACTAAATTGAATCTAAATAAGGAAATAAACAAGTTATTATGGATAGATCCTCCTACCTTCTCAATACCAGCTGACCTTATTATATCCAAAGATCTTTCCCTATAGGTGGAGTGTACTTCAAAAGCACTGGGTATTATTCTTGATACTATTCCTTTTTTTTAAATCTCAGGTTGGTTATTTAGTACAGACTGTGTATTTTAAATTACATCAGCTTCATATAATTTGGCATTATTTTGATGAGAAGCACTTTGCTTTACTGATTCAGGCTCATATTTTATCACATCTGGATGACTGTAATAGTCTTTATGCTTCTCTCTCAGTTAAACAGTATTCTAAACTTTAATTTCTTCAGAACACTACTGCCAAGCTTATATTTTGTTGAAAAAGTTTGATAGAGCTTTACCTGCTCTGATTTCTCTTCACTGGCTTCCTATACAAGCACAAACATATTCTTTCCAAACTTATATAATATTTAAAATGTTTGATGGGATCTTCCCTGAATATCTCCTGCGTCTATTCAACTTCCCTTTACATCATGGTTATTCTGGTGTTAGAGACCTTTTCCTTTTAATTTTTTCCTTATTTTCTGGGGTCAGGTATAAAAAAATATTGAAGGATTCATTTCAATATCAAGCAGTTCATTTTTAGCTTTCTCTTCCAACTGGGTTACGAGCCTCATCTTCCTACCTTTCCATTCATAAGAATTTAAAAACTTATTTCATATATTTTTCTTTTAATTGCTGATGTTTGTTTTGATATATCTGCTTTTACATTCTGTTGTATTCTCTAGTCTTTTGTTATTCGCTTTGAACCAGCTGGTGGGAATTGGCAGAATATAAGTTATATAACATAACATACTGTTCCTGAAACAAAAAAAGTGTGTAAAGCCCAGACAAAGCACGAAGTGTTGGGCTCAATATTTTAAAAAAAAGCTGAGCCTCTAAATTTATATTCCTAAGGTAGGCTCCTAAATGTGTGCCCTATTTTGCCCTATTAAAACTTATAACTGACTTTATTCCTTCTCTTGCCGGGGGTGCAAGCAGATTTATATTTTACCCATTTATTAATCCTACCTTCTTATCCTCGGTGCTCATATAATCTTGACCATGACCTCTTTATCTCTCGAACTCTCCACTTGCTGGCACTAACTGAGACCTGGATCTGCCCTGAAGACTCTGCTTCAACAGCCGTCCTATGTCATGGAGGCTATGTTTTCTCACATACACCTCACACAATTGGTTGTGGAAGGTGGTATTGTTATTCTCGTCATCCTTGTAGATATCAACCCTTTCCTTCCACCTCAGTCTCACTGCTCTCCCTCCTTTGAAGTCTACTCCATTCGCCTATTTGCTCCTCTACCTCTCTGAGTAGCAGTCATCTACTGACCCCCTGATAAGTCCCTCTCTTCCTTCCTCACTGACTTTGACTCCTGGCTCGCCTTCTTTCTAGAACCCTCACCTCCTTCCCTCATTCTTGGTAATTTCAACAACCATGCTGATGACTCCTCTGACTCTGACATTTCCAAGTTTCTCACTCTAACATTCTCATACAATCTCCAGCTGTACTCCACCATGCCTACACACCGGAATGGCCACTGCCTTGACCTCGTCTTCTCCTCCAACTGCTCTACCACAAAATTCTGCACCTCAACTCTTCCCCTTTCTGACCATAAATTGTTAACATTCATATCCCATCATCCTCCCCCCAGACCCAGCCAATCACTACCTATACATTTAGAACCTTCAGGTTATTGACCCTGGCACCCTTTCTATCGCTGTCTCATCCCTCCCTTCAACTACATCATACAAGTCTGTCACTGAAGCTGTCCTCCTCCAATACCATTTTCTCCTCTGCTCTAGATACCCTTGCTCCTCCCATTTCATCTCCTATAACTCATGCCAAACCGCAATCCTCACTACGTATTGTGACAAACCCAGCACCAGCACTAGTTTTGCCCCTAATAGGATCCAGTGCAGAAGAGCTGACCAGATTGATTCTGGCGGCCAACTTGAGGCTGACCTCCCTTGCCCCTATGATCAGAGCAGTAGTGATCCAGAGCAGAGGCAGGCAGACTGGCAACAGCAGCCTCCAGTCTATAATGTAGCTAGAAAAGCCACAGAAAAGCTGACTGCACCTAGAAAACCCAGGCAGGGAAAGGCTGCTTTAGAGCCAAAGCCCATCCCCCACTACAGGCTGAAGGGGATTGGCTCTGAGCTGTTTAAAAGCAGGCTGAGACAAGCAGGAGGAGGAGGAGCGAGTGACCAGGGTGAGTCACTCCCACAGCCCAAGGCAGGTGAGGAACCGTGGAGCCGAGCAGCAGAGCCAACAGTTCCAGATTGGCCCATGCAGGAGGTGGAAGAAATCCTCGCCACCTCAAACTTCCAGATTCCAGATTGTGTGGAAAGCATGGAGGTACAAGTTGCTGGTCCTATGTTAGAGAGCCAGGCAGAATGTATGGATATTGAATGAAAGAAGTGAGTAACTGTGAAACAATTAGTGTTTTATTTTTTTTTTTTTTTTCTTTTTCTTGTGCTTTCCTTCTGTGCAAGACAAGCCTGAAGAATGTGCTTTGTGTTTGGGCTTTATGATGATTTTTGGTTTAGGGATTATACTTACCTGAATTCCAACTATTGGATTTACTTAAAGCCAAGTTTGGGGAAAAGAGCCTTAAGGTTGAATATTTAAATTTATGTTTGAACTTTGGAAATCATGCTGTGGCTCCCATTCCTGAGAAGCTAATTAGCTTATCTCTCTCAGCTGTTTGCTTTTGTCTTCAAGAGGTAGCTGAAGAAAAGCTGGGCTGTTTGCAAGGCTGTGCTGTAGCTTATCGCCTAAGGAGGTATCCAATATTGTTTATAGCAGGGTTTGTTCTAAACTTTACATGACTGCTGAAATCTTCTGTTGCATGCCTCCAACAATTATTGCTGGGAGAAAATTTGAATTGTGTGTGAACACCATTATAAAGCAGTTCTGAATCAGAGTACAAGGTCTCAGAGAAAAAACCACCTACATGAGATTGCTGTTTTTGTATATCTTTATTTTTGCAATTGACTTTATTTTGGAATGAAATGCAAAAGTGACTTTATTTTATGTTGCATCTTTTTGACCACTGTGTCAGAATAAACATCCTATTCTTATTTGAAGAATGTGGTTTGACTAGTGGTATTTTGAAACCCTACTTACCTTGTCTCTCCCAGGCCTAGGCAGTTGCCTAGGGCCAACTGAAAAGTCCTGGAGACACCCCTGGTTAGAGGGGACACGCCAGAATCCTGGTGTTTGTCACACGATAGCTCTGCGCTGAGGAGGGTTTGTGACAGTATGCTCCTGTTCCCAATCAGCTGAACATCTTTGGCTTAAATCTCGTACATGTGCTGATTTTATACACTTCAAATTCCTGCCGACATCCTTCCAGTCTGCTCTCTCACTTGCCAAACAGGAATATTATGCTCATTTAACTAACTCTCTTAGCTCTAACTCTCGCCATCTCTTTGCCACTCTCAACTCTCTATTCAAAGTGCCCTTACCTCCAATCACTTTACCCCAGATGATGGCAATTATTCTATGACAAAGTTCACAAGATTCTCCATGAGTTCTCAATCCCCCCCCCCCTTCCATCTGTCCATTCTGCCAACCTCTCTTCAACCTCTGCCATCTTTTCCTCCCTAAGTGTACTGATTTCCTCCCATGGTTTTCAATATCACCTCTATGTTGATGACTACCAGATCTACCTCTCCACACCAAATATCTCTACAGAAATCTAAACCTGAGTCTCACCCTGCCTGACCGACATTGCTGTTTGGAAGTCTCATCGCTATCTAAAACTGAATATAGCTAAGACTACTTGGGATCTAACTAAGTACTTAAGACCTGGGTTGGCCACTGTTGGATGGATACTGGGCTTGATGGATCTTTGGTCTGTCCCATTATGGCAATTCTTATATTCTTAAGACTGAGCTCCTTATCTTTCTACCTAAAACTACCTCCGCCCATTCTCTATTTCTGTTGACAACACTATCCTCCTCCCTGTCTCGTCAACTTGGGTCATCATTGACAACTCTCCGACTCCTCTCTCTACTTCACTACTCAGATCCAACGAACTGCTAAAGCTCCTCAGTTCTTATAATATATATTATATTATAATATTATCAAACTCTGACCTCTCTTTTCCAAGCTCATTATTAAAACCTTTATCCACACTCATCACCTCTCGCTTGGATTACTGCAACTTGATTCTCTCCGGTCTTCCACTCAGCCATCTCTCTCCCCTCCAATCAGTGTAAAATTCTGCTGCACAACTTATATTCCATGAGAGCAAACCATACTCACATTACCCCTCTCCTCAAGTCACTTCACCGGCTCCCCATCCATTTCTGAATACAATTCAAATTCCTCTTACTGAACTACAAGCGTACTCATTCTGTAGCCCCTCAATATTTCTCCTCACTTATCTCCCCCTATGCTCCCTCCTGTGAACTCCGTTCATCGGTCAACTCTTTCCTAACCGTACCAGCCTCCTCCACTGCCAACTCCAGACTCCATCCCTTCTATCTATCATGGCTTAGTAATAGAGGGCCTTAATCATTAGAGCGTTGGCCTAAGAACTTGTTACTCTGAGTAAGACTCTTAACCCTCCATTGCCTCAATACAAAATAATGTCAGGATCTGTCTCTTGCATTATTCAAATCCAAGCTAAAGGACTACTTTTTTGAGGCTGCTTTCAACTCCTAATTCCCACTTACTGTAAAATTACCTATGTCCATCCTATCATTTTCTCTGCAAGGAACTCCCCTACCCCTATATTTTCTGTCTGTCTATCCAAACTAGATTGTAAGCTCTTGAGAGCTGGGACCATCTATTGCATGTCAAATGAATAGCGCTGTGTACGCCTTTCAGTGCTTTAGAAATGTTAAACAGTAATAGTAGTATTTTCCTCCAATCTTAAGAACATAAGGTCTAATATTCAGTTCTATTTAGATGACCAGGAATAGCTCTCGGCCATCTAAATAGAACATAGCTGGCTATCCACTTATATTCAACGAGGGGTAGCCAGATATCTCATGCTGAATATTCTGATCTCAGGATTGGTCAGTGACTAGTTGTTTTGCACAACAGTCACTGCAATATTCAGCGGCTCGCCAGCTAAGTTCAGCAGCCCAATGCAACTGCCTAAAAGGGTGGTATATCTTTGACCATTAAGACTTAGCCTTAGACTTAGTTGCTGAATATTGGCATAGCTGGCTATGTTCCGGCCAGCCAAAAATAGACTAGAAATTCAATGCCAGTGGCCTAATTGTGGTGCTGGCATTAAATTTACAGTATCGCCATAGACTGCAGGAGATCGCTGGCAATATCCCACAGTCTGAATATGAGCCTGATAAGTTTTCAGTTATGATTCAGCTCTGTCCCCCTGATATTCAGCACTATTGAATCAGCGGGGAATGACTCCTGGCTGGTTAAATAGCGTTTGGCTATTACTCAGTGGGAGATAGCTGGTTCTCTCTACTGAATGTTCATGGTTAGCATAAGAACATAAGAAAAGCCTTACAGGGTCAGACCAATAGTCCATCAAGCCCAGTAGCCTGTTCTCATGGTGTCCAATCCAAGTTATTAGTACCTGGCCAAAACCCAAGGAGTAGCAATATTCCATGCTACCGATCCAGGGCAAGTAGTAGCTTCTTCCATGTCTTTCTCAATAACAGACTATGGACTTTTCCTTCAGGAACTTGTCCAAACTAACTGAATATGTCTGTAACTTAGTTAGCTAGCCATGAATATTCAAGCGCTAGATGACTAATTTTAGTGGCAAATCAGTCTGCATAAACAGCAGTCTTATATTTGCCCAATATTAACTAGCTAGCACAGAATATTCACTTAGCCAGTTAAGTTAGAGCCAGACAAAATAAAACTGGATATTCAATGCTGGTCAGTAGAAATGGCCCAGCACTGAATATGTGGATTGAGCACTCACGTTGGGCAGAAAGTGTACTGCTGAATATTGGGTCTTATATATCTCAGTGTTCACACTGCAAAAATGACAGTTTCAGAGAAACTTAGTATTTTAACTTGGCATATCATAATTTGAGGACCTCTGACACAAGCATATTTTGCCAAAACATGGCCGTTGTCAGGCCTCTATGAATGCCATTTATATTTATATTTGCAATAAACCTTCAAATCTAGTGGACAACTGAGTTTCGCATCATCTATCCCCTTGGTCTTCTTTATCTGCCTCAGGCTCATCCCCTGCCTTCCCAAGCTTCCTGTGAAGGAGTGGTTACATAGTAACATAGTAGATGACGGCAAATAAAGACCCGAATGGTCCATCCAGTCTGCCCAATCTGATTCAATTTAAATTATTATTATTATTTTTTTTTTCTTCTTAGCTATTTCTGGGCGAGAATCCAAAGCTTTACCCGGTACTGTGCTTGGTTGCAGCAGGAAGCAAAAGACTAGCTAACTAACAGAGATGGGGCAAGAGATACTTGAGCCCATGCCTACCCACACCCCTGGCTCTTGTCACCAAAACACACCAAGTACTTTTCAAAGGCATACCAGTGTGCCCTTGCAAACTAGTTGCAAAGCACTGGACTATACTATTTAAGTGAAATCAAGGGGAAAGACCAGGTACAAGATAGTATCTGTGAACTCTTACCTGGGCAATGCTCCCTTCCTCATCGCAAACACAAAGAGTCACTTCCACATTTTTCTGAGTCTTCTTGTTGCATTTGTCAAACTCTCCTTGCACTAGTGTGAGGTAAATATCATTCCTGACATCTCCTGCAATAAGTCATTAAAAAGCAAGAAAGGCTTGATTAAGAGACATAAAAAAAGCAAACAATGTAAGAGAAAGAGATACACAATGAAGAAAAAGAGAAAAAAATGAAAGGGAATAAAGGACAGAGTGAGTGAGATTAGAAAACAGAAAATAATTCAATGGAAATAATTCAACAGATTTCAACTGAATAGAAAGAAAAAAGGTAGGAGAAAAGAGTGCAACAGAGAAAAAGATGTGAAACAAAAAATGGAAAGAGAGAAAGAAAGAGTAAATGAGAAGAAAAATAAAGATGAAGAGGAAAAAGGAGGGAAAGAATGTATAAAAATATATGAGATAGACAAATATGGGGTTGGAGGAAGTAGGAAGAAAAATAATAAATTTTAAACATTGTTATAGGCCAGTAAAAAAACATGGAGTATAAATATAGCAAGTTTTATTGATATCTGTTTCATATCACACAAGGCTGGGTTTAACCTCAAGAAAACCAGAATAGTTCTGCCTGCCCTGTAGTTCCAGAGGGCAAATATCATTGCCCATTATCCCGCTTAAACTAGGTTCCTTAGTTTGTGATAGCTCACAGAGGAGTTGTACTTTTACTAAGCCGTGGTAGAGGTTACTACTGTAGCCCAGAACACTAAATGTTCCATTCATAGAATTCCTATGATCTTCAGAGTATTTAGCGACCCTTAGGGCTCCTTTTACTAAATTGCGATAGCGTTTTTAGCATGCGTTAAACCCGCGCTACATGGCTAAAACTAATGCCAGCTCAATGCTGGCGTTAGCGTCTAGCGCGTACGGCAATTTAGCACGCGCTAAAACTGCTATCGCAGCTTAGTAGAAGGAGCCCTTAGTAAAAGAGGGCCGTAATTGTTAGAGCGCTGGCCTAAGTACCAGCACCATAGGGTTCAGTTTTCACTAGAGCTCCTTGTGACTCTGGGCAAGACTCTTAACCTGTCGTTGCTTCAGATACAAAATAAGTACCTGTATATAATATGTAAACCACTTTGATTGTAATCACAGAAGGGTGGTACATATCAAATGCCATCACCTTATTAGTCAGTTCTTTTAAAAATTCCGTGATTAGTGACTGTTAAGGAAGTTCATGGCTTGGTCTTCCAAAAGGGGGGGGGGGGGGTTTCACATGACAAATTTTTAAAGATAAGCCTCTGAAAATTCTAAAAAAAGTAGCTAGTGAAAACTAGAGCATAAAAAAAATCAAGTGTTGCTCCTTTGGACCTGCGGTTTGTGCCCTGAGGAACAAAGAAAGTTTTGGATAAAGCATTCTATAAATAAGGAGATGTTGATAGTTCCTACAAAGACTAACCCCCCTTTTCTATGAAACTGCGCTAGCCGTTTCTAGCACAGAGAGCCACGCTACTCCCGATGCTCATAGGAACTCTATGAGCGTCGGGAGCAGCGTGAGCCATTCAGCGCGGCTCTCTGCGCTAGAAACTGCTAGCGCAGTTTTGTAGAAGAGGGGGGGGTAAGGCTCCTTTTACAAAACTGCGATAGTAGTTTCTAGTGCGGGGAGCCGCACTGATCCCAACACTCAGTGAGTTGCTATGAGTGTCAGGAGCAGAGCGGGCCATTCAGCACAGTTCTTTGCACTAGAAACTGCTAGTGCAGTTTCGTAGAAGAGGGGAGTAAGGCCTCCTTTTACGAAACTGCGATAGCAGTTTCTAACATGGGGAGTCGCACTGATCCTGGTGCTCATTGAGTTCCTATGAGCGTTTGGAGCAGAACGGGCCATTCAGCAAGGCTTTCTGCGCAGTTTCGTAGAAGAGGGGGTAAGGCCTCCTTTTACATAACTGCGATAGTTTTACATAATTGCGATAGCAGTTTCTAGCGTGGAGAGCCGCACTGATTCTGATGCTCATTGAGTTCCTATGAGTGTCGGGAGCAGCGCGGGCCATTCAACGCAGCTCCCGTGCTAGAAATTGTTATCGCAGTTTCGTAAAAGAGGGGGTAAATCTTGAAATCAGGGTTTGATTTATTTTTATTCTAAATTTGCACATTTTATGTATGTGAAAATTGTAATCCACCTAGTTGATAGGCAGAATAGAAATTTTTTAAATAAATAAATTCCTGGAGGAAAAGCCTATAGTCTGCTATTGAGACAGACATGAGAAAGCCACTGCTTGCCCTGGGATCAGTAGCATGGAATGTTGCTACTGTTTTAGTTTCTGCCTGGTACTTGTGACCTGGATTGGCCACTGTTGGAAACAGGAAACTGGGCTAGAGGGACCATTGGTCTAACCCAGCATGGCTGTACTTAGGGCCTTATGATCTTATGCTTACCTCTCTGTTGTGTGACATCATGTTTAAAACTAAAGGGACCAATATTCAAAAGCTGCCACTATTCAAATAAATAAATAAATAAATATGCCACTGAAAACTCATATATACATACATATATATATATATATGAGTTTTCAGTGGCATGAAAATTTTTACAGACTATCCCAGTGCTGGGGTAGAGTGAGGGCAAAGTGTGGCTGTTCCTCTTAACTGTACAGATAGCAATATTCAGCCACTATCCATATAGCTATGCACATTTGGTTGGGACAGAAAATATGCTTTCTAAATTAACCCCATACTTATGCGAAAGGCACTTCTATAATCTAGCTTCCCTCATTTACAGAGCGTCACATGTAGATATGTTTAGAATGGTAACAGTTAAGTGTGTATATGTTCCTTTACCTATGTAAGTGTTAACAGGGTATCCAAGTGCTATTCTGCAATTGCCCACTTAACTTGTACATAGCATAAAATTGCAAGGGGAGCATACCCAGGAGCAAAGCCTGGGCTTGGCACGGGCGGAGCTCCATGGACCTAATTCTATAAATGGTTCCTAGGTTAGATGCCCTAATCACAGATGCCAAGTGATGCCTAACTTAGTTCCACGTGCAACTTAATTGTTTCTAATTGGTTTAAACGGAGTGGTAATTGACCACACCATTTAAAATTGATTTAAAAGACTATTATTTCAATGATCAATTTAGGTTCTGTGCGGCTATCCATGTGGCGCCTAGCGATGCCTAATTCGAGATGCCCTTCAACACCTAATGACACCTACCTGAAATGTAGGCGTGGTTATGGGCGGAGAATAGGAGTGGTTGAATTAGGCATTGTTATGCATTGCAGTTAAGCACCAGTAAAGTAGACCAGGGAAACCCTGGTCTAATATACCAGCGCCTACCACAAAGATGCCTCGCAACACCTAAGTATGCCTATGCGCCACTAGACATGATTCTATAAAGGACACCTAGAAGTTGATTGACAACCATACAGAGTGGTACCTATAAGTCAGGTGCCACTAGGAAACTTATAGAATCAAGCCCACAATGTCCCGGCTGCATTTAGGTGCCTGCTCTTACATCAGGTCTATATTTTAGGCATGCTGATTCCAGAATATGCCTAGGTGCCTATGTTCCATTATAAAATAGGTTCCTACCATGAAGCCTTGGAACTTAATACTGCTGTTTCTGCAGATGAGTGTTGAATATATATATGGAAATATTAAATACCAGCATTTAAAACACATAGAGGGGCATTTTCGATAGTGTGTCTACGTACGAATTTGGACGGTTCCCGCAAGACATCCAAAAGTCGAGATGAGAAAACATCCATTTTCAAAACCGCTAGACATCCAATTTTTTTTTTTAATGACCTATTTGGACATCTTGACCCTTAGGACATCTAATTTTCTTTTCAAATACAAAAATGGACAAGTTCAAAATGTCCAAATCCAGACCATTTAGATGTAGGGGGGGGACCAGCATCTTAATGGACCGACCACACAGACATGCCTACACCTTAGGGGGCATTACTGTGAACTTCACATGAAGGACTCCAGGTACATATTTCACCAAAACATTTTTGTAGTGTATGGTGAGCCTTCCAAAACTTCCCAAAAAACCTACTATACCCACCTGTTGAGCATGGGTAAGTGGACGCCAGCACACTCTTTAAGCAGCAGTTTCCAATTGAACTGCTAGCTTTCACTCAAGGTGTGTAAAATAAAAAAATACATGGAAAATGACTTATGACGCAAGTTTTTTATATTAAAATAAAATAATTATTGCCTTTATTATTTCCATCATGGAACTCAAAAGATTAGTTGCATCATAGGGAGTTCTTTTCAGTGCCAAAAGCTGGCCTTCTGATAAAGATCTCAACTCGATAATTCGTTGCTCCTCATTATATACCTTTTGTCCTGCATGACATCACTGGCTGTCAGCCAAACCATTAACAGAGGTTGTCCTTAAATTTGGACAAAGAACTTATTTTTAACATGGAATAAAAGTTCCAGAAATCATATTTTTGTTTACATTCATTTCTGAATATATATAAACATTTTATTATTAC
The DNA here is from genome assembly GCF_902459505.1 of Geotrypetes seraphini. Lineage (NCBI taxonomy): Eukaryota > Metazoa > Chordata > Amphibia > Gymnophiona > Dermophiidae > Geotrypetes > Geotrypetes seraphini. Next base: position 303,848,049 of record NC_047084.1, on the reverse strand, counting down.
ATATTCAATATTCTTTTTGTCCTTCTCAAAACTTATTTCAGACAGTTTGTCTATTTAACCTGCTGAAAAGTTCTTAGCCCTTCCTGTCAGTGTCAGACAAAGGAGGAGGGATATTCCCCCTCCCTTCTCTGAACGTTACAAGAACTGACAGGTTCAAATTACACTGGCACATTCCTAAGTGTGGGCTCTCAATGCCCCCCTTCCTATGCTGGGGACTAGTGCAGCGTCTCAGATTCTAACTTAACTATTACCAGATGTTGCGTTCAGGCTTCCTTTAAGTTTCTTTAGGTTGAAAATATATATCAAATATTGGAAATTAAGTACACACCATTCCTTCACATATCTTTCATATATCAATCATTCATTTGTTTGTTCTTTCGTGGTCCCTTCATCCATCCATACCATGTATTTCATTCATATTTAATGCAAGAAAACTTTCTCTATTATGCCCAGTATATCCTGCTCAAGTCCATCTGGTATCAATTAGACCACGAGGGAAGCTCAAGGTGAGCAAAACCTGAACAAAGACTAGGGACATAGGCTGAACACAAAATGGAGTAAAGCCAAGCAGAAGACACAGAAAAACAGAGAACAAAATGGAGTCACTACCTCAAGATGGAGTTCATGTATATCCTGATTTCCTCTATGATCTAGCTTAATAGCAAAGTACATTAAAAATATTATTATGCTTTTTCCTTAATATTAATCTGTAGTGTGTTTTTCTGGCCTTGGCTACATCCATATTCAGATTTTTATTCACCAACTTTTCGTACTCTTCTATTGGGCGTGGCTTTAACTAACACATATGCTTGTATCTAACTAGAGTTACCGAGAACCATATGAAAAGCAGGCATTTTTGTAGAAAAACTCCACAAAATACTCCACAAACACATATTGTTCATTATCCATTCCATAGCGTCCCCTAGAGTGCCACTTCACTGTCTACCATTCCAATAGCCCTTATGGTTACAGGTGGCATATATATGGCAATAGTAGAATTTTGGTGGGCTTATGGACCTCTGTGGTTCACTAGGCTACTTAAGACACCAATGTGCTGTTCTACTAGGCTTTCCCATAACAAGTACTGCTATTCTAGAGACAGGAATGTACTGTTTCATTCAGATTTTGGGGATTGGGAAGGGGGCCAATTAACACTAGGAACTTAGAGGGGACATGATAGAGACTTACAAAATCATGAGGGGCATGGAGAGGGTGGAGAGAGTCAGATTCTTCAAACTTTCGAAAACTACAAGAACAAGAGGGCATTCAGAAAAATTGAGAGGGGACAGATTCAGAACCAATGCTAGAAAGTTCTTCTTCACCCAAAGGGTGGTGGACACCTGGAATGCGCTTCCAGAGGATGTGATAGGACAGAGTACGGTATTAGGTTTCAAGAAGGGATTGGATGATTTCCTGAAAGAAAAGGGAATAGAAGGGTATAGCTAGAGGATTAACATACAGTTCTGAACCTGATGGGCCACCGCGTGAGCGGACTGCTGGGCGCGATGGACCTCTGGTCTGACCCAGTAGAGGCACTATTTATGTTCTTATGTTCTTATTGGAGGGGGGTCACACTTTCATTTCTCCAGTTGTCATCTGGTCAGTTTGGATAACGTTTTGGCCCTTTTAAAACAGGTCAAACTCCAAATATCTAAATGATGCCCTGGATATCTTGAAAAAGGTTTGATTATACATGTAAGACGTCCAAGTGCTAAACCTGCCCAATTCCCACTCAAAACATGCCTCTTACATGCTCCCTTACAGGGTGAATGCCCTGTAATACATCTAAGGAAAGTAGTTTTGAAAATTGGCACTTTGGGCATTTCGGCGATTAAAACATCCAATTACCGGTTTATGCCATTTTTGGGATGTTTTTCTCTTTTGAAAACGGTATATGTTAGTACAGTAGGTTTTGGGTGGGTTATGTTGGGCTCACACTTTCCACCACAAGTGTAGTAGTTAGAGTGGGATATGGGCCTGGGTCCCCTTCTCTGCAGTCCATTGAGTGACTACCAGGTTATTCCAGAGACCTGCTTTCTGCTCCATTAGCGCTGGCCATAACATCTGAAGCTGTCATACACTCTGGTATGCACAGTTTCATTCAGATATTTGGGGGTGAGAGGGGGAACAGTAACTACTGGGGGAGTAAGGGAAGGTCATACCTTCATGCATCCAGTTTGGCCATCTTTTTGGCACTTATTCATTACTGAAAAGGGTCTAGCCTCAAACATCCGAGTTTTGCCTTGAACGTCACAATTGCCTGGCAGAAATCTAAATAGTAGCAACATTCCATGCTACCAATCCCAAGGCAAGCAGTGGCTTCCCCCATGTTTGTCTCAAAAGCAGCCCCATTAAATTGAATTAAGAAATCTAGAGTGGTTTGTCTGAAAATTGCAAAAAAAAAAAGAAAAGCGCCAAAAAACAGGCGCAAGGTATGTAAGCAGTCGCTTGAAATTTTGAGGGTTCTTTGAAGATTGCCCTCATTAGAAATAATCAGAGAGGAAAGCTGTGGCTTATGAAAGGGAGATTAGGAATCATGCACTTACCTGGCATGATGATCTCTGGGAACCCTAACTTCCTTGCCACCACAGTGCTTCTGTCTATGAGGTGAGGGTGATCCTTACGCACCTGACTCAGATCCCCAGCTAGCATTTTCATGGACACCCAGAATCCTGTAGCAGACGGAAAAGAAAACAGGCTATAATGAAGATATCAATAAAAAGAGTCACAAATGAAATGAAGATCAGCACTCATACGTAGGGGGAGAGTGTGGCGCAGTGGTTAAAAGCTACAGCCTCAGCACCCTGAGGATGCAAGTTCAAACCCACGTTGTGCCTTGTAACCCTGGGCAAGTCACTTAATCCCCACATTGCCCCAGGCATATTAAATAGATTGTGAGCCCACCAGGACAGACATGGGAAAATGTTTGAGTACCTGAATAAATTCATGTAAACCGTTCTGAGCTCCCTTGGGAAAATGGTATAGAAAATTGAATAAATAAATAGAACATTCCTAAATGTCATGAAAGAGTGAGAAAACAGTGTAACAAAATGAGAAAAGAGGACCACAAAAATAGAAGAAAAGCAAGAATGATAAAAAAAACAGAAAAAAAGTCAAGAAGGAGAGAAAAAGGGTGACAAAAATAAGACTTGGGCCCTTTTAATAAAGGGTGTTAAGCACTTACTCCCCCTTATACAAAACTGTAGCATATTTTATAGCGCTGGCCGCGGTGGTAACAGCTCCGACGCTCATAAGAATTCTATGAGCATCAGAACTGTGGCCAGTGCTAAAAACTGCACTACGGTTTTATAAATGGAGGGGAGGGGGGGTTAATGAGCAGTTAGGGCTTCACTGCTAGACCACAAGGTAAGGTGCAGACAGGTCCGGGAGGTGGGGATGGGTCAGGGTTTAGAAATTCGCAAATAACCGAAGTCGCAAGTCTTAAACGTGCAAATTTGCAGGGAGAAATGCACTAATTATGATTTGGGTGCCAGTCTGCTTCCCACTGATCTATATATGGGCACCTAAATTGGATTATGTGCAATTTAAAAAGGGGCATGACCATTGGAGGGGCATGGGCAAGTCAAGGGCATTCACAAAAGATGCATGCAATGTTACAGAATAGGGATCTGCATCCAATTTGTATGCCAGGATTTACACCAGTTTTCAGCTGACATAGTGCCAAATTTTGTGCCCAAAGTTGAGTGCTGAATTTGGCATGCAATGCTATTCTATAGATCATTCAGTGGTTCCCAACCCTGTCCTGGAGGACCACCAGGCCAATCGGGTTTTCAGGCTAGCCCTAATGAATATGCATGGAGCAGATTTGCATGCCTGTCACGTCCATTATATGCAAATCTCTCATGCATATTCATTAGGGCTAGCCTAAAAACTTGATTGGCCTGGTAGTCCTCCAGGACAGGGTTGGGAGCCACCGCTATAGATTGCTCATGCTGAAGTGCCCTTAATAGAATATTGCTGAGCACCAAATTTTGGCCCCCTTTTATCAAACCGTGTTAGGTTTTTTTTAAATTGTTTTTTTTATCACTGGCTATGGTGGTAAAAGCTCCAATACTCATATAATTCCTATGAGCGTCATAGCTTTGACCGCAGCAGCTGGCACTAAAAAAAACCTTGATGCAACTTGATAAAAGGGGGCCTTTATCAGTGCAGAAATTTTGGCACTATTTATAGAATCTAGCCCTTAGGGCCTGATTCTATAAATGGCACCTAATTCATAGGCAATATTAGGCGTGGCTGTCAATCATCCTCTAGGCGCTGTTTATAGTATCGCACTTAGAGCGCCCGGTAGATGACTGGTTAAGCAAGAGATAACTGTTATCTCTGTTGAATATTCACAGCAGCTAAAAATTAACTGGCTTTATTTCGAGATAGCTGGCAATTTTCAGCACTGAATGGCTAAGTTTAGTGGCCAAACTGGACTGGGTAAATAGCAGGCTTATCTTTAGCTGTTATAAACTTAGCCTGTTAGTGCTGAATATTGACTTAGCCAGTTAACTTTTTAATGGTCTCACCCCCCCTCCAAGATATTCATGCCGGCCACCATGGGAGTTATCCGGGCTACCTCCTAGCAGCTGAATATTAGGCCCAATGAACGCAGAATGAGAAATCACCAGTAACTGTAAGGGAATCAGAAAGGAAAGGCAGAGAATTAGTGGAGTGAGGAAGAGAAGTTATGTGGAATCAAGTAGAGAGAACCAGTGAATCAGTACGAGAGCGAGAGGCCCAGGGAATGAAAGGCTCATTACCTTGTCCTTTATGGTTTATGTCTTTGGCATCAACAGCTTTCTTTATCAGGTTGTGAAGAAAATCATTTTCCACAGCCACCCTGAAAAATAATGACACCGTGTCAGGCCTCAGCTCCCCACAGCCTGCCTTTTGCTTTCCAACGAGATGGATTAGGGGTGGCAGCTAATAGATGAAGATTGAGGTAGATATTCGCTGCTTTTTAATTCTGCTGTCCAGGCCAAAAAGTCATCTTTCTGTTCTTGAGCCTTGATTTCATTTCCAGTTCTGTAATACATTCATTAAATTACAGGACATACTGCAACTTCATCTTTCAACTGTTCCCTAGGAGAGGATGCCGAGACACTGTGGAATAACCACATGCCCTTATCTTTTCTGTAGTAGGGTGTATAATATCAGACTTCCTCTTAATAATTTCATGACTATTCTTCTTAAAACATACACAATATAAATGAAACTTCTCTATAACTTAGTTACTGAACAAACCTTCCCTTTTTGGAGTGTAAGCACCACTGACTTAGCTAGGGAAGTTGGCACCTGAGGTGGTGGCACCTGGCATCACAGTGCTGTGTGCCCCCTGTTCTTCCCCACAGTGATGTGTGCCCCTTGTCCCTCATCACTTGAGCGCCACCCCTGTCCCCCACATACTTCTTAAAATGTTTGCCGGCGTGAGCAATATTTTCCACCTGCTGCTCACAACAGTCACAACTCTCTTCTGACGTCACATCCTGTCCTGCGACCAGGAAGTTGGGTTGGGAAAATAGCCATTTTGAAAACTGAAAGAGACACCTATCTTTTATTTTTTTTTTTTAATGACTTGTCTGGATGTTTTGGCTCTTAGGACGTCTATCATTTTTGGCCATTTTGAAAAATCAAAATGTACAAATGCAAAACGGCCAAAACAAGCCCACTTGGATATGGGAGGGGCCAGCATTTTAATGGACTAGCCACACAGATATGTCAACAGTGCAGTGGGGCACTTTAGGGGCACTGCTGTGAACTTCACATAAAAGGTGTCAGGCACACATTTCACATAAAGGGTGCCTCTCTTACAACCCTCTAATATTTATAAAAAATGGAAATCTGAATAGGGAGCTGGGTAAATAAAAATAATAAATGAGAAAGAATTAGCAATCTACAGGATCTCTTATCTTAGTTGGACATTAATTAAAAGCTTTGGTACAATATCAGAATAATCACTGAGTTTTAAAAACAAAAGTATACCTGCATTTCTGTTCTGAAAATGATTTTAGAGAATTTATGGGCTTAAATGTGTACTTGTTGAGAAATCGTTACATGCTTTTGTTCTATCTAAATTGGATTATGGCAACTTGGTATAAGCGGGAATAACTTTAGGCCAACTGAAACGTTTACAAACAGTACAGAATGCGGCAATTCAGCTGTTAGGTCGCGCACACATCTATGATCATGTAACTCCATTATATTTGAAATTCCATTGGTTACATAGAATTTATGTTCCCTATTGCATTGTTGTGGTTGCTCAGTATTTTCTGCTCAATAAAAATTATTTCAAACAAACAAAAAAATAATTTAAAATCCTGATGCTGGCACATAGGGCATTATTTGAGTTACAACCATTATATCTCTCTAATCTAGTGTTATTTTACACACCTAGTTGCTCATTGAGATCTTTAAATGACAATAGAATAGCTGTTCCCCATATCTCAAAGGCTCACCTTGCCTCAACCATAAATGGTGCATTTTTCTACTTGGTTCCACTCTTGTGAAACAATTTACCAGTAGAGTTAAGGAAGGAAGAATCATTTCAAAATTTTAAGAGACATCTAAAAGCACATTTTTTCAAATGGCTCTCCCAAATTGAATAATGGAATGGGGACTGCAATCCAGTGTCTTACCGGGGTGGGTCCGCCCTGGGTGCACGCTTCAAGGGGGTGCACAGCCAGCCGGGTCTGGAAGCTCCCGCTCTGCACAAAGCGGCACCTCAGCATGGCTGCCGACTCTGCTCTGAAATATGTACGGCAGCTGCGATGAATTGCAGCAAGGTCCCGCGATGACTATTTCTGCTGCCTCTGCTCCGGAAGCGGTAAGTGACATTGGGGGGGAGGGGGGGACGGCAGCTGCAGTCATCACAGGACCTTACCGCAAATCTCTGAGTCTGCCAGCCCAGCCCACCTCCAACGTCACTTACATCTTCCGGAGCAGAGGCAGCAGAAGTAGTCATCGTGGGACCTTGCTGATTTGGATGGAAAGGAGCATAGCAGGGTGGTGGAAGGAGAAAAAGGGGGTCAGGGTGATATGGAAGCGTGGTGAAGGGTGAGAAATGGGGCCAGGGTGGTATGGAAGCATGGTGAAGGGTGAGAAATGGGGTCAGGGTGGTATGCAGCGTGGTATAGGGTGAGAAAAGGGGTCGGTGGTATGGAAGCGTGGTGAAGGGTGAGAAAGGGGGTTAGGGTGGTATGGAAGCATGGTAGAGGGAGAGAATGGGGCAGATGCTGATGGAATTGCAGGGAAAGGGGAAAGAGACATAAGGGGGAAGGATACTGGATAGAATTGGATTGGAGGGGAAGAAAGGGGGCTGATGCTGATGGAAGTGGGGTGAAGGGAGAGGAGAGAGTGAAATGCCTGACCATGCGGGTGTGGGAGAGGGAAGGAGAGGAGAAGAGAGGAGAGAGATGCCAGACCATTAGAGGAGGGAAGGGAAGAAGATGGATGCCAGATCAATGTGGGTGAAGAGAGAGATGGAAGGGGGAGGCATAAAAGTTTCTGGAAGGGGAATAGAAGGAGAGAAGATGCCATATAGAAGGGACAGAGAAAGAGTAGACAGTGAATGAAAGGAAGAGAGTGACAAGAAGATGAGGAAAGCAGAAACCAGAGAAGACAAGGTAGAAAAAAATTATATTTATTTATTTATTTATTTTTTGCTTTAGGGGAGATGCAACGCTGTTTCTGTGGTGTTGCATTGTATGCAGAGTCCAGCTTCTTGGTGCTTCGGTTTAACCTTTGTCTACGTATTTTTATTCTATCTCCCCATTTACAAAACTGTAGAGCGTTTTCTGTTAGGATTGACTGTGTAGGATTGATCTGTACTAGTCTGGCTTGTTTAGTTTTACAACAAGTGTATTGATGTTGTGCTGCTCACTGCAGTATGTAAGATGCTGCCTTTTCCTAGGTACAATCTTGTGTGACGTGTGGATTGTTACTAAAAATCATGTTTGTCATACAGATGGGGGGGGGGGGGTCAAAAAAATGATGGGCCCCCTGGTGTCACATATGCCACTGCCGCAATCTACCTTAATTTGTATTAATTTGTACTGATTCATGTTGATTTGGGTTTATTTATTTCATATAACTGTTTTAGTGGATATGTTTTAGAAATGTTCATTTCTTTGATGCTCTCAAGCTCTGCCAGTGACAGATCTGTGAAATGTGATATGCCGGGAGTTGTATTAAGACCTGCACTAAAATATGACTGTTTGCTATCAGGCCGCTTCAGAGACTTTTCTATCTCTTAAATTTGTTTTATTTTTTCATTTTTTTTATCTTCTTTCATTATTTCTATTTCTTTGATTTTTGATCTTGGTAATGTATTATATGTTGTTATTACTTATTTTTAGTTTATCAGGTACTTTAGCTAGATTGTGAGCCTTCGGAACCGATAGGGTAGTTTTTCTCAAGTACCTAATTTCATTTTAGTTTGATACATTGTAAACCGCTTAGGTCAGTAAAATGCAGGAGCGGTCGATCAAATCTTAAATAAACATAAACTTACTTGTTCTTAACCATACTCATATATTTTACAGACGTGATTTTATAACATATAAGCATAAATTCAACCCCAGCCCCCCTCTCCCTACCCTGCCAACGCTACCCTTGGGAATGCCTAAGCTCCTCAATCCAGATAAAGTTACCCATAATGCAGTACTGGAGAACAAATTTATAAATATCTCTTTTCCTGCACAATGCACTACTTTACATTTACTTATTTATTCGTAAAACTGTATAAATCCTCTTCTTGACAAGCAAGTTGCCATGCCAGATGTTGAACAATAAAATGAAATAATTAAAGTACACAAACAAGTAAAACATATAAAATCAAATTTTTAAATCTGATGTCTTCTAAAAACTTTTTTATTCGCTAAACATTTTGTAAACTAATTCTTGTATTTCAGTTTACTTTATTTAAAAAATTTTTTTATTGTTAACCGCGTCAAGCTTCCTTTGGTTAAAGACCCGGTATATAAGGTTAAGTTTTAGTTTAGCTTAGGTTGTTATATGTATTGCAAACTGCTTATATGTTTTTGAAATACAATATAAAATATTAATAAACTTGAAAACTGTTTGTCTTGCCTGTTTAGATTGTAAGCTCTTTTGAGCAGGGACTGTTTTCTTACTCTTTGTGACTCTGTGCCGCGCTGCGTACATCTGGTAGCGCTATAGAAATAATTAATAGTAGTAGTAGTAAAACATGATGTGATTTGAAAATCAAATTATGTAAAGAACAGTATAAATACTTTGTGTTCAAGGTCTTAGCTGCCCAAATATAATCCAGGTTACGATGGCCAGTAGGCAATTGCATTAGATGAGTGGTTCCCTCAAGGTAATACCTTCATTTTCCAAAGGAAGCATTTATGGTCAAAGGTGGCATAGTTGTAATTTGCAGGTGATAGCTTCCAGCAGTAGGATACACGGGGGGCACACAACATGATAGAGACCTTCTTACTGCAATAGAACTACTCCATAAGATGCGTCTGTTTCTACCACTAATGAACACATGAGTCAGGACAGAAGAGCAAAAAGTTCAATTTTCAGAAAGATTTTTGCACATACGATGTCCAGTGAAACTTCCTTTTTTAAACAATTGTTATTCTCGGGGACGTCAGTAATGTCATGATTTTGAAAAAAAAAAAAAAAAAAAAATCTGTTCAAATAAAATGTGCAAATCCAGCAGAGCATTGACTATCTCAGATGCTTTGTGGGGCTCCTGAATTAGATACTGCTGTGACATTACTGAGATTGTCTGTATCCCCTGGAATTATAGTATAAGGCTCATAATCAAAAACCAAATAAATCTAAAAAACCGGCCTAAATCGGTACTTGGACGATCTAAAAGACAAGTTGTCCAAGTGCCGATTATTGAAACGGGTTTTAGACGTATCGAAAAACAGCTTAGGCCTTTTCAGTACTGCTGTACACCCAGAGCTGAAAGGGGCATTTCAGGAGGAGTGGCGAGGGCAGGATTTCGGCAGGACGTGGGCCGACCTAGACTTAGTCGTATTGCAAGTATAACCGAAAGTTTAACCACACTGCCTTGACGGAGCTTATACGTGGTGACTTAGGCCATCTAAAAACAGGTCTAAGTGGCAAAAAGGTATCCAAAGTGACCAGATAACCACTGCAGGGACAAAATACAGACCTCCACACACTCCCCCAGTGATCACTGCCACCCCCACCCACTGCCATAAAAATCGGAATAAAAATATACATATCTGCCTCCAGAACATCAGCACCTGGCATAGGAAAGCCTAGTAGAGCTGCACAGAGGTGGCTTAAGTGGTCTGGGGGGTGGGCTAATGAATCATAGAGAGGAGGACCCAGGCCCATAAACTACTCTAACCACTGCATTCATGGTGAAACATGTGCATTCCCAACCCCCCTAAAAAATAAACCACTATTGTACTGCCATATAGGTGGCACTTGCAGTCAGAAGGGCTATTGGGGTGGTAGACAGGTGAGTCTAGTAGGTTTTGTGGGGGCTCACCATGACCTATAAGGGAGTTGTCATAAGATGTTTATGTGGCATCCTTTTTCTGAAGTTCAAAGCAGTGCCCTGTGAGATGCCAGATCTGGGTGTCCAGTCCATTACTTTGCTGACCCCACTCACGTCCAAGAGGTCTTGTTCTAGGCATTTTTGAGTTGGACAATTTTTTGGACAAGAATGGGGTATAATGATAGACGACTCAGCAGTCTGGACGATCAAACGGCTGGTTGTACAAGTAGACAATTTTTTGGAAAAAAAAAAATCGGGGGACGTTTTTTTCGAGAATGGACTTTAGACACTGCCGACTTTGGGCGACTAGTGACTTAGGCCCAAAACGGACTTAGACGTGTTTTTTTTATTATGCCCCTCTATGCATTCAGGGAACTTTTGGGATTCCTGGCCACAGGAACATTTCTCAGCTTTGGTACAAAGTGCAGTGCTATTTCTGAGTAGATGAGGATATCATTCAAGTATATCACCACGAGAGGCCTTAAAATATCTCTATATTATTAATCAGCATTGAAATTATAGAGAGCACATTTGTGAGGCCAATAGCATAGCAGCTATGAATGTTGCTCTCCAGCTCTCTCTATCTCTGGTGCAGATGAGTTTGTAGCCCCCCTCCCCTTCCCCATATATCCATTTCTGAGAACATATGAGCTGCGTAAATGTGGTCCACCTGATTCATATCTGAATAGCTGTTTTTGCCTTCCTGGCTTCTGACAATATGCATTAAGGTACAGTCTTCCATCCTAAATCTTAGACTTATAACTCAGTAGGTATACAGATTGTATGCTGTGTTACTAAATCTGGTAGACAAAAGTCAAGAAATGATCCAGAAGCATTTAGGTGGCTTAAAGGTGCTTCAAAAATGCCCTATTGGTTGTAAGAAGGAATGGAACACACTGTGTGTCCCTTCCAAGGGAGACTGAGCTATATGTATATTTCTTCCAGCAAAATGACCTGGATTTAATCCCTTCTACTGGTGGTCAAGGAGCATCCACTGGGCTGAAGGAGAGACTTTATTGTGTATAATTATATAATTCATAAGGATTCCTTAACACCCCAGAGGAACCTGCATTGAAAGAACAGCATCAAAAGCTTGAAGTCCCTAAGTCTCATAGCAGCTATTATCTAACTATAAGTGGATATTAAAAAGTTCACTATATTGATTTCTAGGCAACAGTAGGCATCTGCTAAAAGGAAGGAGATTAGGGTTCAGCTATAAAGAGTATTCACCTTCAGGAACATTGGGCCTGATATGCAAAGTCATTTAAATGGCCAGGATAGGCTCCTGAATCCTGAATAAATAAAGCCAATACTGAACGTGTGTAGCTTATCTAAACTTCTGTCTATAAATAATAATAGCTCAAACAGTGTGATGGTATCGTGCAACTCCTAGCCCTACCTAGGCTACACGCACATGGCTATCATTAATAAAGGAGGAAAAAGCCTCAGAGCCCCTCCCAAATTTTGGAAGAAATCTAAATAGTGTAAAACTTGGGGTCGAGAACACATCATCGGCATTAAAAAAACAACAACTTTTTTTTCCAGATATTTACATTACATTCGAGATTTCTATTCTGCCATGACCTTGCGGTTCAAGGCGGATTATAAAAAGAGTTATAAATGGAGGGTTACAAAGTAAGATCAAATGTCATTTCCAAGAGTGGGTCAGGTAGTATCAGTGGGTTAGGGAGAAGATTGGAAGAAGGAAGGCACTCGTGGTATTAAGCCTTTTTCAGGGATTTCTTGAAGAGTATAGTTTTTATTTCCTTTTGGAACATCTTGTAGGCTGGGGTTGTTATAAGTAGATTGGCGATTTGGTTATCTAATTATGCTGCTTGTGTGGCTAGTAGGCCGTCGTATAGTTTTTTTTCCATTTTACTTCTTTGATTGGGGGAGGGGAGGGTGTTTTTCTATGTCTGGTTGAGATAGTTTGGATGAGGCAGTTGTTCAGGTATATTGGGCTATTTTCATTTATAGTTTTAAATAGTATACAGTAGAATTTAAAAAAGTATTCTTTCCTGGATTGGAAGCCAGTATGAGTTGATGTATGCCTCTTTAATGTGGTCGTGCTTCCTCAATGAGTAGACGAGTCTCAGAGCTGTATTTTGAATTGTTTGTAATTGTTTAATCATTGTTGCAGGGCAGGGGAGGTAGAGGATGTTGCAGTAGTCCAGTAAGCCTAGGATTAGTAATTGTACTATGAACTGCAATTATGTTCTTTCAAAGAATTTTCGGACTTGTCTAAGGTTTCTCATAATTGCGAAAGATTTCTGTATTGTTTTATTTATTTGTGGTTGCATGGTGCAGCATCTGTCAATTGTCATACCTAGTAGTTTTAGGGCGGTTTGAATGGGGTAATTGATTGAGTTGATTTCTAAATTGGTTATGGTTGGGACTTTGTTATTTTTGAGGAGAATGAATTTAGTTTTGTCTGAGTTAAGTCTCAGTTTGTGGTCTTCCATCCAAGTCGTTACTGTGTCAAGTGTTTGGTGTATTGTGTCTGTCATTGAGAGCTTTGGTATGAGAATGGTGATGTCGTCTGCATAACTATAAGAAGTTAGGCCTTGTTTGTTCAATGCGAGTGATAAGTGTATATTATCAAATTATTTCTTAAACCAATATTAGGTCACTTATCTTATGGGAGCCTACTGCATCGAGCTTGACCAGCGATTCACTGTTTGGCTACATTACGATGCTTTCCTCTCCTGGCCTTTAAATTGGCTTGCCTGAGGCTATCTGGGGATGTTTAAGTAGGGGCACTTATACAGTCAGTACTGTTGAATATCTCAGTTAACTGGCCATCCCCTATCAAGGTAGGTTAGGGGTGGGCCAGGAACAGGGCATAGGCAAAGTGCAAACTTAGCTAGTTAGCAGCAATTTTCAATCCACTATCCAACTAAGTAACTAATATTAGGGACAGCAAAAATGCCGTCCTAACTTTATACAATTAAATTAACTGGGCACTGGTCTAAATATTGTCCAGCACCCTGTAGGGGACCATGGAGAACTGGATATTCAATGAGAAGAGCTGCTGCACATGCCAAGGCATTGAATATCAGTAGAGAATGACACGGGGACACATTTTCCCCTGTCCCCGTGGGAACTCATTTTTCTGTCCCTTCCCAGCGAGTTCTTTTCCTGTCCCTGCCCCATTCCTGCAAGCTCTGTCCTCATCTGCACAAGCCTCAAACACTTTAAAATCACAAGTAGCAACATTCTAGAGCTCAGATTGTGATGTCATAATGCCTCATTCAACCAGTGCCTAAGCTTTGTCCTCATCTGCACAAGCCTCAAACACTAAAATCATAAGTGTTCGGGGCTTGTGTGGTTAAGGCAGAGCTCACAGAAATGGAGCAGGGACAACGACAAAACTCACAGGGACGGGACAGAAAACTTGAGTTCCTGCGGGAATGGGGAAAAATTTGTCCCCGCGCCATTCCCTATATCAGAGTTCATTTCAACTTGGAGTTGTGAACGGCTCATATATTGGGCAGATTATAAATAACAGTGTTACTACATGTTCCCACATGTCATGTATCTGCCTCTGCCACATTTGTATTTATTTTCCTTGAATAGACTTGATTTGAGTACACAGTTGGTTCAGAACAACCTTGGAGTTGCCTAACTTATTGAGAGAGTGAACAGTATGGAGAGTGTCTGGAGCTACTTACCAGCAAATATTGAGCACATACTACGTAGCCACCTAGAGCAAATCAAAACCTCTCCCGTTAATACGTGCTTAAATTTGTATTACCATGCTGACTTATGTGCATTCTGTGAAATGCTTACGGTATTTATCCTTGCTCTATAGCAGGGTGTCCAATGTCAGTCCTCGAGGGCCGCAATCCAGTCGGGTTTTCAGGATTTCCCCAATGAATATGCATGAGATCTATTTGCATGCACTGCTTTCATGGTATGCTAATAGATCTCATGCATATTCATTGGGGAAATCCTGAAAACCCGACTGGATTGTGGCCCTCGAGGACCGACATTGGACACCCCTGCTCTATAGAATTCAGTGGGGAAAACTGCAGCATTCCCATATATGGAAAAAAGTATTACAATAAAAATACAAAATGCTATTGTCTTAGCAAGTACAGAAACTGTTGACATGTAAGACTAATGTGGCCAATTGATAAAGAAATCCACTTCCCTATCTTGTTTCCAATTTTTTTTTTTTTAAAAAAAGCTTTTTAATCAGAAATAAACTGAAACTCTTTTGAGTGTCTCCTTTTGATATTTTTGCTGAGGTTGGGTACAGGGTGATTTACCTATGCATTCTCTGTTGAGACTTACGGTATATGTCCGGATTTTTTATAAGTAGACCCAGCCGTGAAAGCTTATGCTTCAAAAAATTGAGTAGTGTAAGAATTTTAAGTGTTTTCTAATCCATCGAGTTAAGTCTTGAACATCAGGGCAATGTTCATTTTTAGCGTCTTTTCCCCCCCCCCCCCTGTGATTTGTCAGCAGAGAAACTATTAGAGCGCTCCCTCTTGGAAACTTATACTTTGTAACTGTCAGGAGAGACCGCAACGTATCACTTCATTTCTGAATAAGAGCACTTTCAGAATGCTTTTTACAAGAAACCCTTTGCTATATGGGAGCTATATTATACCACAGTTGGCATAACATATTTCTGGTTGTAGTGTGCGATACTTGTAAATTGCTATCAGCGGTTCGTTGCTAGAACCGACAAAATGTAATAAATCAATCTACGCAAACTTCATTTTTCATCCTTCTCTCACTGCAGTCCTGCCTCCCACATGGACTGAAGTTACAGTCATATACTTTTCCTTTAAATATACTCTGTAATCACCATACTGTGTCATGGCATCACAACCCAACCCCTCTCAAAGAGGACAGCAAGATTAGGGGTACTGGCTACTGGTGCCTCATCTGTTTCACTACGTCATCTTCTCTTCCTATTTCTATTTTATCCCCTTTTTACAAAACTGTGGAGCGTTTTTTAGCGCCAGCCGTGGTGGTAGCAGCTCTGATGCCCAGAATTCTATGATCGTCAGAGCTGTTACCACCGTGGCTAAAATCCACACTACAGTTTTGTAAAAGAGGGAGGGGTTAGTTTGTGATGACATATTCCATACTAGGCGAAGGTGTTTTCTGTTGTTCTGTGTGTTCAAAAGACATGGTTTTCTGTTAGGATTGACGGTGTAGGATTGATCTGTACTAGTCTGGCTTGTTTAGTTTTACAATGGGTGTATTGATGTTGTACTGTTCACTGCATATGTAAGATGCTGCCTTTTCCTAGGTACTCATGTGTGACGTGTGGATTGTTACTAAAAATCATGTTTTTCATACAGATGGGGGGGGGGGGTGCCAAAAAATTATGGGCCCCGGGTGTCACATATGCTAGGTACGCCACTGCCCCAGGTACATTAGATAGATTGTGAGCCTACCAGGACAGACAGGGAAAAATGCTTAAGTACCATTCTGAGCTCTCCTGGGAGAACGGTATAGAAAAATAAATAACTCACATAAATATGAGTCTATTTCTCCATGTACAGTGGTACCTCGGTTTACGAGTGCTCCAGTTTGCGAGTGTTTTGCAAGACGAGCAAAACATTCGCAAATTTGGTGCCTCGTAAACCGAGCTTGCCTTGCTGTACGAGCACCCCCCCCCGAGAACCGGCACCCTCCCCTCGCGAACCGGCACACCCCCCCCGCCGCCATTGGGCACCCCCCCGCCACCACCTGAGATCCCCCAATCCACCCGAACCCTCTTCTTACTTCCCTCCGCATCGGCATCGCCGGCATCAGCATGTCCTGTGCCCAAAAATCTGCTTCCTGTGCCGGGCCTTGAGCATGCGCGCGCGAGGTGGAAATCAGACACAACTTTAGGTAAAAATTTAGGATGAGTGCAAAGAACCACCTTGTCATGATGGAACACAGTAAAGGGTGGGTCCGCAACCAAAGCCTGCAACTCACTAACTCGCCTAGCTGAGGTGAGCGCAATCAGAAAAATCACCTTCCAAGTGAGAAACTTAAGATGAGATTTGTCAATAGGCTCAAAAGGAGGCTTCATCAGCTGAGCCAAGACCACATTAAGATCCCAAACCACAGGAGGAGGTTTCAGAGGAGGGTTAACATTCACCAGACCTCTCATGAAACGAACCACTAGAGGATGAAGAGAGAGAGATCTCCCCTCTAGATGCCGATGGAAAGCAGCAATAGCACTGAGATGCACCCGAATGGAAGTCGTCTTCAACCCCGACTTGGACAAATACAACAAATATTCCAGAACCGAGGACACTGGAACCGAACTCGGATCCAGATGGTGCGAGGAACACCAGGATGAAAATCTGGTCCACTTCTGGGAATAACAAAGCCGAGTCGAGACCTTGCGCGAGGCTTCCAACACCTCCCTGACCGACTGAGAAACAGAACCCGAAGTCAAGGGGAAAGGAACCAAGCCGTCAGATGCAAGGACTGAAGATTGGGATGCAGCAGCGAACCCCGACTCTGAGACAGCAGAGAGGGAAAAACAGGCAGAAGCAGAGGCTCCCTGACACTGAGTTGAAGGAGCAGGGAGAACCAGTGCTGACGAGGCCAATGAGGCACAATGAGAATCACAGTGGCTCTGGATGACTTGAGATGAACCAACGTCCTCAAGATCAGAGGGAAAGGAGGAAACGCATAAAGGAACCTCCCTCCCCAGTCTAGAAGGAAGGCATCGGCCTCGAGACGGTCTGGGGAGTACATCCGAGAACAATAGAGGGGCAGTTTGTGAGTCTCCGGGGAGGCAAACAGATCCACCTGAGGAGTCCCCCAGCGATCGAAGACCTCGCGCAGAACTCGGGAGTTTAGCGACCACTCGTGCGGCTGGAGAAGATGACTGAGTTTGTCGGCCAGACAATTCTTCTCTCCCTGAATGTAAACCGCCCGCAGGAAGATGTTCTGGGAGACCGCCCATTCCCAAAGGCGCAGGGCTTCCCGGTACAGGGACCACGAGCCCGTCCCCCCTTGCTTGTTTACATAATACATTGCCACTTGGTTGTCCGTCCACACGAGTACAACCTGATCGTGCAGCAGGTGGCAGAACGCTCGAGCCGCCAGAAAAATGGCACGAAGCTCCAACACATTGATGTGACAAAGACGGTCCTCCGCCAACCATAGACCTTGAGTCCGCAGACCGTCGAGATGAGCCCCCCACGCGTACTCCGAAGAGTCCGTGGTCAGGACCTTGCGATGCGGAGGGATGAGAAAGAGCAAACCCCCGGAAAGATTGGAAGAGTTGGTCCACCAACGGAGCGAGCGTCTCAAGGAAGGAGTCACTGTTACCGGAAAGGAGAGTGGGTCACGATCTTGACGCCACTGGGAGGCCAAGGTCCACTGAGGAAGTCTCAGGTGCAAGCGGGCAAACGGTGTGACATGAACCGTCGACGCCATGTGGCCAAGCAGAATCATCAGACGATGCGCTGAGACGGAGCGCTGCAGCGAAATCTGACGGCACAGTCGAAGCAGAGCCTCCAACCTCGGAGGGGGGAGGAACGCACGAAGGCGAACCGTGTCCAGCACGGCCCCGATAAACTGCAGGGATTGAGCAGGGCGCAGCTGCGATTTGGGAAAGTTCACTTCGAACCCCAGACTTTGAAGGAAGGTGATAGTCTGTTGGGTCGCTGAGATAACCCCCTCCCTGGATGATGCCTTGATCAGCCAATCGTCCAGGTAAGGAAAGACCTGAAGCCCCTGAGACCTCAGGGCAGCCGCGACTACCACCATGCACTTCGTGAAGACTCGAGGGGACGACGTCAGCCCGAAAGGAAGGACCCAGTACTGAAGGTGCAACTCTCCCACCTGGAACCGTAAGAACTTGCGGAAGGCGGGATGCACCGGAACATGAGTGTACGCTTCCTTCAAGTCCAGGGAGCACATCCAATCCCCCTCTTGCAACAGAGGGTAGAGAACCGGAAGCGACAACATACGGAACTTCTCTCGGACCAGGAACTTGTTGAGCTTCCGGAGGTCCAAAATGGGACGTAAGTCCCCGGTCTTCTTTGGGACCAAAAAGTAACGGGAGTAAAACCCCCGCCCCCGTTGACTTGGGGGGACCAGCTCCACTGCCCGAAGGTTCAACAAGGCCCTGGCCTCCAAGAGGAGAAGAGGAAGCTGGGCTCGACTGGAAAGAGAGGCCCCTGGCGGTTGTTCCGGTGGCAAGGCCGAGAAGTTCAGCGAGTAACCCTCGGAGATGAGACGGAGCACCCAAAAGTCTGACGTGATCATAGCCCAGGCCGAATGAAAGGCCCGCAGCCGGCCCCCGATGGGCAGGGGGTCCGGCGAGAGTGCGGAGGGGGCCCGCCCCCATCCGCTCATCACGTCAAAAAGACGGCGCCGGCTTAGACGCCCCTTGCGCCTGAGGTTTAGGTTGGCCCCCTCTGCCCTGCTGTGCAGGGCGCCGGGGTGGAGGCCTAGAGAATGCCGGCGTCGACTTCTGATGGTATCGCCGCGGTGGAGGTCTAAATGGCTTCTGTGGCGGTACCCGTGGCTTAGGACGGACCAAGGAGGCGATGGAACGTTCATGTTCGGACAGGCGTTTGGTCGCCGCCTCCAAGGACTTATCGAACAATTCCGATCCAACACATGGCAGGTTGGCCAGGCGCTCCTGCAAGTTCGGGTCCATATCAACCGTTCTTAGCCATGCCAGACGGCGCATGGCTACTGCAAAGGCGGAGACTCTGGAGGCCAACTCAAACGCGTCGTAAACCGCATAAGAACATAAGAACATAAGAACTGCCATCTCCGGATCAGACCTTCGGTCCATCAAGTCTGGCGATCCGCACACGCGGAGGCCCCGCCAGGTGTACACCTGGCGTAATT
Organism: Geotrypetes seraphini; assembly: GCF_902459505.1. Taxonomy (NCBI): domain Eukaryota; kingdom Metazoa; phylum Chordata; class Amphibia; order Gymnophiona; family Dermophiidae; genus Geotrypetes; species Geotrypetes seraphini. The sequence continues at coordinate 303,828,701 of NC_047084.1, read as the reverse complement.
TATAGTCCACCATATCTTTATATGCCTCTCTTAAGGAGATATGCATCTAGTTTGCTCTTGAAGCCTAGGACGGTCGATTCCGCAATAATCTCCTCTGGGAGGGCATTCCAGGCGTCAACCACTCTCTGAGTGAAGCAGAACCTCCTGACATTAGTCCTGAACCTGTCCCCCCTTAGCTTCATTACATGTCCTCTAGTCCGTGTCAAATTGGACAGTGTAAATAATCTTCTCTGCTCTATTTTGTCGATTCCTTTCAGTATTTTGAAGGTCTCGATCATATCCCCATGCATTCTCCTTTTCTCAAGGGAGAACAATCCTAGTGTTATAAGTCTATCCTCATATTCCAGTCTCTCCATACCCTTCACCAGTTTTGTTGCTCGTCTCTGCACCCTCTCCAGCAGTTTTATATCCTTCTTTAGGTAGGGAGACCAATGTTGGACGCAGTATTCCAAGTGTGGTCTGACCATTGCCCTATAAAGCGGCATTATAACTTTCTCCGATCTACTCGAGATTCCTTTCTTTATCATGCCCAACATTCTATTTGCCTTCTTTGCCGCTGCCGCGCATTGTGCCGACGGCTTCAGGGTCCTATCTATCAGTACACCCAGGTCCCTTTCTTGTTCACTCTTCCCCAGAGTTGCACCTGACATTGTATACTCGTATTCCTTATTTTTATTGCCTAAATGCATTACCTTGCATTTCTCCACATTGAACTTCATCTGCCATTTCTCCACCCATGTTTCTAACCGACACAAGTCGCTCTGGAGTTTCTCTCTATCCTCCTGCGATCTGATTGCCTGGCATAGTTTTGTATCGTCTGCAAACTTGATGATCTCACTGGATGTTCCTTCCTCCAGGTCATTGATATAAATATTAAAAAGGATCGGCCCAAGTACCGAGCCCTGGGGTACACCACTAGTCACTTTCTCCCAGTCGGAGAACTTCCCATTTATGCCCACTCTCTGCTTTCGGTTTTCCAGCCATTTGCCTATCCATCTTTGTATATCTCCCTCTATGCCATGGCTTTGTAGTTTCCTGAGAAGTCTTTCGTGTGGAACTTTGTCGAACGCTTTCTGGAAGTCCAAGTATATTATGTCCACAGGCTTCCCACTATCAATTTGCTCGTTTACGGTCTCAAAAAATTGGAGTAAATTCGTCAAACATGATTTCCCTTTCCTGAATCCATGTTGACTGGGTTTCATCAAGTCGTGTGCGTCCAAGTGCCGGACTATGCTATCCTTGATCAGTGCTTCAACCATCTTGCCGGGGACCGACGTAAGACTCACAGGCCTATAGTTGCCCGGTTCCCCTCTCGATCCTTTTTTGAAAATTGGGGTGACGTTCGCTATCCTCCAGTCGTCCGGTATCTGTCCAGTTCTGATTGTCAGGTTTGCAAGTTTGTGCAATAACTCTCCGATTTCAACCTTCAATTCCTTTAAGACTCTCGGGTGAATTCCATCCGGTCCAGGGGATTTGTCACTTTTAAGTTTGTCGATCTGATAGTATATCTGGTCTAAGTCCACTTCAACTGTGGTGAGGCTGTCCTCTATTTCTCCTGGAAACACTTTCTCTGCTTCAGGTATTGTTGAGGTGTCTTCCTTCGTAAAGACAGACGCAAAGAAGGAATTTAGTTTGTCTGCGATTTGTTTATCTTCCTTGATGTACCCTTTTCTTCCCTGGTCGTCCAGGGGTCCCACTGCCTCTTTTGCAGGTTTTTTCCCTTTCACGTATCTAAAGAAGGGCTTGAAGTTTTTGGCCTCCTGGGCTATTTTTTCCTCATAATCCTGTTTGGCATCCCTCACCACCTTGTGACATTTCTTCTGATCATCTTTATGTTTGTTCCAGGCTTCGGTTGTCTTTATGCATTTCCATTTTTTGAAAGAGTCCATCTTTTCTTTTATGGCTTCCTTCACCTGTATGGTAAGCCATGCCGGTTCTCTTTTGCTCTTTGTTCTCCGATCTTTGGAAATCCTCGGAATGTAGAGATCTTGTGCTTCTGTGATAGTATTTTTCAGTAGGGACCATGCCTGATCTACCGTTTCAAGTTTGTCCACCATCTTCTCTAGTCGTTTTTCTACCATGGCCCTCATGCGATCGTATTTACCCTTTTTAAAGTTTAAGGTGGTGGTTAAGGTTTTGGCATGTTTCCCTTTCCCGATGTCAAGTTTAAAGTTGATTACATTGTGATCACTCGTTCCCAGTGGAACCACGACTTCCACTTCTGTTATCGGTCCCGTGAGGCCATTTAGGACCAAGTCCAAGGTGGCGTTGCCTCTTGTCGGCTCTTTTACCATTTGTTCCAGGAAGCAATCCCCTAGCACCTCCAGGAACTTGGCCTCCTTGCCGCAGTTGGAGGTTGCTAGTTTCCAGTCTATCCCTGGGAAATTGAAGTCTCCCAATATAATTACATTGCCCGTCTTGCATTCTTGTTTGATTTCCTCCATCATTTCTGAGTCAGTTTCCTCCGCCTGTCCTGGGGGACGATAGTAAAGGCCAATTTTCGTATCTGCACCATATTGACCAGGAATTTTGATCCAGAGTGACTCAAGCTTCTCTTTCATTTCTGTTGTAACCATTTCAACAGAATCTATTCCCTCCTTAACATATAGAGCAATACCTCCACCTTTCTGCCCTACTCGATCTCTTCTATACAGTTTGTATCCCTGTAGTACTGTGTCCCATTTGTTTTCTTCATTCCACCATGTTTCTGTTATGCCAATGATATCCAATATGTCATGTCTCGCTATTGTCTCTAGTTCCCCCATTTTGTTACCTAGACTTCTAGCATTCGTATACATACATCTAAATTCCCTTTGTGTTACCTTTTTGGACCTTCTACTCTTGGCCGTCCCTATAGTTTCAAATACGGTATCCTTTACTGCTCCTGTGTTATCACCCTTGTTTGCTGTGTGGTCGTCCTCTCCTGTGTATGAGTTGTCCCTTCCTGCTTTTTCTCCCTTATTGGCTGTGGGGTCGTCTTCTCTTGTGTAGGAGTAGTAGTCCTTGGCTTCTTCGTCGGGGCATCCTGCTATCCGTGCCATCGACCGGTGGTCGACTGTCGGCTTTCCCCTATCTTTCAGTTTAAAGCCTTCTCGATTGCCTTCTTCATGTTGCCTGCCAAAACTCGTGCTCCTTTCTTGTTGAGGTGTAGTCCGTCCCTTCTGTAGTACTTGCTTTTTCCCCAGAACGCCGTCCAGTTGCGCACGAAGTCGAAGCCTTCTTCTTCGCACCATCGTCTCATCCAGGCGTTGATTACTTGCAATTCCCCTTGTCTCTTTCCATCCGCTCTTGGTACTGGGAGGATCTCAGAGAAGGCCACCCTCACCTCCCTGATCTTCAGTTGTCTTCCGAGTGAGCGGAGCTGGCCCTTCAGCTCTTCCCTGTCATACTTCCGCCCGCTCACATCATTTGTTCCCACGTGGATAAGCACAGCGGTGTCCTCTCCCCCTGCGCCATCTATGATCCTGGAGATCCTGTTGGTCACATCCTTCACTCTTGCTCCAGGCAGACAGGTGACGACTCTGTCCTCTCTTCCTCCTGCGGTGTGGCTGTCCACATGTCGTATAATGGAGTCGCCTACGATGATCCCCATCTTCTTTATTCGGGAGTTCCTTGGGGGGCGTAGGTCCACGTCCTTGGAGTAGGGCCAGTCTTCTTCCTCCAATGATACTCTTGAAATTGTTTCCTGTTCTTTGGGTGGGGGGATGTCTTCCTGTGCTCTCACTATTCCTCCTGGTGTGCGGTTGTCTCCTACCTCGTCTTCGGTTTCTTCTGTGTTTGCATGGGTGTCTTCTCTCCTCACATGGGTTTCTTGAGTACAGTTTTCCAGCCCTGGGATCTCTACGTGGTGCTGATGAGCTTCCTCTATGAACATTTCTAGTTCCTTGACCTCGTCGTTTGGGCTGTACTCCACTAGAATCTTCTCCTGTGCTCGGATTCTGTCTTCGAGTTCCATCACTGTTCCTTCCAATAGTCTTACCTGACATTTCAAGCTATCCATCTCCATGCATCGATTGCAAATGTATGCCTGGATCCCCGAAGGGAGGTAGTCATACATATTGCAGCCGATACAGAAGACCGGAAAGCTCACCTTCTGACTTCCTTGGGCTTCCATTTCTTGCTTCCCTCGTGTGTGCTTGTGTTCCTTGCCTGCTGCTTCCTTATGTTGCTTGCCTTGCTGTGTCTTTTGTGTGTGCTGTCTCCGCTCTACCTCACCTTGATTGTATGTGTGGGTTTGTTCCCTTGGCGTCTGTCTCTTCCTTACCTTGCATGAAAAAGGTATAGACGCAGTTGTGACAAGTCGGTCATAAATTTTCCAAAGTCCCCCTTATGGGAATCCGGCATGACCCCATGATAACGGGGTAACGCCTTCACCATCTACCTTAGATAAGATGAAAAAGTGAAAGCATAATTTAGGACCCTGGCCGCCATCATGGAATTGGAATAGAGGCGACGACCAAACTTGTCCAGGGTCTGCCCTTCCCGCCCGGGAGGGACCGCAGCGGAGACCCTAGAAGGTTGAGACTTCTTCAACGCCGACTCCACCAGCAACGACTGGTGAGACAGTTGCGCTTTCTCGAAGCCCTTGCATGGGATGGTACGGTACTTCGACTCCATTTTAGATGGAACCGCTGTGACTGTAAGAGGGGAGTCCAAGTTTCTCAGGAAGGTCTGATGGAGGACTTTATTAAGAGGCAGACGAGGAGTCTCCCTCGGGGGAGAAGGTAAATCCTGCTCCTCCAAAAACTCCTTTGTATATTGGGAACCGGACACCAGATCCAGGTCCAAGGCCCTCCCCATATCAAGCACAAATCTCGAAAAGGAGGAGGGTTTGGACGGCGGGGAGGGAGATCGAGAGGCACGCGTCGCCAAAAAGGAAGGGGAAGCCTCGCGGGAATACCGAGGTTCCCTACCAGACCCCGAGCCCCACGAGGCTGTGCCAAGCGACCTCGACGGGGTCGGGGACTGCCTATGCCCCGAGGAACCCCTGTGGGAAGTCCCCGGGGTACGAGGCACTGAGGCCTGCCCCTTCCGCTTCGGCGAGGAGTCCCTCGATAACCCTCCCTCGGAGGAACGGAACAACCTCGGATTATCGAGGCGGAGCTCCGAGACATGCAGTGTCTCAGCCCCGGTCGGTGAGAAGCGACCGCGCCTCCGAGGAGACCCCCGAGGGCGCTTGGGCTTCCTCGGCCGGCGCTTCGCCCGAGGCCGACCCGAGAGCGAGGAGCCCCAGGAGGACCTCGATGAGGAAGAAGTGGAAGAGATCCTCCGAACTCTCCGCACCTTATCCCGAGGCCGCACACTCCGCTCCGGCTGGTCGACCGAGGTCGAGGGCAAGGTTGGGGTCGAGGCTGGAGCCACCCCGGGGGCCGAAGTCGAGGGCACCGAGACCGAGGCCACCGAAGCCGGGGCACTCGAAGCCGAAGCCGGCTGCAAATGCGCGAGGGCGCCGGACAGCTCCGAGGCAATGAGGGCACGGAGCAAGTCCTGAAAGACTGGAACCCCCATCATGGCCGGTAGATCCGGGGCCGTCGGGTGCTCCCTCGAGGGCGACCTCGGTCTCGAGTATTCCCGCGGGGCACCCGACTTCGACGCTCGGGGCAGGGCCGAAGACGACCCACCCGCCCCCGTTGAGGATCCCGAGGATGGCTTCTTCGAAGGTGGAACTGAGGAAGGAAGCGAGGACTTACCCCCCCCGTCGACTTCGAAGTCGAGGACGCAGGCTTCGATGAAGCAGGATGTCTCGGCGAGGTCGAGGGAGTCGAGGCCGAGGTCAAGGCCGGGGCCGAGGCCGAGGCCGACGTCGAGGCCTGCGCCGCGGGGTCGACAGCAAAGAGCTCCGCCATTCTGGCATGACGGCGGCGGAGAGCTCTTGGCTGAAAAGTCGAGCACCCAGAACAGGAATCGGTGGGGTGCTCGGGACCAAGGCAAAGTAAGCACCACCGGTGGGGATCGGTGAGAGAAAGTAGCCGATCGCACCAGGTGCACTTTTTAAAGCCCGTCAAGGGATGGGACATGAAATCTAAAGAAAAACGGCCGGGAACGCAATGAGGTCCCACGGCCGCGGCTACCGGGAGCCCCCGGAGCCGATCGAAAAAACTTTATTTTTTTTTTTTGACGATAATCGAACACACTAACGAAGAAAAAAAAATAAAGCAAGCACAGCGACCGAGAAAAACGACTCAGACGCGGTGTCAGAAGGCAAAAAAGAGAGAGCACAATTTCCACAGGGCTTCTGGCTCCGCGGAAAAAACTGAACTGAACTGAGGACCACGAGGTGGGGATGCGCCCTCTAGTGGGCAAGAAGGCATGCACATGCGTGGTGCAGCATAGCAAACTTGAAACTTCAATCAAGTTTGCTTGAAAAGCTGTCCGCGCTGGGGCTCCGTAGATGACGTCACCCACATGTGAGAATATCATGCCTGCTTGTCCTGGGATAACAAAGCAAGTTTCCCTTACTTCCTATGGGGAAACTTGCTTTGATATACGAGCATTTTGGATGACGAGCATGCTCCTGGAACGGATTATTCTCATAATCGAAGGTACTACTGTATTTTAGAACAGACCCTACCATTTCAAGTCCAATTTGTACTTCCTTTCTAAAAATACGCTTCCACATATGGGTTAATTCATAGGTCTACAATCAACAATAACAGAAGCAAGCAACATTGTAGATGACTCTCCTTTTACAAAGGTGCGTTAGGGCCTTAATGTTTGGAATAGCATGCGCCAAAATGCCACGCGTTCTAGCCACTACCGCCTCCTTTTAAGCAGGCAGCAATTTTTTGGCTAGCTAATCTTGTGCATGCGCTAAAAACGCTAATAAAAGGAGCCCTAAGAGATGATCATCTATCTATTTGAATGTTCGTATAACGCCAGGCGTCATAGCATAAAGCTGTTTGTGTTTCTGTATCACAAACTCATTTGCTGTGGAGACGCTTTGAAAATCGAAGGTTACAATTTGTTTGCATTGCGCTGACATTTGATTCACTGTTTTAAAGTCCCCTCAGACTCCTGACGTAGGCAGTTAAGCCACAACACGAGCCATGAGACGGTACGAGATTTAAGAAAATTGTTTTATGCAACCATTTCTTAGTCATCTCTACTGTTGTGTCTTCCGTTAATTCCTATGTTACCATATGTTTAATTGATTTAGTGTGAACTACATTTTTAAAGCTATGCTAACAAATCAAATATGCAGCATATCTCCACGAGCATTCCTCGGCTTCGAGGATCAAATCTATGAGGCAAGCAAGAAGGATAAGGTGGCTACAGTCTCTTGCCAACCTTCTTTATGCGGGGAATGCTCAGACTGCCACACCTATAGTATTGCATTACTCACTGGTGGACAGGGATAAAGAACTGCTTGTCCTCGTCACTCTCTGCCTTCCCCTTGATGATATCTGTGATGTCCATAACTGCAAAGAAAAGAAATGGAAAAAAGACATAGTTGACACACTGTGCAGCAGAATGTAGAATGGACATTTTCTCACTCAATAATTAGCAATGAACCAAAGGTCTTTAGATTCTTAAATAAATCTTTGACCTGATATTTAAACTCTGTTGTCTGTGTAATCTTTTTTTTTTTTTTTTTTTTAATAATCTTTATTAAATTTTCCAACTACAATTGTGCATACAAATAATTCATGTACATATAATATTACAAGAAAAGCACAATAAACTTACAGATAGTAATAAGCAATTATTTTCCCCCACCCTCCCACCTATTAATCAAGAAAATAAACACCCACAAAAAACTATCTAAAAATTCCCCAAAACAATTCCAGTACAAACCCCTCCCCCTCCCTCCCATCCTGGATGTGTATGTTTAAAGGTCAGTAAAATAAAGTCAGTTATCATTCCTTACAAAATTTAGTCAACGGCTCCCAAACATCCATAAATTTCCTGTACCTTCCCTGCTGTATAGCCATCAGACGTTCCATTTTAAAAGTATAGCAAAGGGATTCCCACCAGAAAGTGTAATTTAACCTATCCCAGTTATTCCAATTCTTCAAAATAAGTTGTATGGCACTGCCCTGTGTCCCTGTCTCTAACAACAAAATAACCCTGTTTCTCCCCTCTCTCTTCCCTTCCTCCCACTCTCTGGGTCCTCCAATTCCCTCTCTCCATCTGTGGATCAAGCATCTCTGCTCATCTGTTCTACCACACCCCCTCCTCCCAACACAGTATCTGTCTCTCTGCTCTTCCAGTGTGCCTAAGACTGCCTCTGAGCAAGTACCTCAGCTCACAACAGCAGCAGCATGATGGGTAAAACAGTCAGAAGCTCATTTGTCGGAGGCCAAATTGTGGGCAGGCCCTTTTGTTAGGGGCTCATTTGTTAAGGACTATGTTTTCAGGAGTTTTATTTTATTTATTTTTTTGCCTTTTGTTTTTTTGGTTCCATGTTAGTTGTTACTGCCCAGGAAAAGATCTAGGCGGCTAAGAAAGCAAATAGAATGTTAGGAATTATTAAGAAAGGAAAACAAAGACGGAAACATTATAATACCCTTGTATCGCCCTATGGTACAGCCGCACCTTGAATACTGTGTGCAGTTCTGGTTGCCACATCTCCCAAAAGATATAGTGGAATTAGAAAAGGTACAAAGAAAGGTGACAAAAATGATAAAAGGACAGGATGACTTCCCTTTGAGGAAAGGCTAAAGTGGCTAGGTCTCTTCAGCTTGGAGAAGAGATGGCTCAGGGTTGATATGATAGAGGTCTATAAAATAATGAGTGGAGTGGAAAAGGGTAGATGTGAATCGCTTGTTCACTTTTTCCATAAATGCTAAGACTAGGGGACATGCGATGAATCTACTAAGTAGTAGGTTTAAAATAAACCGGAGAACATATTTCTTCACACCATGTGTAATTAAACTCTGGAATTTTGTTGCTGGAGAATGTGGTGAAGTCAGTTAGCTTAGTGGAGTTTAAAAAAAAGATTTGGATGATTTCCTAAAAGTCAATAGGCATTATTGAGGTGGCTTGGGGAAATCCACTGCTTATTCCTAGGATAAGCAGCATAAAATCTGTTTTACTACTTGGGATCTAGCTAGGTGCTTGGGACCTGGGTGGGCCCCTGTTGGAAACAGGACACTGGACTTGAAGGACCTTTGGTCTACCCCAGTATGGTAATTCTTATGTTCTTATGCATGTATATGTAGGCACAGAATTTGCAGGTAAATTTTACGTGTGACTCCAAAAAGGAGGTACAACCATGGGAGGGTCAGAGGCAGATCATGAGCATTCTTGCAATTTACGCACACGGCTATAGAATAAGGGGGGTGGGGGAGATCTGTGCCTAATTTAGGCATGATGATTTACGCTATGTTTCAGTTAGTGTAAATACTTACACCTAAAGTTAGTTGTGAGTCCCAGTATCAGCACTATTCTTTAAATTGCACCTAACTTTAAGCACTGCTTATAGACTAATGCAAAGTGTTATTTTCCAGGCACTCATTTTTAGGCACCATTTATAGAATCTAGCATTATATGTCTGTATCAAACCAACTTGAAATAGCTACCTACTTGGCCTTCACACATAGGTGACTTGGTAATGGTATAAGATTACCTTATTTTGCTAATAAGCATTGAAATTGGCAGGTAATGACATTCAGGAAAACATGTCACCCTCTCTAGGAGGCACAATGCTAATATTAGCCTCTTCCTGTGCTCCGGGTACCGCAATAGTGAGTGGCAAGCAAGAAGCTATTAGTCTTCCTGATGAATATTTGCAGCAAGGGATTATTGATCAGTGAGTGAGGAGAAAGCAAATAGGCCTTGCTGGTGGTTATTGAATTTTGATTTCCTAATTACTGTATGTGAGAGGACAAAATACTAAGTAATTGCCCAGTGAATTATTAACGAAACTCAGTGACCAACAGTAAATTGGGTCCTCCAATGTGTGTGTGTGTGTGTGTAGGTGGGGGGGGGGGAGAGACATCAAGGTTAAAATGTTCCATTTATCAGGTCAATGTGATTCATTACTTCTTGAGGCATGAGGCAGAATCTGATTCAAAGAGAAATATAGGCAAAACACCACAAGACTAAAGATAAATTGAGTTCTACTAAACAAGAGCAGCTATCTTGTGAATGTGAATAAAAGACCAGTTTGACTGTGAAATGGAGTCCTTTCCTACTGCTCCACAGACAGCTGAGTTTCAGAATGTCTATAATTATATATATATATATATATATATATATATATATATATATATCAGTGGTCTCAAACTCAAACCCTTTGCAGGGCCACATTTTGGATTTGTAGGTACTTGGAGGGCTGCAAAAAAATAGTTAATGTCTTATTAAGGAAATGACAATTTTGCATGTGGTAAAACTCTTTATAGTTTATACATCTTTCCTTTTGGCTAACAATAATATTGTAATTTATATGATCAAGAAACTGTTTTATTTTACTTTTGAGATTATGATAAACATACCGAGGGCCTCAAAATAGGATCTGGCGGGCCGCATGTGGCCCCTGGGCCACGAGTTTGAGACCACTGATATATATATATATATATGCTATAAACGATCTAAAAATAAATAAATAAATAAATAAAATCCCCATATCCCTATCCTTTTGCTCCACAGACAGATGAGTTTCAGAATGTCTATAATTAAGAGTTATAATTAGGAATGTCTGTAATTGTATATGATTAGGAGTTACTGCCTAGGAAAAGGATCTAGGTGTCATCGTTGGGGATATATTGAATCTCTCAGCTCAATGAGCTGTGGCAGCGGCGGCAGCGGCTAGGAAAGCAAATAGAATGTTAAGAATGATCAAGAAAGGAAAAGAAACAAAAGACGAAAAGATAATGCCCTTGTATCGCTCTATGGTACAGCCGCACCTTGAACACTGTGTGCAGTTCTGGTCGCCGCATCTCCAAAAAGATATAATGGAGTTAGAAAAGGTACAAAGAAAGGCGACAAAAATGATAAAAGGATAGGGCGACTTCACTATATAATTATAGACGTTCTGAAACTCATCTGTCTGTGGAGCAATAGGATAGGGATAAGGGGATTTTATTTATTTATTTTAGTTTTATAGTTTGTTTATAGCCTAAGTGGTTTACATTCAGGTACTGAAGCATTTCTCTCTTTCTGTCCTGGGGGGCTCAGAATATGACTAAAATACCTGGGGAAATGGAGATTTTAATGATTAAATCTTTTCTAAAAGCATATAGCAGAAGCCAACAAGAAAAGTTTTCCCTGCTTTTCAGAGCCTTCACTATTGTTAAAGTCAACAGAGCGGGGTCCATGGTAGCCAACCTTAAGACGTCATGCCCCCTGCCCCTTCCCACATCCTACAGCCATCTGATACTGTTCCTCCTAAGCTCCAGCTGGATTATATTTCCCTCTAAATGAATCATTGCAGAGAGGAGCCAGCATAAGAAAATAAAGAATGAGATTGATGGAAAGATTAGGTTCTTACCTCGATAATCTTTTTTTTCTAGTAGAGAAACACTCTATTCTTGAACGTGTGGGTAGTCAATCCCTTCTCACGAGAATTCCTGGGACTTGATATACCACTTTTTCTGTGTAGTTACAATCAAAGTGGTTTACATATTTTATACAGGTACTTATTTTGCCTAGAGTCATAGGGAGCTGCCTTGGGAATTGAGCTCACAGCTTCAGGGAGGTGGGGCAGCTGCTCTAACCTGATATGTCACAGACTGCTAGAGTTATCCAGGTAATGGCAATATTCAACGCCAATATCTGAATAGATATCACCGTCTGGAGAACTCAGGACAGCAATTTTCTCTATCCTAAGTTGTCTGGATAATTAGCATACAAGTTCAACATAAGACATCAGACCAATGGTCCATCTAGTCCAGAAGCCCGTCCTTATGGTGACCAATCCAGGTCACTAGTACCTGGCAAACCCCCCTAAAAGTAGCAACATTCCATGCTACCGATCCAGGGCACACAGTAGCTTCCCCCATGTAAAGCAATTCAGGTGGGTTGTTTTGTTTTGTTTTGTTTGGAGGGGGTGAGATTTTGTTCTCCAAAAATGCTAATCTTTATTTCTGGTTTTTCACATTTTTGCTCACGATATTCTAATTTTCTTATAGTATGCCAAATTTGGTGATACTTTGCCTATACTTCAGAGACTTATTTTGCCCATATGGCAGATGGACAAAGAATAAAAGTCATCTAAGCTGATCCTGATATTGAAAAAAGGGAAGCTTAACAGTGAAATAACTAGATGTTCTGACTAAAACATTAGAACTTGATCAGAAGTAACTTACTTAGATTGCCTCCAGCATGACATGTCAACCCATGCTGGGAGTTAGAATTCCTTAAAAGTTAGTGAGCACTCTATTTCATAACAACCATTCTTCCACACATATACATCACAAGTATGCCATCCCTCTAGATAGATTTTTAAAAGGGGACGACAAAGTTCTTATATTATGTGTTAAATATTCTTTATGCTATGTCACAATGATGTTTGTATGCATGTGTATTGGAAGGAAACTAAGACCATTTTAGTCACCTTCCTCTGGACCGACTCTACCCTGTTTATATCTTTTTAAGAACATAAGAATTGCCACTACTGGGTCAGACCAGTTGTCCATCGTGCCCAGAAGTCAGCTCCCGCGGTGGCCCCCAGGTTAAAGACCAGCACCCTAACCGAGATCAGCCCTACCTGCGTATGTTTCTAGTTCCACAGGAACTTGTCTAACTTTGTCTTGATCCCTGGAGGGTGTTTTGAAGTTGCAGTCTCCATAATTGTACACAATATTCTAAATGAGGTCTTACCAGAGTCTTATACAGGGGCATCAATTCCTCCTTTTTCCTACTGGCCTTACCTCTCCCTATGCACCCAAGCATTATTCTAGCTTTCGCCGTCGCCTTTTCAACCTGTTTGGCCACCTTAAGATCATCACATGCTATCACACCCAAGTCCCGCTCCTCTTTCATGCACAAAAGTTCTTCACCCCTAAACTGTACCATTCCTTCAGGTCTTTGCAGCCAAATGCATGACTTTGTATTTCTAAGCATTAAATCTTAGCTGCAAAATTTCAATCCATTCTTCAAGCTTCGCTAGGTCCTTCCTCATGTTATTCATACCATCAGGGATGTCTACTCTATTGCAGATTTTGTTATCATCTGCAGAGAGTCAAATCTTACCTGACTACCCTTCAGCAGCTTGATTCAGCATGCAGTTTATAAAATTCTCATTGCACTTAAGCATGTAATTTCTAAAAAAAACCTTTTAACCCATTCTTTAGAGTAATAAATCAAACTACTACTATTACTACTACCACTATTTATCATTTCTATAGCGCTGAAAGATGTACACAGCGCTGTACATTTAACAATCAATAGACAGTCCCTGCTCAAAAGAGCTTACAATCTAATTTGGGCAGACAGACAGGACATTTCAGATTGGGGAGTTTCTGTTAGAAGGAATAATACAATGGGTATAAGTATCTGTCAGTAATTGGGAGTTAAGAGTTGAAAGAAGATTTTTAAAAATGAGCTTTTAGCTTAGGTTTGAATACTGCTAGAGACAAGGCATGACTTATTGACTCTGGCAGTTTCTTCTAGGCTTACAGCACGGCAAGAAAGAAGGGACGGAATCTGGAGTTGGTGGTGGAAGAGAAGGGTAGAGATAAGAGGGACTTACCCGATGAATGGAGTTCATAGGATGGAGCATAGGGGGAGATAAGTGAGGAGAGATATTGAGGGGCTACAGAAAAAATGGACTTGTAAGTCAGAAAGAGGAGTTTGAACTGGATTCGGAAGCGGATGAGGAGCCAGTGAAGTGACATGAGGAAAGGGGGTAATGTGAGCATGGTAGCTCTTACAGAATATGAGCCGTGCAGCAGCATTTTGAACAGATTGAAGGGGAGAGAGATGGATGTGTGGGAGACCTGAGAGAAGTACGTTGCAGTAGTCTAAGTGAGAGGTAATGAGAGCATGGATAAGGGTTTTGATAGTGTGCTCAGAGGGGAGAGGTTGGATTATAGTAATATTATAGAGGAAGAAGTGACAGGTTTTGGGGTTTTTGTTTTTTTTTAGTTCAAATCTTATTATTGGATTTATAGATCAATGAGTAACAATACAGAAAAAGAAAACAATACTTATACATACATGTTTAACTCTGTGTCACCAACGATCAAATACAGAATAGCTAGTATGAAGCATCAACAAAGAATAAGCAGGTTTCTAAACTCAACAGAGCTATACCTTAAACATAGCTTCAAGCAGGGGAAGGTGTGCTATAGCATTACCATATTTACGATTCAAAAGAAACAGGATTAAATGCCTACATAAACAGCAATATACTAGTCGTCCAAAATAGGGTAATCTAAAGGTAGTAATCAGCTTTGTACCATATAAATGTCATGAGAGAGTACACAGGAAACTAATAGTTACAGTAATTTCTTATAGGTTCCCATAACTTATTAAAATTCTTAGTGGACATTAAATTTTCCACAAAAAAACTTTTTGTATTTAAAAGACATGCACACTGAATTCCACCACATGTTTGAGTCAACCTTAGATAGATCTTTCCATAATGATAATACATTCTTAATCGCTAGGTATAAAAGGATACGAAGTAGTTTAGCTTTATGGTCATCCATTTTCAAATTCAGTTTATCATTAATGTCTAGTATAGAGCATATCGTTTTCCATACTGATGTCCAGTATGTTTACAGTAATTCACACTCATATAGCATATGTGGCAGTGAGCCTGGAGCTCTGTTGCAGGACCAGCATTTATCGGATTGATCCACATTTAGTTTGGCTAACTTATGTGGGGTCCAGTGAAAGCGGTGCAAAACAAAATAGATTGATTGTAGGAGCGAGGCAGATTTGACAGGTTTTAATGGTTTGTTGGATCTGAGCAGAGAAGGAGAGAGAAGAGTCAAAGATTATCCCGAGGTTGCAAGCAGACAAGACAGGGAGGACGAGAGTGTCATCCACAGAAATAGAGAATGGCAGGAGTGGGAATGTGGATTTAGGCAGAAAGATAAGGAGTTCAGTTTTAGCCATGTATTCATTTTTAGATGGTGGTGAGACATCCAAGCGGCAATGTTGGTCAGTCAGGCTGAGATTCCAGCCTGAATTCCTGTAGAGATATCTGGTGTGGAGAGTTAGATCTGGGAGTCATCGGTATAGAGGTGATATTGAAAACCATGGGAGGAGATCAGTGTACTAAGAGAATGGGTATATATGGAGAAGAGCCTTGAGGTACAACAATAGGCAGTGGGATGGCAGCGGAGGAGGATCCATCGTAGCAGACACTGAAAATACGAGGGTAGAGATAGGAAGAAAACCAGAAGAGAACAGAACCCTGGAATCCCAGCGAGGAAAGTATATCAAGAAGTAGGTAGTGATCAATAGTATCAAAGGCAGCAGAAGATCAAGAAGGATGAGGATACAGAAGAGACCATTAGATTTGGCTATTATAGCATATCTGTCTTCTTACTTTTCCAGTCCTTCCTGTTTCAATATTTTTCTCATTTTTCTCTTTTTTTCTTCCTACTATATTCACCTTATATTCTTTCTCTTTTTTCTGTCTCTATCTGTTTACCCTCTCTGTTGTATTACAGAGAGAGGCAGCAGCATACCTTTACAATGATAAATCTACAGACTGTTTATTGCTTGGCTCAGTGGATATAACTACTAAAGACATACAGGCAGGATAGTTGAAATACTGTCTGGGAAAGATAGATAGAGAGCTGGGGAAGCAGTGATGGCCATTCATGTAATTTGATAGGAGAATACATAAAGGTGGTTATTTTAGAAATCTTAGTCATGATTTTCATATGTAAATATTGGCATTTACACAAACATATCAATCAACCTATAAACCATAATTTTAGAAAGCTAGGTTTTACATGTGCAAATCATGAATAAATAGATGAGGCAAAAAGGTATGGCTTGGGCATGGTTAGGGTGCGACAAGAGTAGAGCCATACATACATGTACTAGAGATGTGCTGGCAAAAAAACTTTGTTTTATTTAGCATCCTTTGTTGTTTGAAGGGGTTTTTTTTTTTTCATTTTGTTTTAATTTGCTGCTTTTTTTTTCTTGTTATAAATTTTGTTTTGTTCTTGTTCATTTTATAGGGTACAACTGGAGCACTGAAGCAACAGGAAACATGCCCATAAGTGAGGCAGAAATGCTCAAGCATTCCTTGAACTGATTCCTGCTGAGCAAGTCAGAAAACAAAAAAGCTAAGATTACCAGAAATATAAGACACAGTGAGGCATGAGTTGTCTACAGTAGATTTAAGAGGTAGAATAGCTCCTCTTAGAAGGTGGGGTTCGGGGGGGGGGGGGTCATTGCTTGGTGGCAGAAGGGAGTGGGCATCTCTCCTGCTGCTGGGAAGGGGGGTGGGGGGTTGCTTGACTTTGGTGTCTCGATTTGGTCATATTTTTTTGTTTTTTGAGGAGTTTATTTGCGTTTATTCTGCACATGTGCCCGTCGCTATAACCAGCGATGGTCACATGCAGATTTAGTGAATCTTTGCTACTCTCCGCCAACCTCATTTGCTTGAGAGTTGTTTGGAGAATGACTCACTTTTTTTTTTTTTTTTTAATCACTACAATAATGACTGCAATAGTGACCCATTGATTTTTAATGTAGATTTTTGAGAATCTAGCTCTTAATGCCTATGAATATCTTTAAAATATACAGTATATAGGGTCAGATGTACTAAGCATTGGCCTAGATACCAAGGGCCAATAGCATCAATGCACATGTTAAAGTGGGTATTAGCTACACCAATGCACAAACCTATAACCTTTGTTAGTTCCATATGTGTTTGCATAAGCACTGGTTCCCTGATCAGCTCAGCCAGAAGATATTGGTTGATGGGTTGTATACTTAGGGTGGCTCTGCCTCCTATTTCTTCCACATTCCATACATATAGGCCTTTCTCGTGCAACCAAGTTAATTCCAAGGTCACAAACTGTGGCCAGTCCAGATTTTCCGCTTTCATTTCCACCCAGTTTACAAAATATTACAGTCCTCAATCCTTCCTTCTTCTTGAGGGGTGGTGGGGTTGGGGGCAACCCCCCACCCACTCCACAGTTTCTACCTGGCTGCTATCATTTTTAACACTAGGTGCTTGTGCAGGAGTCGCACACTCTATTCCTTCTGACTCCTCAGGGTTTGGGGTCCATGTCTCTGTATAGTCCTTATACTTTGCTTCCGCTGGCAGCTCTTTACTCTCTTCTTGTGTTGGGTTCTCTGGTAGTTCCCTGTGGGCTGCTGGGAGGGCTCCCTGAGCTGGCCCCATCCCTTCATTTCCCTTTTGGGGGTATGACATTACTTCCTCAGTCATGGAAATTGTGCTTCTCTCCCTCATCTCCTCTGCTTGAAATCGGGTAAACCTGCCTGGAATAAGGAGGACCGCTCCACTCTGGGATCCACCCCAGCTTTTCCTTTCTCGTATAATTTTCAAAGTGGATAACCCTGGGATCATGGTGGGTCTTCCCTACATCCCATTCCTTTTCTGGGGGCTTTGAGAGTACCTCAACACAATGCACGTTTGCAAGTAGCACAGAGCTTTCACGGTAGCTGGATTTTTCTCTATATTTCTCCACAGGAGAATGTTCATCTTTGAGGGAAACTCTCTTTCCCCTTCATAGGACACAGAATTATTGGAAGTGGGGCCTCCTGCAATCTTTAGCCCCTCACCCACTCCCTCCTTCCCCTGCCCCTCTCCCCTCTCCACCTCTGTAGCAGTTTTGTAATGTTTGTGATGTATTGATATTTTATTGATGCAATAAGATATGTATTTTTATTGTAATCTGCTGAAGTATTATGCAGAATAGACATTTTTTTAAATAAAATAAATAATACATAAGAGTGATTTTGCTGCTTCTTTTGGCATGTGGCCAAAAAAAGGTTGCCAGTCCTCTGCTCTAATACATGATAGCTTTATTTATGGATTCAGAAACTGGAAGCAAAAAAGGGTGATTTACATCAAGATTGATGGACTTTTTAAGCAGAAATATGTGGCAAGAAAATTGTGCAGCTTCTGGCTGCCATAGACATTGGTATTGCCAGAGCAATCGCAATTTCACTCTTGTGAGCATCACAGACTCATCCCAAACAAATTAATGAAGTAAACAGATTCATGAATTAGATTATACGAATTGCTAGGAATATAACACTTCTATAATTTGTCATGAACCTAATGTACAGATAGCAGCGATCCAAATCCCACAACCAGTTCTTGTATGGGAGATGCATTGCCCTGAAGCTAAAAATGCTAACTGAAACAAGAGGGACATATTATATTTACAAAAGTGAAACAATCCCATTAACGGAGAACTTTATCTACACAGAACAAGCAGTCACGATGACAGCGATGCATTATATAAGGTAATATCTGCAGTCAGTGATGTCTCTTATAAGATTACTGTGAACTCACCCTGGATTCAAGCAGTTAAATGTGTACACTGTTACTCTCATATATGAGACAGTGATCATTGCCCATATTTAGTTATAGAGGCCCTTTGAATCATAGATGCTATATAATTGACAGGGCAGGGTTTTTTGTTGTTGTTTGGGTGTTGGTTTTTTTTTTTTAGTGGAAAATAGTGTCATGCAAAAGATTTCCCTGTGATCTGCAGTGAAATGGTGAAATTAACATTCCACTGCAGCTGTCAGAAGTACAGGTAGAGGGATGGCAGTTCTGCGATTCTATTGGCTGAATCCTCCTTACTCCCTACCCTATTTCATTACAACATGTGTAACTAAAGTCAACCAATGAAAAATTAAGGTGATTCTATTCCTTGACTTGATTTTGGGAGTTAAGCTCCCTTCAGATCAAAACATGAAAGGCATTAGCTTATTATATATATATTTTTTTTTTTGGGGGGGGGGGTTAGTCAAGTAGACTAACACAGCAACATTATTACCTTATAATCCTCCAGTACCACTACTATTGTTTATGACTTATATAGCGCTGAAAGGCACAAGCAGCACTGTG
Organism: Geotrypetes seraphini; assembly: GCF_902459505.1. NCBI lineage: Eukaryota > Metazoa > Chordata > Amphibia > Gymnophiona > Dermophiidae > Geotrypetes > Geotrypetes seraphini. Next base: position 303,809,740 of record NC_047084.1, on the reverse strand, counting down.
CATTTTGACATTTAAAAGATGGTCCCTGCTCGAAAGAGCTTACAATCTAACTCGGGACATGGCATATACCGCAACTAAAGTGGCACATGCAAATCTGTGCACATTGCTGATTTGCATGCACAACTTAATTATTAACAAATCAATCAGAACTAATAATTGCAAATCAATGAGCAATTGCTGGCACTATATACCATTAATTAGAATTTACACGCACATCGTTGGCTGCAGGTTGTGCTGACATTCTCCTGTTGAATAGGCATGGTTCAATCTGTTGTATTGCATTGTTTGTGAACACTAAGATTTCTTGCTTTGTACGGCATATTGTTTTCATGCCCTGTTAACAATTCCTGTTCTTGCTATAGATTAAAATCAATAAAATATTTGAACTAAAAAGAAAAAAAAAAAAAAAGAATTTACACGCACAAATTTCTAAGTGTATTTTATATGGTGGTGCATGGAAATTCTACTGCACAGATCTCAAAAGGGAACGTGGCCAGGGGAGAGGCATAGGTGAGTCGTGGATATTCCTGCTATAGAATAGGCCCGATCCTCACTCAATTTAGACACGGACTTTTATGCCTGGTTTTCATTGGCATAATGGCCATGCCTAAATAATAGTCACACGGAAAGGCATTCTGTAAACTGCCCCTACTCTGGAGGCGGTTTAATGCTAAGCGCAGATTTTTTTCGGCAACTGATTTTTTTTTTTAGTGTAAAGTTATACAGAAAAAGAGAGTCACCAAAACAAAGTCAGATTAAAAAAACACTGTATCTAGATGAACCACACACAATTTTTTTAACACTCTGAGTGTGGTAGATCTAAATAGTTGTCGGCTCGAACCTTGGGGTGATCTTTGACTCCTCTCTCTCCTTCTCTGCTGAGATCACAACAGGCCGCAAATCCTGTCGCTTCCTCCTCTTATATATTACCAAACTCCATCCCTCTTCTTTCTGACTACACGACCAAAACCTTGTCCATGCCTCTCGTCATCTCACGTTTAGACTACTGCAACGTAGTTCTCTCGGGCCCTCCCACATGCCACCTCTCGCCTCTTCAATCCGTTCAAATGCTGCTGCACGACTCATATCCGTGAGAGCTGCTATTCTCACATTACCCATCTCCTCAAGTTGATTCATTGGCTCCCCATCCATCTCAAATACAGTTTAACTCCTCTGTGCTGACTTACAAGTGCGTTCGCTCTGTACCCCTCCGCCATATCTCTCTTCACTTATCAACCCCCTATGCTCCTCCCCGTGATCTCCGTTTCATCAGGCGAGCCCCTCTTCTCTGTACCCATCTCTTCCACTGCCAACTCCGTCCCTTCTTTCTTGCGGCGACCGTATGCCTGGAACCAGGCTACCTGAATCAATATGTCGTGCTCCCTCCCTGCAGCGTTCAAATCCAAGCTAAAAGCCCACTTTTTAAAATCTGTTTTCAACTCCTAACTCCCACTCAATGCTGCCAGATACCTCTACCCACTGTATCATTTCCTCCTACCATAATCTCCTCAACCCGAAATGTCCTGTCTAATTAGATTGTAAGTTCTTCTCAGGGACCATCTATTGCATATTAAAATGTACAGTGCTGTATACGCTTTTCAGCGCTTTAGAAATAATAATAGTAGTAGTAATATGGGACTCAACATGGTTTGTGTTTCGACAGTGAATGCCTTTCTCAGAAGTCCAACTGATCCACTAATCAAACAAACTATATTCAAGATCAAATAAGAAATGTTTCCTGTTTCACAGTGTATAAACTTCAAACCTAGATAGAAGAAAAACCAGTAAAAAAGGAAAGAACCAGCAGCTCAGAAGTCAAAGGCAAGGTTGGCATAATCATTCAGCATGACTAGGATGGCATCTCCTGAGAGCTACCAAGAGCAATTCTCGTCTAAGCAACATAACGGATGCTGACATGATACAAGCTCAAACTGTGCGGAGAGGTGAGCAGCTTTCAAACATTCCATTTTCCTGGGTAAATGACATTTGCGAATTGCCCTTTATATACATACACGCAGGGGGTAATTTTGCAAAATCACTTTAGTGACTTTGTGGCCACGCCTATATAGTGTCAGTAAGTGCTCCCGCGGTAATTCTTTTCAATGCCCACATACTAATGGTAACACTAGCGCATGGCCTTAGTCCAGGGGTGTCCAATGTCGGTCCTCGAGGGCCGCAGTCCAGTCGGGTTTTCAGGATTTCCTCAATGAATATACATGAGATCTATTTGCATGCGCTGCTTTCATTGTATGCTAATAGATCTCATGCATATTCATTGGGGAAATCCTGGAAAACCGACTGGATTGCGGCCCTCGAGGACCGACATTGGACACCCCTGGCCTTAGTGCATGGAAAATCCCATGTGAGGGTACACTAAGGCCATTTTTTTACCACAGCTTGGTAAAAGACTCTAAAGGCACTTGTATGTCTTTCTATTAATATGGGTCATTATAGTACCTTCTTGGCTGCTTACCTAGGCACCCTGTTATTAAAAAAAAACCTCATCAGTAGTTTAATTTTTAAAGGATGCCCAGCTGTGTGTTGGTTTATTTTATTTTTTTTTTGCAGATTTGTTGTAGGGGGGGAGGTGTTAGGTATGAGCACGATGCTAGGGGCCTGTAACTTAAGTGAAGGTAGGCATAAATCTGAATGCATTTCAATGCCCTTGTGTCTATCCATTGATCTACCATGAACATTCCTTCTCCATCTGGTGGGACTGTACACTCAGTGGCATAGTAAGGAGGGGGATGGTCCACCCAGGGAGTCATGTTGGTGGGGGTGCTTTCAAAAATATAAAGAACCCAAAATGAAACAGAATAGAGACGTGTCAAAAATCAATTTTTTCATACCCACAGAGAGGTCCACTGAGAGGGAATTAATAAATATATAAGATCATGTGAACATGTCAGCATATTCAAAACATCAATCCTCAGTAATATACAGCTCAACATAAGTTTTTGTGAGTGAGTTGTAAGCTTGGAACCCAAAAGGATAAATTAAGGTAATATAGTAAAACCTTGGATTGCAAGTAACTTGGTTTGCAAGTGTTTTGCAAGACAAGCAAAACATTGGATTAAATTTTAACTTGATATACAAGCAATGTCTTGCAATGCAAGCACATACAGTATACACACGTCACATCATCACAACTGAGCCGATGGTTCTTCTCTCTCTGACGCTGCAGGAGTATAGTGACTATTCCAAATGAGAATACGAGTACCATATAGTATTTTGTATTAAAGATTTTGGGTTGTGGAACGAATCGTCTGAATCTTTCTATTATTTCCTATGGGGAAATTTGCTTTGATATTGTGGCCACCACTATATGCCCAGTGCAGGGCTCTGTAGAGATCCTGGTGGCTACATATACAGTGCATTAGCGTGTGATCCGGCATGGAGTCACCCTGCAGGACCGGACTCTTCAATAGCACTCACAATCAAATACAACCAAAATAAAGTCCCAACAAAGGTGTAGTTAAGAGAAATAGTTCAATTTTACTCACTCTTTAGGACAGGTAAGTAATGCTTCAATTTTATAACATGTGTCAGAAGAAGAAAGAAAAAAAACATGTTTCAAGAAGAAGAAAGAAAAAAACTGCCAAATATGGGCAAGAAATAAAGCAATCTACAATCTGCTTCAAACTTTCTTCTTCTACTTATTAAGTCCCAATTAGCTCCTGAGACCCCAGCTCACTAGAGCTAGCATTGCCTGCTCCAAAGCAGGTGTTTTATCAAATCAAAATTAAAGTTCAGCATTCAAGTTTCCTCCATTCTCAGACAAAAAGAAAATAAAGGAAAGCCTCTGGCAACAATATGGGACTGCAGGAATAGGAGAGAGCAATAGGTTTTGCAAAAACAAGGCCTACAGATAGGCTTTCAAATTCCCTCCCAAGGTGAAGCAAAACCTCTCCCCACTCTCTCCAAGCCTTCTCTCATAAAACCAAACATTCAAGAGAAAGGAAAAAAAAACAGCACACAAACAGTCCAAAGAAACCACACTCACTGTTTGTGGCTAGAAGCCAAGTCCACCTGCATAAGCTCAGGATAATTGGATTCACTGCCAGAACAGGCTTCTTGAAATCCATAGGCTCCTCACTCAGAAGAGATAAGTCTTCTGCTTGTTCAGCCTCAGTCCATTCCATTCCATTGGTACAGGTCTGTTGTCCCTGCTTGGCTCAGGTGGATCCTTAGGGAGGCAAAACTTAAACTTCCTCCCTAACCGGCTTGCTGGTTTGAATGCCACTGCCGGCTTATCTACCCTAGGGGCGTCAGCAGAAGTCCAGGGGCCTCTAGAGCTCCCCTGGTGGTGGCTTACATTATTTTCCTCACTCTCATCCTGGAAGATCCTGGAATTTTCCTGCCGGGATTTTACTTTTACCTTTTTTTTTTCTAGTTTACCTGGGACCTTGGCAGGCCTTGCGTCTGACTGGTCACAATATACGAGTGCTTTGGATTACAAGCATGCTTCTGGAACAAATTATGCTCGCAAACCAAGGTTTTACTGTACATCCCTGGACCTAATTGTGTGAAGTGCTGTAAATGAAGTCAACACAATGTGATCCCAATAGAAAAGTAGACTTTACTCTGCAAGCAAATCAAAAAATCAAAAGGAGATCCTATCCCCCAAGTGCGGTGAAAGCCCACTAAATGTCAATCTAAACATCAATGTCCGTGATAATAATTTCACAGTATATCAAATTTCTAATAAAGTACTTATCTCCAATAGCATTAATGTCCGTGATGGTAGGGGTTGTTTCATTTCTGAAGTCCATGCTGGATATTCAGCTCTATAGAGCTCCGTTATGGAGGCACACAGCCCCCTTCTTCAGGAGCAATACACTGGACGGAAGAGGTTTGGACGCCAGGAGAGCAGAAGGAACTCCTACAGTTCTCAACAATAATGGTGTTTCGGCACCCCTCTGACTCTTCCCCTGTACAGAGCTGCTCACCGCTGCAAGTAACAACTTCAACGTGTTCCTCACGACTGCGTCAGCTTTTCTGCTGATGCCGCTTCCGGGTGCCGCGCATAGGAAGTGACATCAGAAGGAGAGCCACTGGGGTCATGAGGAGCACGTGGAAGCTGTTACTCACAGTGGTGAACAACTAGAGGTACGGGGAAGGGAAGGGGATGTGCGTGCGGCGGGTGGGGCAGGGGGGGCAGAGATAAGGGCAGGAGAGTGGCGCCTCCATCCCAGGTGCCTCTCACCCTCGCTACGCCACTGTGTCCACTAAAGCGATGTATCTGGGATGCCCACCGTTTTGAGAAGACCAAAGTGATGTGACAGCAAATGAGCACCAATTCCTGCTTTAGACTATTTTTTCTTTTCTTTTATTGGAAATTGCAAATCTGTGTTCAAGTATGCTTACTATGCGCTTGTATGAATAATTAAAATGATAAATAATAAAATTAAAAAAATAAAAATTTATGAGCACCAAATCTCTTCTGTGGATAAAAATGATCTGGGGCCTGCTCTTTTAATGCTACAGGACAGTGCTTGAGCGAAAAGACCATCGACTTGCAGATTTCAAAATGGGCAATCCACTTATCATACACTATATCCACAACTACTAAGAGTTTGTCTTCACTGCAAATTCCTTGGTAATAAATCTTGATTATAAAAAAAAAAAATGAAGTCATGCCCTTGGAGCACTGTAATTCTTGCATGTTATTTGTTATAGCAGTCAAAACTGTGCAAACTCTCTAACAATTTATTTTTTTTCCCCAATTTATTCACGTAAAATTAAATTCACTTATAAAATTCATTGGCTCATTCATTACAAAGAAGAATCACTACAGTCATGAGACAGAGAAGCAATTGTTGATTCTTGCTCCCAGCGCATTTTCTGTGGCAAGGCCCTCTAGCAACAAAGTGGTTCAGATAGGTGGTTGACTGATACGTTTTTCATAGTCTATAACCCATCTCTTCTCTGTACAGCTTTCCTAAGAGTTAATCTCACCTCACTGATGGCACTTCCTAGAAAGCTGTTACCATAGCATGAATCAGAGCAAAGTAGCAGAAACAGAGCAAATTCCACTGTCCTGGATGACTAACTGAACTCTATGATGACACCCCGTTATGAAATAGAAACTGTACAGATACCTGGACCCTTGTCCACACTCTCGTAACCTCATGCATAGATTACTGCAATCTACTTCTAACTGGTCACTCGTAGTGCCGCCTCTCCCCCCTGCATCTGTGCAAAACTCTACTGCAGGGGTGCCCAACGCGTCGATCGCGATCGACCAGTAGCTCAGGAAGGCAACGTGAGTCGATCGCAGAGCCCATCCCGGGCTCTGTGATAGACTCGTGTTGCTGTCCCGATCTACCGGGCCTATCAGCCTTCCTCTCCCCGATGTCAAAGACGCCGACACCGGGCATTAGGCTGTTTTTGCCATTTCGGGGGGGGGGGGGGCGCGAGGTGGCGTGGCGGCGGCAGCAGCAACAGCCTGAAAAAGAAATCATCCTGGCCCGGGTCAGTGTCATACTCCGGAACTTCTACCTCTTCCAGCAACCCTCTCCCTTCTACCTGCTTCCGGCCACACCCCCCTTCTCCGCGGCTCTCTTCGGCAACTCAGCAGCAGCGATCGACACAAGCTTCTGACGTCGGGGCCTACCCTCTGCGAGTCCCGCTTGTTTCAACTTCCTTTTTCCACAAAGGCAGGACTCGTAGAGGGAAGGCCTCGATGTCGGCAGCTTGTCTTGATCACCGCTGCTGACGAGTTGCTGAAGAGAGCCGCGGAGCAGGGGGGTGTTGCCAGGTGCAGGTAGAAGGGAGAGGGCCAGATGCAGGACTCGTGGGTGAGGGAGGAGAAGAGAGAGAGAAAGAGAGAGGGGAGGGAAACAAAAGGAAATATTTCATACTGGGCTGGGCCGGAGTGGAGGGAGGGTGGAAAGATTCTGGCTACAGGGTGCATTAACAAAGGAAAAGGGGGGAAAGCTGGAAATGGAGATAGTGACACAAAGAAGAGAAAGAGTAAGCAGGACCTACTGAATAAGGATAGAGATACAGAGGGGACATGAAGAGGAGGTGAAATAGAGACATAGAAGTAATGCTGAAAAAGTGTGTGTGTGGGGGGGGGGAGATAAAGACATTGAAAGGGCAAATGGTGAACATGGGGTAAAGACAAGGACAGAGACAAATGAAGATTCTGAAAAAGTGGTGAGATAGGATTATAGGTGAGATGGACACAAAGAAAGGTGATGCTGGAAAATAGGTGGAATGGTAATTCTGACAAACACAGAAGGGAAATGCTGGATCAAGGAGAGATGAGGCTCAGGCTGGATGGAATGAGAAGAAATGCCTTGTTGGCCCGGAACTTCCTCTCTTACGTCAGAATTGACGTCAGGGAGCGGAATGATGGTCAGCGCGACGCTTCTGCAGGGAAAGCTTGGGACGGCGGTGGCTTGGGGGCTGTTCCCCGATGGCGGTGGCAGCAAACCGAGTGGCTTGGGGGAGGGCACGGAGAAAGAAAGAAAGAAAGGGGGCAGACAGGGAGACAGAAAGAAGGGGGAACAGGGAGACAGAAAGAAAAAGTTGGGGGAGGGAATGAGGTTTGGAGGAGAGGAAACATACAGGAGGCTGAAAGAAAGGAAGAAAGATTGGATGCACAGTCAGAAGAAGAAAGTGCAACCAGAGACTCATGAAATCACCAAACAGCAAAGGTAGGAAAAATGATTTTATTTTCAATTTAGTGATCAAAATGTGTCGGTTTTGAGAATTTATATCCGCTGTCTATATTTTGCACTATGGCTCCCTTTTACTAAACCGCAATAGTGTTTTTTAGCGCAGGGAGCCTATGAGCATTGAGAGCAGCACGAGGCATTCAGCGTAACTCCCTGTGCTAAAACCTACTATTGTGGTTTAGTAAAAAGGGAGGGGGTGTATTTGTCTATTTTTGTATTTTGTTACTGAGGTGACATTGCATAGAGTCATCTGCTGTGACCGCTTTGAAAAAACCCGGAATATGAATAATTAACATTTTCTCTGCCTTTCAGTGTGCTTTGTATTTTTTTTTAATTTTATTGTTGGTAGATCATTTTGACTTAGTCATTATAAAAGTAGCTCGCAAGCCCATAAAGTGTGGGCACCCCTGCTCTACTGCATGACTCGTCTTCTACCAACCTCGCTAAGCTCATGTCACCCTTCTCCTTAAATCATCTCACTGGCTCTCTATCCGCCTTCACATACAGTTCAAGCACCTGCTGCTGACCTACAAGTGTGTTCATTCTGCTGCCCCTCAATATCTCTCCTCTCTTCTCTCTCCTTATACACCTCCCAGAGAACTCCGTTCTTCAGATAAGCTGCTCTTAGATTTAGCCAATTCTTTACTTCGTTCCTTTTATCTAACTGCCCCTTATGCATGGAATAAATTACCTGAGTTTGTCCACCTAGCCCCTTCCCTTACCTTGTTTAAAAGCAGACCGAAAACCCAACTTTTCTGATATAGCCTTCAATTCATAACCCTATTCCCTGCTGCCTTCCAACCCAGCTAGCAGATTAACTGTTCCTCTTAAATGTATCCATGACATCCTGTTGGTCTGTCTTGTCTGTTTAGATTGTAAGCTCTTTCAAGCAGGGACGACCTTCTTTCTGACTCTGTACAGTACTACATATGTTTGGTAGTGCTATAGAAATAAAAGTAGTAATAGAAAGCATAATCATGAGTCTCTTAATGACTGACTCTTTTACCTGTAATTGAAGTGCATTCTATTTTCCCTTCTCATTAGATTGCAACAACAGTTTTATGTATGAAATATTTTCATTCAGAAGACTACAAAGCCACAGTAGCGATTCTCCTATAGCAAATGCCCCAAAGCTCATAGGAACTGAATGGACTTTGGTACATATGCAGTAGGAGAATTGCTTCTGCGGCTTTGTAAAATGAGCCCTATATAAATTTACAGACCATACATGTTACTTGAATGGTCAGCTAAGATCTTCAGAGGGTCCAGCATTAAATATCTCTTATGTTGGATTTTCAAAGGATGCACAGCAGAGCATTCACAGAAAAAAAAATAACCCACCTGAGACTCCAAAGGGTCGTCTAAGCCCAGTGGTGAGTTTCTTTGTGTGTGTCTCTCTTAAATCCATTCGTCCCACACGGACAATCTGGCAAACCAAGAACAGCTTCTCCCGGTTCAGGTCCTTGCTTCCTAGATCCTGGAGGACGAGAGAGACAACATCAGTAGTGTTGTTTAGTAACTAAGGCCCCCTTTTATTAAACTGTGCTAGCGTTTTTTAGCGCCGGGAGCTGCGCTGAATGCTGCACACTGCTCCCGAATTAAAAAATAGGCCAAGTGGGCACGGGCCTAGGGCCCAAAATGGTCAGGGGGGCCCGTCGGTGTGGTGCTTTAGGGCCTCACCCTTGCTAGATTCACCGGTGGCGGCAGCAGCGGCGTCATCATCCCAGGCCCCCCCAACCCAACCTTTCTATCTCTCCCTCCCATCACGAGACTCTAAACAGCACCACAGCACTCTAAGCAGGCTGTTTCACGGATTTCTCCTGCCTGTGATTCCCTTTGGAACGTCACTGATGACATCATCAGTGACACGCCAGAGGGAATCACCGGCAGGAGAAAGCCGTGAAGCAGCCTGCATAGAGTGCTGCGGTGCTGTTTAGAGTCTCGTTATGGGGGGGGAGGGAGAGATAGGAAGGTTGGGGGGAGGGGAGAGTAGTGGTCTGCCCTAGGTGCTCGACCTGGCATCATGAACTACTTTGGCTAGCAACAGCATTTACAATTCACTGCTGTTGCCGGTTTCAGGCCTTCCTCTCTGCTAAGTCCTGCCTACTTCCTGTTTCCATGAAGGCAGATCCCGACAGAAAAAAAGGCCCGAAGCCAGCAACAGCAGCGAATTGTGAATGCTGCTGCTGCCCGAAGTTCATGATTCCAGGCCTTGGGTGACAGAAGGAAGAAAGGGAGCAGAGGGGGAGAGACTTGCTACACCCAATTGGAGGGAGAAAGAGAGGGAGAAGGATGATGAGGGAGGGAATTAAAGGAGATACCAGGGCATGGAGGGAAGGAGGAAAGTATGCCAGACCAAGGGAAAAGGAAGGATGAGATGTCAGAGCATGGAGGGTGAGGGAGAGATGGAAGAAAAGGAAAGGAGAGAGATGCCAGAGAATCAGGGAAGGGAAGATACCAGATCATGGGATAGGAAGGAAAGAAAGGAGAAGAGAGAGATGCCAGAGCATATAGTGGATGGGGATGGTAAACAGAGAGAGAAAAATGGAGAGGTGGCAGAGCTAAAATCAATCATGTACAAAGGAGAGAAGGGACACAGGATAGTACAGTTTATGGAAGGATGCATAGAAAGAGGGAAGATTGCATATGGAATGGGGAGAGGGCGGACTGGATGGAAGGGCAGAGAGAGAGGGCAGATAGTGGATGGAATGGAACTGATGCATGAAAGACAGAGTAGAGGACAGATGCTAGCTAGAATGAAGAGAGTGAAGACAAGATGATTAAGCAGAAAATGACAAAGGGTAGAAAAAATACTTTTTTGTTGCTTTAGAATAAAATAGTATTGTAGAGTAGTTGTATTGATAAAACTTTTATAAGCAGAAAATAAGGCAATCTTTTTATTGGACTAATTTTAATACATTTTTTACTAACTTTTAGAGACCAAAACCCCGTTTCTCAGGTCAGGACAGTATAATGTAACAGCAGCATATCAATATTGACCTGAAGAAGGAGGTTATGGCCTCTGAAAGTTAATTGAAAAATGGATTAGTCCAATAAAATGGTATATTCTTATTTTCCGATTTTTGTTTTATTTCTATTTGATATTTTGTAAAGTGGTGATTGTCAGTATTTTCAAATTTACATCTGCTATATTTATATTTTGCAGAGTATTAGGGGGCTATGTGTCATTGTTTCTGTGGTGTTTCCCTGTATGCAGTTTGGCTTCTTGGCGGTTCAGTTTAACCTTTATCTACATATTTCTATTTTTAGTTTGTGATTACTTATTCCATACTGGGTGAGTGTGTATCTGTGTTCTATGGGTATGAAAGACACGAGGCTCCTCTTACAAAGGCACGCTAGGGCCTTAACGCACGGAATAGCGTGCGCTAAATTGCCGCGTGCGCTAGCCACTACCGCCTCCTTTTGAGCAGGCGGTAGATTTTCAGCTAGGGCGCGCTATAGCGCCATTAATCCAGTGTGTGCGCTAAAACCGCTAGTGCACCTTCATAAAAGGAGCCCATGGTTTTCTGTTAGCGTTGATTAGCCTTGTTTGGTGAAATGCATCGGGCATTGTTCTTGGGAGCACTTTGAATAATCCTGATTTGAATCTCCTTATTGTCTGCAGATCTTCTTTTGTTCCACGTTGGGATTCTTTGGTGGACTGCTTGTCTTGTTGTTTTAGTTACAAGTCTAACATACATGGAGTAGAATGTACTAAGAGGAGTTACGGATTTGGTTGTTTATACATACATATGGGTTACAGTTGGTCGACGTAGAGTGAGGCAGTTGAGAGGTGTTGATAAACTTGGTTATTAAAATAGACATATTTTGGATAGTATTACTGCTTTACAATGCATTTGAACACTTTATATACGTATGAAAAGAGTTACAGAGTTAAAATTCTGGGTAAGTAGGTGGGAAGGGTGATATGTTCAGAGATGTATGGGGTTGTATAAGAAGAAAAACAGTGCACCGGATGCTAATCTCTTTGTTTTGATTAAAAAAAAATAGAAGAGTAAATAAGAAAACAGATAAGAGTGGAGCGGGGTATGGGTGGGGAGGGCGATGCCAGAGGGCCCCAAAAAACTTGTGTGCCTAGGGACCCTCGAAGAATTAATCCTGCCCTGCTTTAAAACAACACTGAACATCAGGGTATGCTCATTGCAGAGGACAGTTCCTCTGCTATTTGGAATGGAACCTTCTGCTAGCCATACATCTACCTAATACAAGGTAAATCCTCTCTTTTCACTTTACAGTAGTTAGCAAAATATTTATTCTATTCTAGTCCTAACAGAGACAGACAAACTCAGGCTATTTTAATAAGATCATCGTTTTAAGGAGAAACTTTGTGGTTTATGGCCCAAATTTTTACTAAGCTTTTCAGTGGCTTCATTTAGATCAAAGTTCAGTAATTAAAGATGTTTCCTCTCTTAAACTGAAGATAGAGAATTTTGAAAATTATACTAGGATATGTATTTTACATCTCCTTAATTTCCTTCATTTACCTAAGGTATCAGCTAAGGAAATATTTATAAGATACCTAACAAAAGTTTTAAATGTTCCACAGTGTAATCTTCTGCCATTCACAAGGGTTTATTATCTTCCTCGGAAAAAATTTGAGGCAATTGGCACAGAATCAAGGAAGCAAAAATAGAGTTAACTTTCCTAAATCAGCCATATCTCGCTAACTGTAGTTTTAGCTGTCAGAAAGAATGATTATACCTTTATAACACATTTACTCTAGACGGCATAAAAAAGAACAGTATTGGAAGTATAGTGTAGTTGAAAACTAGATACAGACATCTCAGTTTTAAATAGAATTCATATAGCAGACATGCCACAAATGTGTGGACTTTATATAATTGCTCAGAATGCATACATTTGATTACATACATTTGCTTATACAGTATAACAAGCTGATCCTTAGTAAAATAGCCTCTGCATCTTGTTATTTAAGTTTTATTTTTCAAAAATCCAAAAATATCACTCCAAGACAAAAGCACCATACAAGCCAAGAAAGCTAGCTTATTACTTAAGCGAAAGAAAAGCCTCAGACAAATGGAGAGGTGTAACCACACTCTTCCACCCAAGCATCATAGGCAAAAAACTTTTGCACAAGTTTAAAGTTAGCAGGTGGGAGCAAAAAAATAGCCGAGAATGATTAATGGTAAAAACCACTGAACACAAACAGGGCAGGCCGACGATCGTTTCGTGGCCGGTAACCCCTGCTTCAGGGCCTTAGCACCAAATCCATCTATAACACAAAACAAAAACAACTTTCAGCAGGTGATCATTTTATTTCCCTTTTGGGTTTGGGTTTTGTGTTATAGGATAGCCTGGATTTGGCGCTAAGGCCCTGAAGCAGTGGTTACCGGCCACAAAACGATCGTCGGCCTGGCCTGTTTGTGTTCAGTGGTTTTTACCATTAATCATTCTCGGCTATTTTTTTGCTCCCACCTGCTAACTTTAAACTTGTGCAAAAGTTTTTTGCCTATGGTGCTTGGGTGTCAGAGTATGGGTACACCTCTTCATTTGTCTGAGGCTTTTCTTTCGCTTACATAATAAGCTAGCTTTCTTGACTTGGAATGATATTTTTGGATATTTGTATTACACTTCCCTCCATTCCTCCCTGTTTTTTGTAGTTTTATGTTTCATACATATTTTTGATCAGGTTTTTATGTTTACTATTTAGGCTTTTTAAGGCACTTCATTTCTCTAAACAGTTTTAGTGCAGTTAAAATGCTTTAAGTGGAAAGTTTATTTATTCTGTCAATTTAATGTGGTGTGTTATTGAAATGCAAGATATAATTGGAATGCATAGATGTGTTGCTAAGAAATGTTCCTCTTTAAGGGGCCCTTTTACTAGACTCTGGGCTTAACACATTGTAACACAGGATTTTATCACACACTAAGCCTAGATTTAGTCTGGTGCTTGTTAAAGCAAATTCCCTCTCTATTTTATTTTTTTCTATTACTGCAGCTTATATATTAAGGTAACCATTAGCGTATACTGCCTATAGTATGTTAGTTAACAAGGGAACACTTACTATATCCTATTTAGGAGTTACTAAGGCCCCAATTCTATATATGTTGACTAAAAAATTGACGCCAACTAGTGTGATTCTACAAAAGTTAGGTACACTGTATACTGTAGAATCGCGCTTAGCAGTACCTAATCAGATTTAGGCATTGATACTCATCCTACCTTTTAGTCACACTCTATTTATGCCATGGTTTTCTTAGCCTACAGTTAGGCGCCAAAGTTAGATGCACAATGGCGCCTAGATGGGTAAGTAGACATATGAGGCTGATAGTATGAGGAATGCCTGTAGGAGCTTGAAAATCACTTAGGCTGATGAAAATGTTGAGCTTTTGAGGAAGGCAGAGTGGTCATACAGTCAGCATGTATTTTGATCTCTTAAGTCACCGCCTCTATGCAATCTCCAAATAAGTCATCACCCATACAGGGTATGTTGCAAAAAGGGTCTTGAACACTGGCATCTAGATCTGAGATTCTGAGCCAAGCCTGTCTGCGCATAGCAATGGACACCATTGAGGTGTGCGAGGCTACATCAAAGGCATCATATAAGTTTATTAGGCCAGTTTAAGTTTATTAGGATTTTATATACCGCCTATCAAGGTTTTCTAAGCGGTTTTACAATCAGGTACTCAAGCATTTTCCCTATCTGTCTCGGTGGGCTCACAATCTAATGTCTATCTAATGTACCCGGGCCTATGAAGGATTAAGTGACTTGCCCAGGGTCACAAGGAGCAGCGCGGGGTTTGAACCCATAACCCCAGGGTGCTGAGGCTGTAGCTTCAACCACCGTGCCACACACTCCTCCTCCTATATAGAGTGTGCCATGTATTTCCTGGTTTCTAGGATGTCATGCCTGAAATGCTGATAAGTAGAGAGATGTTTAGAGGGTATGTACTTGTCATAACTAGACATTCTCTGGAGAATTGATTTCACGTGGAAGAGCATATAGACGGTGTAATTCAGGATTTTGCTTGTGAGCATGGAGCCCTGGAACACCCTGTGACCAAACTTATTCAGTGTACTGTCTTCTCTGCCAGGGGGAGCACTAGCATAGTTTCTGGAGCAATGCACTGTCTTTAAGAAGGACTCCACCACTGGAGACTGGTGTTGCAGCTGTGGCTTGTCAAATCCAGGGGCATATTGAAGCTTGCAAAGAGAATTCAACCTCTTTGGAGCTACTGCCACATGAAGGGGAGATTCCCAGCTTCTCAACAAGGCCTCCTTCATGAGGTTGTGTAGCTAGGAACCTTCAGACAATGCTTGGGCAACTCCTTGTAGTCGAGTGCTTCTGTGAATTCTGCAGTAGGTTGCATTTCAGACTACATTTTAATAGGGAGATCTTGCTCCATTTGCCTGATAAACTTGGTGAAGGACAGACTGGCAGTGGGTAAAGTCTGACCAGGCAGTGAAGATGAATCTGGAAGACTGCCATCAGAGGAGTCACCATTGCACTCTGGCATGCTAGAAACATGAAGAGACAAGTCAGAATCATTGTCCTCATCATATTGACCCATAGACCTGGAACAGTGATGGAAGCAACAAGAGGAACACCCAGCAGGTCATATGTTTGCACTAGGTAAATTCTAGGAACACCCACTGATCCATCTATGCCCTTCCCATGGCCTCATCCCTTTTTGGATCTGCATGTAAAATTTACTCACAGATCCTACTACCTAAAAATGCACATGTAAAATTTTAATTAATGCCAATTAGCACTAATAATTGATTATAAGCACCCAATTATTGGTGCCAATTGACTTGTTATTCAATTAAATTGCTCATGGAAATTGGACATGTGCCCAAATCTCCATGCATAATTTTTAATGCCATATATAGAATTAGGCTATTTACTGTATATACTTTTATGCAGAGAGCTCAGTGCTGTGTGTTTTGTGCAGTGTCCTCAATACTCTTGTTTGAAAGCAGCAGAAGGGCTTGGAGGCACTGTTGATACTATTTATGAACTGCAAAGGAGCACACACAGTATTAGCTGTGGAACAGAGCCTACGAAATTCTAGCTGAGGTAGCATGATCTCATAGACTTCTTTGTCAAGACCCTTAGTGCTGGGCTCAGGGCTTTCAAAGAAGAATCTCAAAGCGGGAGGAGTAAGGAATTCTGATGTCCTGTGGTGAGAAGAGCAAAGTCTTAGAGGAGCAGTAGAGTAGAAAGTGGAGAGACAAGAAGAAGAATACTAGCTTCCTGCCAAGGCCGTATGACGCTCAGGGATAGCATCAGGAGACCCAAAGAAAAGTAATGGTTTTCTGCAGAAGACCTTGTCCTCTGCACCTATGGCCAAAACCATGAGTAAGTGGGAATCTTTCCAAGCCAGTGTAGAGAACGTAGTAAGATGTCACCCAGGTTGAAGAATCCAGATGTGAACTGAGAACTAATGAATGTTGAAAGGAATTGTTTGGACAACTATTGATATAATACTAAAACCTTAAATTATGAGAAGAAGCAGAAATTTCCTGAGGTTGAGTTGTCTTGAGTGTTTCATAAAGGAGAGAACCATAAAATGAGTCCATTATCAATTTTTCAATCAGTTTGATTGCTGCCCTGAAATTAAAAACTATAAAAATTACTGCTCCTGTCAAGTACTTTGTATTTCATGAGCATAAAACAGGAATGGAACACATAACCATAGAGAACTGTTTACATTAACCCACTACAACATCTAAGCCAGGGGTGTCCAACCTTTTGGCTTCCCTGGGCTGCATTGGCCGAAAAAATGTTTCTGGGGCCGCACAAACGCGCAAACGCTGCAGCAAGACAGAGGAGGGAGCCGGCAAGATGGTAAACACCCGGGGGCAGTAGAGGAAAACACTGTATTGCCCTCAACCGGGGCCACACAAAATACTTCACGGGGCCGTATTAGGCCCTTGGGCCGCAGGTTGGACACCCCTGATCTAAGCAATCCACTCTCTAAAGAACCCTATATTCCACCAAGCTGATGTCTCAACTACATATAGTATGTAGTACAGGATGCTCAGCAACTTATCAAGCTCCCACATGTATTCATAGCACATTCTTTTCATTTCTTGTCTGTAGAAATAAGGATCAACATGCAAAGCTGTAGCTTATCTTAATAGACTAGCTCAATTGACTTATGACTAACTTTTGAGAGCTATGAAGACTTCATCAGGTCAGTCTAACAATTCTATCAGGAAACCTTTAAAATTGGATGCAGAAATATATAATTCTCTACTGTAAGAAGTCACCACCATACTAGTTTTAAGTAAACTACAGGCATTCAGGTCAGGGATTTATTCCCCAGCAATTGAGCTCAGAGCACCTGTAAGGAGATTATAGAAATATAGCTCAGGTGTTCCTTCTTGCTAATGTGTCAGATTGGAGTACAAAGCACTGCCCCAACAGGCAGTCAAAGGGCAGATTTAGACTCCTTTCAGAAAAGCAATAACTTTGTTTGCAAGGTGTATTCAGAATCCAACAAGATTTGGAGTGCATTATTTTATCGTCTCCAGGTCCCTGCAGTCTACAACTATTAAATATACCTCAATAAACACAAATCAGGCTTCAGTAGTTGCTGGAGAATGGAAGCATTAGAGCTAGGCAGGAGCATGCTGGCAGAGTCTGCATAAGAAGAACAAATACAGCATAGAGCCCCACTGGAGAAAGGGTATGGAAAGAAACAGACAATCCTAAAACTAATTCTCTACAAATGCAGTCAAACTTAAACATAAAAATAATGGAGTGCAACAAGCAAAGAGCAAATAATTTACCCCAAACAAGTTCAACTGCAAAATTGAAAATACTAATGTACAGACAGGCCTTTTGGAAGACTCCCAAGCTATCTTCTCCCCTCTTTCCCCTCCCAACTTCTACTTGCATTTGAAAGGAATCTCTGGAATCAGAGGGCATAGGATGAGGTTAAAAGGTGATAGGCTCAGGAGTAATTTAAGGAAATACTTTTTTACAGAAAAGGTGGTGGGTGCATGGAACAGTCTCCCGGAAGAAGTGGTGGAGACAGAGACTGTCTGAATTCAAGAAAGTGTGGGATAGGCACGTGGGATCTCTTAGAGAGAGGAAGAGGTAATTGCTACTGCAGATGGGCAGACTGGATAGCCTTTATCTGCCATTGTGCTTCTATGGATGTTGCAGGCAATTCAGAGTCTGAGCAATAGGGCTGTAAATAGCAAAGACTATGCCAATCTCTCTCTCTCTCTCCGATGCCTACAGCTAAGATGTGCACTCCCATTTCCTATACTGTTCCTCACCAGAAACTGTACGCACCAGAAACTTCATTTCTAAACTGGAAAGCCATGGAAAATGAAGAAGAGCAGCAGGGAGACTGGAAGCATGCCTCTCCATTCTATATCCATGTTGTCAGTCAGTTTTTAACCCCTTCACTGTTTTTCATGTCCTGCCCTGTCCGCATGCCACCTCTATTTCTCTGGTTTGGGCATAGACAGAAATGGGGAAGAGCGAAGAGAAAAGAAGAAGGAAGTGTTCTACTACTACTTATCATTTCTATAGTGCTGCTAGACATACACAGTACTGTACAATACATCAAAACAATCTAGTCAAGACAGAAACAATGGACAAGAAGGTGCATCTATACACAGTGAGCAGGAAAGGGAATTACAGAGGGAATGATAAGATATTGGTGCTTAGCAGGTGGGTTAGAGTTTAGAATTGAAAGCAGCTTCAAAGAAGTGGACTTTGAATACTGCCAGAGACAGGGTTTGACGTACCGAGCCAAGCAGTTTGTTCCAGGCCTAAGGGATGGAGTCTGAGATAGACAATTCAGTGAAGGTGAAGTGGAGGCCCCATAATGAGTAGGAAGCGGTGGAGTAAGTAACAGAGGGGGAGACTGTTTGACTGACAAGGATTTGGTGTGAGAAAAGGAGAAAGAAAGATAAATGTGATGAAACAATAGAAAGATGTCCGATGATGAGGTGGTAGGAATAACAGAGAAGTCGAAGATGGAAGACTGTAATGGATGGTAAGCATTAGAGGAAATGTAGGTGTGATGGTAAATGATGTGGAGGCAATGGTGAGTGAGAAAGGATTGGAATAAAAATGAGCAGTAGCGAGGAGTTGGAGTTGGGGGCGGGGCCCAAATGAAGTCTTTAGCAATGAAAAGGGATGGAACTATGAGTGTATGATTTTAAGAAATGACACACTGAGAACAATGATCTATAAAGTTCAGTATCATTTCTCTCACAGTGACCAATCCAGGTCACTTGGAATATGTACCTGCTTCTGCTCCTGACGAAGCGAGAGAAACAGAGCTCTGTCGAGCAGTAGCGCACTTCTGTGGAACTCAGATAAGTTTTTCTCACTGCTTCAGTTTTATTACTATATATTGAAGGACATTATTGTTTTTTGATAACATAGTTTGTGGATTTGCTTATAAGCATTTTTAATTCCTTTTCACTCAAAAGAGCACTGTGTGTAAAATAATATAAAACAGTTTTTTCACGAAGACATATACTATTTGCAACACAGACAAGACTTAATGATGTATGGGGCGGACTCATTTCGACATTCACATATGAGTCGTTGGCCCAGGGCAAAAACTGTGAAAAACCCTTACAGTTCCCCCAGTACTGAGGTCTTGATCAATCATCATATACACAGGAAAGAGGTTTTGAGGAAATAAATTAATAGAGTTTTTTTGCCAATTGTTTTATTCTTCCCAAAGGATTCTAACAGGAGAGATCTATTCAGTATGGTTCAAACTCAACTAGGCCTGATCTTTGGGGGATGCAGGAGCCCAGGATGAAACAGCAGTTGTGGGGCCCTGGTGTGCTGATGTGGGTTGCTCTGTCCCTTGGTTCACAAAAATAGTGAGGAGGTAGGGTCTACCACAGCAGCGTGAGACTTCTCACAGCAGGATTCTCAGGTTAGTAACTCCTATTGAGCCTTCCTGAGGACGGTCCTGCTATCGGCTCTTGGGAATAAGAGTTTGTATCTCTCAGCCATATTTGGCTAAAGTAGTCAATGTCTCTCTTCCAAATCTTTGTTGAACCCAGTTACACCACTGATAATGAAAGAAACTGGGACTTTTCTCCCTTGAGAAGAGGAGGCTGCGAGGGGACATGATCGAGATGTTCAAAATGCTGAAAGGCATCGATAAAATAGAGCAGGAAAATAAATTATTTACATTGTCCAACACGACACGGACAAGAGGACATGGTTTGAAGCTAAGGGGGGACAAGTCCAGGACAAATGTCAGGAAGTTCTGCTTTACGCAGCGAGTGGTAGACGCCTGGAATGCTCTTCCAAAGGAGGTTATTAAGGAATCCACTGTGCTAGGATTCAAAGGCAAGTTAGATGCACATCTCCTTACGAGAGGCATAGAGGGATATGGGTGACTAAAACTACATCAGGTGTATACCTGACTGGGCCTCCGTGTGTGCGGATCGCCGGACTCGATGGACCATGGGTCTGATCCGGAGATGGCAGTTCTTATGTTCTTATGATTAGCTGCAGTGAGAGAGATGAAGGGGCGAATGATGAAGGGCTGATGGAAAGAAGGAACAGATGTGAACAGATGACAATGTAAAGAAAAATAATATCGAAAAGAGAGAAAGGCAGGCAAAATGAATGAGAAATACATTGGAAGGACAGCTAAAAGGGGACATATAAATGGGGGAATGAAGAGAAACATAAAGGAATGGAAAATGACATGGAAAACCAGGAGAGGGAGAACATGACAAACAAGACTGATGCTGAAGAAAAAAAGATTAGGAATATGCCAGCATCATCTTGTAGGCAGGGTTTATTGGAATAAAATTGCTAATCACAGTAACACAAGCACAGAAAAATCCCCAGTTTGAGCACAAAAGCTCCCTCAAATGACAGTCTTACTTAAATTAGATCTCTTTAACTTTTTACATCTATCTTCTCTCTGTTGTAAAGTAAAAAGTTCTATATATTTTTGGAAACGTTGTTTGGGAGGGCTTTTATCGATTTCTAAATTTCAGTGTGTAGCTCTCATAGAGAGGGAAGATAACACTTTAGAGCAGTGGTTCCCAAATCTGTCCTGCGGGACCCCAGCCAGTTGGGTTTCCAGGATATCTGCAATGAATACTCGAGAAAATTTGCATGCACTGCTTTTACAGTGTGCAAAAAGTGTGGCTATCCTGAAAACCCAACTGATTGGGGGTTCCCCAGGGTAGATTTAAGAACTGCTGTTCTAGAAGAAGCCAAATCACCAATCTATAAGGAGATATATGAGGCTATAAGGAGATATATTCAAGCCATTATTGGGGATAAGGCCTTCTTTCTATTCTAGAGGGAGCATTTACATTATTATTCTCCGTTTCTCCCTCCTTGATCAAGTTTCTCAAGTTTATTTAAAAATTTGATTAAATCACAATATCATATTTCAAAGCGATGTACAATTAAAAAAATCAGGGTACCAACAACACTCAAAACACACTAGATGTGTACAATACCGGGAATAAAGAGGTATGCCTGGACACCTAAAGTAACTGTTGCCAGCCTCAAAAGATAGAGAGCTGTTTCCTGTGTAACAAGCTGGCAAGGACTAAATCAAACAGATGTAGGGGGGTCAGACAACTTTTCCAACCAATAAACTTTTACTTAAACTCTTTGACTCGATACAGAGCTGTCTTTCAGTGGAAGCCCACCTGCCTCAGGAGTCAGAATATATGTAGTAATCCAATTCTACTTAAAACTAAATTTCTGTATAATCTTCTATATATAAAAGAACAAATCATCAACTTCTCAAAATAGAATTGGATTACTACATATATTATGACTCCTGAGTTTGAATAAAATATTATTGGTTGGAAAAGCTATCTGTCTGACCCCCCCTACTTCTGTTTGATTTGGTCCAGTCCCTGCATGAGGGTGTTCCCTTTGCATTTTTTTGGCTTTCTTTACAAGCTGACAAGGGCCACAACATCAATCACAATATCACTGTGGTATGCCCAGGCCCAAGTTTCTCAGATAGTCAGGGAATCTGTTCCTCGATCCCCTAAAACATTTCATTTATTCATTTCATATGTTTCTTGCTGTTACTTAAATGCTTCAGCTTGAGTCTAGGAACATCTGATAGGGATATTATTTTAATTTCTTCTGACGTGAACTTTTGTATGTCCCCCAACAGAGGGCATTTTGATTCCACATTGATCTGTAAGGGACAGGAGCTGAGATGATGCTTGTGGAATGACGGGACATCTTGAAATACCTGTACCAAAGTGACCATGAACATTCAAACTGGAATAGGAAATAGACTGGAAAGAGACAAATGTCATGTACCTACCGTAAAAATCACTTTCAGGTTGTTAAGAAGTTCAATGTCCTTGGGGACACCTGTGCTGGCCCAACGGATCAGGTAATTTTCACTGCAGAAGAAAAAAGATGGTCAGAAGATATTTCATATCTGACTGTGTGAAGGGATGGAAGAGGTGGCAGCCACAAAAAAGGAAATGGAGGAGAGGAAGAGAGGAATAATTTCTATAAACAGGGCCAAGTTTATCAATAAGCAAAGTAGGTAAATGCTTGTCAGGAAAATCAATGAGATGAGATCAAATGAAGACAACAGTTTTCTTTCAAATGAAGACATGCTGAAAAGAAACTGTTGCTTTGTAAAATTAATTTGGTGGGATAGAAATGTATACTGCAGACTCAGACATCATCTAAACCTCCTGCATATTGGAAAGGGAGAAATAAGCTTCACTTGTTGATTACTTGGTAACTGAGGGAGGCGTAACACTACCCTAAAATGCAAACAGTGATTTCTTCTCATTAAGGACATGTGCAGTGATTTTGGCTACTCTGGCATGTTAGTTGGACCGAGCTTTGTTTTATCCTAGTCTTGTCATCTGTGAACATATACGCCACAGTGACCCCTGATGCAAGCGTTTCTCAGACACCGAAACACAGTGCTGTGTCAGGTCCACAACTTCTGCTTGGTTCCTTTTCTGAAATAAACAAGTTGGTTTTACATCAGTGATCTTCAGTGGAGTGTTCATTGTCCGTTCCTACTTCCTTTTGTACTGTTTTATACCTGTGGGTTCTCTGTCCTGTTGGACTTTTTGGTGTTTACTTTACCTAAACCATCAGAGATGCCATTTCAGTGTTATATTGGTACACTGCACCTTGAGGAGAGGAGAGGATTTACTATTGTTCAACCTGGCAGTTATAAGAAACAAAACTTTCTGTTGGAAAGGAGATGTGATTGTTTGGAATATTGTTGTTGGGTTTTTTTGTTGGTTTTTTTTTTTAGAGGGAGGGAATTGGGGGTGGAGAGGGATTGGGGTCTGTTATGTCAAATGGTTGTTATTCTTTATGTAGTTTCCTTTGGTGGTGGTGTACGAGGGGGTGCTGAAAAGTTCTCAGCCCAACCAACCAACTTCCTAAATTCTGAGTGTTATTTTGCCACTGTAGCTGAAAAGAGTGTTGCCATGTCTTGCTAAGTGGCAATATGCAGAAACAATTTGTATCAGGCTTATAATAAAAAAAAATATAGCTGTCTAAAAAGCATCCTAAATTGGCACTTGGATGTCCTAATCGCCAGGATGTTCAAGTGCCAATAATCAAACCACCTTTCTGTACGTCTAGCGAGGTGTTCCAGCCTCTGTATGTCCAGTGCATGAGATGGGCGTGATGGAGGTATGTTATCGGCAGACTTCGGGCGGTCTCAAGGGTGGGTTAATGGACATCTTGCAGCAATAATCAAACATTTTGCAAGATATCCTGGACATAACTTATACGTTTGGAACTAAACCTGCTTTAGAAGGGTCTAAGTGCACAAAGATGCCCAAACTGATCAGATGACCACTGCATGCATCAAGGTAAGACACCACCACACTCCCCCCCCCCATGCTCAGTGACCTCCTTACACCACACAAAAATGAGAACAAAAAGGTACATACCTGGTGGCATCTGGTTTGAGGAAGCCTAGTAGAGCTGTACACAGGTGTCTTAAGTAGTCGGTGGGTGGGCTAGTGAACCATAGAGAGAAGGACCCAGGCCCATATGCTACTCTAACCACTATATTTATGGTAGAACATGTGAGCCCACCCAAACCCTACTATAGTGCCATATAGTTGCCACCTGCAGCTATAAGTACTATTGGAGTGGTACACAGGAGGGTATAGTAGCTAAATTGGACCCCTCCATCACCAACCTACTGACAGCATCAACTGACCTCAAGGCTTTCCACAAAGAAATCAAGACCCTACTATTCAAGAAATTCACCCAAACGTCCTAATCCCTTCCTTTCCCCTTCTCTCCCCCTCTTAGAACCCACTAATCAAAATTGCTTTAGACCTTACGCCTTAATGTAATTTGTATTTCTCTTCCTGGAAATGTCCAGTTATCGTTCTGATGTAATCCTCATAGAACTGAAAGGTACAGGCGGAATATAAGCCAGTAATGTAATGTAATGTAATGTAATAGTAGGTTCTGGGGGAAGGGAGGTTGGGGGCTCACCCTAAATTTTAAGGTGAGATATACAGCTGACACCCTTTATGTTAAGTTCACGGCAGTGCCCTCTAAGGTGTCTCATTGCTCTATTAGAAAACATTAGAAAACAGATCGAACACTCTTCCTTGCATCAGACCAAATCCTTAACTCTCCCCTCCCCCCTCAACATGGCCCACCTTTCTTTACTTTTTCCCCCCCTCCCAAGATCCCTGCCCCCTCCCTCTCATACAATATGCTTTGTTCCCCCCTCTCATAAATTCAATAGTACTCTCTTACAGTACATACCGTATGTGCTCTGTATTAGCCCTTCCTTCACTTAAATTGTCAATGTAAACTAGTTTGACCCTTCGATTGACTTGTTATGTTCTTCTTTCTTCAACTACACTGTATGTAACTCATCTATTTGTTGTGAACCGCCTAGAACTCCCCGGGTATGGCGGTATACAAAAATAAAATTATTATTATTATTATTATTATTGGGATGTCTATGTTTCCAGTCCATTACTATGAAGGGCCCCACCCATATCCAAATGGTCAGGATTACTACGTTTCCAACCTGGATGTTTCTCTGATCAAATGGGGTATAAAGTTAGACGTCCCGGTGGCCAAGATGTCTAATTAGATGATTAAAAAATAAAATAAAATTATATTTGGATGTCCAGCAGTTTTCCATTTGAAAATTGTCCTTTTTGTACCTCCAACTTTGGACGTTCAGCTGGAAACATCCAAGTTGGACTTAGATGTTTTTTTTTTACCGAAAATGCCCCTCTACATTTTTGACATTGTTATAGATCATTGATTGAACCATAACCACATCATTCTCTTCAGGGTTGGGCTAAGAACTTTTCAGCACCCCCTCATAGTAATATGTGTTATAATAATAAAAAGGTTTGAACATAAAATAAAGACAAGCTGAGAAGGAAGAACAAAGTTTCAGTAGGCAAGTCATATCACAGAGTAGAGAAAAACATAGTTTGCCTATAGTGTGCCAGAGTGACAATGAAGTAAAGAAAAATGTTTTCAGTGCCAGAAACCTAAGAGAAACGTAAATGCTTAAAGGCTCCAAATCAGTAGAAAGAAGAAAATAACAGTCAGCTGCAGAGCTCACCTGGGGTGTCCAATGAAGACAACAGACATACAAACAAAACAAAAGGAGAGAAGCAGGAGCATGGAAAAATGTCTAGAAAGCCCTAGATCGCTCCATTCAGCACTCCAGTGAGGTGACTTTTGATCTGTTTGCCTTCAGGGAAATAGTTCTTTTCATTAAATATAGAAACAAAACCTTAGAAAGTGAAAACCTGATGGCATATTCAGAAAATATGATCTGGCAATGAAGTTTTATTAAACCACAGGGATGAGAAAGTAACTGATAAAGGATTATCATCATACTTCCATTGGCTCTCTCCTAAGAAGGGACCATAATAAAGGTTACTATTTTCTCCTGAGAGGTCTGGTATTTTTCAATTATAAGGCAAGTGTCAGTCTATATTTGTTTCATCTTAATGTTCTCACAGCACAGGGGAAATATAATGAAAACATCATACCGACTATTGGATTCTTACATAACAGAAGTGTAAAACTGCAGTTTGCCACTGCTAGCACCTGCAACAAGAAGTCAGCACTGTCAGCAGCTCAAATCCCCCATGGAGATTTAAGGCCTGTGCAACAATATCACACAAAAAGCGCAACCAGCAAAAACTGGCAGCGAAATGAATATCTCTGTGCTCCCTTTACTGTTCTTACCTTTTATGACTTCCTTCCTTTTCCACCTCCTCTTATTCCTCCTCCAGTCATCTGACCCTTCCCTTCCCTTCTATCTATTCCCTTTAATCTATTTATTTGGGTATTTATAGATCACTTACAGTCTAAGTGGTTTACATTGAGGTACTCAAGTATTTCTCCCTATCTGTCCTGGTGGGCTCATAATTTGACTGATATACCTGGGGCAATGGAGAATTAAGTGACTTGCCTAGGGTCACAAGGAGCAGTGCTGGGCTTGAACCTGCAACCTCAAGGTGCTGAGGCTGCAGCCCTAACCACTAGGCCACTCCTCTACTCCTTTATCCCTACTTCATCATCAGTATTTCCTTTCTCCTTCCCAGCCTTCTTTCCCTTTCCCTCTGGTTTTTTTTTTCTTCCTCCCTAATCCTAACATAGTAACATAGTAGATGACGGCAGATAAAGACCCGAATGGTCCATCCAGTCTGCCCAACCTGATTCAATTTAAATTTTTTAATTTTTTCTTCTTAGCTTTACCCAGTACTGTGCTTGGGTTCCAACTGCTGAAATCTCTGTTAAGACTTACTCCAGACCATCTACACCCTCCCAGCCATTGAAGCCCTCCCCAGCCCATCCTCCACCAAACGGCCATATACAGACACAGACCATGCAAGTCTGCCCAGTACTGGCCTTAGTTCAATATTTAATCTTATTTTCTGATTCTAGATCCTTTGTGTTCATCCCACGCTTCTTTGAACTCAGTCACAGTTTTACTCTCCACCATCTCTCTCAGGAGCGCATTCCAGGCATCCACCACCCTCTCCGTAAAGTAGAATTTCCTAACATTGCCTTTGAATCTACCACCCCTCAACCTCAAATTATGTCCTCTGCTTTTACCATTTTCCTTTCTCTGAAAAAGATTTTGTTCTACGTTAATACCCTTCAAGTATTTGAACATCTAAATCATATCTCCCCTGTCTCTCCTTTCCTCTAGGGCACAGTTCTTCAACCGCCGGTCCGTGGACCGGTGCCAGTCCGCAGAAAATTCCTGCCGGTCCGCACAGGACCGGCAAGATCGAGGAGCGAAGGGCCGGAGAGATAATGGGGAGCCTCAGACTGTGCTTTCTTCCCTCCCAGCGGCTCTCCTTACAAGCGCAGCGATTCAGGAAGGAAGCCTTGGAGCTTTTGCCTCTGATGATGCAACTTCCGCTTTCCTCAGAGGCGGTGCGACCCAACAAAGGACCCGAGGCTGCCTTACTGAATCGCAGTGCTGGCAAGTAAGGAGAGTTGCTGGGAGGTGAGAAAGCTGCTGGGCATGGTGAAAAAAAAAAAAAGGGACAGCTGCTACTGGACCTGGAGAGTGAGAAGGAGAGATGCTGCTGGAAGGGGAGGAGGGAAAGGAGTCTGGGAAGCTGCTGGGCAAGGGGAAAAAGGGACAGCTGCTACTGGACCTGGATAGGGAGAAGGAGAGATGCTGCTGGGAGGGGGGAGGGAAAGGAGTCTGGGAAGCTGCTGGGTAAGGGGGAAAAAGGGACAGCTGCTACTGGACCTGGAGAGGGAGAAGGAGATATGCTGCTGGGAGGGGAGGAGGGAAAGGAATCTGGGAAGCTGCTGGGCAAGGGGAAAAAGGGACAGCTGCTACTGGACCTGGAGAGGGAGAAGGAGAGATGCTGCTGGGAGGGGGGAGGGAAAGGAGTCTGGGAAGCTGCTGGGTAAGGGGGAAAAAGGGACAGCTGCTACTGGACCTGGATAGGGAGAAGGAGAGATGCTGCTGGGAGGGGAGGAGGGAAAGGAGTCTGGGAAGCTGATGGGTAAGGGGGAAAAAGGGACAGCTGCTACTGGACCTGGAGAGGGAGAAGGAGAGATGCTGCTGGGAGGGGAGGAGGGAAAGGAGTCTGGGAAGCTGCTGGGTAAGGGGGAAAAAGGGACAGCTGCTACTGGACCTGGAGAGGGAGAAGGAGAGATGCTGCTGGGAGGGGAGGAGGGAAAGGAGTCTGGGAAGCTGCTGGGCAAGGGGGGGAAAGGGACAGCTGCTACTGGACCTGGAGGGAGGGAGAAGGATAGATGCTGCTGGGAGGGGAGGAGGGAAAGGAAAAGGAAGAGAGTTACTGCTGGACAGGGGGAGGAGGGAAGGGAGAAGAAAAAAGGAAGGAAACAGCTTGCAGGGAGATTAGAGGAGGGGAAGGGGAGAGATAGGAATGAGATGGGAAGGGGGGTCAGCAGAGAAATTGAGAGGGACAAAGATGCTAGATCTGGTGTAGGAGAGATAAAAATGAAGAGAGCAGTGAAGCTGGAGTGAATCGTGTAAAAAGGAGAGAGGGGCATAGGCTGAATGGAAAGGGGAGAGGGGCATAGAAAGAAGACAAATACTATATGGAAGGGGGAGAGGTCAGACAGTAGATGGAAGGGGCAGATGCTGGATTGAAGAGACAGAGAGGGCAGACGCTGGAAGGAAGAGAGTGAAAAGAAGATGAAAGCAGAAACCAGAGACAAAAGATAGAAACAAATAATTTTACTTCTATTTTGTGATTAGAATATATCAGATTTGAAATATATATCCTGCTAGAGACATAACTGGGGACTGCAGTATTCTGTTAGCATGATATTTCTATGAACTTGGCTTGTTCAGTTTTCTTGATAATAGAGGGGATAGATTCCGGAAGACTGGAAAATAGCAAATGTCACGCCCATCTTCATGAAAGGCTCAAGGGGAGACCCAGGAAACTACAGGCCGGTGAGCTTGACCTCGATCCCGGGAAAGATGATGGAAGCACTGATTAAAGACAGCATCTGGGAACACATCGACAACTATGGGCAGCTAAAGTCGAGCCAGCATGGCTTCTGCAAGGGCAGGTCATGCCTCACGAACTTATTATACTTCTTTGAGGGGGTAACCAGCCAGGTGGATAACGGGGAATCCATAGATATCATTTACCTTGACTTCCAGAAAGCCTTCGACAAGGTGCCACATGAAAGACTACTAAGAAAGCTATGGAACCAAGGTGTGCAAGGGGAGGTCCACCGATGGATCAAAAACTGGTTGGCGGACAGGAAACAGAGGGTTGGAGTAAAGGGCCATTACTCAGACTGGCAATGGGTCACAAGCGGAGTTCCACAGGGGTCGGTGCTGGGACCGCTACTTTTCAACATATTCATTAACGACCTGGAGGCAGGAACAAAATGTGAGGTATTTGCGGATGACACCAAACTATATCGCAAGGTAAATAACATGAAGGACTGTGAAGATCTCCAAAAAGATCTGACAACACTGGAAAAATGGGCCAAAAAATGGCAAATGAGTTTCCACATAGGGAAGTGCAAAGTCGTACATATAGGGAAAAAAACCCGATGTTCACTTACATAATGGGGGGATCAGCGCTAGGGGTGAGTGACCTTGAAAGAGACCTGGTAGTGATGGTAGACACAACATTGAAGGCATCGGCGCAGTGTACAACAGCCTCAAGGAAAGCAAACAAAATGTTGGGTATCATTAAGAAGGGTATCACGACCAGAAAGAAGGAAGTCATCCTGCCACTGTATCGTGCTATAGTGCGCCCGCACCTGGAGTACTGTGTTCAATTCTGGTCGCCGTACCTCAAGAAGGACATGGAGGTACTTGAGAGAGTTCAAAGAAGAGCAACTAAGCTAATAAAGGGTATGGAGGACCTCTCATATACTGACAGACTGAAAAGGCTAGGGCTTTTCTCCCTGAAAAAGCGGAGACTTAGAGGAGACATGATAGAAACCTTCAAGATCATGAAGGGCATAGAAAAAATAGACAGGGACAGATTTTTCAAATTAAGGGGATCAACAAGTACAAGGGGGCACTCAGAGAAATTGAAAGGGGAGAAGTTTAGAACAAACGCTAGGAAGTTCTTTTTCACACAGAAGTTGGTGGATACATGGAACGCGCTACCGGAGGATATGATAAACAGGAGCACGCTACAGGGGTTCAAAGAAGCTTTTGATAGGTACTTGGAAGACAAAGGGATTGAGAGGTACAGATAAGAGTAGAGGTAGATTATAGGGATGGGATTAGAGGTAAGTTATAAAATTAATCAGGGATCACTGTTCAGGCACTAGGCCTGATGGGCCGCCACGGGAGCGGACCGCTGAGCAAGATGGACCTCTGGTCTAACTCAGCGGAGGCAACTTCTTATGTTCTTATGTGAAGGGGAGGGGAGACGGGGTTTTGTTGGTCCGTGCTCTGTATATTTGTATTTATAAAATCACAATTGTTCAGAATATTGTTTCTTTTTATACTTTAATAAAATACGTTCAATATAAAATCATAATTGCGGCTTGTGCAGATGGGATCAGATGGTTTGCGGGGACCGAGCTCACGGAGATGGAGCGTAAACGGGGTTTTTAAATTTTAGTCTTATTAGTTTGCCGGTCCACAAAATAATTCTTTTATTTCTGCCGGTCTACGGGTGTAAAAAGGTTGAAGAACACTGCTCTAGGGTATACATATTCAGGGCTTCCAGTCTCTCCTCATACGTCTTCTGGCGCAAGCCTCCTATCATTTTCGTTGCCCTCCTCTGGACCGCCTCAAGTCTTCTTACGTCCTTCGCCAGATACGGTCTCCAAAATTGAACACAATACTCCAAGTGGGGCCTTACCAATGACCTGTACAGGGGCATCAACACCTTCTTCCTTCTACTGACTACGCCTCTCTTTATACAGCCCAGCATCCTTCTGGCAGCAGCCACTGCCTTGTCACTCTGTTTTTTTCACCTTTAGATCTTCGGACACAATCACCCACAAGGTCCCTCTCCCCGTCCGTGCATATCAGCTTCTCTCCTCCCAGCATATACGGTTCCTTCCTATTATTAATCCCCAAATGCATTACTCTGCATTTCTTTGCATTGAATTTTAGTTGCCAGGCATTAGACCATTCCTCTAACTTTTGCAGATCCTTTTTCATATTTTCCACTCCCTCTTCGGTGTCTGCTCTGTTACAAATCTTGGTATTATCTGCAAAAAGGCACACTTTTCCTTCTAACCCTTCAGCAATGTCACTCACAAACATATTGAACAGGATTGGCCCCAGCACTGACCCCTGAGGGACTCCACTACTCACCTTTCCTTCCTTCGAGCGACTTCCATTAACCACCACCCTCTGGCGTCTGTCCGACAGCCAGTTTCTGACCCAGTTCACCACTTTGGGTCCTAACTTCAGCCCTTCAAGTTTGTTCAACAGCCTCCTATGAGGAACTGTACCAAAGGCTTTGCTGAAATCCAAATAAATTACATCTAGCATATGTCCTCGATCCAGCTCTCTGGTCACCCAATCAAAAAATTCAATCAGGTTCGTTTGGCACGATTTACCTTTTGTAAAGCCATGTTGCCTCGGATCCTGTAATCCATTAGATTCAAGGAAGTACACTATCCTTTCTTTCAGCAAAACTTCCATTATTTTTCCAACAACTGAAGTGAGGCTCACCGGCCTGTAGTTTCCTGCTTCATCCCTGTGACCACTTTTATGAATAGGGACCACATCCGCTCTCCTCCAATCACCAGGAATCACTCCCGTCTCCAGAGATTTGTTGAACAAGTCTTTAATAGGACTCGCCAGAACCTCTCTGAGCTCCCTTAGTATCCTGGGATGGATCCCGTCTGGTGCCATCGCTTTGTCCACCTTCAGTTTTTCCAGTTGCTCATAAACACCCTCCTCCATGAATGGCGCAGAATCTACTCCATTTTCTCGTGTAACTTTGCTAGACAATCTCGGTCCTTCTCCAGGATTTTCTTCTGTGAACACAGAACAGAAGTATTTGTTTAGCACATTCGCTTTCTCCTCATCACTTTCCACATATTGGTTCCCAGCATCTTTTAGCCTAGCAATTCCATTTTTCATCTTCCTCCTTTCACTAATATATCAGCAAAAAATTTTTGTCTCCCTTTTTTACATTTTTAGCCATTTGTTCTTCCGCCTGTGCTTTCGCCAGACATATCTCTCTCTTGGCTTCTTTCAGTTTCACCCTGTAGTCCTTTCTGCTCTCCTCTTCTTGTTTTTTTTTTATATTTCACGAACGCCAACTCTTTCGCCTTTATTTTCTCAGCCACTAGGTTGGAGAGTCATATCGGCTTCCTTTTTCTCTTGTTTTTATTGATTTTCTTCACATAAAGGTCCATAGCCATTTTTATCGCTCCTTTCAGCTTAGACCACTGTCTTTCCACTTCTCTTATGTCCTCCCATCCTAACAGCTCTTTCTTCAGGTACTCTCCCATAGCATTAAAGTCCGTACGTTTGAAATCTAGGACTTTAAGTATCGTGCGGCCGCTCTCCACTTTAGCTGATATATCAAACCAAACCATTTGATGATCGCTACTTCCCAGGTGAGCACCCACTCGAACATTAGAGATACTCTCTCCATTTGTGAGGACCAGATCCAATATCGCTTTTTCCCTTGTGGG
The DNA here is from genome assembly GCF_902459505.1 of Geotrypetes seraphini. Classification (NCBI taxonomy): domain Eukaryota; kingdom Metazoa; phylum Chordata; class Amphibia; order Gymnophiona; family Dermophiidae; genus Geotrypetes; species Geotrypetes seraphini. Next base: position 303,777,450 of record NC_047084.1, on the reverse strand, counting down.
TTCCGTCACCATTTGTCTGAGCAGAGCCTCTTGAAAGGCATCCACAATCTCCCTACTTCTTTCCGATTCTGCAGACAGAACATTCCAGTCCGCATCCGGCAGGTTGAAATCTCCCAACAGCAGAACCTCCTCTTTCCTTCCAAACTTTTGGATATCCACAATCAGATCCTTATCAATTTGCTGCAATTGAGTCGGAGGTCTGTAGACTACACCCACATAGAAAGAAGTTCCATCTTCTCTTTTCAGAGTAATCCATATCGCTTCTTCCTCTCCCCAGGTCCCTTGCATTTCGGTCGCTTGGATATTGATCTTTACATAGAGAGCTACTCCTCCACCTTTTTGACCATCTCTGTCCTTCCTAAAAAGATTATATCCCGCTATGTTTGCATCCCATCCATGTGATTCACTGAACCATGTCTCTGTGATAGCGACAATATCTAGATCTGTCTCTAACATCAGGGCTTGCAGACCATGAACTTTGTTGCTTAGACTGCGAGAATATGTGGTCATCGCTTTCCAGCTATTTTTCAGCGATAATCTCCTTTTTCGTATGGATTTTTGTTTCGTTTCACTTTCCATTACAATACTAAGAAATGAATTGCTGATATTGCTTATGTTGCAGTCTTTACTACTATCACATCTTTTCTTTTGCCAGGGGTGGTCTCTATAATTGTCCTTCGTACATACCACTACCCCCACCTTCTAGTTTAAATGCCTAGAAAAATATTGTCTAAATTTCTCTGCAAGGTTTCTTTTTCCTGCTGTAGTAATATGTAGCCCATCAGTGCAATATAGCTTCTTGTCCTTCCATGTATTTCCCCATCCTCCTATGAACCTGAAGCCTTCTTGATGACACCAGGCTTTGAGCCATCTATTAAAGTCCTCTGTGTTTTTCACTCTTTGCTCTCCCTTTCCATATGCAGGCAGTATTTCAGAAAAAGCTAAAGTGTTTACAAAAGGTTTCACGCCCTCTACAAGCTCCCGAAAAGCTTTCTGTGCTGCAAGTGTGGAGTTGTTGGCCAGGTCATTTGTTCCCAGATGGATAACAACATCAGTGTTAAAATCCTTAGTTTCTTCCTTAATTATAGTCTGTATTTGCCTGGAACTCCTGGTAGCTGAGGATCCTGGAAGACATTTCACTATTTTGGTCTCCTTGCTTTGTGTTCCAAGGTTAATGCCTCTGATGATGGAATCCCCCAACAGTAATAGTTTTCTGTTTTTGGCCTTTTTATTTGTGCTTAGGGTGTGCTTGCTCTCTTGAGTTACCTTCATTGGTTCCAGTCCCACCTCCCTTCTGTTTTCTTGAGTATTGCAGTGCACTAGTTGAGCGAAGGAATTTTGTAGAGGTAATATTTGTGAAGGTGGATGTTTCTGTGTTACATGTCGCAGTCTTCCTGAGCCTACTGTGACCCATTTATTCCTGGGCTGTTTTATTCTTTGAGGTAGAGATGGTAAGTTGGTATGATTTTGTGGAGTGATGAAGCTGCTTTAATTGTATTCAATTCCTGTTTAAGTTTGCAGAGCTCCTCCTTAATACTAGCAAGTTGAAGACAGATGGGGCAAGCCTTAAGCCTCCAAATAGTGTGTCTTGGAATTAAAGCACCTCACCAAAGTACTCCTCTCTCCCCAACCTGACTGTAGCATTGCCTGTTCCGTCCCAGTCCCGCCTCATTCTTCCCCCAACCCCACCCCCACGCAAACCTCCCCGAGCTCAAAGGCCACATTTGAAAGCCTTTGCGCATGTGTGGACATTGACACAATGATATCACAGGCATGTCTGTGTGCATATGATGTCATTGCGGTGATGAGCGCATGCACAAAGGCTTCCAGACGCAGCCTACGAGCTCAGGATTTCCAAAATCTGGACAAACTGCCGGGTTTTGGAAATTCCTTCAGGTGCCCAGACAGTCCTCCCATGTCTGTGTTTTCCCAGATGTATGGTAACCCTAGCCATACTGTCTAGTTCAGGGGTGTCCAATGTCGGTCCTGGAGGGCCGCAATCCAGTCGGGTTTTCAGGATTTCCCCAATAAATATGCATGAGATCTATGTGTATGCACTGCTTTCAATGCATATTCATTGGGGAAATCCTGAAAACCCGACTGGATTGCGGCCCTCGAGGATCGACATTGGACACCCCTGGTCTAGTTGCTCCTGTAGACTGTGCAGGCCAGTTCACTATCCACAGTGACATGGTCTAAGTCACAAAAACCCACCTAAACTCACCAGATAAGCACTGAAAACACATAACACAGACCCCACCCCCACCCCCATAAAAATTTTATTCATAACTTCAAATTTCAGCCTCCAGACCATCATCACCTGGACGCCTGGCATAGGAAAGCCTAGTCGTCAAGCCCAGAGGCAGCTTAAGTCATCTTGGGGGGCGGTTAGGGACCTATAGAGAGGAGGACCCATGCCCATAAGCCCCTGTAATCACTACATTTATACTGAAACATGTGCACTGCCCTATACACCCCCAAAACCCTTTTTTACTGGCATATAAATGGCTCCTGCAGCCATACGGGCTATTGGGGTGGTAGATAAGTGGGTCTAAGGGATTCTGGAGGTGATATGGGGGGCTCACCGTCACCTATAAGGGAGTTGTAGTGAGGAGAAGCCATGGCACCCTTTTTGTGAAGTTTGCAGCGGTGCCCTGTAAGATACCCCACTATTTAGGTGGCATGTCTGGGTGTGCAGTCCATCACTTTGCAGACCCCTCCCACGTCCAACAGGGTTTGTTCTAGGCGTTTTGGACTTGGACAGAATGTTGGATGGAAATGTGGTATAAAGATTGATTATTTAGTGGCTTGGATGATCAGATCGGCAGGACGTATAATTAGACGATTTTCGAAAGTAAAAAAAAAGTTGGACGTATCTTTCGAAAATGTGTCTTAGGCTTTTTTTTTAATTTTTTTTTAATTTTTTATTTATAATTATACAATCTTATTTTACAAGAATTAATTCTTGTTACATTGAATACAGGGAAGAAAATTTTAACACAATAATACTTTTACAACAATTATCATAGTGATATACCCCTTCTTAGACCACAATAAACAGGGGGTGACCAAAACTAAAATTAGAGAGAAATTTAGAGGAATATTACAAACAAAAAAGGCATAATGTATCTAGCGCCCATTACTATTATTATCCCTTAATCCTTAATGATCTGCTTAACATCTAGAAATTCCTTCAGATGGTTAGGAGAGAAAAAAACATATTTAACACCCAAGTACCTAACCAGGCATTTGTAGGGATACACCAATAAAAATGTTGCTCCAATATTTATAGTCTGTTGTCGCATTGCAAGAAATTCTTTCCTCCGTTCTTGTGTAGTCTTAGCTACATCAGGATATATCCATATTTTCCGTCCCCCAAATAATTTTTGGGAATTTTTAAAAAACAATTTCATAATCATATTCACATCCTGTTCAAAAACAAATGATACTAGTAATGTTGCTCTGTCCATTTCAGATGTTATCGTTTGTTCCAGTAAAGCCGTCACATTTGCAAAATCTATCACATTTGTCTCTCCTTCTCTTACTTTCCCAATCTCATTTCCATTTACCTTTCCTTTTCCGTCAGGCATCTTTTTATTTGGTAGGTAATAAATTTTATTAATTGGAGGAATACAGTTTGAAGAAATTTCCAAATTCTCAATGAAGTATCTTTTCAACAAATCAATAGGTAACATTCCTGAAGTTTGAGGAAAATTTAGAAAGCGGAGGTTCAAACGCCTATTAAAATTTTCAAATTGTTCTAATTTCTTATGAATGGTGGAGCTGTCTTTAATTGAAGCCAATTTGAATTGTTGCAATTGTTGTATATCCACCTGCATTTGCTTGGCTTGGCCTGTATATTCTAATTTCATAGATTCAACTGACCCAGTCAATAATTCCAATTTTTCATTTAATTTTGTTACCTCTTCAGTTGATTTTTCAATTTTCCCTTCCATCCTCTGCAGCAATTGCCAGATGCTATTCATAGAGACCTCCGTCTGGGAGAGAGAAAAATCCCCTCTCTCTGCTGTTGTTGTTTCCATCTGCCGTTCCGCCGACAACGCTGTGCCCTTGCCGGGAGACCCCACGCTTTCACTTCCGGAAGCGTGTGTCTCTCGCCACAGCGTTTCGGCTGTTGCCGGACACGGAGGCGTCATTGGGGCCGAAGGAGACAGCGATGTCTCAGTGCCCGAAAGGGCCAGTGACTCCCTCCCGTCACCGCCCAACGCCGAGCTCTCCACTCCAGCTTGTGTGGGCGCCCGAGAAGGCGCGAAGAAACGATCCATAGTCTGTTGAATTGGGGTGGACATCAGGGCCGACGAGGCAGAGACCCTAAGCACTCCTTTCCTCTTAGAAGGCATCAATATTAGGTATAATGAAAATACAGGCTAGGAGCTTGTTGTCAGCGTCTCTCGCAGCTTCTCTACATCGCCGCCATCTTGGTCCGTACCCCCTTAGGCTTTTTTTTAACTTTGGACGACTTGCGATATGGTCGTAAACGGACTTAGATGTCCCTTTCAATTATGCCCCACCACTTGTATATTACAGTACCTTCCAGTTCTATGCGGCTCACTATTCAAAGAGACTGAACAATTTCAGCGAAGTACAGAACTTATAATTACAAAAATTTATCATATAGGTAAGTTTTCAACAATTTCCTAAAATGTTTATAAGATCCAGAATTAACAAATGATTAAACTCTTTATCTGTTATTGCTGCTTGAAATGAGAATAATCTATGAAAGTATTTTTTGTACCGATACTCCTTGACTGAAGGAAAGGCAAAAAATGAAAAAGCATTGTGAACGTCTAGAGTTGACAAATATAAAATGATACACAAGATAATCTGCTGTGAGGCCATGTAACACCTTATAGCACCAAATGTATACATCACTCTAGCTTCAACTGGAAGCTGATCTGACTTTCTTAAATTGAAAATTAATCTTACAGCAGTGTTTTGAATGATACACAGTCTATAAAGATTTTTTTTGAAGATCTGCATGATAAATGATATTACAATTGTCCAGGGTACTGAGAATCAAAGACTGGACTAATAGTCTAAAAGAGGAAATGTCAAAATATGATTTGATCAAATGTAATTTCCACAATATGTAGAAACTTTTTTTGAACCAAAAGGTTGGTGTGAGCTTTCATTGATAGGCCTTAGTCTAAGAAAACCTCTAAAATTTTAATAGTGGAATTAATTGGATATGAAGTTCTGTTTAATTCTAAACTATGTTCTACCTTTTTCTTACTGGGGGTAGCCAAGAAGAATTTTGTTGTGTCTGTTTTGAGTTTCAATTTGAACTCATCCATCAATTGCTCTATAATGGAGATTACAGTCGAGTTGCTTGAGACAGTGTGTTACTTGAAATAGAAAGAATGGAATGGGAATCACATCAGTTTTTATCATCTGCATAGCTATAAAATTTTGACGTTCAGAGTCCAGATTCCCAAAGAAGTCAAGTAAATATTGAAAAGTAAAGGAGAAAGAGAGGACCCCTGGAGAACTTCACAGGGATTACTCCATTTACCAGAAAGGGTATTGTTAAAATGCACCTGATAAGTATGTTAAGTCAAAAAAAACCTGAAACAGAGTAATTATGTGGAAAAGTGGTAAATTTGCTTTTGAGATATTTAATAGTGTTTAAAAAAATAAAAGTGCAGAAACCTTTTGAAGATCTCTCAAAGAATACCTACATTTGTGACCTAACTGCCATCGGTTGGGTGCAAGCCTTGACACCAGCTTTTGGCAGGCTTAAATGCTCGTATCTAAAGCACAAAGGCCCAGATTCTATAAAATATTCCTAAAGATCAGCACACCTAGCCAAGCTTCACACCTAGCCAAGCTTAATGGGTGCCGATAACAAGGTTAAGTGGCTTAAATTAAAATTAATTGCTTTCTAGGCACATAACTCAGTAGGCACCTATCATTTTCAGCTAGGCGCCAAGACCAAGATGCCTACCAGAAAGTGGACATGGTTAAGGACATATTGTGGACAAATCATGGACGTGTTTTGTGTGTACAGTATACACCTAAATTGGACTTAGGTGCAGGTAGGCACCTAACTTAGGCATTGGCATTTAGGCCAACAAACCCTGGCATAAATAGGGGGGGGGGGGCACTTAAGATTTTGATACCTACTGGCACCTAAGTCCAATCTAGGTGCTGCAAAGTGTGATTCTATAAACAGCACCTAACTCATAATTGATGTGCTCTATGCGCCATGTTCCTCATTGCCTATGTTTTAGGCATTGTTTATAAAATTGGGGCCAAAATGCATGCTAAACTAATCTACAGTATATATAAAATCAGATGTATGCATGTATGTTCCAGCATAACTCCGAAACTCATAGACAGATTTCAACCAAACTTGGTATACATATCAATTACTATCTGGGGAAAAATACTGTGTGGGTGGGAAGGGGGTGACATGTAAAGAATCATCGAAAAAGACAGATATTGCTTTGACCAATAGCGTGAAGCTTGGGGAATGATGTCACACTGTGCTGTGCTGTCATTGCTGTAACAATGCCTCCAAGGAAATGCAATGTAATTGGCCAAGTTTTCAAAGCTACATCTAGAGCTTCAGAGACAGTCCAGCATCATAAGGCCTGACTACAGGATATGAAAAAGAGAGCTGCTACATCTAGAGCTTCAGAGACAGTACAACAATGTGAGACCCGACTACAGGATATGAAAGATAAGTGTCTAATCAGTAGTTTTCGGGCTCGCTGAGACAGAGAGGGCTGAGACATAGAGAGGACCATTCTTGCTGCTGAGATTGGGATATCCGGGATTGGGATTGGGATATCCAGGCAACACCAGGTGATCAGCTAGTATTATATAAAGGATGTTCCATGCAAAGCATCCATCACAGAATACTAGTTTATCATAGATCATCCCAGCATCTAACTTTGGCAGTCATTTAATGAATTTAGCACATTTTGCATACTTTGTAAAAGTGTGCACACTGAGCCTGATTTTCAGACTGCAGAAGGCAGCCCAGTTACCTCCCACAGTCAGCGGTGAACCTGGAAATTCAATACTGAAGCTGAATCTGGCAACCAGCATTGAATTTCTTGTCTATGTGCAGCCACCGTAGACATAGATGACAATGCCAATATTCATCGGCTGACTGGTTAGGTCAAAGTGGCCAAAGATAGACCTGTTATTTAGGTGGGTGTATCTGGTTGTTAAATCTAGCTAGTCAGCCAATGAATATTGGTGCTGATTGTCTATGTTGTCTATCCAGTCATCCAATAGCAACAACAGTCTAAGTTGGGCTACCTTCCTCTGAATATTGGTGGTTATCCAGCTTAGTGCTATTTAGACAGCCTGGAACCATTCCCAGCTGACTAAAAAACGTTAAATATTGGGTGGATTGTGAATATAGTGTATGATAGAAACACCACCTCCTGGTGGCCACTGCTGAAATTGCACTGGCAGACAAAGACACCATGCAGGAGTTCAAGCACAAGATACTCATTTTAGAAATGCTGTTTAAACATTTATCTTACATAAAGGGTAAATCTTGATGTCACAATGGAAGGATATACTGTACATGTCTAAAACTGCAGAGCATGAATCTGGAAAAGGGGATGTGGTCTGGGTGTTTTTTTTTGATGGGACTAAGGTGTGCCTACAAAATAAGTATGTATTCTCCATTTCAGAAGGTGAATGCACCTCTAAGTCCAAAATTATTGATGTTGGGATTTACACCTGGTACCTAAGATGCCTAGGTTATAGAAAAGTGTTCCTATTGAGCAGCTCTCTACTTGAAGGGCTAGGAGAGGTCACCTCCTAATTCTCTAGTGGATGATGCCCCTCCCCCCCAAGCAAAAATGGCAAGGGATACTGGGATCTAAGACAGTTTGAGAAAAAATAAAAATTTATCGGGCTGATATTTAAAGTAATTTAGCTACTTCTGACCTGTTAAATTGCTTGGTTGGGGCTAGCCACTAACTGGCTAAGTGCATCTGGAATTCACAGTTAGCACCTAATTCAGAGCTGGCTAACTTGGGGGCGTTGTGGAATCAGCACTTGACTGCTTATGTGCTGATATTCAGCCCTTAAGCAACCAGGTTTAATATATAAATGGGACTGTATAAAAATCTGTTCTATCTTTATATGCTTCCTCATGACCACATACAGTAAGTGTTGAATATCAACTTAAGCAGCTATGTGTTAGCTGGCTCAGAATTAACCAGATATCAAAAGCCAAAGCCTGGACAGGGCCTGGCTTTCAATATCTCGGAATAACTCTATAGGCGGTGAGCAAAACATTCACTGCTGCTGGTTGAACATCAGACCCCATATTTCTAAATCGGCTAACATAAATGTTAGATGTTTCTATTCCAGCACATAAAATTTTATGAGATAGAATTATATATAATGGAGACGGTGCATACAAGTCTACCTTATGCATATTTATTATGAATATCGTATAAATTAGACTGCCTTAATATATTCCCAAGCCTAGAAGGTGATCTACCTTTTCTAGTTCACTGGTTCAATTATTGTCTCTTTTGTTCGGGTCGGGTTGTGTGGAAGGGAGGTTGCATTAAGATGGGATTTTTCTTACCTTAATTGTGCACTGTACAATTTATATGTTGAAATTCAATAAATAAGGCCCTCTTTTACTAAGCTGCAGTAGAGGTTTCTACCACAACCTGGAAAGCTAAATGCTCCAATGCTCATAGAATTCCTATGAGTGTTGGAGCAGCGTCAGAGAATTTAGCACCCCAGACTGCAGTAGAAGCCTCTACCATGGCTTAGTAAAAAAAAGGTCTATATTTTCAAATATATTCCTAGGCCTAGATCAGTGGTCTCAAACTCGCCGCCCGGGGCCCACATGCGGCCCGCCAGGTAGTATTTTGAGGCCCTCGGTATGTTTATCATAATCCCAAAAGTAAAATAAAACAGTTTCTTGATCATATGTCTCTTTAGCTATAAATGACAATATTATTATTAAGACTTAGCCAATAGGAAAGATTTATAAACTATAAAGAGTTTTACCTCATGCAAAATTGTCATTTCTTTAATAAGACAACTATTTTTTCTGAGGCCCTCCAAGTACCTATAAATCCCAAAATGTGGCCCTGCAAAGCGTTTGAGTTTGAGACCACTGGCCTAGATTGAGAACCTTGATGTATAGAGGAAGAGAACTTGTACGAGCAGCTCTAGTGGAGTGGAGGAATAGCCTAATGGTTAGTGCAGTAGGCAAAGAACCCAGGGAACTGGGTTTGATCCTTATTGCAGCATCTTATGACCCTGCACAAGTCACTTAACCCTCTATTTCCCAGGTACAAGCATTTAGAATTATAAGACTACTAAGGACAGAGAAAGTACCAGAATATAATGTGTAAACTGCTTTGGTTGTACTAATGAAAGGTGAATCCATAAGTCAAACATCAGAACTATAACAGGAAAATAGAGACCCTTTAGCTCCAAAGATAGTGAAATTTTATATAAAAATTGCAACAATTTAGGGGAGTCTTGTATGTATGCTGCAGGTTAATGTGGCAGCCAGTAAGGGTTCCACTGACGGTAATGAAGCCATTCACAAAGAACTGAACTAGACGATCCAAGATCATGACTTAGATGTAGGCCACACAGCAGAAATTTATTCCACGTAGCAATTACCTTGATTTCAGCGGTCTGCAAGTGCAAAGGCAGATCCAGTTTCTTTCCTGATGTTTCTGGACCTGAGATTCTTTCAGGCACAATGAGTTCCTTCGCTGAGCATTTACTGTCAATTGATGGCGATGGGCCATCGGGCACTAGATCAGAATTGGAGGAGAACTTGTCCCACCTTGGATGAAGCTTATCACTGTCCCCCAAGAACAGTTACTGTCTGCCCCATAGCAGGGTGATGTCAGAGCCACTGTCGAAGATTGGGGAATGCAAATGGCAAAGTACCACCTTTTCTGCTGTACAACCAAAGTGGTTTACATATTACGAGGGGTTGCTGAAAAGTTCTCAGCCCAACCAACAAAGTTGGGACAGTCTCCATCGAAGGCTATAAACTTAGCCCAGTGATTTTCCACTTTTTTTTTGTTCCGTATTTTTCCAGTGGAACAAAAAAGTGGAAAATCACTGGACTAGATGTATACCAGTAGCCCTCAATGGAGACTGCCCCAACTTTGTTGGTTGGCCTGAGAACTTTTCAGCGGCCCCTCAGATACTGAGCCGTGCAAAAGTTTTGCATCACCTCCGAGTAATACATTGTTTCATCTTTCTTGCTGGATCACAGCAATATTTCTGACGCCTACTGCTACATATTATATACTGACGTGTTCAGAATTTTATGCTCTATCACCCTGCACATTTTAAATTAATTTAGGACCTCAGATTTAAGACTTGTTATGCATAAACTGCAGAATGTTCAAAATGTCAATATTTCACATCAAAACCGGATCGAAACGGTCCAATCAGATCACTCTGTTTTCACAGCGCAGCATTCACGCACATATATGGCGAAGCTGGAAAATCAGTTGTCATAACTGTCTGTTACTCCAGTGACAGCATAATCGCAACATGTGAAAAATTAGAAATCTTTCAAAAGAAGAACATGTGACAGTGGTTATACTTAATGAAGAAGGCTATTCAAGCTGGCAAATTGCAGCCAGGGTGAAGTGCAATCAAAATACAGTCATACGCTTGCTCAGTAAGAAAAAAAGAGACAGGAAATGTGACTGACAGGGCTCAAAGTGGAAGACCATGCAAATCCACTGTGCGAGAGGACAGGGTTGTTCGCCGAATCTCAGTGGCAGATCGCAAACCCACATCACCAGAATTGTCAGCCAAGTGGCAGGAAATGTGTTCACTGAACGTATCTGCCTCAACAGTACGTCGGAGGTGCCTGGAGTTTGGCCTACGTGGCTGTAGAGAAAGAAAGAAGCCATTGGTAATGGCGATGCAAAGAAAGAGATGGGTTGAGTGGGCCAGAAAGTACAGCATGTGGACTCCAGAGGTGTGAGAAAACATTCTCTTCAGCAATGAGAGTACTTTCTGTGTGTTAGGAGGCCAGTGCAACATGTTTGTAAGATGATTTAAGAATGAGGCTTTCAAACCACAGTGCCTGGACTTGACTGTAAAGCATCCGACAAAAATCAAGGTCTAGGGCTGTATGCCAGCCAATGGCATTGGACGCTTTCAGGTGATTGATGGCATGATGAACGGTGCCAAATATCTCTCCACTTTGCAAAACGTAATGGTTCCGTCTGCAAGGAATCTCTTCAGGGTGACTTCCACTTCCAGGATGACAATGCACCTGTCATTGGGCAAAGATAGTGACAAAGTGGATGACATCGAGCCATATTCAGCAACTGGAATGGCCAGGGCAGTCACCAGATCTCAATCTAAATGAGAATTTGTGGAATAATCTTGCTGTCAAGGTGTTCAGAAAACACCCAAAAACAAAGATTGAGTTGATTGAAGCACTGATTAATGATTGGCACCATACTGTACAGCCAGATGCACTTCGAAAATTGGTTTACTCTATGCCTTAACACCGCAAGCTTGTTATCAAGAACAAAGGCTGGCCCATACATTATTAGAATAGCAGAAAACAATCAGCCCTTTTCAGGGCTACCTCCTCTTGAAGGGGGTAACAGTTAAAATACAAATAAACTTAGTAACATTTTTCAACATTCTGCAGTTTATGCGTTACAAGTCTTAAATCAATTTAAAATGTGCAGGGTGATAGAGCATAAAACTCTGAACACATCAGTATATAATATGCAGCAGTAGGCATCAGAAATATTGCTGTGATCCAGCAAGAAAGACAGAACAATTTATTACTCGGAGGTGATGCAAAACTGTATGTGTGTGTATATATATATAACTTTTTCTGTTCCTAGAAGGCTTACAAACTAACTTTAAATTAAGGTCTTTTAAAAAGTTTCTGCTTAAGTCACTAAAATGGAGGCTATCTTGTGTAAGTCTGAAAATCTGCAGGAGACATTCATCCAAGATATGATGTATTTAGTTATAAAAACTGAAGATTTGAAGAATATGGTGCAGTGCTGTAATTCTCAATTTAGAAACTTTACTCAAATTTGTGGAATATCATCTTGTAGAGGTGTTGAAAATCTTTCTTCAATCTGTTCCATCAGCATCTAGGCTTTATTATATATGAGGGCTGTTCAATAATTTATCTACCTGAGTATGACAAAGTAGAAAGCTGTTGTGACATGTCTCAAAGTTACTCATGTACAGTTGTGGCTCAATGCAAGTCTAACATTACAAGAGACAGGATGGCAGGAGAGTCCACATGTCAATCAACTAAGAAACTGCTAGATCTGGAGCACTGTTCAGTAACAAAATTTCTCACAAAAGAAAAAAGTCAAAGGAGATCCATGAATGCATGACTGCAGTTTATGGTGAGTCTGCCCCATCATCCTACAAAGTAAAATTTTGGAGCAAGCAGTTTAAGTGGGGTAGAGAGCCATTGAAAATGACCCTCACACTGGAAGGCCTATAGAAGCAACTCCTACATAAATGTGCAAGAAATTGAAGAATTTAATTTTGTAAGACAGACAAAATAAAATTTTCCGAATAGCTGAAGAAATGGGCATCTTGGCAGATGTAGTTTGGAAAATAATTCATGAAAAGTTGGGCATGTCCAAGGATGGTGCAAGATGGGTTCCAAGAATGATGGCACCATGTCAGAAGGCACGAAGCTCCGGTGCAGTCGGGAGAACTTGGAGATGCTCCATAAAGACCAAGTTAATTTTTTTCATTGTAATGTGACTGGAGATGAAACTTTGGACTATCACAGAGATCCTGAGTCCAAAATGGAGTCAATGTAGTAGAAGCATAAATCATCCCCCACCCCAAAATATTTTAGACAGAACAATCTGCAGGCAAAGTCATGGCAACTGTCTTCTGGGATGATAAAGGGCTTTTCCTTCTGGAGTTCAAGCCACACAAAACAACCATAACCGGGAAGAGTTATACCAACACAATGATCACTTTATAGGAGTCAATCAAGGAGATCAGGAAAACTCACAACAGACATGCTGCTTCTTCACAACAATGCACCAGTGCATATGTCACGATAATCACAGACTGCCTTCCGAGAATGTAGGTTTGAGCAGCTGAAGCATCCACCCTACAGTCCTGACATTGCTCCCTCGGCTTATTTCCTGTTCTGAGTTTTGAAATCCCTCAATGGACAGCGGTTTTCAAGTGATAGATGTCAAGGAAGCTGTGATATCCTGGTTTGAAAGTCAAACAGAAGAATTATTTTCAAATGGGTTAAAGTCATTGCAGGAAAACTGGATGAAGTGTATGGCTTATAGGGGACTATATTGAAAAATAAAACAAAAATGTTATCAAAAGTCTTTTCTTTCCTACTGAGGTAGATAAATTATTGAACAGTTCTCCTACCTCCATTTAAAAGAAAAGAGACACTATGTGAGGGTGATTTCTTAGACTTGACACTTTTTTTTTTATTTTTTAGAAATCTGAAGAGAAGCTGGCCACCTCATCTACTTTATTGATGACCTTGGTTTTAGGTCCTGACTTTGATCACCTCTTAGGAATTTATTTTCATTGATATTATGTTTTCATTCTTAATATGGAAGTGTCTATTTTTCCTGATGTTGCCAAGGTGACACAGAAAGAAATGCAGGCAGTTTCTGTTAATGAGCCCAAGGGTTTTACAGTTGGGCGCATCTTTCCTGTTAAAATGTCTCTGTAAATATGTCATGTATTACAAAGATATAGTTTACAATTTTTATGAGCCTTCCTAGGTAGTGTTGTTTTTGTATGATAAAGTAGTGCATGAAAGATGTTGTAATTCTGCATCCTCACTTTAATTAGGCCTGAATATGAGCAAATTTTATTTGAACTTCTGTCTAGAATTTTCCTGCTTTCCTTCTCCTCTTAATTTTCTTTGATCCTCTCAAATTTGTGGACTGTTTTTCTTTGGAGAATAATTTATTGTATTTGCCAAATACAGTAAATGTTTCTTTGTTTCTCTTGGGTCTAATTTTTTGGGAGTTGGGATAGATCTTGTGATTATCTCAAAATATTTCTGCTCAAGGTGTTTGTTCTTGAAGTCACTGTAAAATGATAGAAATAAAAAAAAGTTTTTTTAAATTAAAATGAAGCTATTTACAATTTGATGAAGCAACTTACAAGCTGCCACATAATGTGGATTTGTCCTAGTGCTGAAAAACATTGTCTTGCATATCTGTATAGCAGTGAAGACAAAAGGAAAACTAGAAAAAGGCAGGGCAGTGAGAAAAGATCACACCCAGGAACGTTTAGCTCTTGGTCCATCTGAAATTAGCTAGGAGAAATGGGGACATTCACTTATGCTTTTCTGCTACACAAGATGGTGATAGAAATCACTGTATAGATGGTAATATACAAACCTGCCAGAAAGGCTCACTGGTACTGCCACAGTGTGTCTAGTGATCACGCTACCTTCTTTAAACAATCACTAAGAGGTTGAAAATCAATAGAATTAGGTGGCATAGGAAATATGAGAATATCACCAGTATAAAAATAAGCACTTATTCCACATTTTTGTATCAACAGAGCCAGAGGACTAAGGAAAATATTGAATAAAGAGGGGAATAGATTGGAAACCTGAGGGACTCTACAGACGTATTTGTGATGATGTCTCAAACAATCCACTTGCAATGTTCTGTCAGAAAGAAAAAAACGAAACAAATCTGATGCCTATTTCCTGTAGCTGTTGAATCAGAAGAAAGTAATAAATAAGGTTGAATACTGCACTGAGAGCTAATGAAACAGCCAAAACAATATGCCCAGTGTCTAAATTAGAATGAACCTCGCTCAAAAAAGCAGTAATTATGGTTTCTGTAATCAGACCCTTCCTAAAACCTGATTGTCTAGGGTGAAGAATTCCTGAATTTTCTAAGTTTGATAGTTGATTGAATACAATCTTTCTAAAAGTTTGGACTTGAAACAAAGTTGAGACACAGGACAATAATTAATTGGAAATGAAATATCTAATGAAGGCCTTTTTTTAAATGGATTTACTAGGCGGATATCCAAAGAGGGGGTACTTTTGATGTAGAGAGGCTGGCAGTAATCATAGACAATGCAAGAGGAAGGAGACCATGGAAGGAAACACACAACCATTGTGAGAATATGGGGTGAAATGCAAACATCATTGATCAAATTGAGGAAGGAGTTTTAGATAATACTTGTAAGCGATGGTGGTGAAAATGATGCCCAAATAAATGTTCTGATGAAGCCCATAGGAGGCTCTATAGAATTTTCTAAGGCAGATTCGTTAACAATCGAAGCAGAAAATGCAGAGCATAAGTCAACTATTTTAGTTAGAAAGATCTCTGATGGAGGACATGAACTATGAGTTCTCAAAGAAAGAGGATCAGTTTAATCTTTAAGAATATAAAATAGAGTTTTAAAGGGATTAGAAGAGTTCTCCATAATATGTGAGTAATAAGCTTTATTAGCCACCTTAAGATGGGAATTAAAAACATTTCTGTATTCTCTACAGGTTCTCAGTGAGGATGGAGACCTACATTTTTTTCCCATAGGCATCCAGCTCTCCTAAGTTGTAACAGTGGCAGAGAGAATTTATAAAGACAGAGATTTACAGCTCACAATAGCAAAAGTTAATATAAAAATCTCTCCTTAGTACTTCTATCTAAGCCTACTAAAATTCTTCAAAACACATCTATTTAAATTCTACTGTCTATTATTTAAATCTATAAACGGTGACAGCCCCTAGCCACACAGGCAGCAAAACTAGACCACCAACTTTCCAATCTACTAATCGCAACCCCAGACTACAAACCTTTCAGAAAAGAAATAAAATCCTGCTATTCAAGAAATCCATGAAGACTAACACCGTATGAAACATTTCAATCCTCTGAAGCAATCTGCTCTACTCTGTACACTTCTGGACATGTCCAGAAATCCTCTTCTGTAATCCGCCTTGAACCGCAAGGTAATGGCAGAATAAAATCACTAATGTAATGTAATCTACCCTTTTTAAAGTAATAATAGAGGGAAGGAAAGAATATCCATTATTGTATTTGAGGTACCATGCTTGTGTACTCCATGGAAAGGATAATGTCTCATCTAGTCGTATCCTTGTAGGGAGCCCTGGAATCATTCAGGCTAAATTCTGGTAGCAACTTTGGGCTAGATTCACTAAGCAAATCGATCATGTACCGATTGATTTGCAAGCCCTTTGCGACCCGATTTCCCTCCAACCCGATTCACTAACCCCTCCTCCAATCCAATCCGATCCATGCATGCAAATGAGGGGAATCGACATGCAAAGCAGGAAGGACGTGATTCACTAAACTTACCTACTGGCCGATCAAAAAACTAGCGACAAGTGAGGAGTGAGGACTAGTCGCTTGTGCTAAAACCCTGCTCTCTGCCCTGATTTTTCTGCTCTGGCCACCCTGCTCTCTGCTCTCTGCCCCGACTCTCCAATACTGCTCAGCCCCGACTCACCTGCCCTTCCCCACAGTGTGAGCCCGTGGTTTTAACCCATGGGTTTAAAGCGGGTTCAAACCACAGGCTCGCGAAGTTAAAAAAATAGTTTTAAAAAACGGGCACAAAGGACCACCAGCGCATGCGCAGACCATCTACATAACTGCATAATTGGGCATGGATCGGACACGGAAAGGAGGTTAGTAAATCTAGCCCTTTGTTCTGAGATGCAGGTATCAGAGCCCGAGGTCCTATTGTAACAGCAAAGATAGCAGTGGGAAGGTCACTGAAGGATGAGCCATGAGAAAGTAGAGGAAATAAAGACAGCTTTTTTTCCTGTGGTGAAGTATTTTTTGATGATGTCGGTGGTTCTGGTTAATTATAGAATTTTCAAAATGAGGTTTGTAAATAAAACTTACACAATAGAGCAAACTCCATGGAACCTGACTTGTCTTTATACAAACTTAATTTCCTTTAGCATTTCTTGAAAATGAGCTTAGCTTGTGGCATATCTAAGCTGATTTAAATATTTTAAATAGATAATAATCAGCTTAGTAAGAGCAGGAGGAAATTTAATCAGTTCTACCATTTTAGAAAAGAGCATGGTGAGAATAGCGGTGTATAAATACTAAATAAAATAAAGTGAGGATCAGAGGTTCTATTATGAGCAAGATGGTTTAATGAGGAACTGCATTTTTATCAGATTCTACCCTTTTTGAGGAAGTTTTCCATTCTGTCAGAGGTTTTTCTTTGAACCCATAAGTGAAGTTCAGGAAAAGTCCAGCCATTAAGCACGACTGGGCTGTTCTCTAGAGTGGCAGCTTCTGGGGGGCACCAAAGAGCAACAACAGATCCCAACAACTTCACCAAAGTTAAAAAAAAAAAAAAAAAACAACCCAAACACTTTGAGAAGGAGGGAGAAGGCATTTGTCCTCGACCCCAGTCTTTTTACGCAAAATTTATTTTGGATGAACGGTTGCTATGCTTTATTTATGGTGATCCCTTTATATCCATTGAAGTTATTGGACCAACAATCTATAAGCCCTAGCTGGTCCCATCCCAGACAGTGCTGCCTCCCTTAAAAGATCTCTGCTCTCACCTCCTAATATATCAAAATTCTCAGACAGCATGTGATTAACTTCTGGAGATATTCCAGTCCATGGAGTCTCCAGATAATGAACTCCTACCACAAGGCACAGAAATGTGACTATGTTAGTTCATTGTCAGTCTTTTTCAGTTTTCTCAGGCAACTGCTGGCCATTGACACTATGCTGGTTGAAACAACACTGACAGAGTCCTGTGCTTCAATTTTCTCAACCTTCTGTGCAAATGCAGATTGTGGTTCTAAGGGTAAACTATGCTGTTCACTCTTTTTAAGGGCTTCAAAAATGCAGTGTATAATAGCCCTGCCTAGGCTTGCAGCTTTGGAAACAGTTATGAGGGGGTTCTCTCAGTGACTGGTAGACCTGTCAGAGAAATGCAAATGTAGTTGTGCCTGCTTTTACCTTGGCTTCCCTCGTCCCTTTGCCTCTCCCTCTAGTTGTTTCACTCTCATCTTTAAGCTTCTCTCCCTCTGGAGTCAGTGGTTTTAGAATTGTGATAGGGGTAGGGATCCCAATGGAGATTTCTTGGAGCAGAGTAGGCCTCTTCTTGGTACTCAACCCACTGATCCTGGTACTTTGAGTACATCATTGCTCTTAGTTGGAATCTCATCCAGTTGATTTTCTGGTCCTGTTCGCAGGGTTCTGAGGCAGATCTGGTGAATCTTCAATGCCTTGGAAGTCGGAGGTGAATTTTCAATGCCTTGGAAGTCGGAGGATTCCTCAGATTTCAAGTAACCCTCCTCACATTGGTGACACCAACAGGATCACTTTTTTATTTTAATTAATCTTTATTAATTTTATAAGCATACAAAAAGTGCAACAATTATACATTCAAAAATTCAATAAACAGCACTTACAAACTTGCAAATTACTGAAACAGTTTACCCATCCCTTCCCCCCTTCCTAGATGTGCGTAGAAACAAGATTATTTTAAGTGGTATGCCATCTCTCTGCTTTCTCTTTGGTTTGTCTCTTTCATGAGGCCTACTTTTTCCATGTGGCTGGCTCAGGGCTCTTCTTACAATGGCATTGGTCCTCTGAGGTATGGCTTAAGTGCACAGCCTTCTTCACGTGCTCTGGTACTTGCTAATTTGATAAACCATAATATGAGGAGCTGATACCATGCAATTTCAGTGTGAATCGTTCTGTCACTGGCACATGTCCCCATGCAGGCTCAGTGGCTCTTACCACTGGCAGGAAATGGCTTCATGTTAGAGTATTAGGGGAAAAAACCCTGCATAATGTCCACAATACAGTACAAAAGGTGGCAGTCCTTTCCTACACTGCATCTCTGAGGTTGGGCAATACATATCTTTGGCTGCTGGTTCACTGCTTACTGCCAGAACTTTTATACTATCCAAAAACTGCCTCTTGTCTGGATATCTTGTCTACATATTACCGGTACTTCTGCTATACTCTTTTGAAATACTTCTTTTTATAATTGTCTCTCTTTGCAGCCTTGCATTCTTCTAGCAACAGCCACTGCCTTGTCACATTGCTTTCCAACCTTGCAATCCTCAGAAACTATCACCCCAAAGTCTCTCTCCTGATCCGTGTGTGTCAGTTTCTCACCCATCCCCCAGCGAATACTGCTCTTTTAGATTTCTACACCCCAAGTGCAGTGGTATAGTAAGGGGGGAGGTGGTATTGGGGGGCAGAGCACCCCAGGCGCCATCATGTTGGGGATGCCAGAACTTCTCCAGTCCCATGACACTCACTCCCTCCCTTTCTCACCCCCTAATAACTATTTGAATCTTCGCCAGCGCAAGCAACTACTCTAGCCTACTGCTTGCGCTGGCCTGGCTCTGAAATCACTTCTGGGTCGCAGAGCCAGAAAGTGACGTAAGAGGGAAAGCCAATGCCAGTGTGAGCAACAAACCGGTATGGGGTGGGAAGGAAGGGAGTGGGAGTGGTGGGGGGGCACCACTGCCTCAGTTGCCTCCTACCCTTGCTATGTCAATGCCCAAGTGCATCGCTTTGTACTTCCTATTACCATTCCTCTCATTTTTGTAGATCCCTTGCCATTTTTTCCACTCCCTCCAGGATGTGTACTTCATTGCACATCTTGTTCTCATCTGCAATAAGGCAAACTTTTCTTTCTAATCCTTCAACAGTATTATTCACAAATGTGAGTATGTTGAATAGAAATGACCCCATCACTCAACTACTAACCTTTCTATCCTCTAAATAAATTCCTTTGCCACCACCCTATATCATCTTGTCCGTTAACCAGTTTATTCATGAACTTCCTATGAAGACCTGTGTCACTTAAATCCAAGCAGACTATAACTAGTGTCCACTATCCAATTTTTGGTCATCCAGTCAAAGAAATCAATCAGGTTCATTTGGCACAATCTTCCTTCAGAAAACCATGTTGGCTTGAATCTTTCCACCCATTGGATTCCAGGAAATTCACGATTTTTTTTTCTTGACCAGCACCTTTCTAACCACTGAAATAAGACTTATGGCCTGTAGTTTCCCCACCTCTTTTCTATCTTCGTTTTGGTGAAGAGGGACTACATCTATTCTTCTCCAATCCCATAGAACTTCTCTGCAGCAATTCCTGGGCGCAGAGATGGCAAGCTTAAATCTGTGTTACAGTTGATTAGATTTACATCAGTGTTCAGTGCAACCTAACTTGATAGCTTGCAGCCAAAACTATGCTTAAACTTAACTGTCTAAAGCAATGTATCGCAAACTGTGTGCCATGGCACACCCTTATGCCTCCTAAGATTTCTGGTGTGCCGTAACACACTGGCAAGGAGGAGAGTCGTCCACGCCGGCTGCCTGCCTACAAGACGAGAGCCACGTCTTGTAGGAAGTCAGCCAGCACAGCTGACTCTTCTCCTGGTCTGCATCTCGCCTCTTCTCCACACATCTCCCAGATCCCTGTAACGGCGGGGTCACAGCCAGATGGGCCTCCACGCATGCGTGGGAATAGATTTCCGAATGCCTTCCAGCTGGGGCATTGGTTTTCGTGTGCTGCCAGCCGGAAAAGTTTGCGAGACAATGGACCAAAGCATAGCTGGTTGAGTCACTGCTCACTGACTTTTTGAAAATGCACCCCATAGCCTTTTGTCAATTTAACTGTAAGAAACAGAATCTAAATTTCACTTATGAGAAGTCATTCATACCTCATTAAATATTGTTATATAGTCATTGACAGAAATAGTTTTCTCCATAAGATACAATTGTGTGGTGCCATCAGTATCCTGTTCCATTTCATTCTGCTTTGAAAACAAAATGAATGAAAAATTCGTTTTCTATAGTCTTCTTTTGTTTTCAAAATACCAGCTCTGAGTCTGTACATCTGACTCACCAACTCCGCAAAAAAGACATTCCCTTAGACTCTCCATTGCTCCCTAATCTTCTTTTATCAAACAGCCCACTAATGAATGTACTGCTTATAGAGTTATTACAGGGATTCATTCAAATCACAATACAATGAAATCATTAAAAACCCACACAGTGGAGATAAAACAGACTCGCTTATTTGACTCCTTGATTTATTAAAATAAAAAATCGAATGGAGCTACTTTCATCACAGGTATGTCAAAAATTCCACAACATGAATAGTAATAACTCACATTCAGTCTTAGCTTTCAAAAATAGTAAAGCTTTGTGTCCACAACAATAAACAAGTAACAATATGACTGTATGGTTGAAAAGTAGTCATTGTAATAAATTCCCAAAGTGCAGCTAAGCACAGACATCCAGATAACTCTTCAAAACACTGAGGGGGAAATTATATAACCAGCGCCTAAATTTAGGCATCTGTAGGTACCCTGCTGATGCCTAAGTAATTGAAAAATGCAGTCAGAAAGGCAGTGTTGAAGCGCCTACCAACACCTAAATAAAAGGTGGCTGAAATGGCCGCTGGAATCGCAGCTAGGTAGCAGCTTTAGGCAGAAGAACACCAAAGTAGGTGTGGCCAAAGCCGTAGGTTGCATTAGGCAGGCTAAAGCGGCTACCCAGCCGTCAATCACACCAAGATAGATGGCTGAAATGTAGGCCCAGAAAACCTTGGCCTACATTTCAGCCACCTATCTTTGCCGCTAGACCACAGCAGCCGATCGTGGCACGGACTCCCCAAAGCCGCGATTCTGTAACCAGCACCCTAGAATGATTGACAGGCAATCCAACTTTGGCACTGGTTCCAGAATTGCAGCTTTGGGGAGTCCCTGACACTCAGCTAATGGGGGAGGGGGGAATTCCCCTGCTGCTATTGGCTGGTGCGGACTAGCGGCAAGGATGTGGCTGAAATGTAGGCCAGTGTTTTCCAGGCCTACATTTCAGCTGTCTATCTTGACTGAATAGTCGTGATTCTGTAACCAGCAGCCTCGAATGATTGACAGGTGATCAGTGGCCACCAACTTGGACACGGGTTACTGAATCCGGTCCTAAGTATATATCGAACGAATTATCTTGATGTCTTCAAACTGTACTTCAACCAGTGTTCTCTTCATTTCAAATTCTGTGCCGCTCCAACTCCCAACAGGGGCTCTCCTGTTTCGCCTTTAAAAAGGCAGCATCATGGGAAATCATTCAAATGTTTTCACTCAGCTCTTCAGCTCTAGCCCATCGCTTCACTAATGGTTTCAAAAATCCATAACTTCAGGAGGAGGCAAACATAGTCCCCAGTCAATCCTGCCCCACCTCTGCTGCTTCTACAATGATTCAAGTACCATTTTATTGAGCGGCAAATGCTGAAAACTGTGTGGGTCTCAGGTCACCCAGCATAATTGCAGACCAGGTGTCAGTAGGGCAGAAGGAACTGCGGATTGTTCTTGCCTTGCTTCAAACTACAGATAGGGTAAGGTGTGTGGGAGGGGGGGGGGGGGGGGAGAGGGAACAATAGGGAAAAGTATAAGGGAGCTCAGACCAGACATTTTTGAATAGGATACTAATTCTAAATTACTATACAAGGATCATCTTTACATAAATATATTTAATGGTGCTCACAGATGGCATCTTGCAGCCTCGTTGGTAAAAGCCACATGGTCTCCAATATTTTTTCAGAGACTAAACTATACTAAACCTTAAGTTTATATACCGCATCCTCTGCATAATTATAGAGCTCGGCACGGTTTACAAAAGCTTAATATAAGGAAGGAACAGCATAATGGGGTTGGAGGTTGAGTATAGGAGAGAAGAGAGCCTTACATTTTTGTGAATAGCCTAGTTTTTAGATGCTTTCGGAATAGTTAGAAGGAGCCCAGATTCCTTAGTGGGGCAGAAAGGTTATTCCAAAGCCCTGTGATTCTGAAGAAGAGAGATTTATCTAATCTTCCCGCAAAGAGGATACCTTTTAGTGAGGGGAAGGATAGTTTACATTTTTGGGTGGACCTGGTGGTATCTGGTGGTACCAGATATAATTTTTGGTCCCCTCTGAAGAAACCCTTAATTATCATTATTATCCCTGCATTACCCCTCCCAAAATATCTGAGTAAATGAGCACATCTTTTTTTTTTTTTTTTTTAAGTGGCCCAGCTAGACATGTGCTATCGTTTTTGTTTTTTTTTTTTTTTAATGGCTCAGCTAGATGTTTTGTCCAGCTAGGCTTCTAATTTATTTGCCATTATTAAAAAAAAAAAAAAAATCCAAATTAAAAATGTCTAAAACAATCCATTTGCATGTAGGAGGGGCCAGTATTTTTAATGGACTGGCCACATAGACATGCCAGTACAGCACTGCTGTGAACTTCACATTAAGAGTACCAGGTACACGTCTCACCATAACCCCTATATATTATATGGTGAGCTCACCAAAACTCCCTGAAACCCTACTTTACCTATCTATCTACCATCCCAATAGCTCTTATACCTGCAGGTGTCACCTATATAACAGTACCATAGGTTCTGGTGAGCTCATGCTTTCTACCACAAGTGCACTAGTTAAGGTGGCATGTGAGCCTGGATCTCATCATCTTCCGAAGAAAACTGAAAACTCATCTGTTCGATACTCATTTACCCTCTCTTCTCTCCCTTTCCCTTCCTTCCTCCCTCCTCTCTCCCCCTTCCTCTCCCTCTTACCTATCCACCTCTTCTCTCTCCCTCCTCTTTCTCTCCCCTCTTACCTCTCTTTACCTTGAGCCTGTATAGGTATGAGCGACGCACAAATAGAAGATTAGATTAGATTAGATTAGATCTCCTTCTCTGCAGTCCACTGCACTGCCCACCAGGCTACTCCAGAGACCTGCCTGCAGTTCTACTCCCCAGACTTTGGAACTCACTACCCAAGCACATCAGGTCATTGGAAAACCTTATGGACTTCAGAAAAACAACAAAAACCTTCCTCTTTCAATGACCCCACCACAGACCTGTTTCTCTATATGTGACCTAAAGATCTGCCTGCCTGAGTATCCAGTTACAGGGAAGTGGCCCTGTGATATTCATGTTCCCCAGCTTGATTGTGCTATTGTTGGCCTTACATAAGAACATAAGAATAGCCTTACTGAGTCAGACCAATGGGCCAGGTTGAGCAAAACCCAAGGAATAGCAATATTCCATGCTACCGATCCAGGGCAAGCAGAGGCTTCCTCCCATGTCTTAATAACAGACTATGGACTTTTCCTCCAGGAATTTGTCCAAACCTTTCTTAAAACCAGCTACATTATCCGGTTTTACCACAACGTCTGGCAACGCGTTCCAGAGCTTAACTATTCTCTGAGTGAAAAAATATTTCCTCCTATTGGTTTTAAAAGTATTTCCCTGCAATTTCATCGAGTGTCCCCTAATCTTTACTAATTTTTGACGGAGTGAAAAATCGATCCACTTGTACTCCTTCTACTCCACTCAGGATTTTGTAGACTTCAATCATACTCCTCTCAGCCTTCTCTTTTCCAAGCTGAAGAGCCCTATCTAATTCCATGTCTACTCCTTTGTGCTGGCACTGTATTCTCCTCTATTTGTTTGCAATTATGAATGTTAACTTGTAACCCATCTTGAGCTTTCTGGAAGGATAGGATAGAAATAAATATATATATATATTTATATATATATATATATATATATATATAATATATATATATATGCATTATATATATATATAATATATATATATATATATTATATATATAATATATTTATAATATATATATATTTAATAAATATATATATATATATTTATTTCTATCCTATCCTTCCAGAAAGCTCAAGATGGGTTACAAGTTAACATTCATAATTGCAAACAAATAGAGGAGAATACAGTGCCAGAATATATATATATATATATATATATAAAACACCCCCCCCCTTTTACAAAACTGTAGTGCAGTTTTTAGCACCTGCCCCAGCGGTAACAGCTCCAATGCTTATAGGAATTCTATGAGCGTCAGAGCTGTTACTTCCGTGGCTGGCACTACGGTTTTGTAAAAGGACAGGTAAATAAATAAATACTAGGACTGGCCCATAGCATCTGCAGCTGTCATTGAGACAGATTTGTACTGTTTCATGCAGATATTTGGAGGATTGGAGGGGGTCAGTGACCTCTGGGGAATGTGTATCGGGGGGGTGGGGGGGGGCTATATTTTCATCTCTCCAGTGGTCATCTGGTCCCTTTGGGTATCTTTTGGGCCCTTATTCATTTTGAAAACAGGTGTAGCCCAAAACGTCCAAATTGTGTCCTGGATGTTTTGTAAAATGTGTGATTACCACAGAAAAATGTCCAAGTGCAAAGCCTGTCCTAATTCTGCCCCAAACACACCTTTAACATGCCCCCTTAAGTTTTAGACAAACTGGAGAAAAAATGACCAGAAAGATGTCTAGAAAGTCAGTTTTGGAAATGCCTCCTTAAATGTTTTGACTAGTAAGATGTCCAAGTGCCGTTTTATGCCATCTTTTGGACATCTATATTCTTTGAAAATACCATACTATATTGTTTCTTAAACCCTGCAAATGTCAACTGGGAATCACTGGGGTTTACATAAGATTAATAAAGTTAGCAAAGTGATCATAGCAAGACTATAATGAAAACAGATATGATTTTAGCACCTTCCTAAATGAAGTTAGGAGGTCTGACGTAAGCAGGTCAAGAGGCAATTCCAAATTTTGGGGCCTTGAAACTCGAAGGTGGATTTGAAGAGTGATTTCCTCCGAACTTGACGTGGAGAAGGAAAAGATAATGAGCCCCATAATCTATTGGGTAGTAAACTTAAGTGCTAACTTCTTGAAAGTTACTTGATTTCTTCTAAAGTAATTCTAATATGGGGAAAACCCATTTATCAAGGAGAATAATAATGGAATATATGCTGGCTTTAGATGAAAGATAGATGGGGAAATCAGGAGAAATATCATGTTGGGAGTGATAAAACAAATGAACAGAGAAACATTAAAAAAAAATAAAAAGAAAGATACTTGATGATGCCTTTTATTGGGGCAGAAAAGGATATTTCCATTAGCATAAGCCAGCTTCATTTAAAGTGCAGCCACGGAAAAAGCATTGTTTAGATAAAAGTTTGGAACAGCGTCTGTGCCTCAAGTGGCAGCATAAGTTATCAGCAAAGGCCTTCAGATAACCTGCTCTCTGTTCTCCCAGAATAAACAGATTGATTCTTTCATTTTCTACTTTCACCTTATCAGTGAGGAGAAAAAGGAATCCTTGTGTTGTTGTTTTTTTTTAATGGCAAAAGGAGTGGGGGAAGATGTCGGGGAGGAAGGAGCAGAGGATGGGACAAAGAGAACAAATGCACTGCACTGTAACGGGAATGATGCCAAAATGCCATTTTTTTTTAAAGCCATAGGGACAGGGTGAAATGTGCATTTGCAATTATATCAGGTTTCTAATATCTGCTAGAGATATATGGAGAATGTGACAGATCAAAATACCTTAAAAAATAAACTTTGCAAAGCAGCTTAAACAAATTCCTGCTGGGGGAATTATAGGCTTGTAGAAGTGAAAAACAGTAGCCAGAATAAAAATGACTTGTTTTGCTGAGCCAACTAATCTTGCTGCTATCAACCTGGGTATCTGAATTACATTGGAAGAGACACTGGAGGGAAATGCAGTTGAGAGGACAGAATTATAATGCCATTATCTTGACTGGTTTGTACTATCATCTGATCTGTATGTGTGCTTTCCATCTCATTCTGCATTCTTTCTCACTTTTAATCTCTGTGATTCTTGTTGCTTTTTTTTTTTTTGAGTCCCAATGACAGATTCTTATCATCTGTCCTCACCTCTCTTTTTCTCCATTTATCCATTCATGGCTGTGATCTCTTTCTCTCTCTCTCATGCAGACCCTCCTTTTATTTCATTCCCAAGATCATAAGGTGCCAGGATAAATGATGCCTCCCTAGCCCAGCAGTACTTTTTTGAAAGGGAGTGGACCATTTCTGATATACCGAGGTGCAACCAAAGCAGTTAATTTTTTATTTATTCCGTTTTCTATACCGTTCTCCCAGGTTCATTATCTATTCCTAGGGTTCATTATCTTTTAAAGGCTTAGGATTGTAAAATACAATTGCCACAGTCAGAACCAGAAGAAAATCTTTCTGTTTATTGCATTAAAATAACACGTCAAGAAATAGCACCAGAAATAACACCCTTTTCAATTTTGAAATTATACATCAAAGAAAAAGAAAATATGGTTGACAGACCACAATACTAGGGGCCAAAAAAAAGAAATACAAAGAAATGAAATATTAATCAATAAACTATGAACAGAAAAGGAAAGACAACCCAGCATTAGCCAGTGTAACAATAGATTAAATACATGCATTCCCAGGACACCCTATACTCCCCTCTTGTGCAATCACAAAATTTACCCTCCGCCTTTTTTTTTTTTTTTTACTAAATTGCAATAGCGGTTATTAACGCAAGGAGCCATATTGAATGATCCACTTCTCCCGACACTCATAGGCAAACATAATTTGAGTTTCCTTGCTACTTTACTCATACTTTGAGGGGAATTTTCAATATGATGTCTAAATCTGACATTAGACGTTTTAGGAATAGTGTCCAATAATCCAGTAGAAAAAATGGCCATTTTCAAACCAGAAAAACGTCTTTAATTTTTTGTTTCAAAAATGATCATTTGCTATCTGTTTTTGAGCCTAGTGTAACTATCTTTTAGGACCATTTTTTTAAAATAGTCTATAAGAAAAACACACAAAAACAAGACATTGGGATGGAGAAGGGGCCGGCATTTTTAGTAGAATGGCCACACAATTTGGGCTCCATTGTGGAATAACCCAATATATAAGATACAAGATTCAACAATAGATTGGAAAATCTGGAAAAGAGCTGGTTTTTGGCAGATTAAACATTTGGAACTCCTTTTACGAAGGTGTGTTAGGACCTTAACGCGCGGAATAGCGCATGCTAAAATGCCACGCACGCTAGCCGCTACTGCCTCCTCTTGAGCAGGCGGTAGTTTTTGCTAATCCAGTGCGTGTGCTAAAAACGCTAGCGCACCTTCGTAAAAAGATCCCTTGATGTCTCAAAAGGAATGGATTCCTTTCCATATTTTAATGGAAAAGTATGGGTTGCCTGAGCATCAACAGTATAGGTGGATCCAATTGGTGCATTGTGTTAAATCGGTTCATTGTCATGTCAAATTGAAAGAGGAACAACCAGATTGTATCTCTTTGAATCAAAAAGGTGCAGCTTCTCATATGTTTTTTTTTTTATTTTATTTATTTATTCAATTTTCTATACCGTTCTACCAGGGGAGCTCAGAACGGTTTACATGAATTTATTCAGGTACCCAAGCAGTTTTCCCTCTCTGTCCCAGTGGGCTCACAATCTATCTATCGTACCTGGGGCAATGGGGGATTAAGTGACTTGTCCAGGGTCACAAGGAGCAGCGAGGGCTTGAACCCACAACCTCAGGGTGCTGAGGCTGTAGCTTTAACCACTGTGCCACACTCTCCCCTTATGTATAAATGTTTTAAAATTATTAGTTATAAACAACCTAAGGTTGCAAAGTACAAATATAAAGCTGAATGAGACCCAGGGCTCCTTTTATTAAGCTGCGTTAGGGCTTTAACGCGCGGAATAGCGTGTGCTACATTGCCGCGCACGCTAGACCTTAATGCCAACATTAAGCTGGCGTTAGTTTTTCCACGTAGCGCGCGGTAATTTCCTGCGCGCGCTAAAAATGCTAGCGCACCTTCTTCGTAAAAGGAGCCCACCGTGGAAAAGGATTTGGATATCTATTTCAAAATCTTTACATTTGGCAAGTATAATGCAGTATTTTTATTTTCTAATGCATAAAGCTTTATGGACTCCCTTGAAATTATCTAAAATCGATGCTAATCAGCAGAACCTTTGCTGGTCATGTAAACATATGGTTTTTCTCTTGATCTTATGTGTCTACGTATTGGGAGAAAGTGTGGTCAACTATATCTGTGATACCCTCTTTACCTGAACCTTTAACATTTTAAACAGTTGTTTTTGGTGCTCATGAATTGCATTTAGAGTTGGAAACTTATAAAGGGCAATTGTTTTTTAGTGTAGGGAGTCGCGCTGAATGCCCTGCCCTGCTCCCGACATTCATGGGAACTCTATGAGCGTCAGGAGCAACATGGAACATTCAGCGTGGCTCCATACGCTAAACCACTAACGTGGTTTAATAAAAGGGGAGGTTAATAATGATAACTGTTAAATCTATATTATGTAAATGGAAATACTTTTCAAAATTAGATTATATCAATTGGTGGAATTCATACTTAAATGTTAACTACAAAAACCTTTTGCTACTAGGTATGGAAACTTGGAGAAATTCTATAGCACATGGAGTCTTTTATGTAACTATAGTGGTTGAATATTAATATTTCGCAATGTGTGTAGTGCTTTCATGATTTTAGTTTAACATCCCGGGTCTAATTATACTTACATTGTCTTATCTTGTATTGTTAGTGTTAGTCTTATTTGTATTGTGTTGTACTGTTGTACCAGGGGGATCTCTAAAATATCAATAAACTATTCTATTAAAAAAAAGAATGGCCTTACAGACATCCCAGCAAAGCAGTGGGGCAATCTAGGAGGTAAAAGTCCCAAGTACATATCTCACCATAACCCTCTTATATTATATGGTGAGCCCTCCAAAACCCACTGTACCCACCTGTATGACTCAACAATAACCTTTATGCATCCAGGGTACAGGAAGTTTTGTAGGTACAGTAGGTGTTGGGTGGGTTTTGGATTGCCACACAATTCATCATAAGTATAATAGGTAGACTGGGATATGGATCTGAGTTTCCATCTCTATAGTCCAGTGCACTGACCACTAGGCTACTCCAGAGGTGCAGTGGTTAAAGCTACAGCCTCAGCACCCTGAGGTTATGGGCTCAAGCCCATGCTGCTCCTTGCGACCCTGGACAAGTCACTTAATCACCCCCCCCCCACCCCTTAATCTGCAATTTATCAAGTTGCTAGGACTCAAACACGAGTCGATGGCACCGAACAACAGCCTGAATAAATTAATGAAAACCATTCTGAGATCACTGGGGAGAATGGTATAGAAAACTGATTAAATAAATAATAGGATTGGCTATAACATCTGCAGCTATCGTACGGGTTGGTATGTACCATTTCTTTTCTGTAATTATGTGGTCATTTGGTCGGTTTTTTGATACTTATTCGTTACTGAAACAAGTCTAGCTTAAAACATCCAATTTTTGTCCTGAACATCCAATTTTTGTCCTGGAAGAAAAGTTCATAGTCTGTATTGAGAAAGACATGGGGGAAGCCACTGCTTGCTCTGGATCAGTAGCATGCTACTCTTTGTGTTTTGGCCAAATACTAGGGACCTGGATTGGCCACCATGAGAACGGGCTACTGGGCTTGATGGACCATTGATCTGACCTAGTAAGGCTAGTCCTGGTTATGGTGTTGTGCATAGACAAATGAAGCATCTTGACAGTGTGCCATAGTTCTGGATCTTTCTATTGCACTAAGGCCAGTGTCAAAATCCTGACTTTGTCTGCAACATGTTTCCACAAGAAACGAACTTAGTAAATTAACAACAAAATATATCTAGCTTTTTTTTTTCCTTTTTAAATGACACCCCTCGCCAAAAAAAAACCCAACAACAACACTGGAAAACAAAAAAGAGGAGAGCTGGCTCACTAATAGGAGAGCTTTTGTTTTTGTGCCTGTTTGACAGTGTAGGGTGTAAAAAAAACAAAAAACCTGGGAGAACTGGGCTCCAGTGCTTAGTGATACCAAGATACATAAAAAAAAGGGGATTAAGTGACTGAAATAACCCATATTACAAGAAACGCAGGCCCAGATTCACCAACCTGCCCGATCCGGGCAGGTCTGACAAATTCTGCACAACTAAATATGCAGATGGGGGCGATTGGAGGAATGTCCCCATCTGCTGGCATGGATCGCTTTTCTGCAATCCCCACGCATGCGCAGACCATCTGTAGATGGTCTGCGCATGCGTGCCCAAGCCGCAAATTTTTTCACTGGCTATAGGGGGAGAGCCAGGCTAGGGACACCGAGGCGGAGGCATCAGGGTCCAAGCCCAGGCTGTGGTAGCCTCCGTAAAGGGCAGAAGCATCGAGGGCCTTCCCTGGAGGGGCAGGAGCAACTTATGCTGGAGCGCAACTCATTTTGGACCAAAGGTTCATATTATTTGGAATAGAGGGAGCATTATTTTTACCCACTGGACCCTGCTCTCTGCCGCCTTCCCTGCAGTGTAAGCCCGGGGGTTTAAAGCGGGGCTGCACTGCGGCGTGCAGCCCCACTCTAAACTCGCGGGCTCGCACTGCAGGGAAGGCAGCAGAGAGAGTCACACTTCCTGCCTTCTCTGGTTTGAAATGGGCTCCATAGCAGAGAACAGGGCAGTGAGCAGAGCAGGGGCAGGAGCCGCACGATTCCCCTGGTGCTTGAAACTTCTTCCTACACAAGCAGAGAGCAGGGCAATGGAGCAGGAGAGTCGACAGAGACCTGTGCGACTGGTACCAAGTATTCGCTTCTATTCTTGATCGGCCAGCCCAATCAGTGTCCCAAATTTGTGTTGTGAATCGCGTCCCTGCCTACTTTGCATGTGTTTCACCTCATTTGCATGCATGGATTCGAAGCGGATCGCAGGAGAGGTAAGTGAATCAGGCCGGAGGGAAATTTTCTTGTACAGGGGTCGCAAACCAATCGGTACACGATTGGTTTGCTTTGTGAATCTAGCCTTTAATAAGGATCCCTCCTGTGTTTTTGAAATCACTTATGTAACTACAGTGCGGTTTTGTTATACTTGCTTATGGAGTGCAAAAGTGAGATGCTGAGATCTTATGAAAAAAAAATAGATGGTTTATATGGAATTAGCTAGTCCTTGTCTCAGTCTAGTTTGGGGGAGGGGTGCATCAAAAGTATTCACGCTGCTATGTTAGTGCCTGTCACATTCCAACAAAATTGTTACTACATTGCAACCTTTACATTGATTTATAATAAGGACACAATGAGAATGGAGTAAATCAAAAGCAAAGTAACAAATGAGGTTGCATTTAATTTATCACTGGCCGCTTGGTATAAAATGTTACAGTGAATTGTCAGCTCATTAACAACTAGTTTATAGCATGCATTCACATCCAATAAACAAGCTGTAAAATGCTGTGACCCTTCAAAGACTTTAATGTGCACTGTACTGTCTGTAATTATGTTACTAGAGACAAAAGGGTCCTCTTACAAAGTCATGGTAAAAATTGGCCTCAGTGCACCCTCGTGTGGGCCTTTCCCTACACCAGGAGTAGGAACTCCGGTCCTCGAGAGCCGTATTCCAGTCAGGTTTTCAGGATTTCCCCAATGAATATGCATTGAAAGCAGTGTATGCAAATAGATTTCATGCATATTCATTGGGGAAATCCTGAAAACCCGACTGGAATACGGCTCTCGAGGACCAGATTTTCCTACCCCTGCCCTACGCTAAGGCCATTCTTATCATGATCATAAAAACCCTGAGTTTGTAATTTTTCCATTGAAAACAAAAAAAAAAAACAAAAAACTCTGTGGAGATGGTGATGTTCAAGATGCGGGACTTTATTTGAAAATATACAATTGGATAATCCACATAAAATATATCTAGGACCTAAACCATTGTGAGATATGGACCCAACATGGTCTGTGTTTCGACAATGCTGTCTTCCTCAGGGGTCCCTAAAAGTCCTGATATTAAAACATGTGGATTATGTGGGGCAATGTGGAACACATGGGGCAACCAGTTTTCAGTGTTTAATCCATGTGTTTTAATATCAGGCCTTTTAGGGACCCCTGAGGAAGATAGCATTGTCGAAACACAGACCATGTTGGGTCCATATCTCACAATGGTTTAGGTCCTAGATATATTTTATGTGTATTATCCAATTGTACATTTTCAAATAAAGCCCTGCATCTTGAACATCACCATCTCCACAGGGTTTTTTCTGTTTTCGCTGGAATTTGCATTTTCTGTGGGACTTAAGGGTCAATTTTGTGTTTGTAATTTTTCTATTAACATCTGCGGGGTAATGTTCAAAACAACCAAAAAGGAGAGATAGGTCAATGATTTTGTATGGAAATAAAATATCCTGAAGCCCAGAGCGCCAGATCAATCAAAGAGTTTATTGGGAATAATACTCAATATGGATTCGTCCTTTAGTGCTTCTCAGCTTTCAAGTATAAAAATGCCAGATCACTATCACAATAATAAAACCATAAAAGGAAACAGCCAGTGCTTGCAGTACCCAAGGTTGAAGTAGGCATGGATTGTACTGGGAATGACCTTAGGCACTGTTAAATGTCCACATGCACAATAGTACTAATGCATTATGCTGAAACCTTCTCACCTAATAGAGCTGAATGTATACCACTATCCATCTAGCGGCTACAGATATAAGAGAATTTTGTATGGACCTTCAGAATGTAACCCAGCAATTTATACTCCAGGCTACTGAGGTCTCCATCAGTCTAATATTTATTGAAATTTATCCATTTTATTTTATTTTTTTTCTTTGCTTTAATAACTTTTCTAATTTTTTGTAACTTTTTATGTGAGTACAAATCTACTTAGCTCACAGTAGATCCTCATCTACATCACCACCTATCCCGACATGCATGTTTCAAACAAAACTATCTTCAGGGTCGAGGGGAACTAAAAAAAAATTTGAGAATAACATAAAATGGCGATTTATCACAGAGCTTCTAAGCTTCATAATAAAACAAGTAGGACTCAGAGGTAGAGAAAACATGCTCCTCAGCCCATTGTGGCAGACTTATTTTGTATAGAACACTCCATAGAGAATGTTTCAAGTATAAAAACCCATAAATATAACAGCAACAATAAAAACAACAGAGCTTACCAAATCAGAGAGCTGAAATCCGTGGTCTAACATGGCCGCGGTTTGAAATTAACAGGTTTTTATCTCAGCTGGTCGATCCACATTCCTACGTCTGAGGTAAGCACGTAAAGTGCGTCTGAAATAAATTGAAGCCAGGCAACCCAACGGTTGCATCAATAGATGTTGCTGGTTAACATTACTATGGTGTCCTAGCAACCCAGACAGTAGAAGTTGCCGAACCGGCCAGAGTACCGAAAGCAGAGGCATTTTAACACTCGGCTCAGATTACAGAGAGCCACTCGATTTCTTCATTAAGCCCATCAGGTACAAATGCTTTGAGCCTAAATATCCATTTTTGCTCCTTGATGGCTAAAGCTTTTTGATAGTTTCCTCCCTCCCACCCAATCATTACTGAATCTATAATTCTCCATCTAATATTGGACCATTTATGGCCCATCAATTGCCAGTATCTTACAAGTGAAGCTGTATCTCGATCCGTTCGCACTCTGGATTTGTGTTCATTGAGGCGGACCTTTATAGAGCGAGTAGTCTGCCCTACATAGATTTTATCACAAGGGCATTGTATAAGATAAATCACATAAGTAGAATCACAGGTTGTGGTGGCATAAGTATAATATTTCTTCCCTGTATTGGGATGCCTCCAACAATCACCAATCATAGCTAATGTACACCATTGGCATTTACCACAGGTATTATGGGTGCCCCTATTGTCAATCTTCAAAGTGTTACTTTTCACCATTTCTCCAATATTTCTTGCACGTTTATAAGCAAACATTGGCATTTCAGGGAATTCAGATCATTCTGCAGTGTTTCCTGATTATTGCATTGATTTTAGATAAGAGGGGGTATATTTTTGAACAAAAATCATTCCTGGATTATTTTTCTCTTCATGATAATTTAGTAACAATTCCCGTTGGGCAAATTTAGCACGGATAAAAGCTTTATGCACTATTTCTTTCGGATACCCCCGTTGGTAAAATCTAGTCTTCATAATTTTGGCCTAAACTTTAAATTCTTCAAAGGAGGAGCAGATTCGTCTTAACCGCAAGAATTGGCTAAAAGGCAAGCTGTCTTTTAATCGATGAGGATGAAAGCTGTGGTATCGCAGGAAGCTATTTCTATCAGTGTCCTTCCGATACATTGTGGTCCTAAACTTGCTCCCATCTTTCTGGATCAAAATGTCCAAGAAGGCAATTTCTTTTGTGTTGAGAGTAGCTGAAAATTTTATATTCGGACCCAACTGATTCAGCCAATCAATGAAGAAGCCCAATTCATTTAGAGATGCTGTCCAGATGAAAAAAATATCATCTAAAAATCTTCTCCATATCACCACATTCTGGAATATTGCCAATCCATAAATATGTCCATACAAAATTCTCTTATATCTGTAGCCGCTAGACGGATAGTGGTGTACATTGAGCTCTGTTAGGTGAGAAGGTTTCAGCATAATGCATTAGTACTATTGTGTATGTGGATATTTGCTAGAGTACCAATATTTGGCATAAAGGTCTGAGCTTAGGCACTGTTAGATACCACTAGACACAATTCATGTCAAAGATAGACGCCGGTAATGTAGGCCTTCAAAGCCTTGACCTGGATTTCCGGCATCTACCTTTGATGTTAGCCGCGATTCTGCAAACGGTGCCGTAACATGATTGGCGCGCGACCGATGCTGTTTATTTATGCACCGGCCGATTATGGCACCATATGCACAATTTGGCCCAAACTAGTTAGTGCAGGAACATCTACTCTCAGTCCTGGACATTCCCCCTCCCCCACAAAAAAAATGTAAAAATCAATTTGCCATGCAGTTACCGTTCAGATGTTACTAACACGTGACACCTTAGCCCGTTCCACACTAGGCATTATTTATTTATTTGTTGCTGCATTAGGCACATGATAGCACCTAATGCAGCTTAGTAAAAGGACCCCAAAGGCTTTTGTCTTGAGCTTGCCCCCTTCCCCATACCTGATCATTTTTTGTTCACTGGGGTCATATAGTGCCATGAAGAGCTCCGCCTCCTCTCCAATCTTACAGACAAAGTTTCGGACACAGACATAAAGGTTGTGCATTGGGGATGAGGCGAAACGTGTGAGCCTTCCATATTCACTCTGCTTATTGTACTGGGAGAGACAAAGAAAAAAGAGAAAAGGTTTAGAGATGGAGAGGTGCTGAGGCTTTCTTTTCCTCTCAATATCTTTCTTCATCTAATACTGTCTCTCTTGCTCTTAAAACATAAAGCTTTGCCTTCTGTGTACAGTACACACAGAAAGCAGTAATGCCTGTTTATCAATTAAAATTGTTATTGCTGCTTCGTGGTCCTAGAGAATGACACGAGGAGAGAATTAGCCCCCATCCCCGTCCCAATGGTTAACCATGGGAAACCATCCCCATGTCATTCTTTCAGGAGAGAGGGAAGAGTCCGAGTATGAATGGGCACAGCCACTGACACTCAAGCCTTGCATTGAATAATGCTGGTGTAGAAGGACTGGGGTTGAGATAGACACTACGGAATGACACTGGATGGCTTCCCACAGTTATCCGCGGGGACAGGGACGGAGACAAATTCCATTCCTGTTTTTGGACTAGAGGGGGCCATATATTAGGAATTAGAAATAAACAAATTGTTACCTATTGTTGTTATATTATGTACATTCATAATAACTATGCCTAGGTTTTTCTTCTTGATGGTAATATTAATAAACAAAATATTGTTACTGGTAAGCAATTATTTTTAAAAATATTTTAAACTGCTCTGACAGACTTTTGGGAGCAGCCATATTTGAAACCATCCCTAATATTTTATTGTTTATTGAACGCTTCTATACCGCTGCTAATGACTGGGGGAGTCAATTTAGAGTGGTTTATATGAGCTTTGTAATGGTGTTATAATACTTGTGCTTTTGTAAAGGTGTTACAATATAAAGGGAGTCTTTTACTAAGGCGCACTAGCCGATTTAGCACGCGCTAAATGCTAACGAATCCATTATATTCTATGGAAGAGTTAGCATTTAGCACACGCTAAATCAGCTAGTACGCCTTAGTAAAAGGACCCCAAAGTTAACATTTTCTGAGTTGGTTCTCCATACAGCCTTCTTAAATCATAATCAACTTCTATCTTATTTCTGCCTATAATATATCAATCTACCTGCTTATACAAACTGTACCTACTTGTACATACCTATATAAAATATATTAATTCATATTATACCTTCTTATACAACATATAAACATATATATATATACATACATACATATTTGGTATTGTGTACTGTGTTCATACTACTATTTCAATTTGTGCTAAGAGTCTATCGTGATTTATGTTTATTTTGGAAGTAATAACTTCCTCATAAATCTGGTTATCTGTGCTATGACCATCTAATGATCTGTCCCTACTGTGTTTGTCCTATAGATGTTCCTAGTAGGGACTAGCCAACTATCTCCTCATTTTTGCATTATTGGCTATAATATTCTGTGAAGAGGATGTTCTTCATCCCTTTCTTGACCTTTCCGGTGTCCCTTTCTAGTTTTAGCTCCTTAGGAAGGGTTTCCACCACCTCGGAGCCATCACTGAGAACATTCTTTTCCTGATGCTTTAGTATTTGATGTCGCTGAAGGAGGATATTTCCAGCAGGAGGTTTTGGCTCAAGCTTAGTGCACATGCTGGTGTGTGGTGATGTAGTCTGTTCGCTAGATATTGTGGTTCTGAGAGATGAACAATTTTGTGTGTCAGTAACAAGATCTTGAATTTCATCCTGCTTTCAAACAGGAGCCGGTGTAGTTCTTTCAGTAGTTTTTTTGTCAGTCCCAGTTTTCTCAACAGAAATTTCGCTGCTGTGTTTTATACCATTTGAATCTGCTTAATCATGTACTTTGGAATGCCTAGCAGGATCGCATTACAGTAGTCAAAGATTGAGCATACCAGGGTTATTATTACATTGGACATTGCTTGGTGGATGAGATAGGGTTTAAGTCCTCTGACACAGTAGAGTTTGCCAAATGCATTTTTTATGATGCCCTGGATCTGTATTGTCATGTCTAGGTTTGGGTGCTATGAAATGCTCAGGCTATGGAGGGAATAAAACCTTTTTGAGAACTTACTTCCCATGCCTCCCCCTTTTATTGAAAAGATCTTTTCATCGCTGAGAATGTGCAATGCTTTGAAAGATTTGAAATATAGAGGTTCGACTCCTGAAGAAGACAGCAAAACAAAGTTCTTTCGGTCAAATCACGGATTTCTTCTATGTGTTGAACTCTTATTTATATAGACTTTTTACATTGTGCTTGTATATATTTATTGGATACGGGTTACTGAATTTTGAGGACTCACTCACGAGTGAGGGAGATGAATAAACTTTATATACTCACATATATTTTTTCACTGTTTTTGTTTTGACTTTGATTTTTTTGTTTCACGTTTTCATTTAAAGGCAGAGACATTATGCTGTATCGGGTGAACTCATTTGGGCTTTTTAATAGTCCTCATTAGAGTTGTCAGCCCGGGAGATACTGTCAGAGATTTCATAAATGTATTACAGTTCTCCGATACTGAGATCTCTTCCATCTTTGTGGATATTGAATGAAACAGAGTCACAATCAATCGTCAATCGCTCCTCCTAAACTTACTTGCTCCACTTCATCACTGACGCTGAAACCGTGGATTGAAGACAAAGTTTTATTTTATTTTTCTTTCCAGCTTATGATTTATCTTTAATCTTATCTATTGTTTTGCCTTTTGTCTTTGTTTTGTTCTATTTCTATCATTTAAATTTCTCCAGAATTCTACTGTTCAACGGCTCCCCCCTCTGCTTCTATTCCTTTCTCTCCTCTCTTCTACCTTCCAAAGTATTTAGATCAATGCTGTCTTGTTAAAATGTTTATTTTATTTTTATTTTTCCTCTAACTCTACTTTTCACTTCTCTATTACCCTCCAGGTACTTTAGTTAGATTGTGAGCCTTCGGGACAGTAAGGGAATTTTTCAAGTACCTTTCTTATTTCTAATCTTAATGTATATTTTCTGTAAACCGCTTAGAACCTAACGGATGTAGCGGTATATAAGAAATAAATTACATTACATTACATTACAAGATTTTTCTTCCATCTCCGTCTCTCCCGAATTCATGGTGCGAGGTGACCTCCTCTCCCCATATTACTAGCCAAATTTGCTTGGTTTCTATTTAAGTTTGTGACAGTTTCAGGTTTTTGTTCTTCGCTTTTGTAGGCTTGAGTTTAGTCATCCTCCTAGGTTTCTTCCCCTCTCTGTGGAAGATTTTAAGGTGTTGCAGTTTGTGGTTAGTTGGTATCTTGGGCTATTTCCTCCCCATTTGTTAATTAAGAGTAAGAGATGTGGGAAGGGAGTTCCAGAGATGAGGGCCATGTACAAAGAAAATAGTGTTTTATTCCTTGGGATCTTGCCAGGTATATGTGACCTGGGTTGGCCACTGTTTTTATATATTTATGAATAGTTGTATGATATGTAGTTATTTTGAGCTGATTTTGTTGGGCAGGTCTAAGGGATCTTGAGAGAACATATGGGACTAGAAGGCATGATGCTTGAGTACCTGAATAATTTGTAATCCACATAGAATTGTAGGATATGCGGAATATAAATGATTAAAATCAGAAATATGAGATAAGGAGATTCACAGGAGCTCAGGACTTTGAAGATTAGCAGCAATGTTTTACATGTAATTCAGTGATTAACAAGAAGCCAGTGTGCTTTCTTGAGGGATGTGTGTGTGATGTGATTATATTTATGAGTGCTATGAATCAAGCAGATAGAAGTATTTTGAATCATATGTAGTCTATGAAGGTCTTTTTTCCTCAGTCTTGCATATAGCAAATTACTATAGTCTAATTGCTGTATGACTAATGAATATGCCAAGTTATTTAGAGCAGAGGGAAAAAGTAAGGATTGTACTGACTGAACCATGCATAGAGTTTGAAGAAGTGTTTGACAACTTGAGAGATTTGTGTGGTGAAAGACAATTTTGAGTCCAAATTGATACCTATAATTTTTGTACATGAAACTAAAGACATGGGGATATTTTGAAGCTGTGTTTGAAGAAGCAGAGTCATATTGTCATGGGCGGCAAAGTTGATAGATGTAGACTTATCTGGGTTCAGTTTAAGTTTGTGTTGGATTAGCCAACTTGAGATTATTGTTTATTGTTGTGATTTCTACAGGGGAACATGAATCTAGGGTAAAAAGTATCTGAATATCATCTGCATTTACAAACATAGAGTAACCTAGAGATTGGGTGACAGTCAACAGTGGTGTAAGAAAGAGGTTAAAAAAGAGGTGGAAGTATAGAGCCTTGGGGAACCGAACCAAGATTGAAAAAGGTAGAAAATGAGTCATGGAAAATGACTGTGTAAGATCGATTTGTTAAATAGTTCAGGATAGTATCAGTGAGACCTAGGCATTTGTTTTAGGTGAGTAGAAGAGAGATATTCAAGGTCAAATGCTGCCTATAAATCAAGCAAAACCATCAAGACATTTTTTGATTGATCCAGTGTTCTGCCAATTATTGCAGTCTCGGTACGGTGGTGGTGTCAAAAAGCAGTTTGATGTCTACAAAATCCTGTAGTTGAGAATGCACCATAGCTTCTGTGATCTTACATAGAAATGGTAAATTTGCTATGTGGAGATAGTTACTTGGATCAGAAGGATTTGAGGTAGCATTTTTTAATTTGGGACATAGGAAGGCATGTTTTCAGGGCCCCGGAAAATTCTCTGTTGTAAAGTAGCTGATAATCATTGAATGAATGTTGGAAGAAATTGTTTAAGGAATGAAGTGGGAATGATATCCATACCATCTCCCCCATTGCTGGCCGCTAGGGATGAATCTTGTGATGAGCTGCAAAGACAGAGGCAGTGTAAAGAGACAAAAGACTGTGGGAGAGATACAAGACAGACAAAGGAGAAAGGTCTGGGAAGGTGA
Source organism: Geotrypetes seraphini (assembly GCF_902459505.1). Taxonomy (NCBI): domain Eukaryota; kingdom Metazoa; phylum Chordata; class Amphibia; order Gymnophiona; family Dermophiidae; genus Geotrypetes; species Geotrypetes seraphini. The sequence continues at coordinate 303,736,666 of NC_047084.1, read as the reverse complement.
AAATAAAGCATGGGAATGGGATTTAGGAGAAGGTAAGCAGTAAAAATAACTAGGAAGGGGCAAGAGAAAAAAAAAGATGGCAAATGTCAGGAGGGCTTAATGGATAGGTAAGGAGCTGGGGTTGGTGAGGGAATGAGACTTAGAAGAAGGTAAGAGCTGTAGTGTGGGGATGGGGTGTGTGTGTGTGTGTGTATGAAGAAGGAACAGGAGGCTGGAGAAAGATGGGTATTGAGAGAGTTGAGGAAGGGGTGAGAGTAGAAGATGGAAAGCTGGTACAAGAAAAAACTAAGAGGAGGCTGAAAGAAGAAGAGAATGAGGGGTAAACTCTACCTTTATGTGGAGATGCATAGAGGAGAGAAGGAAGAATTAAAGATGAAAGGGAAAGATCAATGTCACAGACCGATCTATAGAAAGAATGGAAGAAGAAGGAGGAGTGAGAAGAAATGGTATAGAGACTCTGGAAAAGAACTTAGAAGAAAACCAATACAAAAAAAAGGAAAGGATAGTCTAGGAGCAACCAATTTTAGAAAGATAAAATGTATATTTGGGAAATATAGATCTTTTCTGTTTTCATAAAGTAGAGGAGGAAATATATTTCATAGCCTGGCTACTTGGGGTTTCTATTTCAGATTTTGTATACATATTTCTATTTCTAATTTGTGGTTCCTTATTCTGTATTAGATAAGCAAATATTCCTGTTCTGCATGAGTGACTGATGTAAAGGATTCTGCTTGTATGCAATTACTGTGTATTTATTTATTTATTAAAGAATTTATATACCGCATACAACTATGCAGTTTCCATATCAGATGCATAAAATCTTGTTTCCCTACGATTATCACATATAACATAGACATGTCGAAACAACATCATTAATCGTCCCTGTTCTAAACATGGATAGAGCTTAAATTCAGTCAATTCAGAAATACAAGCAAGCTTTAAATCAGACATTCCTGTCAAAAATTTCTGTAATAGTCCAGCTGATTCTGTTTGCCACTAGGTGGTGTATTCATGTTTTAATACCAGTTGTTATATTAGATTTTATAGGTTAGGTTGTTACTGTTTGTATGGCTGGTGCAAAGCTACTACTATTATTTATTATTTCTATAGTGCTGAAAGGCGTATGCAGCGCAATACATTTAGCATGTAATAGAAACAGCTTACAATCTAATTGGGACAGACAGGACAGGGAGTTTCTAGCAGAGAGAACGATAGGATGGACATAAGGTATCTTATGGTTAGTGGGAGTTTGGAATTGAAAGCAGTCAAAAAAGTGGGCTCTTAGCTTGGATTTGAATACTGCTAGAGGCGGAGCCTGACATAATGATTCGGGCACTCTGTTATAGTTCTATGGCACAGCAAGACAGAAGGGACAGAGTCTGGAGTTGGCAGTGGAGGAAAAGGGTACGGATAGGAGGGACTTACTGAACGAATGAAATCCGGGGTGGGGGGGGAGCATAGGGGGAGAGATGGGGTTGCAGAGTGAATGCACTTGTAGGTTAATAAGAGGAGTCTGAACTGGATTCGGAAATGGATGGGGAGCCAATGAAGTGACTTGAGGAGAGGGGTAATGTGAGCATGGTGGCTTTCATGGAATATGAGTCAAGGAGGGGAATTAGATGCCCTAGGCCAGTTTTTCCCAAGTCGGTCCTGGAGTATCCCGTTGTCCGTCAGGTTTTCAGGATCTCCACAATAAATGTGCATAAAATTTCTAGACCACCTATAACTAAGCAGTTAGCAAAATAAAACATTCACAATAGTTCAAGACAGCATAAATGGAAAACACTTTCAATTAAAGTACAATCACATACTAACTTAACCCTTAGCGGTAACCTCAAAAACTGGAGGGAATTATATGTTATCAATCTTCACTGAATTATAATGGAGACAGTGTATGCAAATCAATCTCATCCATATTATTTATTTATTTAATTCATTTTCTATCCTATTTTCCCCAAAGGGCTCAGAATGGGTTACAGGTTAAACATACATAAAAAATATAAAATTCAGTTTACAGGTTAAGACTTGCCATAATTACAGTAGAAGTTTACGATGCAAATTTTTATCCTACATACCACAGGTCTAATTGCAGGTTACACAAAATGGAGCAGCAAGATTGATAATGGGATTAGCAAAATTTGATCACATTTCGCCATATCTTCAACAACTGCACTGGCTACCAGTCGCCTTCAAAATACAATATAAAGCAGTAATGATTTGCCATCAATTTTTGTAAGGTAACATACCAAAATTGTTTACAAATAATATGCTTAGCTATACACCAAACAGATCACTACGTTCTGAGAATTTAGCTCTACTGAAGACGAATGTTAACCCAAGACTTATTGAGACTGGCAAAATGACTTTATGCTGTGCAGGAGTTAAACTATGGAACTCCCTATTAGGCCAAATACGAAACTGTGGTGAAAATTACTCAAGACGCAATTATTTGTAGATGCCTTTTTTAGCCAATAATTTTCCTCTCTAACACAGTTGATGAATTATTCATGATTCTCATTATATAAGCACAGTATTAGTTTGTAGATATGATTTCTGATGATTGTTTGTGTGTCTATTTTATCATGTTTTTACAAAATTATATATGTAAATTATGCAAACTGTTTAGTTTTAAACGGTATAGAAAATTTTAAAATAAATAAAAATAAATACAGTTTATAGGTTGCAATTTGCCATAGTTATCCTTACAGTGCAAGTTTTTTTTCAATATAAGTTGTTTATTCTAACTTGACACACACTAGAGATCTAATACCAATACACTTCCCCCTCCATATTTGCGGTTTCCATATCTACAGATTCACTTCTTCGCAATTTTAAACCTAAAATTCCTTTTTCTTTTTCCGGGCTATTTTAAGCCCTGTAAGCCCCCCTTAAGCCTTAACTGGTGGTCTAGTGGGTTTTCGGGGCAGAACCAGCCTGAATATTATTTGGTTTTTTTTAATATTCGCAGGCAGCTCTGCCCCTAACCACTGTGAATACGGAGGGGGAAGTGTATACCAATATGCAATATACAAGTGAAATTTTCCATAGTTACTGTGGAAGATTTTTCAATTCTCGTTTTTATCCTAATGTGACACATACCGGGATCTAGTACTCATATACATTTCTTTGTAATCCATTGGTCATGGGCAGGGGAATTTGGTAAAGAGGTATGTTTTTATTGCTTTCCTAAAGTTGAGGAGTCCTTCAAGGGATCTGATCTGCGGGAGCAGTCGATTCCAGTGGCTCGGTATGAAGTAGGAGTAGGAACATCATTTGGCGGTTTGCAGTTGTAGGGCATGGCCAGGGGGTGTTTTGAGGCATATTTGATCTTGGGAGTGGAGGGACCTGTTCGTCACATACGGAGGAAGCTTGGCCGTCACGTAGCCCCGCATCATGTTGTGCAAGGGTTTGAACGCTAGCATCAGGCCCTTGAAAATACTGATTGGCTGAAATAGCCATATAGACAAGCTGCATACCAATGTTTATTTTTTTCATTGTGGATATCCTGATGATGACAAACATATGGACAATCGGGTGAAGACAGGGACACACAGACAGGCAGACAGAAAAATAAAAGGAGATAGAAAGAGCATTTTTATCATTAGCTACTCACTGTCTCCTCCCGGATACGTTCAGTGATTTGGTGAGTAGCTTGTTTGTGAGCCTGGAAAAGGCTGATGACGCTTGTCCTGTCAGGATCTAAGATGTTTCCATTCTCATCTCTAACCACCAAGTCCAGTTCCAACATCCTATTAAATAAAAATGGTAATGAATCAGAACCAGGACTAGGGTAGTGCCAGACTAAAGGTTGGAGTGCTAACAATTCCACACATAATACATCAAAACCAGGGTTCAAGCACACTTCATAAAGGCATAATTCACACACCAATGCACTCATAGTTCCAGTATCTCAATGAAATAGGATAGAGTCAATTTGCACTGCCAGCTTAACTATACAACAAGAACTAGGCAAGAGCATGAAATGTACTACCAGGATTCACACTGCTTGTCTGTGCATGCAACAGGATTCATGTATGAAATATGCATGAAGGGTAGACACTCCTGTCTCTGCTACAAGAATGTACTGTCCCCACAGAAAGGGATTATTTGAAAATGGTTCATCCTAAATGAAGAGGATTGCACAAAAACCTGATAAGTCACAAAAAAACCCTTTTACTAAGCAGCGGTAGAAGTTTCTACTGTGGCCTGGAGAGCTAAATGCTCCAACACCGCTCTGACCCTCACGTAATTCCTATGAGTGTTGGAGCATCAGAACATTTAGTGCCCTGGGCTGTGGTCCTTAGCAAAAGAGGGCAAAAAAAATAAATCTAATTTTTGACAAAAGCAGTATTTAGATTTTTGGGGTTTTGGGTTTTTTTTTTTCCTGTGAAAGCCATCATTCACAGGTTTGGGTTTTTATTTTTTTTTTTTTGGGGGGGGGGGGTAATGCAAGATTTATTTATTACAGTTGCTTGCTTTACCATTATAGATGTTTAGTGGTTATATACAGGTTATATTATTGATAACTTTCTTATATGTCTACAAAACAATGTACTCGTAACAAAAATAATGTGATGATTATTGTCTAAAGCTTTTTAAAATATATTTTTTGTCTAAATATTAACATTCAATTAATAAAGCAATAATTGTGCCAATGAAAGATTTATTTTGTGCTCTAGAAATTATGTTTTGTTATATTACATTACATTGTATAAAAATGTTAGGAATTTCCTATCCATGTCATGTATATTGCACATCTCACAAATAGTACTTTCCACAACTTGTCTGTCCAAGAAACTGAGGTCCATTCCCCTTAAACAGCCAGCTGCAACTTCTTGGATTCCCATTTTCATTTTGGAGTCAACGCCATTTAACCTCTCATTTTGTCAACATTCCTCACGTATACAGATTCTAGGCACAGATTCTAGGCATGATCTCCAATTTTGTTGAAAGTGGAAAGAATTGTTGCTTACTTTAATCTTTTTTTCTTTTTCTGTGGGACTACAGCGGTCAGGCTGATTTACGGCCTGAAGAAATATGACCACGTCACACCTTATTACTGTGAGTTACACTGACTGCCCTTGGAGGCTTGGGTACTGTTCAAGATGGGTTGCTTCTGTTATAAGGCCCAATATGGAACAGCTCCTCTTTACTTGGTTAACAGATTTTCTTTAGCTTCATATAATTATAGTAGGAAAACCCATCCCTTGTTTAATTTTCCTTCTGTTAAGTGTTGCAGAAGCAAGAAATGTCTTAATCACACTCTAGCGTTCCAAGCTGCCGCCCATGACAAAGAATTCCGAGCATTAGTGCTCACAGCCGATTCCTATAAAGATTTTAAAATACAGTTGAAGACCTACCTTTCTCCAAGTATCTGATCAACTAACTTATTCCATTTTCCACATTATGTTTACTGTTAATAGTCTTTTGTAAACCGCGTTGAACTTGTGGTTACGCGGTTAACAAGTACAATGTAATGTAATGGACTAGTGTTTATGGACTTAACAGAATTTTGCACAAAGCCAAAAACACAATACAATTCTGCAATGGCTAATATGAGGACTTATTTACCATGGTAGGTGTTCTCTCAAAATTCAATATTCATGGGTGTTTGATTATAAAATTGGTACCCTTTCACGCAGAGGTTCGTTTATTGCCCCTATGTCACGGTTTTCTCTGTCTCTGTCTTTGTCTTTATTTTTATTTTTTATTTTTGTTTTCAGTTCTATTCTTTTCTTTGGTTCATATCATTTAGGTTTATTTAGATACTTTTTATTTATTGTCTGCATATTTCTTTCCTAATTTTAGTTCACTATTATTATTCTTTAATTCTACATGGTTGTTAATTTATATTACCTATCTTTTCACGTCGCATCATCACATTCTTTGTTGGCATGGCATGACAACACCACCACGTTATCACACATAGGATTTCCAAATATTGTCTATATCAGTTTTGTATTCTGTTTATATTTATCAGGACCCCTGACAAAGGTGTGATGTCCGAAACACGGACCGTGTCGGGTCCCTTGGTTGGTAAAAAGGTTTTATATCACTGCATTTTAACTTTGATACAATAAATTTTGCCTGCATCTTGTACACTGTCTGCAGTTTTGTTTGTGTCTCCTTTTAAGTGCATTAATGCAGCACAGGGAGCATGGGGGGTCCTAGATTTTGCTACAGAATACTAGTGTAAATCAGCATTGGTGCACCTAAAGGGGCAAATTCTGTAACAGATGTCTAAAAGTCAGGCGTCGTTTAGATGTCTAGCAGCACAACGCTCAGTGCAATTCTCAAGCGCAGACACACAATAGAGAATCACACTCGGCAGCGTTCAGCAAATTTAAGCGCATTTATATAGTTAGGCGTGCTGTATAGAATTGCCTTTTAGGCGTCTTGTAGACATCTTTACAATGTCTGTAGCGTTATCGCATTTAGTGTTATGACATCATTAGAATAGTGATTTTATGCTGGATTTTTTTTTACATTAAAATTGCAGTATGCAGTAAAATGGCATGCAGAAGGCAGCCCAATTTTACAGAAGCACCACTAAATATTGTAAGGATTGATTTATTTATAGAACTGAGGAAAACATGCACATCTGGGGAGGGGGTATGTTTTGGCATGGGTTAAGAGGTATAGATAGGTTGTTTACAGGTATTTTTATGAGGTGTTGGCTAATTGGAAAGTGGGTGAGGGAATATAAGTCTTATCTTTATTCTATTAAGTATATTGTGCTGTAATGATAATATTTTATGTAAAGCATCATCTTTTGTGCACAATTGAAGTTCTGAAAACGAATACAGAATTAAAAACAAGAAGCACCACTATTATATTTTATTTATTTATCTTTTAATTATTTATATACCACTTATATCCTAAATGGGTTTTACATCTGGCTACTTTATCATATTTCCCTTCTGACCTGGTAGGCTCAAAGGGGTTAAGTGACTTGCCCAGGGTCATAAGGAGCAGTGAAGGGTTTGAACCCACAACCTCAGGGTACTGTGGCTGTAGCTCTAACAAGTGCACCACACACACTCAGATAGTAAACCACATGTCAATTCAAAAGCCAAAATTTAGACCAGGTTTTGCAACGCCTACATTTTAGGGCAATTGTAGATGCGTTAGGATGCTGAGAAGCATGTGATTCTGTAAATAGATAACCAAATTAAAACCACACCCACGCTTATCCCTTTAGGCGCTGTTTTTTTCCGATGGGCATCTATGAAATTCTGGACACCTATTTTGTGAATCACACACAACCTTTGGATGTCTAATTTTCAATTATTGCTTGTTAATTATTAATTGGGCTTATTATCCAATTTATTTGGACGCCTGCAGTTATACCAGCCATAGGCCTGGTGTAACTGCTGCAAGAGTGCAAGCAGCTAACAGTATTCTGTAAATTACATAGGTGAGAGACATGCCCATGTTCCACCCATTCTCCTCCCATGTTACATCCTCCTTGCATATATGCACTATAGTATATATACACACACCTTTATAAAATAGTGCTTACAGCATTTACATACGTAAGTGCTATTTTCCCTTGCATTTATGCAAATACTAGGCATGCAAGTTCAGAGGTATGTTTATAGAACATCTTCTTGTGAAGATATGCCCAGGAGAGGGGTTAGGGCATCTGTTCTGCATTTTCAAAAGTAAGTGCATTGTTTGGGTTGGAAAATGTTCCTGCAGAAAAAGGTGATACAAGTGCTTCTTCTCTGGACACTTTTCAAAGTAGTGCAAAATCTGTGGTCAAAAATTGTCTGTGGTTAAAAATTGACCCTGAATTTTGAAGATTCCTTATGCACAGGCATCAACTGCAAGCACCCTAGCACTCAGGTCCTTAGTCCCACCCTCTCCTCATTGCAGGATTCATATAGCAGTGCTTTGTTGCCAGAATTCACACCAGCAACCCCTGAGTACAGCAAGGCCATGGATGTGAAATAATGGTAGGACTGGAAGGAGCTGAAGAGGGACTGCTCTGTGTGAGAGATAACTCCGGCTCTTGATTACTGAGCTCCATTATATACTGCTGCCCTCTTACAGTACATTTGGTTTAATTAGATTTTTTGTTCTACAAATTACTTGGTTCCTTTCCACCGTGAGAGGGAGATTTATTCACACGCACACACACAGAATGCTGGAATGTTGCGAGTGATAAAACTCACTGAAGCGCAGTGTCTATGATTACCAACGGCAACACATGGTGCTCCCTCAACAACTTTATGAGCCGTCATTCCTGTGAGTTTACCCTCCCCATATCAATATATTACTCATGTTATGCTTCCTTGGAGCTCACCTCCTTTCTTCATCACTTGGTAATGCTCTGTCTCCCCCAGTGATGTCAAAGGATTTTCATGAATCTTCAGTCAAGAATATGATAGGGGAGGAGGCAGGAGGATTCCTTTCATATCATAATTGTATTTAGAGAAGTAGGTAGAACAATTAAATTACTTAGCTGTTAATATCATAAGCTAATAATGTAACAGTGACTTGATGAAGTCATAGGTAGGGGGTCACATGATTGTGTTCCATGAGTCACCACTGGAAATGTGCAGAACATTTTTCTAGAAGCTTGTAGAATAAGAATCCTGTGTGATTCTGGACCTGGGATGATTGGGCAAACAAAAGAGGCAAAAAACAGGAGGCCGAGACAATGCCCAAAAGAGGATATGGGAGGGTTTGCTACCAATGCATGAGAACAACAATAACAAGTACGTAATTTCACTTTTCCTCATCACAATCATGATTGACAAGCAACTGGCGGCCACTTTTAAGGCAGTTGCCGATATCGGCACCCTATAATGAATCCGGGCCAAAATGTCCAGGGCGTCATTTAGACATTTGGGGCTAGGCCTGTTTTAAAATGAATAAGGTTCAAAAAGGTACTAAACTGACCAGATGACCACTAGAGGGATTAAGGCATGACCTCCCTTATTCCCCACAGTGGTCACCGATCCTTTTCCACCACCCAAAGATGTGAAATAAACAGTACATTCCAGCCGGTATTACAACTTCAGATGACCACACAGACAGCTGAGCAGAGGGGCACTCCAAGGGGTACTGCAGTGAATGTCACATTAAAAGTCCCAGGTATACATGTTACTATAAGCTGCATATATTTTATGGTGACCCCTCTAAAACCCTCCCAAAACCTACTGTACCTACATAAAGATAACCCCTGCAGGCATAAGGGTACTCTACAGGTGGATAAATGAGTTTTGGAGGGCTCACCATACAATATAGTTATAGTTAGGACTTTTTAATGTGATGTTCAATCAAGTACCCCCTAGAGTGTCCCTCTGTTTTGCTTAGCTGTCTATGGCCTGTTTGCTAAGAGTGCTGGCTCTTTGGATGTCCCAAAAGCTTGTTTTTGTACATTTTTCATTTGGGCATCTTTGTATTTGAAAATGGCCAATAAAGATAAACATATTAAGGGCCAAAATGTCTAGATAGAACATTAAAAAAATAGATGTCTTGCTGTTTTGAAAATGGACATCTTTTCTACTGGATTTCTGGATATTTTCCCCCAAAACGTCCAAACTCAGACTTAGACGTCCTATCAAAAATGTCCCTCTATTTTTATGGGGAAGGAGAAAATTACAAGGATAAGAGCATCTCACCAGCAAAGACATAGGAGCTTGTATTTTCAACTCTAATTCCAACTCCAACATCTTGTTTGGATAGCACAGGAGCACTCTTGTGTCTCAACTCTATGCCTGCTTTCTCTAATTTTACACTAAAGCAAGTTTCTTAATTACCCTGTACGTTTTGTGTAGCAAAGGTGGAGAAAGTCAGGATATTGTAATCATGCAATATATCTCATTCCACTGATAATATTGTACAAACCAGAACTATTGAACTATTGTTAGGAGGAGGTCCAGTTATTTGACTAAAATTCAGTAGTATCAGTAAAAATAATTCCTAGGTTTAAGTTCCATTTTTCAGTATGATGTTTGCTAGATGCTTTTATTCTTAGTTCTTCAATTTATAGTGAAGCAAGATCTGCAAATACCACGTTATACTATCTACCTCACTCCATACACAAATTGGTCTCTCTTTATATTATCCACCACACTCCGTACACCAAATTGTCTCTCTTTCCCCCTTCCCCCCTTTTTTTCTTTCTCTTCCTTTCTTTCAAGGTTTAATAAGTATAGTTTGTTATAGTAATTGCATCATAAGAACATAAGCAGTGCCTCTGCTGGGTCAGACTAGAGGTCCATCATGCCCAGCAGTCTGCTCACGCGGCAGCCCTTCAGGTCCATGACCTCTATATTAATCCTTAGTAGAATGTGTACTTTTATCTTATATTCCCAATTATTATATTTAAGTTGTTTGAAATTATGGACTTAAAGTAAAAATGATTTCTAACTGGGATTCTGAAAAGTCTGGAGTTCAGCCCTTCCCCAGCCATCTTATCCAGGTGCTGTGCTAAAAGTACTAAAGAGTGTGTGCAAGTGGTCAAGTAAGGAGGCTATAATGGTTTCTGTGCTGTGGTCCGCGCGAAAGCCCGATTGATTGTCGCTTAGGATGTTGAATTTTTCCAGGTATGTGGTGAGTTCAGCTGAAGGGGTAGTAAAAGCAGAACTCACCGCATACCTGGAAAAATTCAACATCCTAAGCGACAATCAATCGGGCTTTCACGCGGACCACAGCACAGAAACCATTATAGCCTCCTTACTTGACCACTTGCACACACTCTTTAGTCAGGGCTCCAGCGCCCTTATCTTGCAACTCGACCTGAGCAGTGCGTTTGACCTAGTCGACCACACCATTCTCCTAGAATGCCTGGCCCACATTGGCATCTCTGACCAGGTCCTCAACTGGTTCCAAGGGTTCCTACGAAACAGATCCTACAGGGTACTCAAAAATGACTCTTTCTCTTACAGCTGGGATAACTCCTGCGGTGTTTCACAGGGCTCCCCCCTGTCCCCCACCCTGTTTAATATCTACCTCACCTCCCTTGTTAACCTCCTACATAAACTCAAGCTCAAATTTTTCATCTATGCAGATGACATCACAATAGTCATCCCTCTAACCAGTCTCTCCCAGGAACTTCTCGCCTACATCACAAGCATACTCATTCAGATTGAACTCTGGATGCTTTCCTTCAGACTAAAACTAAACCCTGACAAAACAAAATTCTTCCTGGTCACCCCCAAAGACAAAATCAAAGACACCACAATCCAAGTGAAAGGATTGGTTTTCCCACTCGAACAAACATTAAAAATACTGGGAGTGACGCTAGACAAACATCTATCCCTAGAAAATCACACCGATCTCACTGTCAAGAAAAGCTTCTCGGTGCTCTGGAAACTTCGCACCATAAAAAAATACTTTGATGACACCGCATTCCGCCTACTAGCACAATCCTCTATTCTTAGCATACTGGATTACTGCAATATCATTTACCTGAGCTCCACGATGAAAACCACCAGAAGACTAAAATTGATTGAAAACACAGCCGTCCGCCTTATTTTCGGCCTGAACAAATGGGAACACATCACTCCTTTCTACCACCAACTACATTGGCTACCTTTCGAATCCAGAGTCCTTTTCAAATTCGCCTGCTTCTGCTACAAAACAGTATTTGGTCTATCACTAAGATACCTCTTTCCCCACTTCACTATGAATTGCACCAATAAGAAATCCCGCAGAATTCAGCTGTTTACCTTCCCCTCCCTAAAATTATGTCAGCTCAAAAGATTCCTTGACAAAACCTTCGCCTTCCAGGCAGCTAAGCTGAACCCTTGGCTACCCAAATGATGCTCGAGGCCCCAACCTACCTCGACTTCAGAAAACTACTCAAAACATACCTATTCCGCGAACAGGACCCCTAACCCTCATTCCCCTGCAATAAACTAACTCCCGCCCTCTCCCCCCTCCTTCTACTCTTCCCCTTCCCCCCTCCCCTCCTTTGGTTCTCTCTTTCTCCCTCTTATCTTCCAATCCAACCTTCGTCATTGCTTGTAACTCTGATAAATTTCTGCTAAAATGTTCCAACATATCCTTCCTCGTTGCTTGTAACTCTGACAAAATGTTGTAAATCCGTGTTCAGATCGGATCTTAATTAATTGATGTGAACTGCCTAGAACTCATTGGGTATGGCGGTATACAAGAACATAATAATAATAATAATATTCCAAAAGCATGACTGGGTGTGCCAGTAACCATTTTAAAGGACAAAAGACATGACCAAACAGATGCAGTTAAGGCGAATACACAAAAGTATGGACCACTGCCCCCCCACCCCCACGGTCTGCAAGACAATCTAATCAGATGACATCATCGAAATAAAGAACGCCCTGCTCTATGATGCACTATGGTATGATTGGATGTGAAATAGAGACAGCCCTGGAGTTTTGAAGCATCCTGGGAAATCCCTCCACATCTATAAAGCCAGAAGATCCCAGTGTTTGCTCTCTTTCCATCTTCCTTTGGACCAGTGCTAGACCAAGCTGCAACCTCTGCAAACGTGCTTCTAAACATGTGCTGGGCCCTATTCTGCGGTCTTCTATGGACTTTTCAACCACCAGTTTGAGTAACTTTGAACCTTTAATCTTAGAGAAATTTTATCTGTGTATGTCTGTTAATTCTTTGCTTAAAGATCCTATCTGTAAACTGCTTCTACCAGCTTGGTTATAATTTTATACCTGCTCTAAATAGAAAATAAACTTTCAATTTGCTTATAAATGTTCTGGGTCTTGGTCCTTAACTAATCAAGTGAGCTAATTCCTCCCCTCCCCCCATTAATATTTCATTATAAAATATATTCCTCTCTATGAGAATGATATATTTTATTGGTGGAGATTAATAATAATTTTTATAACAATAGAAAAGCTATTGGGCAATCTTGTTCTCTCTCTGCCTCTCTCTCAACCATCAAGGCTTTCATCCCAGGAGCTTCTGGTATTTGGAATATGGACAGATCATGCAAGGGTGCCAGTACTAGAAAGAAAGCAGATGATGGCGTAGCTTGAAGTTTATTCGGCACAGCTTTGTCTGAGGAAGGCTGGGGAAGGAAGTTCACCTGCAGCATTTTCTTTCTCCAGCTTTTTACTTTTAAAAATGGGCAAGTTAATTTTATGATTCCTACCTACAGAGCCTTTGAGTCTCTAGCGGATTCCTACAAATGAGCGCCTTGTGAAAGTCGCCAGGCTCATGCATGGTGATTTCCTAATGATTCATGACAAACACTTAATTCTATCAGGAGCTTGCTGAGCCAATTAATGTTTTGTTAATAATTCATGATCATCAATTAATGAAACTGAGCGCCAACAAAATCATGATAAAGAACATGATTAGAACATGAGGACTGTTACATAAATCAGCAGGTGGAAAGCAAAAGTGAGGACAGACACAAGTACTCTTTCTTTTTCTGTGTATCTTAATTATACACTTTGCTTTTTCATTTACTCGCTTCACTAATTTTTCACCTCCGGTCCTTTACGTCTATTGCCATTTTATCTCCGTTTCTAGCCTTTCTTCTCCTTTTCATTTGTTACTCTTTCAGTACTTCCTTTTCTTCTTTTTAAAGCTATTCTTTACCGTTCTCCTTCAGCATCTCTCATCTTTCACATGCTTTTCACATTCTGTTTCATGTTCACTTTTTCTCTTTCACCACTTTTTCTCTCTTCCTACCACATTCTCATTCCAAACCTTCCTCAAAGCACATATCTTCCATTTCCTATGCCTTTTTTCTCTCTTACTTGTTTCCATAGTCTATTTTGGCAGCAACCTCTTGTTTGAGTTCCATGAGCTCATCTTTGGGAAGAGTTCCAGACAACAGTTGAGATCTCCTTTCCATCAATTCATACATCATGATTCGTACTTGAGAGTATCTCTCTTTCTGGTCAGTCTGCAAAAGTTACATAAACAATTTTTTTTTTTAAATCTTTATTCATTTTTAAACTTATAATAAGTGTGATAACATATCCATACAAATAACCATAAATATATCACTTAATAATCAACAATGATACATATGATATTCTCTTATCTCCCCCCTCCCCATCCTTATCTATCATATAATCAATATTTATACAACATGTAACAATAAAAATACCCTCCCTCCCACCCCCTAATTGAACTTGTAAATTTAAGGGAAACAAGATTTTTCTAATCATTACAATACCTTGTTAATGGCTCCCAAATATCTTGAAATTTCCTGAAACAACCCTGTTATATTACAATAAGTCTCCATTTTATAAATATGACATAAGGAGTTCCACCAAAAATTATAATTTAATCTATTCCAATTTTTCCAATTATATGTAATTTGTTGAATGGCAACCCCAGTCATTATAAGTAATAATTTGTTATTATTTGTAGATATCTGACTTTTTGCTCTCATTGCCATACCAAACAGCACAGTATCATATGATAATGCCACAGGGTTATCTAATGAACAGTTAATTTGGTCCCAAATTGATTTCCAAAAATTCATAATGAATGGACAATAGAATAATAAATGATCTAAAGTCCCTGCTTCGAGATGACAGTGCCAACATTCATTAGACTTAGAGCTATCCAATTTTTGTAAACAAACAGGGGTCCATAAAGATCTTTGTAACAGAAAAAACCAAATTTGTCTCATGGATACCAACACTGTACATCTCATCCTCCAAGACCAAATTCGTGGCCATTGTGACGCATTAATTTGATGCTTAATCTCAGTGCTCCAAATGTCTCTCAGACCTGTATTTGGTTTTTTCTTAATAAGTCCAGTTAATAATTTATACCACTGAGCGGCCTGGTGACCCAAGAAGTCTGTCTGAAAACATAGGAACTCCAGACTATATTGATTATTAAGGTTTTTCCAGTCAGGGAACCCCGCCTGAATGGCATGCTTCAGTTGCAACCATCTAAAACTTTCAGATTTAGTAAGGCCATATTTGTGCTGCAACTGTGAAAATTGAAGCATTTTACCATTAAAAATAACATCCTCTAATATACGTATTCCTGCTATCATCAATGCTTCCAGACAAGTCTTTCTCCGCCAATTTGAATCTTGGAGTTCACCCAAATAGATTGATTTGTAGATTTGTGAATTGGAATATTTGTTAAATTACTTACGTACCGTAATGTTTTCTATGTATCAGCTAATATGCTATTATCTTTACTATAACTAGGCATTTTGATACTGAGCACATGACAAAGGCGTAATGGAGACATGAGTTGCCATTAAGCCATAACCAATCTGGAAGTTTTTCCATGAGCTCTGGGAGGAAATAAACAAATTTTTTTAAAAAAAACACAGTTTAATGGACATTATATCATTGTAAATCTTGATTCCAATGTTGAACTGTAATCTGGATTGTAAGGAAATTTGGGATTATACTAACTCAACATTTAACCATGTCCAGGACAGGTGGCATACATTTATTATTGGGATTATATAATATCTTTAAAAGACTTACTCCCCCCCCCCCCCCCACACACACACACTTTTTACTAAGCTTTGGTAAAGCTTTCTAACACGGCTCAGAGCACTAAATGCTCCAATGCTGCTCCAACACTTATAGAATACCTCTGAGCATCGGAGCATTTAGCATCTCGGGCTACAATAGAAACCTCTACCTCAGCTTAGTAAAAGAGGACCTTAACTGGTTACAGTTGTGGTGCTGACAATCACTGGCTAAAATGAACTGGATAAATTATATGGCTAACCACTTTTAGAACAGTGATTTTTTTACAGCTAGACTTAAAAAAGGTAGCAACCTGTGTTAACAGAATGACACACAATTTTGGGAGAGGATGGAGGAAGTTGTACCAGTCACCACTTCCACTGTTCTGTAAAACTTTTCTAAATTCTTTTGTATCTTGGTGAGATAATTTATTAAAAAAATAAATCTTTATTAATTTTCCATCCAAAACAGTGCACTGAATTATACATACAATTGACTTCAAGATAGCACTTACAATCGTTCAAAGAAACATTTCCCACCCACCCTCATTCAAGAACCCGAACTCTATCATTTGGTCAATTAATACAATAAAATATAATACCTCCCCCCCCCCTCCCTGGATGTGCAAATCGAATAGGATAATCCAGCTAATCAGTGTTAACAAAATTTGTCAATTGTTAATTTAAATATCTTATTATTACACAAAATTTCTGCATTCATTTTTTCATATTTATAGCATAAACATAAAGAATTCCACTAAAAGGAGAAATTAAGGGCTCCTTTTACTAAGGTGAGCTAGCAGTTTTAGTGCGCACTACAATACCGCATGCGCTAAATGCTAACGCCTCCATAGAGCTTGTGTTAGTATTTTTAGTTTAGCGTGTGGTTAGCGCGCGCTAAAAATGCTAGCACACCTTAGTAAAAGGAGCCCTAAGTCTATCCCAAGTTTCCCAGTTTGTAGTAGCCATTTGCATGGCTATCCCAGTCATTATGGCAAATAGTCTGCTTTTATATCTATCTAATGGAGGTTTAGGTGACAACAATGTAGCACAGATAAACCACCTTATAAGTTAACGGAATCAAAGACTCCAAAATCAAATGAATTTATCCCCATATTGATTTCCAACAGATGAATATCAAAGGACAATTATATCCTTAGGAATGTTTACATATGGCATGCATATAAGTACACATGCATATGCCATGGAGCAATTATATAAAAGATCCTTTTCACTCAAAACTTTTATAAAATTACCCTTGTGAAATTTATGGAGGTAGTTCTATAATTTGATACAAAGAAGTAGGTATCACAATGGGGACAGTATCAGTTCTAAAATGGTGCATTTTAGTCATTATAGAATTCTAGCACAGACCTGTTGAGGCTGGCCAAGGGTTAGGTGCAATCACCTATGCTAGAAAGTCAATGGCTGATGTACGTGAGCCTAGCTATGCCAATCAGTGCACGCAACTGGTAGTATTCTATATGTTAGGCCCCAAGGACTGCCCATGCTCCTCCCACACATATACTTCCTTAAAGGTACATACTATAGTAGTTATGCATTACCTTATAGAATAATGCCTAGGTCAGATATGCTCATCACAGCCAATTATTGGTACCAATGATATATGCAGGTAGCAAATTCTTCTAAGCACCTATTTATACAACGGCCCCATGTATCTATTAGAGAGTTGTGCGGGGACAGAAATCCCACCCGTCCCTACCAAAATCCCACCCGTCCCTGTGAGGAATCCCACCTGTCCCCACCCATTCCACTGAACTGATACAGGCAAGAGGGAGCCAAACCCCTCCTGCCCACGACGAACCCCCCATGACAGCCCCCCCACCAGTTGGCTGGATGGACGGGTCCCATGAGCCCACAGGATGGGCCTAAGGCAACTGGGCAAATTCTGGTTGGTCCAGATGCCTAAGGCCCCTCCTGTGGGCGGGGCCTTAGGTGCCTGGCCCAATCAGGCCCTAAGGCCCACCATTAGGTGGATGGCAGGCCTGCCGGGTAGATGGGCTTGGGATCCATCTGTCCGTCCAACTGATTTTAGGTAAGGAGGGGGTGTCGGGGGTGGGGAGTGTCACAGGGTCGCAGGTTGGTGGTGCTGATCAGGGGTTCGGGGAGAAGTCATGGTGGGCAGGAGGGGTTGGGCTCCCTCCTGCCTGGATCAGTTCAGGGAGTGGGGGTGGTCACCAGGGCAGGAGGAGTTGGGCTCTCTCCTGCCCGCATCGGATTGGGGGGGAGTGGCTGGGGCAGGAAGGGGTTGGGCTCCCTCCTGCTCGTATTGGATCAGGGGATGGTGGGTTTGCTGGGGCAGGAGGAGTTGGGCTCCTTCCTGCCTTTATCGGTTCGGTGGTGGGGGGGGGGGTTGGCAGATCGCGGCAGGAGAGATTAGGCATCTCTCCTGCAGCGATCGCGATCACCCGTCTACCCAAACTGCGACGATCCACGGCAGGAGAGATTGGGCATCTCTCCTGCCGCGGGTCGTGGCAGTTCGGAGGTGGGCCAATCGCCGTCGCCATCTCTCCTGCCGCGATCATTGCTGAGGGGGGGGGTGGATGTGGATTCTGTAACCGGTGTTCTTTTTGACAGACACTGGTTACAGAATCCAGCTTTTAGCCGAAAGACTGGCCCCTCCTTCACCTAAAAAGTCTGGTATTGGATGTTTGGGACCTAGGCTGTTTTTTGGTTGGTAATGTGTTGTAAGTGTAGACGTAGTGGTGGTCTGGGCGTTTAAACAGCTGAAGTAGAGGTAGGCCATTCTCAAAAAAAACCCACATTTTGGACGCTTTTTTTGAGAATGGACATTTTCCCTGCATTAGGGCCTAGGCCAAAAGGGGCCTTTATTTTTTTTTATGCCCCTCCACATTAGTCAGTTTCAAGTTATATACTGGAGTTCATTATGTCCTAATTACTACATACTGTGCCTTAAGAAAATGTGATTCTGTCCTCCGAGTACTGGGTTGTAGAACATAAACTGAGCAGAGTACTGAACTGTTTAGAATTGGAGTCATAAATGGCCGTCTCGAAGGCTGTGTACAGTGAACAAGGAAAACAGGGGTGCAAAAAATAGATTTATGTCCATTGTTTCTTTTGTGGTGGCCATGGTACTGTAGGCAGGACAGGAGCTCTAAGGGGTATGTCTTGCAGGGTGCAATTCTGGCTCAGGACAACTCCTGGGGCCACATTTTTGTAATAGTCTGTATGGAATTTGTTACCAGAGAATGTGGTTAAACCAGTTAGCTTAGCAGGGTTTAAAAATGGTTTGGATAATTTCCTAAAAGTCCATAAGCCATTATTAAAATAGACTTGGGAAAATCAACTGCTTATTTCTAAGATAAGCGGCATAAAATCTGTTTTACTCTTTTACGATCTTGCCAGGTACTTGTGACCTGGATTGACTTCTCTTGGAAACAGGACACTGAGCTTGATGGACCTTCCATCTGCCTTACTGTGGCAATTCTTATGTTTTTATAATATTCTTTGAATACTGAGATTTCTCCTTTTAGATGCTTTCTGATGCTTTTAGATGTCACTGGCTTGGCAATACTTTTTTCATACTGGGGGAGTCAGAATCGGGTAAGTCACAATGAGAAGGAAATTTTGGGAATATGTTTTAATCATTTCCAAAATAAAATTACTGGGACAATATTCTGTTAGCTGGCTACTACATAGAGATATCCAGATATGTGGATTCTCAGTTACTCTTTGTATATGAGATGGTCTGCTGAATATGCAATCCTAAATATAAATGTTTAAGTTAATCTTTTACAATTAGGACTGCTATCTATATGGTCTATCTATTTGACACTTTGTGCACAATTTGTTTTCAGCACAAGGGAGGGTCCAAGGATGGTGTGCCACAATGAGCTGTATAGCCTGTGCATGAGTTAAGTATTGAACGCTACTGCACTCACCTGACTATGACATCACTCTGAGGTCCTCCTGTTTCAAAAATATTAAAATAATTGAAATATTTATTGATGTAAGATTTAAAACTGTTCAGAGGGGAGTGTGCATTCTTTTCACCACCACTTTATTTTTGTTGAGAAGAACTACATTTTCATAGTGTTTCTTCAGAAGGGGTTTTTGTACTGACTGACTATCTATTTCTGGAGTGTCAAAGTCCCTCCTCGAGGGCTGCGATCCAGTCGGGTTTTCAGGATTTCCCCAATGAATATGCATGAGATCTATTTGCATGCACTGCTTTCATTGTACGCTAATGGTTCTCGTGCATATTCATTGGGGAAATCCTGAAAACCCGACTGGATTGCGGCCCTCGAGGAGGGACTTTGACACCCCTGATCTATTTGGAGAGCAGGTAAGTATTGCTCACTAGCCATTTAACTTTTGGTCTCGCCTCTAGAACAACTTGGCCCTTCCTCAAATTATGCAGGTAAATCTTGACCAGATAAAATTTTATGTGGTAAATTTTAAAAGCAAAGCATTTATGCATTTTGCAACCAATGCTGATTATATAAGTGTTTTTGAAAGTTAACCCATATGTAAAGCATGTTAAACATTTATATAGAGAGAGTCATAGCATTACCATATTAAAAGAAATGTATAGTTGTCTTTTTAAATTTAGCAACTGGCACTGTTTGCCTGATTGCTACCCGAAGGTCCATACAAAAATTATTTGAAAAAAACAAAGTATCTGTTAGAATAAAGCATTAATAATGAAGACATAGTAGGAAGGAGATGAGATACTAATAGCTAACTTTTCTTATGATGGTGACAATCTAAACAACTGTTATATGATTGTTTTTCAATTTAAAGCATTAGCAAATGGTTCTTTTGTTTTCTTACTTATTTTTCTTTTTAGATTAATGTGCAAGTCTTCCAAGACAAGCCAGTAGATATTGGCCCAGTGGCCCACCTTTCAGGAATCATTGTACTAGCCTGTGAGGGAATAAGGGGGTTCTCTCTCATTAAGGCTGCAATTATACCACTAAGCAGCAGGGGGCATTAGCCCAAAAGTGGGTGAACTGTGTCCCAGAATGCACTGAGCTCTGCAGATCAGCACTGAGCCACATGAAGGGAAGTAATGCAGCCCTGCTGAATCAGAGGGGTGGGACTCAGGCATGCTTTAGCCTGAAGTGATCCCAGAGAGGTCCCCAGGATTGAGAACGAGAAAGAATAGGATTGGATAAGAGAGAAATCCGTCCGGACACCTGGACAGTCCTCTAAAAAGAGGACAAGTCTAGGTAAACACAGACGTCTGGTAACCCTGCTTCTAGTTATGTGTATAAAGACCTCTCCTGAAAATCCTGCTCTGCTTTGCTGCACAGCCCTAGACCTGATGAATTAATGTCCTTGTCCCCACTAACATAAGTTGTAAAAAGTTTTGTTTCTTTACTTTTGTACTACTGTTCAAACCTGAGCAGAATGCTGTGGATTTATTTCTCATCTTGCAAAAGCAGTCATGACTGGGGTTAAACCACATGAGTGAAAAAGGATGGTACTTCCCTGGGAGAAGCTTCATGCTTCATTAGGAAGCCCTGAACTGTGTTGCATGCCTGCCCTGATGTTAGACCGAGAGGTGTAAGAACTGAAATATCACAGCCAGGGTCACTGCTGCTTGTGAAGCAGAACCCTGCTCAGCCCCAGGCTCCCAGGGCTCCAAAGAACCATTAAACATCTCTCACATTAGGGGAACTACACTTACACCAACAGAAAAACTTCATTTAGACTGTGGACTGCAATATCTGAGTTCCTTCTAAATCTAAATGTTGACTGAGAAAAGAATCTGGTGCCTGAAGCATGGAGTTGTGAGTAGCTAGGAGTAGCTGTAAGTGGCAAGAAGTTTGGTGTGCTTAAGAAATTGATTGATTGATTGGGTTTGATATTTAGCCTGTCCTCTCAAAGCCCAGAACAGGTTACAGAGAAACATAGAATGTAATGGGTTTTAGTGAGGTATTTAATAAAATTTGGAGCCATTGACAAATTAATCAAATCATGTATTTTTTTAAATGAGTATCGCTAATGGGCAGACTAGATGGACCGTTCTGGTCTTTATCTGACGTCATTTACTATGTTAGAAAAGTTTGGTAAAAAAAAAAAAGCAAGTTTAATAACGTGGTCTCTATCGAGGGCTACACACTTAGGGCTCCTTTTACTAAGCTGCATTAGGGCATTAACGCGCGGAATAGTGCGCGCTACAATGCCATGCGTGCTAGATGCTAATGCCATCATTGATCTGGCATTAGTTCTAGCCAGTAGCGTGGTGTTAGCACGCGCTAATCTGCTGCGTGTGCTAAAAACGCTAGCACACCTTAGTAAAAGGAGCCCTAAGTCCAGTGAGTTTCTTTTTGTAAGCTATTTTTCCTACGATACAAAAAAAAAAAAAACCCTGAAAACTTGCTCACAAGGAACACATTTGTGAGCGTTAAATGTTTAAAGTGTTTGAGGCTTCTGCAGATGAGGACAGAGCTTGCAGGAATAGGGCAGGGACAAGGAAAAGAACTTGCCGGGACGGGATGGGACGGGAAAATGCATCTGGTACTAAGCATAATTTCAGAGACGTTTATAGAATCACACTAAGTGCCATCCTTTTCAATGTCTATTTTTTAAGCGTCATATATAGAATTTGGCTGTCAGTTCATTATGTAGAATGCATGATCGACTACATTGTTCACAACTAAAGAGCACTTCAGTGTAAAAGTAGTTGGGAAAGAGAGGTCATGCAATTGTGAGCTATCTGCCCAGAACACAGAAAATCTGGTTCTGGCTCTGTGTGTGAATTTTTCACGGGTGGAATGTAGTTAGTAAAATAACCGATTTGTAATAGCTTTTAATGCACTCTACTGCTCCTGACTGGTAGATGACAAGTGCATGAGACAAAATAAACCCTGGTGGTATCACAACAGATGAGTTTATTGAATAGGATATTTCATCTTTTATGTCACTACCAGGGTTTATTTAGTTTTCCATCTCTGCTGTTTCTTTTTTTTGCACCCATGTCCTGAGGAGAAACATAGAACATGACGGCAGAAAAGGGCCACGGCCCATCTAGTCTGCCCACACTAATGGCCCACCTCCTAACTACCTCCATGAAGAGATCCCACATGCCAATCCCATCTTTTCTTAAAATCTGGCACGCTGCTGGCCTCAATTACCTGTTGTGGAAGATTATTCCAGCGATCAACCACCCTTTCGGCGAATAAATATTTTCTGGTGTCGCCATGAAATTTCCCACCCCTGATTTTCAACGGATGCCCTCTTGTTGCCGTGAGTCCTTTAAGGAAAAAGAGATCCTCTTCCACCTCGATACGGCCTGTGACATATTTGAACGTCTCAATCATGTCTCCCCTCTCTCTGCGTTCCTCGAGTGAGTACAGCTGCAACTTATCCAGTCGTTCCTCATACGGGAGATCCTCGAGACCTGAGACCATCCTGATGGCCATTCGCACATCTTTTTGATAATGTGGCCTCCAGAATTGTACACAGTATTCCAGATGGGGTCTCACCATGGACTTTTATTCTGTTGTTTGTTGAGAAATTAGTAGAATACTTTTGTAAAAGAGTACACATCCAGTTCCAAGCTAAGTGTGGCTCACTAAGGGAATAAGGGAGATGAGGGCAGCAGGACAGAATCATTTCCTTCAGTTTTTCTACTCTGCTCTAGGTAACCTTTTGGGACTATGCAACAAATTATCTCCCCAATACATAAACTCTGCATTATTAATATCATGGTTAAATCATGACTTCATGGAATTTTTCACCTGATCTTTTCCTTAAATATATAATATCACTACAAGACCCAGAATTCCTTAGGACTAGTGACTAAAACAATGATATGCAGCAGGTGAGGAGAGCATTGTTGTGGTGGCATCTGATTACTTGACATACTTTGCATTTTTAGTTTCTGCATGGGTGAAAATCCAACTGGGATCCGGCCTTCTGGTTTTCAGCAGGCTAGGAAGCAGGCACTTTCTGAAATACAGCTTCATCTCCATTCTGTTCTGAGCATCTCTCCCTTTCGCTTGCTCCCCTCCTTCTTCAGCCCAGCTGCTGAATGTGTAACCACTGGGATTTTAAGTAGCCTCTAATTCTTGTTAGCAAGGATATCGGGGCAGCTTCGTGAATGCATTGAGCGCTAATGGAGTAGAACAAGTTTCTCTCTGGCTATAAATTGCAATCTGAAGCAATTTGCAGCTACCAGTAGCTGCTCGAGGAAATGGCTACACCTTGCGGGGAAATTGTACCCATTATAAAGACACAAGTGTGACAAGAGCACAAAAAAAAAGGAGGAGGCCTATGAGAGGAAATGTGAACTCTGCAGAGGCCCATCAGAGGAATGCATTGGCCTTCACAAAAGAAAGCAAATGATTTCACACTATTCAAAAATGCCTGCTCTTCCAGAAATCCTAGTAACCTGCTTTTTATTAGGGCTCTGTGTGTTATCTCTCCAATCAGAAAATTCCTTGTTAAGCAAAAGCTACTGGGAATAATTATTGTACTACGGACTAGCAAAAAATATTATTCGGGGAGAAACAGCACTAATTATCACATCAAAATGCCCCTGCTGATAAAATCCGTAGCCTTTTTATTTTTTACCATGGCGGTAACAGCTCCATCACACATAGGAATTCTATGAGTGTTTGGAGCAGTTACCGCAACGGCCGGCGCTAAAAATGGCGCTACTGTTTTGTAACAGGGGAAAATAAATAAATAAGCAATCAAAACCACACTAAAAATGTGATAAAGCAGCCCCATGGGTTCAAATTTGGATTTTCAGTGGCACTATTTGGATAATTACAGTATAATCAGCACAGAAACGGAGCAGATCAGCGGGTGTAGGAGTGTGAAGTTTATTAAACACAAGGACTCAACGAAGCCACGTTTTGTCTTAAATGGATGTGTCAATTTAGACATATAAATCAAATTAAAAGCTAAACCAATAAATAATTCAAATTAAAAGTGTATATAAAGTCAATTATATAAATGATTATGAGGAACATTTTCAAAATGACATCTAAAGCTGAGTTTAGACATTTTTGGAAAAATGTCTAAATATCCAGTAGACAAAATGACCATTTGCAAACCAGAAAAACATATTTTTTTTCTTTTTTTTAATAGCCTTTTCCTAGATGTGTTTGTCCTCAGTGCATCTATCATTTTGAACCATTTAAAAAAATGTCCAAATGAACAACGTACATCCTAGCAAAGCAGTCGGTTATTCAAGAAGTACTGCAATGTACTTCACATAAAAGATCCCAGGTACACATCTCACCATAATCCACTTACATTGTATGATGAGTCCTTCAACACTCAACTCACCCAAAACCTACTGTACCCAAATGTAGACCACCACAAAACCCTTATGCCTGCAGGTGTCACCTATATGTCAGCATAGTAGGTTTTGAGTAGGTTTTGGAGAGCTTTTGCTTTCCACCACAAGTGTACTAGTTAAAGTGGGACATGGGCCTAGGTCCCCATTAGAGAATGACATGGGGAAAAAATATGTCCCCATCACCGCCCCGTCCCCGGCCCACCATCCTCTGCACCGCCCCGTCACCGCCATTCCCTTCACCGCCCCGTCACCATCACCGCCATCCCTTTCACCGCCCCATCACCACCACTGCCATCCCATTCACCGCCCCGTCACCGTCCCCTCTACATCCATATAAGCCTTAGTATTGTAATATTTAGCTTATTCCTTTCTTATAAATCAAAGTTCCTGCTGCTGAACTAGAGAAAGAGATGTTCAGCTGGCAGGGCTTTGTTTATAAATTTTTATCAACACAACTAATATACTACTTTATCCTAAAGCAAAAAATAAATAAATAAATATAATTTTTTTTTTCTACCTTTGTTGTCTGGTTTCTGCTTTCCACATCTTCTCATTCAATTCCTTCCATCCACTGTGTGTCTTCTCTCTGCGTCTTCCATTTGCTGTTACTGTGCCTCTCCCTTCACCCCCCCCCCAATTGGTCTAGCACCCATCTTCTTCCCTCCGCTCCCCCATAGTCTGGCATCTGTCTTCTTCCCACTCTGTCTTCCACATTTCCCTTCAGGGTCTGTTCCTCTCCACCCTCCTTCAATGTCTGTCCTATTCCTTCCATCACCACCCTTCCCTCCCTCCTTTACCATCTGTTCCATTCTACCACCCTTCAGCTCCTCTCGCATGGCCTATCTATCTACCTTCCT
The DNA here is from genome assembly GCF_902459505.1 of Geotrypetes seraphini. Taxonomy (NCBI): domain Eukaryota; kingdom Metazoa; phylum Chordata; class Amphibia; order Gymnophiona; family Dermophiidae; genus Geotrypetes; species Geotrypetes seraphini. Next base: position 303,711,090 of record NC_047084.1, on the reverse strand, counting down.
CCCTCTTATTTTCATGGCACGTTACAATGTAATTTGTGCAAGCCACTGGAGCCTGCGAGCTTGGTCCCTGTCCCATCCCCACAAACCATCTCGCTTCTGTGCTCCTATTTTCCCCATTTCTAATATCTCCCCTATGTATCTGCCATTGCCCCCCCCCCTGTGTCTATATACCATCCCCATGGCATGTCCCCTTTATGTCTCTGTCCCTATGCCCCATGCACATAATTTCCCCTCTTTCTGTTACCTTCCTGTGTCCAGATTTCCCCTATCTTCCTCTTCCATACCAGTGTGTCTCTTCTTTTCAACCCCATCTAGCTTTTTTCCCTCTTTCTTCCCCCCCCCCCCTACTTCTAGCATCTGGCTCACTTGCCTGTCCTTCCCTTTCTTTCCTGCTGTGGGTTTTTTTTCCGTCTTCATCCCCTTGGCCCAGAATCCTTTTCCCTTTCACTCCCTCCTTCCAGTTTGAGCCGGGAACACGGGCGATCGCACGATTCCCGCAGCCCCCACCCGCCTGCCCAATAGATCCTAGTGTTTAACCAGCTCTCTCCCTTCTCCTCACCTTAGTTGCAGGCTTTCTTTTTCGGCGACCTGCACGCTTTCCCAAAGAGCCGCGCACGCGCGGCTGCTCAGTGTTCAATCTTTTGCTCTGCTGCAACTTCCTGTTTCCGGTTGCGTCAGAGCAGAAGATCGAAACTGAGCAGCAGAGGGTGCGCGGCTCTTTGATAGCGTGCGGGTCGCTGATAAAGAAAGCCTACATACTAAGGTGAGGAGAAGGGAGAGAGCTGGCTAATCACTAGGATTGATTGGGCAGGCGGGTGTGGGCTGCGGGGACCGCGCGATCCTTCATGCCTCACTGCGGGGACATGACCATTCACCGCTCCACGGGCGGTGAATGGCCTTGTCCCCGTCCCTGCAGCGACTGCTAGTTTTTGTTCCCTGTTTCGGTGGGCTAAATGCGGTGGCCGCGGGTAAACCGCCACCGTGTCATTCTCTAGTCCCCATCTCTGTAGTGCACTGCACCAACCACTAGGCTACTCCTGAGAACTATCTGCTGCTGTAATATGACTGGCCACAACATGTGAAGCTGTCATATAGGCTGGAATTTACTATTTCATTCACATCTTTGGGATGTGAGAGAGGATCAATGACCACGCCTCCAGTGGTCAAGATTTGACCTTATCACACCACTGCTTATAGAACTATACTGGTTACCAATAGAAAACAAAATTGAATTCAAACTATGCTGCGTAGCATTTAAAATGCTATACGGTGACGTCCCTAATACTTTTCCCAAATTTTATGAACTCCTAGATAGATTCGTGGACCAACTTAACTCTAAGAAACTGACCATATCATTACCGACTCTTAAAGATATAAACTACAAGATGTCTCACAGCAAATCATTCAACTACCAAATAGCAAAAGTGTGGAACTCACTTCCCATTGAAATTCGCACAATCACAGTATACACACTCTCTCAAAAAAATCTAAAAACATGGCTTTTTAAAAATAATCCCTAAAAGGGTCATAATCAACCATTTCCCCCCACCCACCCAATAATTATTCAATAAAACACAAAAACATATATTACTTCAAAAACCTTACCCTACTCTAAATAATGATATTTTCCCACCCATCTCATGTGTAAATATTTCGAAATCAATTTATGATAGAAATAACCCCCATTGTGGTCGGGTGAGTAGCGCTGAGCTCTAAAGGGATGTATGGCCGTGAGAAAACTTGGTTGTGAAGCATGTTGGCTAAGTTGTCCCATCTATGAAGACCACGTTAGAGATAAGCTATATTATTAACCTTAACTAAATTATTTATAGTTATTTAATTAAATTATTACAAAAGCGTTGTGATCCGATGAGGATTTAGAACATAAAGCCTGGGACTATTAATTTATAGGAGTCCGAGGTGGTGTTTCTGAGGATCATTGAATTGACTGGAAAATTAGCGAATGTGAACCACTGGTGGATCAATAAATGATTGTTTCATCAATTGAGTTACCACCTGATTAAGGCTCCCGTATAAGTTGAATCATTGAAGAAAAGTGCTGAAATCAAATTTATTGCCTTCAGAGTCTGGCAGTTAGAAGAGGTTGGGCTGGTTGGAAGAGAGAAGAAATATGGAGACTTAGGGCTCCTTTTACTAAGGTGCGTTAGGGCCTTAACGCACGCTAAATTGCTCAGCATGCTAGACCTTAATGCCAGCATTGAGCTGGCGTTATTCTAGAAGTGTACCGCACGGTTTAGCGCGTGGTAATTTTGTGCGTGCGCTAAAAACGCTAGCGCACCTTAGTAAAAGGAGCCCTTAGCTCAGGCAGGCATCTTTAAAAAGGAATGTTTTAAAAGCAGATTTAAATCATTTGAGCAATGTCTGAGATCTTAATGTTAGAGGTACGGAATTCCAAAGTTAGGGGCCATGTACAGAAAAAAAATTGATGGTTGAATATGTTCCTCTTCCTTTGATATATCTTATTTTTTACATTATTTTTTTTTTTATATGTCTGTTACTTTATTACACTCTAGATTCTTTACAAGTGTACTATTTGGGTGTTGTCAATATTTGCATACATAAAAATTCTTCAAAAAGAAAAGAAAAAATAATCCTTTCAGAACAATCCTTATTCAGCAAAACTCAAACAAATGTCAGAGCCAGGTGACATCTTGCGACTGATTCATCTCAGTGTATTTGCTGCTTCTTTGCTCTTACCACATAGAGTTGCTTCCAGATGAGGGCCCATTCTCTCAGGGTGGTCGTAATCTCCTGAACCATTGGCATCTCCAGTGAGACAATGTTTTCATCAGTCCTGGAGAAAAGACATAAGAGAATTCGGTTATCATTTGAGGGTAACAGAGAAGAGAAATACCCAAAAAAGAAAAGATAGAAGCAATGGGATATACTCGTAAGATGGTACAAAGAACGTGATGAATGCAGATGTTGTCTGTCATGTCTATTTAGATTGTAAGCTCTTTGAGCAGGGACTGTCTTCTTTGTGACTCTGTACAGCGCTGCTTACCACTAGTGCTATAGAAATACTTAATAGTAATAATAATAATAATAACTTTATTCTTATATACCGCCAACAATCTTGCGACTTCTAGGCGGTTTACAATAGAGAGAAACTGTAAGTAAATGCAATAAAGAGAAGCTGTAAATACAACGAATTAAAGAGTCTAGTAGTATACATCTGAAAATACCAACATTAATGATGATAACAATAGTTTGTGTGCTGCAGGACCAAGAAGTGCCGTGCTGCTTACAAAGAATTGGAAATAGTTTATGGATTGAGTGGAGTGGTTCATAGTTAGTGATTGGGGGTTAGGGCTAATAGTTTACAAGTTCAGGTATGTGATGGTGTTACAAGGGGGGGCTGATGTCCTGTTTCGTTGCCTAGGTATTTCAAGAATAGGTAAGTTTTTAGGTGTTTCCTAAATTCTCCATAATTGTTTGTGTGTGCGATTAGTTTTTCTAAGTCTTTACCCCATATGGCTGCTTGATACGATAGTAGTAATATATCAACAAGCAGAGAGATTAAAGAAATCATACTGTATCCTGCAACACATAGGAGCCAGGAGACCAATGCATTAACAGATTTTGGGGATCTCTTACAAAGCCACGGTAGCAACGCTGCCACAGTAATTATACAGAAACCTATAGGAATTGGATGGGCTTCAGTGCATTTACCGTGGCAGCGTTGCTACCATGGCTTTGTAAAAGGGGCCCTTTACTTCCTGTAGTGACAGCCTCTTTAGCTTTTGAATAACAAGATCATACATAAAGCTTCACACAGTGCTATATTTACGTGTTGTTTTTTTTTTTTTTTTTTTTTGCTGTATCAGAAAACAGCAGTAGTTTAATTCAGAACTACAAGGATAGAGGGTGTTTGCTTTATCCTGTGCAGAGGTCTCATGAAGCCATGAGCCTTCGCGTAGGAACTTCAGTTTGCCAATAGGAAAAAAAAAAAAACCTTGCATAATTTAAGGTGATAAGTGCTAAATGAATGCCTGATCAAGTCCAGCACTGCTCCTTGTGACCCTGGGCAAGCCACTTAACACTCTATTGCCCCAGGTACATTAGTCAGATTGTGAGCCCACGAAGACAGATAGGGAGAAATACTTGAGCTCCTGAATGTAAACCACTTCGGCTATAAGTGGTCTATAAATGCTAAAAATAAATAAATAAAAATAAATAATTTGTGAAAATGTATGCAGATTAGTATCTGGTGTTGCGATACTTAGTTACAGGATTCAAATGAGCTCCTGGCTCAACTACATCACCCCCCCCCCCCATTAACTAAATAGTCCTAAACATATTATTATCTACATTTACAATCACCTCAATAAGGCCCTCTTTTAATAAGTCGCTGCAGAGGTTTCTACCACGGGTCGGGGTACTAAGGCGCGCTAAAGATTAGCACGCACTAAATGCTCTCATGCCCATAGATCATAATGGGTGCGTTAACATTTAGCACATGCTAAATCGGTTAGCTAAATGCTCCGACCTTCATAGAATTCTATGAACATTTAGAACTCTGGGCCACAGTAGAAACTTCTAGTGCAGCTTACTAAAAGAGGGGGTAAAGGCATAAATTGATTAATGAAAGCTAAGCAATCATACCCCCCTCTTCTACAAAACCGTGCTAGCAGTTTCTAGCGCAGGGAGCCGCGCTGAATGGCCCGTGCTGCTCCTGACGCTCATAGGAACTTAATGAGAGTAGGGAGCAGTGCGGCTCTCTGCACTAAAAAATGCTAGTGCGCACCAAAGAAAAGCAGGAACAAGATAGTGGCGATGGCGGTGGTATGAGAGGACGCTAAGCCTAGTGTTGGATACCGCCAAGAAAATCAAAATGGTTAAGAGGAAGGGGAAGCCTCGATCGTTCCCGGTCGATTCGGCTCCCTCCCCGGTATCGGGACAATTGACACTGGATAGATTTCTCCTACCTTTAGTACCAGAGAATTCTCGGGGCAGTGGTGAGAAATTAACAGGGGATTTCACCCTCAGCATGAGCAGAACCATGCTGAGCTCTGAGAACCTTGAGATTCCACCTCAACCCAGAAGTGAATTGGAGGAGTCGATGGGAAGCCCCGCAGATACCCAAGAGGTTACAGTTGGAGGCCTCCTAGCTAGGAATTCGACTTTACTAATCCTTGCCATGGCAGAACAACCAGCCAGGGAGAGGAGTGAAGGAGCAGCAGATGGACAGCCTGTGGGTGAGCTCCTGAGGCTAGGACCTACTGTATCTGGAACTAAAGAGGCTGGTATGGAGTCCCCCATGAAGTTGAAGAGATGAACCACAGAAAAAGTAACGTTGGAGGAAGTTTGGGAAGCTGTTACTAATCTAGAGGTTAAATTGACTCAACATTTAGATAAACTGTTTCAACTTCCAGAGGTGGTACAATACCATATTAAGCAAACAGGGGACTTTACTACTAAAGTGAACTCCCAAGTCAAGGAATTTGAAAAGGTTATAGGAGTGAAAAAAGTTCAAACCACTTTGGTCAAGGACAATTTGAACATTCATCAGAGAATGGAAAGATTGGAAAATTATGAAAGGTGTTTGAACCTGAGATTTTTGAATTTTCCTCAATCTCCTCTTCTACAACCAACAGAAAATTTTGAAAGAGGTATTATAAATACCTGCTGAATCTATGCCTCCGATTACTAAAGCTTACTATATCAATGTGGGCAGTCCACTGAAAAAAACCTATCTTAGCTCAGAACCAAGAAGCTGGTTTTGATCTTACTAGCTTCTTGGAAAAGTCTGAGAAAATATTGAATAAAGCTACCCTTATTGCTACATTTGCATTAGAATACGATAGGAACTGGATATTACAAATGTATTTTAGGTTTAAGGATGTAAAATTTTGGGGCAACTCCGTTATGATTTTTCCTGACCTTTGTAGGTCCACTCAACAGAGGAGAAAGGCTTTTATGGCTTTAAAACCTCTGGTATTGGACCTCAAAGGGTCTTTTTTTCCTTCAATTTCCATGTAAATGTATTGTTAAAATGGAGGAGAAAACTTTTGCATTCTTTGACCCTTTACATCTACAAAATTTTTTGGAACCAAGGAAACCTCTAGTTTCAATAGCAGTTTCCACACCCTCCAATGTGAACGAAGAGGAAACATAGATAGTTAATATGCTAACCCGCCAATTATACAAGATACTTTTTTGTTATTAATTTACTTTATTTCCCTGCTTTTTTCTACATCATGCTTCCCCTCTTTGGTTTTCTTATATGATGAGGTGTAATTAGAATTGCATTAAATGTACTCTGATGTTTTTCCTAGTTGGATAAGGAATTTACCTTATTGCATTGTGTTTCTATTTTCATGTCAAGATTTATGCTTGTAAAATCTGAAGAAATAAATAAAAAAATAAAAGAAAAAAAATCGCTAGCGCGGTTTCGTAGAAGAGGGGGATAGCTTTGTGAAAGCTTTCTTAGAAATCTGTGTGAAATCTATTGATTTGGAGAGATTTTGTGGGAGCTGTACTTATTGTATGTTACATTTGTCTATGATGTTGTTAGATTTATTTTATGTATGTTTTATTGAAACCTGCTTTGGTTAAAGTGAAATATAAATGGTGAAATAAATAAATAGAAGGATTATATCTTACAACTTTTCTGAAATTCTCTTTGGAGGTACTTACTAAGAAGGTCACCTTGGTAGCTACTCTTGCCCTTGAAGCTGAGCCCAATAATATTTTTTGTCATTAATTTTGATATAAGGACCAGCTATTTTGGGGGGGGGGGGGATCAAATGTTCATGTATTTTCTGACTTGGCTGGAGCAACACAGAGGAGACATCAAACATTCCTGGCTCTGAGATCCCTAAATATTTTCATTATGTTTCATGGGCCGGAAACTTTGGGCATTGACAGCCATGGGAAACAAAGAAACATTTTAAAAAGGTCCTTTTTATGTGACAGTGCCCACTGACCCAAATTAGAGCTCCCTGACCCCCAGTAACCATTGCCCAGTCTCAACTCAGGGCAAAAGTGTTCCAAACTAAACCTTGCTCCGTTTTAAGCAGTTCTCCCTTTTTAAAAAAATCTAAGGTCCCAGAGATCTTCTGTCCTCCACTCACCACTACCACCTCCTCCAGGGCCCTGACTCAGCAAATCAGTGGCTTGTATGTTAGTACGAATGATCCCCAATTTGCTTCTACCTTTGAAGGTATCTTGAAGAATGAATCTGAGCTCTAACAACAGAATGATACTTTTAGAATAGTCTGCTTTGGTTGTACGAAGGTGTTACATTAAGAATATAAGAAGAAGAAATGGCAGTATTTTAATAATTTATTAACAACTCAGTACTGTGTGATGTACTATTTTCTCTAACAGAGGGGAAAAAAGACCTCAAAATAAATCCAGATATCAAATCAAATTGAAATATATCTTGTCTTTATGGGTTTACGGGATAATATCATAGAAACATGATGACAGATAAAGACTAAATAGCCCATCCAGTCTGCCCATCCACAGTAATCATTATCTCTTCCTCTCTCCAAGAGATCCCACATGCCTATCCCAGGCTTTCTTGAATTCAGACACAGTCTCTGTTTCCACCACCACTACTGGGAGGCTGTTTCACACATCTACCACCCTTTCTGTAAAAAAGTATTTCCTTAGATTATTCCTGAGCCTATCACCTCTTAACTTCATCCTATGCCCTCTCATTCCAGAGCTTCCTTTTAAATGAAAGAGACTCAACTCATGTGCATTTACATCATGAAGGTATTTAAACTTCTTTATCATATCTCCCCTCTCCCACTTTTCCTCTAAAGTATACAGATTGAGAGCTTTAAGTCTGTCCTTGTGACAAAGACAATACACCATTTTAGTAGACTTCCTCTGGACTGACTCCATCCTTTTTATATCTTTTTGAAGGTGCGGCCTCCAGAATTGTATACAATATTCTGAGGTCTCACCAAAGTCTTATACAGGGGCATCAATACCTCCTTTTTCTACTGGCCATTCATTTCCCTATGCACCCTAGCATCCTTCTAGCTTTCACCATCACCTTTTCAACCTGTTTGGCCACCTTAAGATCATCACATACAATCATACCCAAGTCCCGCTCTTCTGTCACTGGTCAAAAAAACTTCGGTAAATTTTTTTAAAGTTTAAATATATATATTTATTCTTCCATCTTCTCCTTATCCCTTCCTTTTGTTCAGACCATAATTGTTTCCTGTCCTATACATTTTGTAGTTCTCCCCTAATTTACCTCATGTTTATGGGTTAGTCGAGTCTGGTCTGCCTACATGTAATTTTGATAAGTATATTTCTATGTTTCCCTTCTTTTAATATTGTACATTGCTTAGAAATTTTTGATAAGCGTTTGTATCAAATTTTAAATAAAACTTGAAACTTAATGATTCCCTTCCATTTTTAAAGGAAGACAAACAACCGCAGGTGTATGTTGATGTGCAACAAATGTTTTCTCTTTGCATCATGTAGCACGCTTCAAACTGGTATGATTGATAGTTTCCCTTAAAAGCCTACACTCGGGACACCGTTTAAAGAATTTGCTCCTTGTGGTCTGAGCCTTGAAAATGGCAAAGATAGAGCAGGATCAAATGTAAATATTTTATACCACATTCACATTGTATGTATGCAGGTACTGTATATCTCAATAGAAGGGGGAAGACATCTTAAAGTGGAACTTAGAAAGCAAATGATGTTAGTAATATTATTGGATTGTTAGTTCAATCGTTTATTGATAATTAATGTGATTGTTGGGTAGACTGGATAGAACATGCATCTTTTTATCTGTTGTCATTTACTAACACGCCCTCCCCCCCCCCCCCAAAAAAAAAAAAAAAAAAAAGCACACACACACTTTTAATAAGCTGCAATAGAGGTTTCTACCATGGTGTGGAGAGCTAATGCTCCAAGGCCCATAGAATTCCTATGAGTGTCAGAGCTGCGTTAGGGCATTTAGCGCCCGGGCGGCAGTAGAAACCTCTATCGTGGCTAAGTAAAATAGGGTCTACAGTATGTTAGTATTTTAAGGCCTCTTTCTGCATGTCAAACAGGTTTAACATACAGAATAAAATGTCTCCTGCAAGAGAAATGTTTTTTTTCATGAAACAATAAATGGCATCTGAGGTTATAAGTATGGATGGCTATTTTCTTCTTCTTTATAGGGCTGTTAAGAATTTAAAGAAATTTTTAAATACCATTACTTTAATACATAATGCAAGTTAACTCCTGTAAGTCTCATACAAATCAATGGATTTTCATATAAATTATTGCAAAAATGTTGAGAGCAAATGCAATGTAGATTCCTTCGTCATTTATTTTAATCCTCTTCTTCAGTTTGGCATCTGATTGACATATCTTCCAGTTTCTCTGCTCACAGAAGTCCTTTATTCCTCTGTATTTCCTCTTCCTTTTCTTCTGTTACCTCTTAGGGCTCCTTTTGCAAAGGTGCATTAGGTCCTTAACGCGCGGAATAGCGCATGCTAAATTGCCGCGTGCGCTAGACCTTAATGCCAGCATTGAGCTGGCGTTATTCTAGAAGCATACCGCGTGGTTTAGCACATGGTAATTTTGTGCGTGCGTTAAAAACGCTAGCGCACTTTAGTAAAAGGAACCCTAAGGCAACCAGATATCTCTTCTAACTCAGTTTTTTTCTACAGATAATAAGAATCTCTAAATAAGAAGTCTTTAGGAGTGGAGGGGTAAGCCAAAATCTTCCCTCCTATAACACAAGAGGGGAAAAAGTTTCTTTAATTGCAGTTCACAAGAATTAATAGCCTTTACTGCTTTCATACTCTGAAAGCAAACATGAGAATTTAAGTGAGTACAGAGGGCAATTGCTGTTCCTCAAACTTAAAGTCAAAAAGATCAGAATCAGAAATGTCTCTCTTACGCACCTCTCTCTCTACCTCGTAATTAAATTAACTACAGAGACAGCATGTACAGATCTCACCTACTCTATCTATATAGAAGCGGCCCTAGAGAAGACTGATCAAGATTAGAGAATGACACGGGGAAAAAATCTGTCCCCGTCACCGCCCCGTCACCGGCCCACCATCCTCTGCACCGCCCCGTCACCGCCGATCCCTTCACCGCCCCGTCACCGTCACCGCCATCCCTTTCACCGCCCCGTCACCGCCACTGCCATCCCATTCACTGCCCCGTCACCGTCCCCGCTGCATCCATATAAGCCTTTTTCCTTTCACTCCCTCCTTCCAATTTGAGCCGGGAACACTAGCGATCGCACGGTCCCCGCGGCCACTACCTGCCTGCCCGTTCGATCCTGGTGTTTGGCCGGCTCTCTCCCTTCTCCTCACCTTGGTTTGTGGGTTTTCTTTTTCGGCAACCTGCGCGCTTTCCCAGGGAGCCGCACACGCGCGGCTGCTCAGTGTTCGATCTTCTGCTCTGCTGCAACTTCCTGTTTCCGGTTGCATCAGAGCAGAAGATCGAGGCTGAGCAGCGGCGGGTGTGCGCGGCTCTCTGGTAGCGTGCAGGTCGCCGAGGAGGAGGATCTGCGGACTGGGGTGAGGAGAGGGGAGAGAGCTGGCTGGACACTGGAATCGATTGGGCGGGCGGGTGTGAGCTGCGGGGACCGCGCGATCCTTCATGCCTCACTGCGGGGGACAAGACCATTCACCGCCCTGCGGGCGGTGAATGGCCTTGTCCCCGTCGCCGCAGCGACTGCTAGTTTTCTTCCCCGTTTTCGGCGGGTGACCCACGGCTAAAATGCGGTGGCCGCGGGTAAACCGCCACCGTGTCATTCTCTAATCAAGATCTCATTTCTTCAGAAACCATCTAAAAATTGCTATAATATTTGAATCAACTGAGATTATTCTTAGAGATCTTACACTCTCTGATTCTTAGTAAAAATTGCAGAAATACTAGTCGCTGTTCAGTATGGAAGATGAAAATTACAACCGATATAAGCAGTGAAGAGATTATTGTAGCAAAGCAGTACATTCTTCTGACCCTCCAAAAAGGGAAAAACTCCTTTAGCGGACAGAAATTAAGAGCAGCAGATGCCCATCTGTGACCATAACGGGATGGAAAGAGGAAGAGAAGAGCCACAAACCTGGTGCTCACCCAGTAAAGACTGCGAAGGAAGTGCCTTCAAAGTATGCATGGGGGTGGAGTTACAAGTTTCAGTCAAGCAGTGGATTTAAGATACTGATGGGAGTTTTTATTATCTAAGAGGATTCTATGTTTTGCCTGAGAGCATTTGCAAAGACCTAAGGTAGACAGACGAGGCCCTGGGCTCCTTTTATGAAGCTGCGTTAGTGGCTTCATCCCATGCGCATTTTTAGCACGCAGTAACCCCCGCGCTAGCTGAAAAACTACTGCCTGCTCAAAAGGAGGCAGTAGTTGCTAGCGAGGCCGGCAAATTAGCGCACGCTATTATGCGCGTTAAACCGCTAACATGGCTTCGTAAAAGGAGCCCCATGAGTGACAAGGAACACACTTATTTATTTAAGATGTTGTGCTGGGTCGGTCCAATTCCTCCACAAGATCACCGTTTCCCCTCTTTATTGTCACAATGATGCCAAGATGTTACTGGCAGACATATTTTGGAACGATGACAGCTTGGTAACGATTATGGGAAGAATTACCACAGTGGTGTAAAATGTAACCCAAAATACACTTTATTGCACTCAGAAGCAATGGTAAATAAATATTAGGTGTTAAAATGTTCACGTTACAATAGATTCAGATAAAATCACTTGAAAATTATAACCGCCACATAATTTACAGTATTTGATGGCAAGGAGAAAATTAAGATTAAAAACTGTTGTTTAAAAATGAATTCACTTTCTCTTTTGGACTTCCACAACCCTGAAAATCATATAATATTCATGTACAGCATAAACTTGACTGCCATCAGCTAAATATTACATCAATGACTACTGGAACTGCTTTAACATCTGATAAGTATAAATTAACTATTGACTTTCAACTTTTCTATATTTTTGTAAATTTCAGACCTTAGTTATTTTCTTTAAATGTGCCTTCTTTTTCCCATAGAGGTAGTAAGTACAAATAGTGGATCCAAGATTTTACTCCTCAGATGAAATGTAAATGGTGTGTATGCTTTTTTTTTTGGAACTATAGGCCGATAAGTCTGATTTCTGTGGTAAGTAAATTAATGGAAACACTTTTAAAACATAAAATAGTAATATTACTAGAATCCAGTGGCTAACAGGATCAGATGTAGTCATTAGAGGCAGGTCTTATCAGACAAATCAGATCAATTTTTATGACTAGGTGACCAGAGAATTGGATAGAGGGGAGTGCATTAGATGTGGTGTATTTAGATTTTAGCAAAGCCTTTGACAGTGTTCCGTCCAGGCATCTGGGTCAGAAACTAGTTGAGTAGAAGGCGATAGGGGGTAGTGGTCAATGGAGATCACTCTGAGGAAAGGGATGTTACCAGTGGTGTACCTCAAGTTTTGGTTCTTAGGTCTGTTCTTTTTAACATTTTTGTAAGCGATACTGCTGAAGAGCTATCAGGTAAGGTTTGCCTCTGCAGATGATACCAAAATCTGCAATAGAGTAGATACCCTCAATGGTGTGAACAACATGAGGAAGGACCTAGCAAAGCTTGAAGAATGGTCTGAAATTTGGCAGCTAAGATTTAATGCGTTAATGCGGTTTCAATGGGTGGAGCATGACTTAGGTGCCGCTAAGCGAGATTCTCCAAAAACTTAGGCACCTGAAATGTAGGCCTTTAAAATCATGGTCTATATTTCAGGCATGTGGAAGGGCATAATCAAAATAAATGTCTAAGTCCGTTTTGGGCCTAAGTTATTAGTCACCCGTGACTAACACTAAGTCGTTAATTAACAGTGTCTAAAGTCCATTCTCAAAAAATATGTCCAAAATCTATATATATTTTTTTCGAGAATCGTCTACCTGCACGTCCAGCCGTTTCATCGTCCAGATCACTAAGTCATCTATCTTAATACCCCATTCTTGTCCATAAATTTGTACAAGTCAAAAACGCTTAGAACAAGATCTTTTGGACATGGGAGGGGCCAGCAAAGTGATGGACTAGACACCCAGACATGGCAACACAGTAATTGGGCACCTTAAAGGGCCCTGCTACAAACTTCACAAAAAGGGTGCCACATTAACATCTCACCACAACTCCCTTATAGGTCATGGTGAGCCCCCCAAACCTACTAGACCCACCTGTCTACCACCCAAATAGCCCTTATGTGGCAGTACAGTAGGGTTTGGGATTTTTTTGGTGGACTCACATTTTTCACCATGAATGCAGTGGTTAGAGTGTCTTATGGGCTTGTGTCCTCCTCTCTATGGTTCACTAGCCCACCCCCCCCAGGCTACTTAAGCAACCTCTATGCAGCTCTACTAGGCTTTCATTGCCAGGTGCTGATGTTCTGTAGCAGATATGTAATGTTTTTATTCCTATTTTTATGGCGGGGGGGGGGGGTCAGTGATAACTGGGGGAGTGTGTGGGGGCCTGTACTTTGTCTCTACAGTGGTTATCTAGTCACTTTGAATATCTTTTGGGCACTTAGACCTGTTTTTACATCGCCTAAGTTGCTACATATAAGGCAGCCTTGTTGAACATTCGGTTATACTTGCAGTCCGACTAAGTCTAGGTCAGCCCATGTCCACCCAAATCCCGCCCTGACCACTCCTTCTAAAATGCCCATTTTAGCTCTGTGCGTACAGCAGCACTGAAAATGCCTAAGTCAGTTTTAGATACATTTAAAACCCAAATCGATTATTGGCACTTGGATGACTTGTCTTTTTGATCATCCAAGTGCGATTATGAACTCCATAAGTTTTTACATAGGCGCCGCTACCTGCAATTCTGTAAATGGCACTTAAGTGTCATTAACATGTGCCTGGAGCCTTTTTTTAGGCAATGGCTGATTTAAGTGTCGTTTATAGAATTAGCCCTTCAACATGTAATCCAATGATGTTAACTTTCCTGAATCCTAGAGGCATGTTTTTACTTCATTCTTTCTCTACCGAGCATCAAAAGCTTGGAATTCATTGTCAACAAAGTTCTCTCTAGCTAATTATGATGTTTCTATAAAAGCTATAAAAGCTATCTTGATTCATGAACATGCTTTATCTAAATAATTTTTTTTATTTTTGTAATTTCTTAGGTACATGTTCTAATTCTCTACATGTAATCCATTTTGAAATGTAATATTGTAATTGCAGGCGCTCTGTGTGGTACAAAAAGGTTTTTTCTTTCTTCATCGCCTTCAGGCTATTAGATATTATTTTGATAAAATTACTTTACACACATTGCTTCAGCCCACACACATTGCTTCAGTATTATCATGATTAGATTATGGGAACTAGGTTTATGCTGGGTTTTGCCATTCTGCCCTGAAACATTTGCAGACATTGCAAAGCATAGCAATTCTTTTTTGGGAATCTTGCACAAAATTGATCATGTGACCATGGTTCCTTATAGAATAAACTTTGATGGCCCAAAATTCAGAGTAATTTAAGCAGGCTAGAGAGACTCTGGCCTGTTTAAATTGAATGTTGCTGCCCAACCACCAATATTCAGCGGCACTAAGCCAGGCAGTGCTGCTGAATATCATCGCTGACCAGCCTAAAATAAAAGTTGAGTTAGTCAGGACAGGCCAGGGTCTGTGCTAGGGAGGGTGCTGGTGATATTTAGCTGAGGCCCGCATAAGCTAAGCAGGTGAATTTAGGACAGCTCAAAAGCTGTCCTAAATTGACCCTTTTAGCTTATGCGGGTCCTGGCTGAATATTGGGCTGGGAGCTGCATAAACTTTTTTTTTTTCCTAAAAAACAAAAACTCCCGATCCAACCCGCAACCATGCTGCAGTGCTAATTGAGCCCAGGTATCATGTTTGTCACTGTTAAACACCATCGTTTTTTGCTACTGCTTTTCTGTACAGCGTTGCATGTGTCTGGTAGCACTATAAAAATAATAAATAATAGTAGTAGCAGAATATGTATTTGTTCTTAAATTAATTTGAAGGTTTGATTGTCTTCTGACTCCTGATGCAGGCTTTAGAGCTGAAACATGGCCGTGTTGAGTCTTTCTCCAACTGATAATTGTTAATAAAACACTGTTTACATCTTCACATTGACTGGTGCCCTTTTTGATTTTGATCAACCCACTTTGTGTGGTTTATCATTTACATTGTAAAACATATAGAACACTGCCATTCATACATATACTGTAAGTGCACACTTATGGTAGTAGTATGCCTAATTACTGTTCTGTAATTACCTGCTAAAATGGCTTAGGGAAACAAAATAAAATGCAACCTTACAGCTCTCGCATAATACGTACCCTCTCTTCTCAACTCGAGCATTCTTTAAGCAAATCACAGATGAAGGAAATATGCCCTAGTGGAAAAGGAAGAATTTATTAGAAAGGACAGAACCAATAAGGGCAAAAAAAGAAGGGAAAACTCAGCTCTGCCACATTGCGTCACCCTCACCATAATTGTGAGTGTACCCTAAATCAGTGTTTTCAACCTTTTTACACCGGTGGACCGGCAGAAATAAAAGAATTATTTTGTAGACCGGCAAACTACTAGGACTAAAATTTAAAAACCCTGTTTCCGCCCCATCTCTGCGAGCTCGGTCACCTCAGTAACTATAGAAAAATAGACAAATATAGTGAAAAATATAGACAACAGATATAAATTCTCAAAACTGACACATTTTGATCACTAAATTGAAAATAAAATCATTTCTCCTACCTTTGCTGTCTGGTGATTTCATGAGTCTCTGGTTGCGTTTCTTTCTTTCTGCACTCAGGCCCAAGAATTGTCCCTTTCTATTCCCTCCCTCTTTCCTTCCTATGTCCTTAGTGCCCCCGGTGCCTCCTTCCCATATCTTTAGTGTCCCCAGTGCTTCCTTCCAATGTCCTTAGTGCTCCTTCCTGTCTTTAGTGCTCCCAGTGCTTCCTTCCTATGTCTTTAGTGCCCCCAGTGCCTTCTTCCCATAGCCTCAGTGTCCCCTCCTGTCTTTAGTGCCCCCCAGTGCCTCCTTCCCATGTCTTTAGTGCCCCCAGTGCCTTCTTCCCATGTCCTTAGTGCCCCTTCCTGTCTTTAGTGCCCTCAAAGCCTCCTTCCCATGTCTTTAGTGCCCTCAAAGCCTCCTTCCCTTGTCTTTAGTGCCCCCAGTGCCTCCTTCCCATGTCCTTAGTGCCCCCAGTGCCTCCTTCCCATGTCCTTAGTGCCCCCAGTGCATCCTTCCCACTGCCTTCCAGATTTTGTCTCACCCCCACTCCCGAAGCCAGCCTGCCTACATATCTACCTCACTGGCGAAAGCCAGCCTGCTTGCTTGCCTGCCTACCTCCTTCCCTCCTTGCTGTGCAAAAAAAAAACAAAACACCTCTCTCCTTCCTTCCTTTCCCCGGTCCACTGCCATCTTACTGCCCTGCTGTTGCTACTGCTAAAGCCGACACAAAGTCTTCTTTCCGACGTCAATTCTGATGTCGGAGAGGACGTTCTGGGCGATTGGCTGGCCAAGAACGTCCTCTCTGACATCAGAATTGACGTAGGAAAGAAGACTTCCTGTCGGTTTTAGCAGCAGCAGCAGGGCAGTAAGATAGCAGCGGACCGGGTGAAAGGAAGGAGGGAGGCTTTTTTTTTGCGCGACAGGTAGGGACAGGAAATGATCGCTTGTCCTGTTGTCCCCGAGCACAGCTTCGGGACGCTGTCCCTGAAAACGGGACATTTTGGCGTCCCAAAGCTGTGTGTGGGGACAACGGGACAGGAGGTCTGAAAATGGGACCTATGGTCACTTTAATCTTGCCGGCCCTGTGCGGACCGGCAGAAATTTCCTGCGGACTGGCACCGGTCTGTGTACCGG
Organism: Geotrypetes seraphini; assembly: GCF_902459505.1. Lineage (NCBI taxonomy): Eukaryota > Metazoa > Chordata > Amphibia > Gymnophiona > Dermophiidae > Geotrypetes > Geotrypetes seraphini. The sequence goes on along the minus strand of NC_047084.1, from coordinate 303,694,251 downwards.
CGGTTGAAGAACAGTGCCCTAAATATACATATATTTATAACTACAATGACTGTTATTTAAAAAAAGATGCTAACCATTGGTCTGAATATTGACCCATATATTTCTAAGGAGTGATGGGTCTGGGTTAAATGTTATTACCATATTTTTCGGTCCATAAGATGCACTTTTTCCGCCCCCGAAGCCTGGTTGTCCAGCGGTGTATGGGCCGGCAGGAGCATGCTGTCTGCGCTGCTGCCTGGGCCCGCCCTGCTTTCTGAATGGCTGCATCAGTTCTCGCGGGAGTCGCGAGAACTGACTGCAGCTATTCAGAAAGTGGGGCAAACACAAGAAGCAGTGCAGACAGCGTACTCATACACCGCTGGACCACAAGACTTCAAGGGACGTTTAAAAAGGTACTGTGGGTAGGCGAGGGTGTTTTAAAAGGAAGGGCTAGTGGGCGGGCCGTGTTATTAAAGGGTACCGGGAGGGGGGTCGTCTTCACTTCACTTTTGGGGGTGGAAAAAGTGCATCTTATGGACTGAAAAATATGGTAGTAACATTTAACCCAGACCCATCACTCCTTAGAAATATATGGGTCAATATTCAGATCAGTGGTTAGCAATTTTTTTTAAATATCAGTCATTGTAGTTATAAATATATGTATATTTAGGGTAAACTCACAATTATGGTGAGGGTGATGCAGGAAGCGAGGGAGGCTGGGTGCACAATTTGGTTCAGAATGTTTTTTTTTTTTTGTTTTCCTACTCTAAATCTAGGGTGTGTCTTATGGTCCGGTGTGTCATATGCAGCAAAAAATACGATATATTTTTTCATCTTTTACAGCACATTGATGAATTAACATTCATGCTGGACAACTTTTATTTTGTAAAAATTAGCTTAACATTTTGCTTATGAGGTCTAGAAGTGCATTTTCGATATGATGTCTATGTCCGAGTTTAGAGGTTTTTAGAAGTGCGTCGAAATATTGAATAGAGAAAATGACCATTTTCAAAACAGCAAAATGTCTATCTTTTTTTTTTTGTAAATGACCTTTCTAGACATCTTCACCGTTTAGTGCATCTATCTTTTTCTTTTACCCTTTTCGAAAAACAAAACATCCAAATAAAAAACACACAAAACTAGCCATTGGGATGTGGGAGGGTCCAGCATTTTTAGTAGACTGACCACACGGACATCCCAGCAGAGAAGTTGGGGCACCTAAGGGGCACTGCAGTGAGCTTCACATAAATGGTGTCAGATACACATCTCACCATAACCTGCTTACAGTGTATGGTAAGCCCATAAAAAGTCATCCAAAACCCACTGCAACCCCTCATATTCCACCCCAATAGCCCTTATGCCTGCAGGTGTCACCTATCAGTACAGTAGGGTTTTGGTGGGCTCAGGCTTCTACCACAAATGTACTTAGGTACTGTGATACTTAGGTTGGGATATGGGCCTGGATCTCCTTCTCAGCAGTCCACTGCACTGAACATCAGGCTACTCCAGACACCTTTTTATTGCTCTAAAAGGACTGACCAAAACATCTGCAGCTGTCTTACAAGCAGGTATATGCTGTTTCAATCACATCTTTGGGGGGTGGGAGGGGAGAGTGTATGTGGTGGGGGTTATGCCTTCATCCTCCAGTGGTCAACTTGTCAGTTTGGACAACTTGTTGGCACTTGTAATTAAAACAGGTCATTGGCACTTGTAATTAAAACAGGTCAAGCCAACAAATGTCCAAATTGTGTCCTGGATATTTTGGAAAATGTTTGATTATCGCCACAAAACATACAGATCATAAGTCCATCTAGTCCAGACCAAAACATGCCTCTAACATGTCCCCTTGGAATTTAGATGAACTACTGACAAAAAACATAGAAAACTGTCTAGGAAATAGGTTTTGTAATGGTGATTTGGACGTTTTGGTAAATAAAACATCCAAGTGCCACTTTATGCCGGGGTTTTATGGACATGCTTTTTTTTGAAAATGAGCTTCACAGTCACAGAGCTCATAAGAGAAATTGTGATAAAACTTCTCCATATGTGCATCTATGTTTTGAGTAGTCCTTACCTGATTGGATCTGTTCTTCAAGCTATACCCTCTGAACCAGCCTAAAAAAAAAAAAAAGAGAGAGTTCTGTAAGTCAGATATGCAGGATAGGATTCTAACTATTATATTAGGTCCTAGAGAAAAATGGATTATTTTCAGGTTCTTACAGCTTACATTGGAACAACATCAGAATAATTCAAATTGCTTGTTGTGCACGATCTTTCAAAGCCGCATATGGCTGGATTTTTAGTTGGAACAGTCACCGAATTAAGTATCAATACTTAATATAATCTATATATTTGTCACTGTTATCTGTATAGGTAGCAGTATTAGATATACATAACATAAGATTTGCCAAAGGTTCATCAAGCATAGTATCCTGTTTCCAACAGTGGCTAACCCAGCTCACAAGTACTTGACAAGATCCCAAGGAGTAAAACAGATTTTAAAAAAATATATATATATTTATTTGATTTTCATTTAAGTACATAATTGAGCTTAAAAGGAAATTTAAAGAAATTAATATAACCAATTAACTATTGGATTTAAAAATTATAAATCAAGTCAAAACTGGCTTAAGAGACAATTATACCTTAATACAAAGTCCTCAGATAAAGTAGAAGAACGGAAAGAGACAAGAAAGAAATTCTTCCAGGAAAGAAAACAACTTAACAATATTATTAAAGGAAAATAGAGCGGATTAACTTCGGCTTTAATTACAGACTTGAGTTATTCTATTATTCACTGGGGTGCAAAGGAAATTCCTTTCCCTTCTAAAAAGAAACGCAGCTGATCAGGGTCATAAAATATATACTTATTATTCTGAAATAATACAAAACACTTGCAGGGAAATCTTAACTGAAAAGAGGCACCCAAAGAAATCACTTTATCACGATAACGTAAAAATTATTTTCTTCTTAATTGAGTCCATTTGGAAACATCAGAATATACGAATGTTCTTTCTCCTAAATAAGTAACTTGCTTTATATTATAATAAAGCCTCAAAATCAAGTCTTTATCCTGATGGAAGACCAAGGAAACTATTAGTGTAGCCCATGCTAATAACTCAATATCTGATGATTCCAAGATCGCTGATATTTCTTGATCTGTAGTTACATTCATTTCTTTTAAAGTTCTCTTCAAGAAGTAAATCTTCTGTAAAGGGGGAAAGTTCAATTCTGATATTTGCAATGTAGAAATTAGAAAATAATTACACTTCTCCCTCGTTATTTGCGGGGGGTAGGGGCAGAGCCGGACCGCGAATGGCGAAAAACTGTGAATATCCGGCTCTGACCAACCCCCGCCTCCCTTCCGCCTTCCCCTGGCATCCCGGCCTTACCTGGTGATCTAGCTGGTTTTCGGGGCAGGAGCGATCTTCCTACGCTCTTGCCCCGTGCAGATAGCCATTAGGAAATGGTTGTGGGGAGTTCCCGTAGTCTCTCGAGAGACTACGGAAACTCCCCACAGCCATTTCCTAATGGCTATCTGCACAGGGCTGGAGCGTAGGAAGATCGCTCCTGCTCCGAAAACCAGCTAGACCACCAAGTAAGGCCAGGATGCCGTGGGGAAGACAAAAATATGGGGTTTCTTTTTCCCTCCTCCCCCCCCCAAAAAAAATCATGATTACGTGAAATCGCGAGTAGGGAAACCGCGAATGGGGAGGGGGAAGTGTAAAAATCTCCGTAGGGGTTTTAAATTTAGGCATAGGAAAGTTCAAAAACCTAAGATTTGGACTCCTATTTTGATTTTCCAGATTTTAAATTTTACGCAGATTTTATGCTGCTTATCCTAGGAATAAGCTATGTATTTCCCCAAGTTCATCTTAATAATGGCTTATGGACTTGTTTTAGGAAAATTAGCCAAACTTTTTTAGAACCCTGCCAAGCTAACTGTTTTCATCACATGTTCCAGCAACAAATTCCAGAGTATAATTAATTGCACTCTAAGTGAAAAAATATTTTTTCCAATTTTTTCTAAATATACTACTTAGTGACTTCATCACATGCATCCTAGTCCTAGTATTTTTGGAAAGAATTGTCAAGCAATTTACATCTATCCTTTCCACTCCACTCAGTATTTTATAGACCTCTATCATATCTCCTCTGAGCCGTATCTTCTCCAAGCTGAAGATCCCCAGCCTTTTTATCTTTTCTTCATAATGAAGTCGTACCATCCGTTTTATCAAATTTGTTGCCCTTCTCTGTTCCAAATTCAGCACTCAATGTTATTCTATAAAGAGTAGTCAGAAGTGCCCTTTATAGAATAGTGATGAGCACTGAAATTTTATTGGTGACGAATATTCACCATTTATAGAATCTGGTCTTATACGTGTATTTACAGAATAGTGCTTAGGTAGAATTTTAGCACAGTGAGGGGAAGGGAGACCAGCCATCCCCCTCACTGCACCTAGAACAGCTTTTTTAATTTCTTCGGTGGGAAGTCCCGCCCCCTTCTTCCCTGAGCCTTTTAGCCCTTTAAAGGGCCTTGTTTCAGAATGCAGCATGGCTCAGCACGCTGCTTGTGCACCAAGAACAGTGAAAGAAAGGGAGACCGGTCACCCCCTTGTTATGCCTCAGCATATTACTGACATGTTCAGAATATTAATGATATGTATCCTCAAGTCTGCTTACCTGACCTCCTTGACCTCCAAAGAACAGTAAGACCAGATGGTTTCTACAATAACCTTGCTTATTTGAGATCCTGACTTCCTTTGTCTGAGTGTCAACTGGATAGCATCAAAGAGACAATAAACTGCAACACATCCTGGCGTATTTGACATCCTGACCTCCTTGATTTGAGATCCTGACCTCTTTGATCTCCACAGGACAGTAAAACCAGATGGTTTCTATAATAAGTTTGCTTAGCTAACATCTTGACTTCCTTTGCATGCGTGCCGCTCAAATAACATCAGTAAAGACAGATGGGAAACCGGGCTCTGCCACACCTCCTGGGCTACATCAAAAGGACAGGGAAACCAAACAAGTATCTGCTATCTTGACCTCTTTTGACCTGGGTGTTGTCAAAACAAATAACAAAAGACCAGAACCAGCTGTCTTACTAAGAGGGCAGCAGTTGTTACCCTATATAAGAGACGAACTCGGCCCATAGAAAATGAATCCATTTTCGTTGCAACGAAGGGACAGAAACCCGGTTCTCCCCTCCTATCAATCGCAGAGGGTTCCCGATTGTGAAGGATGGTGCTGCCCAGAATTACGGTGATGCTATTTTATATTTATATATATATGTATTATAAAGTGTGATTGTTTATGCTTTATATTGTCTGTGTGCTTTTCTGAGTGTCACTGATCATCCCATTTGACAGAAATAAGTGGCGGAACACCCCCTCACTGCACCTAGAAAAAAGAGCAGCCCCAAAATTGAATTTTCTTTGGCGGGAAGCCCAGCCCCTTTCTGCTTCAGAGCCATCTCTATAGCCCTTTAAAGGGCTTCAGCTCCAACATGCAACCATCGGTTCGAGCTAACATAGCCGATCTTACAGGAATGTTTTTTGCCTTTTTTGTTCTATACTTGCTAGGTACTAGAAGTTGGGGTTCAAGAGCTTTAGCATTTGAATCAATTCCAACCCACTTTATATGGGACAGAATCACAAGGTCTGAAAAACCTTCTCGCCCCTGTCGCTTCTTTCATGATTGCATGGAAACAGGTCCTTTTCTAATCCCTGTGGTTAACTCCTCCCACCATTCCTCAAGACCAATGCACAAAAGACAACGATTCCTAAAGAACTTACGACGTTCAGAGCCTTTGACTCCTTTAGAACAACACAATCTTTCTGGAGCATATCTGAACATTCGTTCAGTCAGGAATAAAGCACAATTGGTCAAAGGCTGGCTGGAAGAAACCTGGACATATTACTTTTAACTGAAACTTGGCTGATCTCTGATCAGGATATTATCATAGGTGATTTATTACCTCAGATTATAAAATGATCCCTTTATCAAGAAACTCAAAAAGAGAAGGTGGCTTAGCAATAATTATGCGAGATAATTTTGAGTTTCAAGTGTTAGATTTCAAATTAACCAATGATCTGGAAATTCTCACTTGTAAAATATCTAAAGAAAATTGTAAAGATAATTTGATTGTCACAATATTATATATTCCCCTAACTAATGGCAGCTAGCAAAAGAGGAATTTTATGAATTCCTCCTTGCAAACTCTGTAGCTGGTGCCTATAGATTTTTAGCTGGTGATGTTAATTTACACCTCGAACAAGAAGATAACTCCAACTTAACAGATCTACTTTCCTTCTTTACATCATTGGGGTTTTCCAAACCACCTCCGACTAAAACCCATCAGAAAGGTCACCACTTAGATCTGATTACATTTCTTTCCTTTTTTTTTTTTCATTATCTTTTTATTAATTTCCAGTATTTCACAAGAATCCTCTTGTTCAGGAAAAACAGAATGCAAATAGATAACTCATACATTTTGCCCTTTAAAAGAACATCAAATATTTAAGAAAATAAAACATCTTCCTCAGACCTCAAAATTTATGAGAGATACTAAAGAGTGAAAGAAGACTCAAATTAAAGAAATAGCTTAAAGGAAATAGGCAAGGCAGTTAATTCTCTAATTAACACAACTGTTCACTGCTGATCTTTCCCCCGTACTAGGGTCTTCATGTCCAGAAAAGACCTTAGCTGGTCTGGAATGAAAAAAAAACAACATATTTAACACCTAGAAATTTGACTAAGCATTTATATGGGTAAGCAAGAAGAAAAGTTGCTCCTAAAGCTAAGGTTTCATTTTGCATTGTAAGAAATAGTTTCCTACGCTCCTGTGTAGTTCTGGTGACGTCAGGAAACAGTCAAACTTTTTCCCCATAAAACATGGATTGAGAATTACGAAAAAAAACAATTTCATAATAGCATTCAAGTCTTGTTCAAAGACAAAAGATATTAACAAGGTAGCTCTTTCTGTGTTCTCGGAGAATGTGGATTCAAGCAGATCTGGTGACTAACTCTGGCTGCATCTGAGGAGTACCGTAGTTCCTGCATTTTTCTTTATAGGCAAATAAAATATTCAATTAATTGGAGGAATATGTTGAGATGAAAACTTCAATATTTCAGTCAGATATTTTTTTAAAATATAAATTTGGAGCTACTCCAAAGGATTTAGGAAAATTTAATATTTGAATATTCAGTCTACGGTTGTAGTTTTCCAGTTGTTCCATTGGGTCAAACTTGCTCTTTCTTTTACTAAATTGTTTGTAACAGCCAGGACCTCCACAACACTATTTAATTTGTTCAATCTCTTTATTAAGTTCTTCCTTATCATTTTTAACTGACTGCCCAAGCTCGTCTACAGTACTCACAAGAGATGCAATTGGCTTTGAAGATCCTGTTACAGCGGAATTCAGGAGGGAGATACAAGATGGCGGCAGCAGGTAGCAGCGGTTTTAGCGCCTGAATCCGCTCTGCTTTTTTCCTCATTTCTCAACAATGCCGCACTCGAAGCGTAATGGCCGACCCCATTGTGACCAAAACATCTATCCCTCTACAACACTTGATTTTGGATTTCACCGCTGCCCCTGTAATATCTCAACAATCGCCTGGAGTTACACCCAGGCATGCTTCCCCTGGAGAAGTGGTTGGAGACTTAGGGTTTGAGACTTCGCTCTCTCCTCAAGGCACTGCTCCACCGCCGCACCTTGCCAAAGCCACAGTCTTGCTGGAAGTGCCCTGTCCTGAGATGGAGTCAGGGGAAAACCCAGATCAAAGGGCTGGACTTGCGACATCATCAACTCGGCAGGGAGAATCGAATGCCAGCTTGAATGCTGACCCGGGAACATCAAGACCAGCGGTGAGTACTCTTGAGGCAATTTGGGAAGCCCTCGAGAGATTACATTTATTTCCAATGTTTCAATTACTCCCAGTGTAAGTTTTAAAGGTGAAACTTGGACCAATACTCCTTGGTCGGACCATCTTTTATGTAATTATGAACTATGCTGGATTAAAATACAACTCAAAACGAAACCAGGAAACAATTTCAAAGAGAAAACTTTTTGCACAAGAGGACAACTGAGCCCGGTAGAATTCTGGATGCATTATAGCCTAATATCTAACTCAGTTTTTGATCCAAATTTCATTTTAGGATAGAAAAACTTTAGCAACCAGGTCTTAAATGACATTGCACCTTTGAAAGAATGTAGGAAAAGACAATGCATATCAGACAGCTGGTACGATACTGACTTAATGGTTTTAAAGCGAGGATTACATAAATTGGAAAGAATATGGTGTAAATCAGGGAAAGATGAAGACAGACATTTGGCGACAAGGTTAAAGTATATAAAAGAATGATGAAAGAAAAGCGTTGCAAACATTACTCTCAAAAAATTAATTCTCCTACCTTAAATAGTAAAGAACTTCTCAGAATAGTCAACTCTTTGTTTGATATTGATTTACATAAACATTCTAATACAGATTTTCCACCTTCGGCTGTGAATCTAACTGACTATTTTGTTACAAAAATTAATACTTTGAGATCGTCTCTTGTAGGTTCAAGCTTAGATTTACCAATCACTTTAATTCATTTAGGAAAAGAAAGTTCAGCTGTTGATATGATCCGGAATCATTTTGAAAATCCAGACTGGAACCAATTCCTCAAGCTGTATTCAAAATATGTAAAATCCAATTGCCTGTTGAATAACTATCCACCGACTATTATGAAATCAGCCCCTATCCCCTTCAAGGCTGAACTCTTTAATTCGGTTTCTTTTTGCATGTGTACAAGCACATTTCCGGTGGAACTTGGTCATATCCTTGTGACTCCTATTATTAAAAATTCTAAGGAGTCTGTTTCCTTGACTGCCAACTACAGACCTATTGCCAACATACCATTTTTTCATAAACTAATGGAAGGACTGGTTAACCTTCATGCAATATTTAGATAAGTTCAACATCCTACATGACTCTCAGTCTGGTTTTCGTACAAATCATAGTACTGAAACAATTTTAGCTTCTGTGACTGATCATCTTTTCCATCTGCTTTCCCTGGGAAAAAGTGCACTAGTACTGCAGTTCAAACTGAGCAGGGCCTTTGACCTTGTTGATCATGACATTTTGCTCAGATTTCTTGATTCCATTGGCATTTCCAGACAGGTACTAAATTGGTTTACAGGTTTCTTAAAAAAAACAAATTTACCAGGTTTACAGCAAAGGAACTTTCTCTCAGGCTTGGTGTAATCCCTGCGGAGTTCCACAGGGCTCCCCACTCTCCCCTTCACTTTTCAATGTCTACTGTATATGGCACCATTGGGAAATATGTTATCCAATTTAAAACTGAAATCATATATGTACACGGATGACATTACAATTATTATTCCCATAACCTCACTGACTCAAGAGACGGAACAATTCATCTCATCTGTCCTTACTAAGGAAGAACAATGGACTACGCAATTTAAATTAAAACTGAATTTGGATAAAACTACGGGCCTGTTTTACAAAGCCGCACTAGTGGCTGCAGCGTAGTAACAGCCCCGAAGCCCATAGAGATTTAAAGGACTTCGGGGCTGTTGCCGTGCGGCTTTGTAAAACAGTCCCTAAGTTCTTTATGGCAAGTCCTAATAACAAGATCACAAATACCTCTTTGAGATTAAATGGGTCAGACCACCCAATTAATTCTACCATCAAAATCCTGGGTGTCATCTTGGACCGAAGCCTGACTTTTGAAGACCACACTGACTCTCAGGTTAAAAAATGTTTTTTCACTTTGTGGAAACTTCGTACCATTAAACACTATTTTAACTTCTTCTCTTTTCGACTGCTGGATCAATCTTTGATCTTAAGTATCTTAGACTATTGAAATATTATATACTTGGGATCTTTTAAGAAAACCATCAAATGACTGAGAATCATTCAGAACGCTGCAGTCCATCTCATCTACGGTCTCAAGAAATCCGATCATGAAAACCCATATTACATAAAACTACACTGGCTGCTCCATGGAAGCAAGGGTTTTTTAAAGTTTGCTTGCCTTTGCTTCAAAAACATAACAGGTTCATCCCCAATCTATCTATCTCATCATTTCGACTTTCCAGGCACAACTTGTACACGTAGTGCCTACTTGTTCGCTTTCCCATCTTTGAAGGGCTGTATCTACAAGAGATTCCTCGATAGAACATTATCATTCCAAGCAGGCAAATGGAATAAACATTTAACCATCTTTATCTCAAACGCTCTTTCTTACCAAACTTTTAGGAATTAAAACTTACCTCTTTGACAAATTTCTCTGACTCCATTTCTACCATGATGTACTTCTAAAACACTTCCAGGAAAAATTGATTAATCTTGCCATGTTAATGTAATTTTAAAAGTTTTTTTGTAATAACGCTGTCTGTATACAGTCTCTTCCTCTGTATACAGTCTCTTCCTCTGTAAACCACTCTGAACTGTTTGTGGTATTGCGGTATATAAAAATGAAGTTATTATTATTATTATTGTTCTAGTGATTTACATATGCAATCGACTTGCAACTTTTGGTGCATATTTTATACAACTACCCTCCACATAGCAGAATACCACCACTAGATTGACCCTCTCTCATCCTTTAATCCAGCCCCCAATTATTTGGATAGTATTGGGCTGTTAGCCATGCATTGCCAGTACATAAACATCATTTTCTCCATGTATTTTAGAAAAGGCTCTACACTGGCAGTTCCAATTTTAATTTTTTTTTTACTCTTAAGTCAAAATTTATTTAAATTTTAAATGCAAATATACAATACCAAACAAGATGAAACAAGAATAACAGCAACAATTCAAAAATAAATAAATAAATGTATTTAAGGCAGCAGGGTAACAAGTAACAACCAGCTCCAGGGGGAAAAATAACGGAGAAAGATACGTCACTATAGGACGCCATTTAAGCAATTTAGTTCAATAAGTTTTATTGATTTAGAGTAGAGTAACAAACAGAACAGGATCACTCATAAAATACATTGTAACAAAGATCATTGTCACATACAAAAGTTACATCAACAAATATCAGTATGAATGTTAACAGTCATAAAAAGAGTAAATATAAAAAAGTAATGGTAAGAACTAAAAAATAATAAAAGTAAATGCAATATTAGTAATATTTTCCTTTTGTTATTCTCCTTGTTTTAATGTACATCCATGTTGTACATCTCTGGGTTCAGCAAACAGTTAGGCTGGGATTCAGTATAGGGCGTCCATTCTCAGAAGCCGCCTAAGCAGTTTTTGAGAATTGCACACGGGTGTCCTATACAGAATCACCCTAAGCCGCCTAACCACTACTCTAACCGGTGCCCATATTACAGGCATCGGCTAGAGAATCATGTTGCTGCTGAACTGATGGCGGCAAGGGATGTCCCTCCTGCCGGGACCCCCGAAGCTGGCCATCCTACCCTTGAATGTCTGTGGAAGGAGAAGTGCCCAATTCTTCCTGCTGCCACCCCGCTGACACATCCCCTGGCAGGAGGGATGCATAGTCCCTCCTGCTGGACACTCCCCCACCCCACTGTAATGACTTGCAGGAGGGATTCCCAGTCCCTAATTCTGGACACACCCCACCCCTCCCCTGTAATGACTGTGGCAGGAGGGATGCCCTGTCCTTCCTGCCGGACACCCCCACCCCTCCATAATGACCACAGCAGGAGGGATGCCCAAGTCCCTCCTGCCGGACACCCCCCCTGTAATGACTGTGCCTAGGAGGGACCCCCCACCCCCCAGCAAGGTAAATGCTCTGACGCTCGTAGAATTCCTATGGGCATCAGAGCACTTACCTCACCGACCTGCCATAATAGATGGGGAATGTTATTAAAATAATTAAGGATGTTTTAACATACAAGAAATAAGAAGAGGCCTTCTTACCTTCACACATCTGCAAGATATGGACCACGTCCCCAATCTGAAGTGAGAGATGGTGGTCCTTGGTGCCAGTAAAGTTCCATAATGCTGCAATCAAGTGGAAAGAAAAAGAGGGTAAATAAGTCTCAAATTAATGGAAGTAATTTGACAACTGTGCATGGGCATAAAAAGTACACGTATGCTTTTTCCTGTGTAGGCTTTGGCAAATTTTCAAAATTTAAGTCTGCCTGTACTGCTGCTTTGAAAATTATGCCAGGAAATTTAGGCATTTACGTACATTACATGCACAATATTACAAGTTTCAAGTTTAATAAAAATTTGATATACCCACCTATCAGTCTTCTGTGCGGTTTGTACATAAATAGTAAAATAGGGTAACATACATTAAAACATACAGGACCTACTGGAACGATAGGATTAAGGTAAAGAACTACATTATGAAATAGGAAAGAGAGCCATATAGGGGAAATACAAAATTAAACAGTGTGCAATCCTCCCTCAGCAGGATAAACCATTCAAAACAGAACAGACCAACTTGTGACGTTCTTCAATTTTCTTTATTCAAAAACTTTTCTTTTTTTCTTATCATTCTTGCTCCAATGCTCAAATGCCCGATGGGACCCGTTTCACCAAACTGGCTTTATCAAGGGTTCCAGCAAGGAGCACTATACAATATAATAAATTAAATTAAAGAATTAATATACATATTATCATAAATTTATGTAACATCCTGAAAAACTGCATTTTAACTAATAAAGTTTAAATAATGATCAAGAATGAAAAAATAATTTATATTGAATGTGCAAAAATGCAAATCCCATATAAATATTTATTTAAATTAATCTATTACTTATCATTCAAATTCATTTATTACTCATAAATCAATACATGCCTTCATGATTACGTCATTACATTTCTCAATGAATATTCAATAAATACCTCTACTATGAACCCTGACATTAGTGACAACATCTTTAGAAACTTAAAGAGTGTGATCAATACAGAATTAAATAGTTCAATTTTGACAGAATATTGCAAGGTTGAAAGAATCCCTAGGGGTTTAAGAATCCTGAAGGAACCCCAAATTTTCAAGGAGGACGAAGCATTCGTTGAGAAGTGGAAAAGAATCTTAAATAAGTGCTCTTTAGACTTAATGGTCCTGATTATCGAGAAAAGCAGTGTGGTTCTAAATGAACAGAGAATCAAGGCAGATCAAGAAATTCAAAAGTTTAAAGATTCTCTATCACCTGAACAATTTGATTTACAAATGAAGGACATTAACGCCAAGCTAGATGCACATCGGGAGTCTATAAAAAGAAACAAAATTAGAAAATTCAAACGAGACGAATGGGACTATGCCAATAATTCTGTATACAATTGGTCAAATAAGAGAACAAAGTTATCAACTGATGACCAGTCTTTAAGCATCAGTGGTCCTGTTTCGAAAGAAAAGTTTTTGAATAAAGAAAATTGAAAAACGTCACAAGTTGGTCTGTTCTGTTTTGAATGGTTTATCCTGCTGAGTGAGGATTGCACACTGTTTGAGTTGTTCAACTTACCTCACTTCCTATCTTCAAGAACCTCTTTTGAAATACAAAATTACCCACAGTAACGCCAAGATCTTTTTCTTGAGTTCTGAGTTAGGGGTCATCAACCAAGAAAAAGATCTTAGAGTCATGGTGTCCAATAGTCAGAAAATGATGAGGGGTCGATATTCAAAGTGATTTACAGTAAATGGCCAGAAATGGCTCCTGTGTGTTTAAATCATTTATCTGGGGCTAAGTCGCATATTCAGCGGCACTTAACCAGAGAATGCCACCAAAAATATCCGGTTACTGCCCTAACCAAAAACAGCTATTTTGAGGGTGTTCTGGGGGTAAAGTCAGCCCTTAACTGGCTAAGATGACTATATAAATTATAGAAAACAATATTGTATTTTCAAACTCCAAACACAGCAACCAGGGGGTCTCAACAAAGAGAATGAATGGATGATGCTCGTCTGAGTCAGCGAAGAATGATTGGTGGTTTGAGTCACATGACTGTGGCAGTGAGGAATTATTGAAGGTTTGAGTCCCATGACCTTGCCATCAGGAAAATACAAAGGATGCCACGGCCATGTTGTTTAATAAGGCATAAACAAGTTGGAGAGAGCCTTGGAAAGGTAGGCAATGGGGAAATATATGCGGGCATTATGGATGGAAATTTGATATTATTAAGAAGTTTCTATTATAATTGTAGAGGGATTTGCCTTGAAACAGCCCCACCAGGGTGAAACATGAATTCTGGTCAGCATTGTGACCCCCCCCCCCCCCAGATATGATTCAGATAAGTTTTAGCTTTCATTATATTTTTTAAATAAATATTTTAGTGATCATCCCCCTCCTTTACAAAGCCGCACTAGCGTTTTTAGCGCCGGCTGTGGTGTTAACAACTCGGACACCCATAGAAATTCTATGAGCGTCAGAGCTGTTACCATAGCGGTCGGCGCTAAAAACGCTAGCATAGCTTTGTAAAGAAGGGGGGCATATGAATAATATTGAATGAAGAAATGAACATTTTAAGTCTGAAGAAAGATTGAATGATTTAAACTAAGGACTGATGAAGATGATCTGGTGAAATAGCGTACATCCATTGCTGTTCATTAACGGAAAATTATCTCTGAAGGTCCTTTGAGAAACATTAGGTTTATGTGGGATGAGTGCGAGTATTGTGTACAATTCTGGAGGTCACATTATCAAAAAGATGTGATGAGAGCTGAATCGGTTCAGCGAATGGCCACCAGGATGGTTTCAGGACTCAAGGATCTCCCGTATGAGGAAAGGCTAGTAAATTGCAGCTATACTCACTCGAGGAACGTAGAGAGAGGGGAGACATGATTGAGACGTTCAAATATATCACTGGCCATATCGAGGTGGAAGATGATATCTTTTTTCTTAAAGGACCCACGGCCACAAGAGGGCATCCGCTGAAAATCAGGGGCGGGAAATTTCATGGCGACACCAGGAAGTATTTCTTCACCAAAAGGGTGGTTGATCATTGGAATGAACTTCCACTGCAGTTAATTGAGGCCAGCAGCGTGCCAGATTTTAAGAAAAAATGGGCTAGGCATGTGGTATCTCTTGTGGGAAGAAGTTAGGGGGTGGGTCATTAGAGTGGGCAGACTTGATGGGCCGAGGCCCTTTTCTGCCGTCATTTTCTATGTTTTCTATGTTTCTATGAGTTGATGATTATTTATAATATGTAAATAGGACCACATAAAACACAGTCCTAACTTTATGCAGTTCTTAATCAGTTAAGTGCTGAATATCGTACTTACCTCCCCTTCCCCCCTTTTACTAAGCCACGGTAGAGGTTTCTACCACAGCCCAGAGTGCTAAATGCTCCAACGCTGCTCTGATGCGCATAGAATTCCTGAGCATCAGAGCATTTAGTGCCCCAGGCTGCGATAGAAAACTCTACCGTGTCTTAGTAAAAGAGGGCCTTAACCAGCTAATTTTTAGCTGGCTGTGTATGCCTAAATATTCAATAATGGAGCTAGGTCATGGTCCAGCATTGAATATCTAGGGATGAAGCCATTGGTGCTCAGCAAAACACTGAGCAGCACCAACTAAATATCTACCCCTCAGCTCACGGCACAATGCAATTGTTGCATCACACTTATTTGGACTTGTTCATAATCCATGTGTTTCTCCATAGAACCCATAAGGATCCCTGAGGAAGACAATATTATCAAAACACAGACCATGTTGGGTCTACATCTCCCAGAGGACTGGGTCCTTGTTGTTTTTATGTGGATTACGAAGTTTATTTTTAATAAAAGTCTTCATCTTGGATATTAATTCGCCACAGAATCTTTGCTTTCTGCTATGTTAGGCCCATAAATGTGTGCCCTATTTTCAGCCAAACTTAGGAGAACTTAAAAGTTATGCTTGTGAATTTAAGTTGGTCATTCATTCGCCTAGATTTATGAGCTAATTTATGAGACTAGTGTTGAAAATCAGTGGTAAATTCCTAACTTATTTTCCCTGCTCTAAATGCACTTCTGTTACCACCCACTTTCTACGCTCCTAAATTTAAGAGTTTAGTGAAATTTTGAGTAAAAATGTATACACTCAGCCCTAGTCAGTTTTCAAAAAGCCCAATTTATATGCATAATTTTTAACTAATTTATATGCATAATTTTTATGCATAAATATGCAATTTTTAACAATTTATATGCATAATTTTAACTAATTTATATGCATAATTTAACTAATGCATAATTTTTAACTAATTCAAAAACACGGCCATGATCCACTTCTGGTAGGAATCTTGGACTAGGTGCCTACAGGGCAGGATTAACCAATAGGCCAAGTAGGCATGTGCCTAGGGCCCAAAATGGTCAGGGGGGCCCGATGAAGGAGGGCATCAATATTGTTTTTTCCAAATGGCGATGGGCCCCTCCAGCATCGATCGGCAATGTGGGCCCCACTCCGATCGGCAACGCAGCCCCCCCCCCCCCATCGACAGAAAGTAAGACAAGCAAGCAACACGGGTAAGAAAGGCAACGGGAACTGTACCTCATCTCTCCCCCAACCCCCAAACACCCACATGCCCAGATTCTTGAACTAGAACTGATTTTCTAGGTGCCGATAGGCACCAATACCTCTGTTAAAAATGCCATCTAAATGGTGTTTATAATAGAGATTTGAGGCGCATGCAGGTGCCTAGAAATTTGACACTAGAATCATGCCTACATAGGATCTTTAGGCCACTGAATGCCAAAGTGCTCATTCAGCCTTCCTTGAACTCATAAACCCCCCTATCCACTCACTTTGCTTCTTCAACATTCATAATCCCCTTCCATTCATTATATTTTATCCACTCATTAATCCCTTTACCACTCCTAACCCTCATCAGTTTACTTATTCAATCAGCCTTCCGCCAGTCATCGCCCCCACCAACTCACTCAGCCCTGCCCTTATCACTACTCTATTCACTCATAAACTCACACACCTACCATTGTAATCTCTACCCACTGACTCAGCCCTCCTGATTTTCAATACCCCTTCATCCACTCACTTATTCTAACATACATAAGAATAACCTTACTGGGTCAGACCAATAGTCCATTTAGCCTAATAGCTCACCTTCACAGTGGCCAATCCAGGTCACTGGTACCTGGCAAAAACCCAGATAGTAGCAACATTCCACGCTATCAATCCAGGGTAAGCAGTGGCTTCCCCCATGTCAGTCTCAATAACAAATTATGGACTTTTCCTCCAGGAAATTGTCCAAACCTTTCTTAAAACCAACTACGTTAACCACTCTTACCACAACCTCTGGCAACATGTTTCAGAGCTTAACTATTCTCTGAGTGAAAAAATATTTCCTCCTATTGGTTTTAAAAGTATTTCCCTGTAATTTCATTGAGTATCCCCTAGTCTTTGTAATTTTTGATGGAATTAAAAAAAAAAATCTGTCTACTTGTACCCATTCTACATCACTCAGGATTTTGTAGACTTCAATCATATCTCTGCTTAGCCATCTCTTTTCCAAGCTGAAGAGCCCTAACCTCTTTAGTCTTTCCTCATACAGGAGGAGTTCCATCCCCTTTATCATCCTGGCCACTGTTCTTTTAACCGTATCTAGTTCTGCTATATCTTTTTTGAGCTAAGGCAACCAGAATTGAATGCAAGGTGACTCAAGGTGAGGTTGCACCATGGAGCAATACAGCAACATTATCACATTCTTAGGGCTCTTTTTACTAAGGTGCGCTAGCAGTTTTAGCGCGCGCTTAGCGTGCACTACAATGCCACGCACACTAAACGCTAAAGCCTCCTTAGAGCTTGCATTAGTATTTTTCATTTAGCGCATGGTTTTCGCGTGCTAAAAACGCTAGCGCACCTTAGTAAAAGGAGCCCTTAGGGCTCCTTTTATCAAGCCGCGCGTGACTTTTCATCACGCGTTAGTACCTGCGCTGGCCTAAAAACTAACGCCCGCTCAAGGGAGGCGTAAGCGGCTAGCACGGCCGGCGATTTAGCGTGCGGTATTACGCACGTTAAACCGCTAGCATGGCTTGATAAAAGGAGCCCTTAGTCTTGTTAACCATCCCTTTTATAATAATCATGCCTTCCTCCACAAAACACATTTTGAGAAAACTTTAAGCATGTGCTTTTCAACTTTTTTATGTTGTTTCATTTTAATCAGCAGTCTTTCATTTTTAGTTTACCCTGCATTCTTTCTCTTTATTGAATACTAGCTGATGCCCCGGCGTTGCACGGGTATTTAATTATAGCAATAACACTGTAAATGGATTCAAATAAAGATACTTTATAGTGGTGAATGAAATTATTTTTTTACAGCTTAATAAAAAGTACAATATTCAAATTATAATGTGAAATATTTGACAAAATGAATACAATACAACTAACGCAAAACGTGATTATAAACAACATTTTTAGTTTCACCTCCTGGAGCAAGAACATATAAATTCTTGGGTGAACCCACCCTTGAGCAAGCAACATAGAGTTGTGGGCCGTGAGACCCCCAGAACATATCACTCCAGGTAGTGAGGGATCTGCATACCAAGTTTTGTTCAAATCGGTCAAGCCGTTTTTGAATTACTGTGAGAATGGCAGCTTTTTACATTTTTTCCATTGACATGAATGGGTGAAATCTGATTTTCTGTTTGTAGCTCCGCCCATGTGTGCAGGTGGGCCGCGAGACCCCCAGAACATATCACCCCAGGTAGTGAGGGATCTGCATACCAAGTTTCGTTCAAATCGGTCAAGCCGTTTTTGAATTACTGTGAGAATGGCAGCTTTTTACATTTTTTCCATTGACATGAATGGGTGAAATCTGATTTTATGTTTGTAGCTCCGCCCACGTGTGCAGGTGGACCGCGAGACCCCCAGAACATATCATCCCAGGTAGTGAGGGATCTGCATATCAAGTTTCGTTCAAATCGGTCAAGCCGTGATCGCGGCACATACACACACACATACACACATACATACCTCCGATTTTATATATATAGATTTCTATACTGCTTGTAATAACTTGACAATCAATTCAAAGCGGTTAACAGTTAATCATCCATAAATTAGGATCTATAAACTAAAATTCAATTACAATAAAATCAACTGTAATTTTGGAAAGAACGTATGGTGAACATCCATAATACATTTTCAATATGAACAATAGAATATCCCTTCTAATGCTGCATAAATGATAAAGCATTCTACTTCTGGAACCTCCCCTGTGACTGGTGATATTATATCTGCTAAAGTAGTCTGTAAATAGTGTTGTGTTTAGTTTTTTCTTGAATTACTGACACCTGTTTACATTCTTAGCTCCTTAAGTAAGTCATTTCACCACACTGACTCATGGCCCAAACACAGGAACTGCGGTGAAATGTATTTGTGCAACCTGGTGAGCATTGAGGTTCTGATAGGTGTCAGACCTTGAATGTCTGCCACACGATCTTGAATTTCACCCTGCTCTCAATTGGGTGTCAATGCAGCTTTTTTAGTAATGGCATGGCACTCGGCTGCCAAGATTTTCCCAGCAAAAATCTTGCCACTGTTTTATGCACTGGTTGGATTTGTCTGATCATACTCTTGGGTAGTCCCAGCAGGGCGGCATTACACTAATCAAAGACAGAGAGAACTTATGAGATAACAACACTGGTCATTGCCTGAAAGAAAAGATATGGTTTCAGACCTCTAATCCAGTACAATTTTCCATAAGTATTTTTTACAATGTGCTTGACCTGAGCTGACATATCAAGACATGTCCAACCATATCCCCAGGTTTCTCATCCCATCTATGGAAAACTCAACTAAGTTAAAAACATAAAACTGTGGATGATGATGTTCTAAAAAAATGATTTATTTATTCCTTCTTCCAAAAAACACAAATATATGCAAATATAATAGTCAACATGTGTAGTCTTCCATTTTTTGCTTCTCGAAACTCTACTAAGTTTCCATGCAGTGTTAACTGATATCTAGGATTCTTCCCTGCCCATTTATTAATGAGCAATAATTCAATTTTTTTCTTTATTTGCTACCAGTCCATTGGACTTAAACCATCCAAATATTTTCTCCAGTCAGTGGCGTACCAAGGGGGGGAGGGGGTGGGGCAGTCCACCCCGGGTGCAGCCTTAGTGGGGTACACAGCTGGCCAGGTCCGGAAAATGGTCGATCGCCAAGGCAAAGTGAGTCTATCACGGAGCACAGTGGCAGCAGTGGCTTGGTGGAGGGCAGGTAGGGAGAAAGAAAGAAAGGGGGCAGGCAGGGAGACAGAAGGGAAACAGAAAAAAGAAAGGGGGAATGAAGAGAGAAAAAAGAAAGGGAGGCAGGGAGAGAGGAAGAAAAAGTTGGGGGAGGGAATGAGGTCTGGAGGAGAGGAAGCATACAGTCAGAAGAAGAAAGTACAACCAGAGACTCATGAAATCACCAGACAAGGTGGACATTTACTCTGCAGGCTATTACAGTGCTTTTATGCCTTACAGTTTTTGTGTATATGCAGGAGTGTTTTGTAGAAGTGGAGATTTTTGCCAAATGAAGCAGAACTGAGGCTTTTTGTCCACTTCTTTTTTCTTTTTTTCTGTTTTGGTTGTGTTCTCCTGCTGGCTTAACACCTGTGCTGTATGAGTGTGTGTGAAAGGACTTTTAGAGTTGTAGAGGTTGTACCATTTTTCCATATGGGGTTTTGTATGAATGGCATAGTGACTAAAATTACACCAGGTGTACACCTGGCTGGGCCTCCACGTATACGGATCGCCAGACTTGATGGACCGAAGGTCTGATGGGGACAGACTTAAAGATCTCAATATGTATACTTTGGAGGAAAGGCAGGAGAGGGTCTCTAAGTTCTCCTGGAGTTAGCATACATTATGTCAAGGGTGCAGCTTTATGGAAACAAAGAGTCTTCTGTTAGAAGCAGAGTTCAGAGATAATTGTAAAGCAGCTTCTAGTGTCAAGTGTAGAGCCACAGGTGGAGTAAATGACTGCCTTCAAAGTTGAAGCAGTCTGTTTTAGGAAGAAGGGGCAGAGAGAGCCATCTTGGGCCTGAAATATAGAGGAAATGCAGAAGTTTAAAGGGTGTCAGAATTCACTCCTTAATTACAGTGCACATTTTTAATAAAATTTACAATAGAATTAAACAATTTACTGAGAATTTCAAAGACATAGTTACACAAATAATTTGACCCAATTCATTTGAAATGATCTCCTTGTGATAAGCCTCAAATATTGTACCTGCTGCTTTACTGTCCTTTCCTTCAGGAGATGCTCCATTAATTCTTCCACCAGTGAAGTCAGATATCAAACCTCCTCCCTATTACCATGTTTGTGGACCTTATCCAATCCTGAGGAGCCACACCTGACTCCTCAGGTCTCTCAAATATTTTGCATCTCTAAAAAAACACCTTTGAGCTCCTAGGTATATCCTGTCTTGTCCCATTGCTTTGTCCTTTTTTCATTGTTTCCTAGTTTTACATACAGTGCTCCCCCGCAAATTTGCGGTCCGTGATTCGCAGTCCCGGTCATTCGCGATATTTTCCGACTGTGAATGACCGGGCAGAAGAGGGTAGCCAGAAAGGCAGGAGAGGGCAGCCGGAGTGCTGGCGAGTGAAGGAAATCACTCACAGTATGCTCCGACCTCCTCTTCTTGTACTAAAGTTGGGCCTCACCAATCAGGAGCTGCTTTGACATGCAGCTCCTGATTATCGGGTGAAAATCGGGGAGTACTGTACATATTTTCTTCTGTAAACAACATGACCACTTGCCCACTATTCTATTCTATATTCTATTCCACTCTAATCTCCAATCGGATTCTAGGCCGATAACAATATTTTTAAAATACTTTATTTATATTTTAAACATTTGACAAACTTTATCAGTCAAATAAAGAAAAAATACAGTGTAAACAGAAATATCCTAGAAGCATAAACTTCTTATCCAAATTAAACAAAAACATAATTATTCACAAAGTATAGTTAGTCCTCAATACTCCCTCCAATACTCCCTCCAACTATTCCGAAAACGGCTGAAAACCTGGCTTTTCTCTAACATCTCCTCCCCTGTCCACATCCTCCTCTATTCATATGCTCTTGTAAAGCTTTCTCCTCTCTTTCCTATATTTTTTAAACTTTGTAAACCGTGTCGAGCTCCACTTCCGTGGAGATGATGCGGTATATAAACTTAAGGCTTAGTTTAGTTTAGTTTAGTTTAGATGGCACCAGAACATATCCTCACTGAGCTTATGTTGGATCCAACAGGTTCGTGTATGAGTTACACACTGCCCTTTGGCAGAAATAAATCTAGATAACTGCTGTGCCTCATAGAAATCATTCCGACATTCTTTATACACCGTAACGCATTTACAGGGGTATCTCAGGACGAATGTTGCGCCCGACTGCAATACCTGGGGGTCTCAAAATAATAAATTGTTTCCTACTCTTCTGGATAGCACGAGATACATCAGGATACATTCTTACAACATTTGACATAAAGGAAACATCTTTATGTTTAAAGAAAAGTTTTAGCATCCAATCCCTATCTGAATCTATAGCGAACTGCACCAGCAACGTCGCTGTATCCTCAATATTCGACCTCTCTAGGAAATTAGATAAATCCAAACTATCAGCAGACAAATTCCGCTGGTTAGGATTTTGAGATTTTACTTTCCTAGGTAACTAACAGATTTTTGAGAGAGGTGGGTATGAAGTTTCTGGCACCTTCAAAACTTCAGTTAAGTACCTCTTAAACATATCATGTGCTGATACAGGAAACACTTTTAGGAAATTTATAATCTGAAGATTACATTTTTTAGTGGCATTTTCCAGCATTTCTAGCTTGAAATGAAGATTCCCACTGTCCTTAACCCAAGTTAAGGCATATGATTCAACTGCTTTTAACCTGGTCTCATGTTCGTTCACCTTAATTTCCAAACTTGATACTTTGTTCTTCACATCCAAACTGTCATATAGCTTGAGGAAAGTTGCTGGATTTGAGTTCCCAGAGAGATATGCAAATTTGATATTGTTTCCCACAACGTTTCCATTTTAAAGAACTTCGGCCTTTGCATAGGTGCAACCTCTTTCCCTGGGCCCACTGTAAAAGGCACAATACCTGTAGACACAGCAGAAATCACTTTAGTAACAAAGGAAACTCCGGTAGCCTGTTGCATTCCTGTCTCCAACTACACTGATGATGAAGAAAATGCCTCCACTATCCTCCATCTTGAGCTGTTTCCAACACTCTGCTGGGTCAGACAGAGAGCGTCCCGGGCCGGTTCCGACTTCATCTTCTCTTCCTTTGCCTCAGGGCGAATTGGACGACTATGCTCCTCTGGAGACAAGGTGGCGCCCTCGAAGGAGAAATCACACGCTTCAGCTTGCATGTCTTTCCCTCCCTCCCTCTGGTTCCTGAATTTGGGTGCCTTGCTCAACAAAGGCATCCGTGGGCCCGGTTGTTGAAACAAATTCCTTCGGGTGAACCCGGATTTTAGATTTTCTTTTGACCGTAAAGGCACTCGAAAAAATTTCAACAGGCACTCCAGCGGCGTCTCCGTATCTGCATTCAAGCCGCCATCTTTAGTAAGCGCTGCCTGATAGATCACCGCAGATAACAATATTTAAAAAAAGATACATCTAGGTGGATTACTATGGGCTCCTTTTACTAAGCTGCGATAGTGTTTTTAGCGCGTGCAGAATTTTAGCATGCGCTAAACCCGAGATATGTGGCTAGAACTAACGCCAGCTCAACGACGGCGTTAGTGTCTAGCGTGCGCGGCAATTCCGTGCATGCTAAGCGCACGCTAAAACCGCTATCGCAGCTCAGTGAAAGGAGCCCTATATTTAAAAATAGTACTGTATGTCTATCGCTATGTGTTTACTGAATGTTTGAAGTATCACACATGTTTTGCTACCCTCATGAACATACTGTTAAAAAGTGTACTTTTTCTGTTTTCCTCTGTTATTTTCCTCATAACCTTTAATAAAAATATTTGAACTAAAAAAAAAAAAAAATAATAATACACCCAAGTTCTCAGCAAATGTACAATAAATTAAAATAACAAGTTGTTAAACATTTTCAAAAGATATATGAAGAAACTTTCCATAATTCAAGGGAAGATCATCCCCAAAGTTTGGTTCCTACATATTCAAAAGATTTACTCAAAGACCTCGATTAAATATATTTACTTGTTGAATAACTGAGCTTCAAAGAATGCTGCTACCATGACTACCCTTTCCAGCAATTTCTTCAAAGCCTTCTTCAGTGAACACCGAATAGGACTATTTGCTTAGCATTTCTGCTTTTACCTTGTTCCCTTCCACACGTTTCTCCTTGTCTTGGTCTGACAGTTTCACCTTTTGCCTTCCTCTATTTTCTGACAGACCCGGAAAAAAAAAAAAGCCGCGTTTCCTCGCTTCACCACTTTAGCAATCTTCCACTTGTGCTTTTGCCGTCTCAAGAACTTTCCCCACAGTACCGCTGCATCGACACGCAGAACCCCCATCATTAAAAAAAAAAATTTATTTAATACTGCTAGACTTCAGAAAGTTTTATGGGTTCTTAGCTCTGTTTTCCTACACTGCTTTATGGCCGATTTTCTCCTTTGCCCAATTAAATGTTTCCCTGGAGATGCAACAAAGCAGCCCCTTTGTTGTCAGTGAACAGTGATAGAGTATCCAGTAATAACTCAATTGTTAGATACTACAAAGGGTGGTCCTGACTGAGTTTTCATTGCAGCTAGGCATATTCATTAACTGTTGTGTATAGCCACACAAAAGGTTTTCTTTTTCTTTTCTTTCTTTCTTTTTTAAGAATGGAAGCCAGTATCTTCATCAGTAATCACTCTCACCCCTGTGTACTGCAATGATATGCATTATAAAGCATTAGAGTAGCCTAGTCAAAGACTTGATAAAATGCAGCAGAACAAAAGCGCTGGACTTGTAAAGGCCAATTTTTTTTTTAACATTGTACCTAGACAGGAAAGGCATACGTGTGCATGTTTTGTATCTTTTTTTTATATGCTGTATACAGGCAATTATACTTCTAAGCCTTTATTAAAAAAAACAGCCTACCCTAAGCACCTATAAGACGTTACAACTGCTCTGAGGCAGGAGGAGCTTTTTGCCTGCATGTGCTAATAAAAATTGATACATACATGTGTACTTTATGTAACACATGCATAACTGCGGAACCTGACCCCACTCCACCCATTCCATGACTATGAGCATTGCAATGCATGTGCTAAATTGCCGCACACGCTAGACGCCAGCGCCAGCATTGAGCTGGCATTAGTTCTAGCCGCGTAGCGCAGGCTTAGTGCGCGCTAAAATTCTACACGCGCTAAAAACGCTATCGCAGCTTAGTAAAAGGAGCCCTTAGTGACTGAATATAGACCTGCTTTTTTGGGCAGGTCTATTGGGCCACTAGACTTGGCACTGACCGGATATGTCGCCCAACGTAGCCGGTGACTGGCCAATCCGTTGACTGGGATCTTACCCCTGTGCTAAAACAGCTGCACTGGCTCCCAGTGTCGCAAAAGGTTTGTTCTAAAATGTTATCAGTGACATATCAGAGTTTATATGGATCTGTTCCTTTGAATTTTCAATCTCTGTGGGAGGTGTATCAGCTGAGGAAGAATCTAAGATCTGAGGGCACTATGAGATTAACTTCTATGACGGACAAAACTGTCCTGCATGCTAAATCGAGAGCAGCAATGTTGTCCATGGCAGGGGTAAAATTTTGGAATTCCTTCGCTGGCATCCTGAGCAGTGGTTCCCAAACCTGTCCTGGAGGACCACCAGCCAGTCAGGTTTTCAGGATAGCCTTAATGAATATGCATACATTGTCCAATTTGACACGGACTAGAGGACATGTAATGAAGCTAAGGGGGGGACAGGTTCAGGACTAATGTCAGGAAGTTCTGCTTCACTCAGAGAGTGGTTGACGCCTGGAATGCCCTCCCAGAGGAGATTATTGCGGAATCGACCGTCCTAGGCTTCAAGAGCAAACTAGATGCATATCTCCTTAAGAGAGGCATGTAAGGATATGGTGGACTATAAATTACGACAGGTGTACACCTGGCAGGGCCTCCGCGTGTGCGGATCGCCGGACTTGATGGACCGAAGGTCTGATCCGGAGATGGCATTTCTTATGTTCTTATGTTCTTATGCATGAGAGAGATTTGCACGTAATGGAATGACAGGTATGCAAATCCGAGGTGCTGAGGCTGTAGCTTTAACCACTGCGCCACACACTCCCCTAGAAAGATGTTGAAGACACAACTGTTTGTGGAGGCTTTTCTCTGAAATTATGTTGGCAACCATATTTAATAAGATTCCTGAACTGTGATTGCTGCACTTTATTTAGTGGGTATGGTTACCTTTTAAATTCATTGAGCTTTTGACATTATTTTAAGAGGATTAAATTACTATGTAATAGTAATGTAATTTGAATGCATTTTGTAAATGTACTGTCAATGAACTACTGTGAATGTTTTAACTATTAACCGCTTAGTTATAGGCGGTTTAGAAATTTTAGAAATAAATAAATTTTCAGGGACCTGCTAATACCAGATCCTCTGAATTTTGTAGACCTCAATCATATCCTCACCGCAGCCATCTTTTTTCCAAGTTGTAGAACCCTAAACTCTTTAGCCTTTCCTCACTTGAGGAGTCCCATCCCCTTTATCATTTTAGTTGCTCTTCCTTGAACCTTTCCAAGTTCTACTTTAACTTTTTTGAGATACAGCAACCAGAAATGAATACAATACTCAAGGTGATGTTGCACCATGGAGCAATACAGAGACATTATAATATTTTTATTCTTATCTACTATCACTTTTCTAATCATTTCTAGCATCTTGTTTACTTTTTTGGCCGCTGCCACGACACATTAGGTGGATAGTTTCAGCATATTGTCTACGATGACACCTAGATTTTTTGGGGGCTGCTGACCTCTAAGGTGGACCCTAGCTTCTGGTAACTATGATTTGGATTATTCTTCCCAACGTGCTTCATAAGAACATAAGAATAGCCTCACTGGGTCAGACCTAAGGTCCATCAAGCCCAGTAGCCCGTTCTCACGGTGGCCAATCCAGGTCACTAGTACCTGGCCAAAACCCAAGGTGTAGCAATATTCCATGCTACCAATACAGGGCAAGTAGTGGCTTCCCTCACGTCTTCTTCAATAACAGACTATGGACTACATTAAATTTTATCTGTCATTTGGATAACCAGTCTTCCTATTTTCTAAGGTTCTCCTGCAATTTTTCACAGTCTGTGTATGTTTTAACAACTTTGAATAATTTTGTGTCATCTGCAAATTTAATCACCTCATATGTCATGCCAAAATCTATATTCTGGTCTCTCTTAAAATGATCCCCTTAATATAAATCATGCAGAATTGCTATCAGTTCTTTGCCAAATTCATGTTCTGTTTATTTTATTTAACACAAATATAATGAAAATCCCTGACAGGTATTAAAGACTCCTCAAAGGTCA
This sequence comes from Geotrypetes seraphini, assembly GCF_902459505.1. Taxonomy (NCBI): domain Eukaryota; kingdom Metazoa; phylum Chordata; class Amphibia; order Gymnophiona; family Dermophiidae; genus Geotrypetes; species Geotrypetes seraphini. The sequence continues at coordinate 303,666,863 of NC_047084.1, read as the reverse complement.
TTTAAGTAAAATACCTCTGTGATAAATACTGGGGTATTCTACCTTGCAGTTACTGCTCCAACTTTCATCAACTTCCTAGGTCCTTAAAATCCCCTAAGGCCTTTTAAACAACAGTTTTTTCATTCAAAAAAATATGCAAATCAGGTCATCTTCATTCAGAAATATAAATCATTCAGCCAACTCTAGGGGCTCCTTTTACTAAGCTGCGGTAGCATTTTTAGCGCGCACTGAAGATTAGCGCATGCTAACCCCCGCACTACGTGGAAAAAACTAACACCAGCTCTATGGAGGCATTAGCGTCTAGTGCGCGTGGCATTGTAGTGTGCGCTAAATCTGCTAGCGCAGCTTAGTAAAAGGAGCCCTAGGTCTTAGGGAATTAATTCAGGTCAATGTTGCGGGATGGAATGCTCCAGCCACCTCCCATGTAGCTTCCCTAACTTGCTACTACCACCGACTGGCAGAGCGTTGAACTCTCCACCTCGATACTAACAGGGACTTATCAAGACCTAGTCTGAGACCCAAGTTGTCTTTGCATAGGAGTTTTCCTAGGGGGATCTTCCTGGGAATGCTTCTCTTCCCTTGACGGAACATATACCCCATCACATCCAGGCTTTAAAGTTTTTCATTTCTTCCTAAAATCCACCATTCCATACTTCTAAAGTTCTGGTTGTGTATACTTTTATATAGAAACATAGAAAAAAGCGGCAGAAAAGGGCTATAGCCCACCAAGTCTGCCCATTCCAAGTATCCCCCCCCCCTGAATTTACTCCTTTAAAGATCCCACGTGAGTATCCCATTTTTTCTTAAAATCCTTCACGCTGCTGGCCTTTATCACCTGGAGTGGGAGTCTGTTCCAATGATCCACCACTCTTTCGGTGAAGAAGTACTTCCTGGAGTCGCCATGAAACTTCCCTCCCCTGATTTTCAGCGGATGCCCTCTGGTGGTCAAGGGTCCCATGTATATCCTGTTTATATTAAACCAAGCTATTTCTTTATGTACCTTTTGCATCAGACTCTCAGCATGCCCAAAATCAACAGAATATCCTTCCCCTTTGTATCAACAGCTTTGACTTTTTCCTTGCTGTCAGCAGAATGTCATTTTTTGCCTATTATTCATAGATCTTTCTGGCTAATTTTCATCATATCCCTGCTCATTACACTTTCAATCCCATTTTTTTTTTTAAATTCATAATTAATCTCTTTTATATAAGGGCCCGCAAGTTCCTTCTTTACTGGGGTTTTTACACTTAGCTGCCAGTGATTATTAATGGTTAACCCTGAACTTGCAATTTAACTGGCCAGGAACCATCTAATTGAATACCATTGTCATCATGTTTATACTGAAGGGATGACAGATACCTGCAACAGGCTTGAAACAGAGAGGATAGGACCCAAAATAGAAAAGGTTTCAATTATGCATTTGTAACTCTCTCTCTCTTTCTCCCTCCCCCCCCCCTTCCCTGCTTAAGGGTACAGCTCTAAGACAAAGAGTTTCATTTGAAACGAGGGCTATGTCCCTTGCAACTCCTGTAAATCCTGGCAGGGCTTCTCCAATAGGAGGGAGAATTTATCTCCTGAGCCATGGTACTTAGATAGAAAAAAGTCTACAGAGACAGAGCAGATAGGTTTGCTATTCCAAAATTGTAACTGTTTTTTTGTTGCAATTTCTCTGAATACAGCTGCAGCGTTCTGGGTGCGCGGTATACAGCGTCTGTGTTGTGAAGATGCCCCGGTTGTAAGACGACTGCAGCTAAGTGTGCTGTTTCTTACTTCTCCACAGTTCCCTGGGATTCTGGCTCAGTTTTCATGAATGTGTAGAATTTGCATCAGTTATTTTTGGCATGCTGGTGTTTCTCATCAACAAGGGTTTTTTTTTTCCTCCCCTACTTTTCTTCATCTGCACTGTGATTTCATATGGAAGATCTTGCTTGATTGAAGATGTTTATAAGAAGTGGATATTGTTTTGTTTTTACCAATGAAGCTGAACTGTGATTTTTCGCCACTTCTTTTGGAATTTTCTTGTTCCAGTGTGGTTATATATGTGATTGTCAACTCAGTAGGGTTTACAGTGTTGTGTGTGGGGGGTCCCTTTATGGGCATAAGTTGGTTTCTTTAGAGTGGCATGTATGCCCTTTCCTTAGTATTATTGGGTAATTTTGGCCAGATGAAGGTGAACTGAGGCCTTTTTCGCCACTTCTTTTCTTTTTCCTTTTTCCCTTTCTCTTTGGGGAGTGTGAATGTTGTTGGTTGTAAGTAAGGCATTGTAGTGTTGCTGGGTGTGTCTATCGTTTGTCCGTGTGGGGCTTGTTTTTGAGTGAATAAGTAATTGAAATCACCCATTATTATACTGTTGCCCATTTCTCCAGTTTTCCTAATCTCTGAAAACATTTCTTCATCTGTCTGCTCATTTCATCCTGGGGGATAGTAGTCTAATCAAAAGTATGCCCTATTGGAATAACCCCAGGGACCCACTATGACACTACATAGTCCACTCAACTACACTCTCACAAAGACCCACTCTCACACAATCCAGAAAAAAAAAACAAAAATTGTGGAGAAAAAGCCTCAGTTCAGCTTCATCTGGCAAAAAACTCCACTTTCAAAAATATCAGCAAGTAAGTTCCAAATAAGTGTCAATCAAGACACAGCAGTGAAGGACACAATAGTAGCCCACTTGGGAACCACCAAAAAATATTAGCACGCCAAAACTGTAAAAACTTTCAAAAGTGTGAGTGCAGCAAATAGCACATGAAAGAGTCCTAATCACAGTCAGTGGCAAGCAGGATAAATCAAATAATTTAGCTGCAGACGGTCTCCAAGCTGTCTTCCACACACCCGAACGATGTCAGCCAGCTCAGGCCCTGCAGCCATTCCTACCTGACGGGGAACTTTCCGTTTCGTTGAGCTGCATCAGGGGGAACGATCTCAGCCTACCGCACCAGCAACTGAAAAGGCTGTTGAAGTACTCAAACTGCACACATCCAAACACGAAAGGATTCAGGCGTGGGATTACTCTGCAGAAAACATCTTCAAAAAGGAATCCAGACTCCTCCCCATCTCATTCAGACCAATCCAAAATCAGCCTCAACAAAAAAAAACGCCACCCACTCAATCCAGGCATTCAGCCCAACTGGGTGAACGGTCTGGAGATTGCATATCCACCTATGTTCCCTCTGACATAGCTGACGTCTCCAGTCACTCTGTCTCACTGAGCAGGGAAAATGTTCCATCACTACACAGCGCAGCATATTAAAAGTATGCTGGGCTTCTAAACAATGCACCACAAGAGGTTCCTCTATTCTCCTGGTATGTATACACAACTTGTGCTCCAGCAATCTGATCTTTAATTTCCTCGAGGTCTGTCCCACATATAACTTAGAACAGGGGCATATAATAATATATATAATCCCCTCAGTAGTAGTAGTAGGTCTTTGTGAGAGTGCAATGAGTGGACTTTGTAGTGTCATAGTGGGTCCCTGGGGTTATTTCAATAAGGCATACTTTTGAGTTAAGATTGGATTATATATGTCCTTTCTTTATTGTTGTTTAGGATAGTAGTATAACCCTACCTTTTATATTCCTTCCCTTCACACATGGAATTTCTATCCATATGGATTCCACACTGCTATCTATGTCATGCAGAATGTTTATTTTATTTGATTCAATTCCCTCTTTAACATATAGTGTACCCCACCCCCACCCCAAATTTGATCTATCTATCCTAGAAAGGATAGATAGAACAAATTTGGGGTGGGGTGGGGTACACTATATGTTAAAGAGGGAATTGAATCAAATAAAATAAACATTCTGCATGACATAGATAGCAGTGTGGAATCCATATGGACATATATAATCCAATCTTTCTAGGATAGGGTAATATTGTATGGATATTTACTTTTTGTTTCTTTATAGGTAACTAGTGTTTAAGCCCATTACATTAACAGGTGCTAGTAAAGCCTCCTTCCCTCACATGTCCCCTATTTTCAGCCACAACTCCAAACCCATTTTACCCCCCCCCAGCCCCTTTCTCCCATCTTTTCCCTTTCAGCTTCCAGCCCCAGCCCCCTTTTCTCACATGCCCCTTTTGCAGCCTCCTTTTCTCACATATCCCCATTTCTGCCCCCAGCCCCCTTCTCTTAAACATCCCCATTGTCAGCTCCCAGCTCCTTTCTCTAACATGTTCCCTTTTTACAATATCAACCCCAGCTCCAGCCCCCTTCTCCCACCTACCCTTTTTATCAACCCCTAGTTCCCTTCTCCTATTTGACCCCTTTTGCCACTGAAGTGTGGCTTGGCCCCTGGTCCATTCCCAGGAACCCCCCCTTTAAAGCCTCCTTCCCTCACTTGTCCCCTATTTTCAGCCCCCCCTACAAACTCATTTTTAACCCCCACAGCCTCCCTTCCCCTTTTGCCCCCTCTCACTAGTTTGCTCTCTTGTTCTCACCCATTTTCTGCTTCGCTTTCCCTTTCTCTTCCAGGACCTGTCTTGCTGCCTTTTCCCAGTCCCCTCTTCTGTAATCCCTCGCTCTCCCTGAGTCTGGTGTTAGCGTTTCAAGTCTGCCCTCTGCTTCTAGTAAGCAGCCTCTTTCTCAGAGCCCCAGGGATCTCCGAATCATATCCGGTGTGATGGCGTTTATAGCTTCAGTGTAGTACCTGTCTTGCTGCCTTTTCCCAGCCCCCTCTTCTGTATTCCCTCACTCTCCCTTTCTCAGTCCGATGTTAGCGTTTCAGACCTGCCCTCTGCTCCTGGTAAACAGCCTCTTTCTCAGAGCCCCTGGGAAAAAGTGGCTGTTCGGGGCAGACAGCTCATAGGAGACAACTGTGATTGAAGGGCCGGGAGCTTACAAACTGCTCTAGCTTTGCTGAACGTCCATCCTCCCCAACAGTTTGCGCATGACTCCCCCCTCCTCCCCCCCATTTTCTCAGCTGTGTCCCGCCTCACCCCGCCGCACGCTGGCTATGCCAGACCCATTCGGTGCCAACTTTTCCTCCTCTTCAGTGCACACACTGTGTACGCAGATAAGAACATAAGAATTGCCGCTGCTGAGTCAGACCAGTGGTCCATCGTGCCCAGCAGTCCACTCACGCGATGGCCCCCCAGGTCAAAGACCAGTGCTCTAAATGAGTCCAGCCTCACCTGCGTACGTTCCAGTTTAGCAGGAACTTGTCCAACTTTGTCTTGAATCACTGAAGGGTGTTTTCCCCTATGACAGACTCTGGAAGAGCATTCCAGTTTTCTACCACTCTCTGGGTGAAGAAGAACTTCCTTACGTTTGTACGGATTCTATCACCTTTCAACTTTAGAGAGTGCCCTCTCATTCTCCCTACCTTGGAGAGGGCGAACAATCTGTCTTTATCTGCTAAGTCTATTCCCTTCAGTATTTTGAATGTTTCGATCATGTCCCCTGTCAGTCTCCTTTTTTCAAGGGAGAAAAGGCCCAGTTTCTCCAATCTCTCACTGTACGGTAACTCCTCCAGCCCCTTGACCATTTTAGTCGCTCTTCTCAGGACCCTTTCAAGTAGTACCGTGTCCTTCTCCATGTATGGTGACCAGTGCTGGACGCAGTACTCCAGGTGAGGGCACACCATAGCCCAGTACATGTACATGGCCCAGTACAGTACATGGCCCAGGCATGATAACCTTCTCCAATCTGTTTGTGATCCCCATCTTAATCATTCCTAGCATTCTGTTCGCCCTTTTTGCCATCGCCACACAATGCACGGACGGCTTCATCGACTTGTCGATCAGAACTCCCAAGTCTTTTTCCTGGGAGGTCTCCAACTTTATTTAATGTTTACCTAGCACCTTTATGTTATTTATTACATAGTTTACAGGTAAAATTTTATGTTTACGCAGATGACATTTCAATACTCATTCCTCTAACCGAACTCACTTCAGAAATGTTAAATTATATAGCTTTTATTCATACACAAATGGAAATTTGGACATCTATATTTAGATTGAAATTAAATCCGGCCAAATCAAAATTCTTTCTAGCTAGTCCTAATGAAAAAATTACTGAAACAACTTCTAAACGGTCGATCTTATTCGATATCTCCTATGCTGAAAATTTTAGGGGTTATTTTAGATCGGTCCTTATCTTTTAAGGCCCATACAGATTCTCAGGTTAAGAGATGTTTTATTGTCCTATAGAAACTGCATACTATTAGGAAATATTTTGATTTTACAACATTTAAAATCCTGGTTCAATCTTCAATACTTTCAATATTGGATTATTGTAATGTTGTTTATCTGGGATCGTATAAAACAACTACTAGCCGACTAAAAATCATACAAAATACAGCTATTTGTTTGATATTTAATCTGAAAAAACATGATCATATCAATGTATATTATCAAAAGCCTCACTGGCTACCGTTTGAGGCTATAGTGTTATTTAAATTTGGATGCATTTGTTTTAAAGTTTTATTTGGCTTAGCACTGGCTTACCTTGTTTCTCATTTTAGTTTTTTATTTCTAAGAAAAATATTCGTAGATCTGGTTGGTTTTATTTTCCTTCAGCAAATGCATGTCGTTACAAAAATTTTTTAGATAGGATCTTAGCATTACAAGCAGGATTAATGAATTCATTTTTGAATCTTCTTGTTTCTTCATTTCTTACTTACTATCAATTTCGAAAAGATCTTAAACCCACTTATTTAAACAATATAATATACATTATTGATTTTTATATTATCATGTAGTTTTAATGTATTTTTTAATCTTTTTATCTATACTTATTTTAGTTTATATTGTGTTTTCCTTATTCATTAGTTTTAATGTTTGTATTAGTTATTTAGAATTTTATTATGTATGATGTTATTATTATATTGTATGCTGAGTACCTATTGTGTAAACCGCTATGAACTGCTGGTTAGGCGGTATTAAAAAAAAAAAGTACTGCCCCAGACATCCTGTATTCGTGCATGAGATTTTTGTTACCAACATGCATTACTTTACATGTTGGTAACAAAAATCTCATGCACAAATACAGTACTTTACACTTATCCATGTTGAACCTCATTTGCCATGCAGATGCTCATTTCTCGAGCTTGATTATGTCATGTTGCAGATCTTTGCAATTCCCTTGGGTTTTCACTACTCTGAATAACTTCGTATTGCCCGCAAATTTAATCACCTCACTCATCGTTCTGTTTGTGGGATGGTCATGCTTAGCGCTACTCTGCCTCTTCCTCAGACAGATCAGCCTACTGCGCATGTAAAGCACGGCACCACTGCGATTGAAGTGCACATGCGCGCTAAGGGTATTATTATAGTGGATGAAATATAAAAAGTTCTCCTGTTGTCCTAATTAGCATAATTGACAATAAATTAAGACTAGGGGTGTGTGGGAGAGGGGAGGGCGGGAGGGAATGGAGACTAAGACAGACCCTGCTCCGCCTGCCAGAAACTATCTCTAGCAGAAGGTTCAAGCTTACAAAACTGTAGAACTATAAAAAGTTATTCTTTGGAGACTAGCTGAGTAAAGTTTGTTCTTTTAAGATCTAAACTGTCTATAGAAGGGAGCCTACAACCCCACTGTCTTTCAACAGTAAACAATAAAAATTATGTGATGGTCTAGCAAGCCCTCCATTACACACACAGCACTTTTTCGAGAACAATCACCTTGGCACTTCAACAATAAGGCCCTTGCTTATTTGTTCAGGCTTTACCATAACCATCAATGCTTAGGGACTCCTGAAGAAGATGTGCTGATTGAAACATGGATCATGTCGGGGCCCTTGATTTGCAAAAAGGTGGTTTTATTATGCACAACAAAAAACTGTCTAAATAAACATAGCCTGCATCTTCTACAGCTGTCTGCAGTTCTATTTTTGTTTGGCGTTGATTGTGTTTTACTGCACTGATTCCTATAAAATCAAGGGATATATGCACATGAAGCATGCTCTTGATATATTAGTTTGAAAATAGAGGGGGGGAGCAAATGAACAGAAAAGGTTTTTGTGTGCACATCCCTATTGTCTGACTGCATGTAATTGACAGTTTGTCCCACACATACCCTCACTATTGCATGAAATAGTGGCATGTCAAAACCGCGTCAGACATTCGCATGCCAACAATGGCGTGCTGACAGCTGCACACAGGATAAAAGCACGCTGCCGGTTCAGTCGCTTTTATGGCTTACCTTTAGCATTCTGAAGGGGTGTTTGTGGGAACCTCCCCCACTACACTTATAACAGCTGGTGTTCCTGCTGGGGTGGGGGGACCCCCCCACTACACTTAAAACTCCCGAACACTCCTGAACAGGGAGAGAACACATACACCCCCAGCGGGAATGCCACCTGTTATAACTGTAGTGGGGGGTTCCCCCCACACACCCTCAAAATGCTAAAGATAAGCTGAACTGGCGGTTTGCTTTCCTCCTGCGCACAGGAGTCGGCGTGCCAATGCCCTATGCACTTTTGTCAGTGTACCGCATGAAACAGATATTCCAGATAGAACCTCTGTATTGCAAGAAATAGCTATTATCTTAGATGTGACTGTCCTCCAGTAATAGACATCCTTCATCCTGATGCTTTATTTTCAATGTTCTCTTAGAAATAATTTTAGATTAGATCTGAAATTGAAAGCATGATAGCTCTAGATTGTATGCTGGACTGCTGCAGAGTCTCTCACTGATGTTCAGCAAATTCAGATTTTGCTCACATCAGTGCTCTATTAGTACCTGAGTAATATTTTCAGTCCTAAAAATAACTCCATACCTGCTGAGGTTATTATTATAATCACCATGAGAAGGGGCAATGTTGTTTCATATAACATTCTGTGATCACCTGTAAAACCTCTACTATGGGTATATATTAAGCTTTAGGTTTGTTATAAAATTAGCAGCCCTTATATTATTTGGGTTTAATTAGTTGATATATCAGGAAGAAAAACAGATGGTGCTGGGCAATTCATCATACAAATATACAAAATTATAAGTAATACACAAGTATACATTTTCAGCAAAGAACAGCAGTGCACCTATAACACAAAGCAACATAAAATCAACAATCCTTCAGTTTTGAACCTCAGTACCAACAGATAAAGCATATTACCCAACTCTTGGATTCAGCAATAAAACAAACAGAAAAAATTGGACCAAAGGAGAACCAGTATAGAAAGGAATTTTTTTTACTGACTCTTTAAATAGGCCGTATTCCTGAGTACTTTATGGAATTTGTTACCTATTGAAATCAAGCAAGCAGTTTTTTTTTTAGCTTATTACATCTTTGAATGAAAAAAAAAAAGTTTCAGACAATGTTCGTTGAGAGAGAATTTTATAGAAATCCATTTTTGTCATGGGTTTTGCAATAATTGTTTGTTATAATTATACTATGTATGGTTTTATGTAACCCAAGCGAGATGCTGCGGGCTATAAACTTTTTAAATAAATAAATACTTCTGGTAGAACTAGTTAAGGTAGGGTCTCTGACCTCTAGACCCGCCCCTAGGCCCATCCCTGCCCGTTATGCCCCAGCCCCACCCCAACCCCCATCTGGTAATCCTAGGAGATAAGAAAAATTAATTCAGGAAATGGAAAAAGTAAAAAACCAAGGAGAACTGGAAAGAGCACAGGAAGCATCAAAAATAATGTCACCTCGTGGTTAGAAGAGCAAAAAGAGAATATGAAGAGAGGCTAGCCAGGGAAGCACGAAATTTCAAACCGTTCTTCAGATATGTTAAAGGGAAGTAGCCGGCAAGGGAGGAGGTGGGACCGCTGGATGACGGAGATAGGAAAGGAGTGGTGAAGGAGGAAAAAGAAGTGGCGGATAGACTAAACATGTTCTTTTCGTCAGTATTTACAAAAGAGGACACATCCAACGTGCCAGAACCCGAAAAAATTTTCAAAGGAGGTAAGCCTTGAAGACGTACGCAAGCAGATAGATAGATTAAAAACTGACAAATCTCCGGGCCCGGACGGAATCCACCCTAGGGTATTGAAAGAACTAAAGAGGAAATAGCGGAACTACTACAGCAGATTTGTAATCTATCCCTGAAAACAGGCTTGATCCGGGAGGATTGGAAGAAAGCTAATGTTACACCCATCTTTAAAAAAGGATTGAGAGGTGACCCGGGGAACTACAGACTGATAAGTTTGACCGGCTCCGGGGGAAATGGCGGAAGTGCTGATAAAAGACAACATTGATGAGCATCTTGAAAGAAATAAACTTATGAAAACAAGCTAACAAGGCTTCTGCAAGGGAAGATCGTGCCTAACGAACTTATTGCACTTCTTCGAAGGAATTAGCAAACGGATGGACAAAGTGGGACATAGACATCGTATACTTAGATTTCCAAAAAGCCTTTGATAAGGTACCCCATGAACGCCTACTACGGAAACTGAAGAAGCATGGGGTGGAAGGAGACGTACATAGATGGATCAAGAATTGGTTGGTGGGTAGAAAGCAAAGGGTTGGAGTGAAGGGCCACTACTCGGACTGGAGGAGGGGTAGAAGTGGGAGGACCACTAGGCAACAGTGACCACAACACGATCAGATTCACATTAGAAAGAGGGACACCCATAGTTAGGAGGACCGCAACAACTGCGCTGAACTTCAAGAAAGGGAACTATGTTGCTATGAGGGAAATGGTGGGGAGGAAGCTCAGAAAAATCTTTAGGATGGAGACTGTGGGAAGCGCCTGGACCCTATTCAGGGACACCCTGCAGGAAGCACAGAGAATGTACGTTCCCAATTTCAGGAAAGGCTGCAAGAACAAGCGATCAAAGGACCCGGTTTGGATGTCAATAGAAGTAAAGAGGGCGATAAAGGACAAAAAAGTATCTTTCCGGAGATGGAAAAAGGACCCAACAGAGGAAAATCACCAGGCGCATAAGAAATGCCAAAAGGAATGCCACCGGGAGGTTAGACAAGCAAAGGGGAAGTACGAAGAGGGGCTGGCCAGGGAGGCGAAAAACTTCAAGGCATTCTTCAGTTACGTTAAGGGGAAACGACCAGCGAGAGAGGAGGTAGGGCCGTTGGACGATGGGGACAGGAAGGGAGTGATTAAGGAGGAAAAAGAGGTAGCTGAGAGGTTGAACACGTTCTTCTCGTCGGTCTTCACGAGCGAAGACACATCTAATATACCAGACTCAGAGGAGCTCATGAGTGGGGAACAGGCTGAAAAATTAGAGCACATAGAGGTAAGTAGGGAGGATGTCCTCAAACAGATAGACAGGTTAAAATGTGGCAAATCACCAGGCCCGGACGGGATCCACCCAAGGGTTCTGAAAGAACTAAGACAGGAAATAGCGGGCACAATCCAACATGTTTGCAACCTATCCTTGAAAACTGGTGAGGTACCAGAGGACTGGAAATTGGCAAATGTCACACCCATCTTCAAGAAGGGATCGAGGGGTGACCCTGGTAACTACAGGCCGGTGAGCCTGACTTCAATTATAGGGAAGATGGTGGAAGCCATGATCAAGGACGACATTTGCGAGCACATCGAGAGGAATGGCCTACTGAGAACAAGCCAGCATGGATTCTGTAAGGGAAGGTCGTGCCTAACGAACCTTCTGTACTTCTTTGAGGGAATAAGCAGTCGGGTGGACAATGGAGAGCCCATAGACATCATTTACCTCGACTTTCAAAAGGCTTTCGACAAGGTGCCACATGAAAGGCTACTTAAGAAGCTGTGGAACCACGGGGTGGGAGGGGATGTGCACAGATGGATCAAGCACTGGTTGTCGGGTAGACTGCAGAGGGTTGGAGTAAAGGGTCAATATTCTGACTGGCGGGGAGTCACGAGCGGTGTGCCACAGGGATCGGTGCTGGGGCCTTTACTCTTTAACATATTCATCAATGACCTGGAAAAGGAGGCTAAATGTGAGGTTATAAAATTCGCAGACGATACCAAACTGTGCGGCAGAGTTAGGACCAGGGAGGAGTGTGAGGACATGCAAAGGGACCTGGACAAGCTGGAAGACTGGGCAAACAAATGGCAAATGCGCTTCAACGTGGACAAATGCAAGGTCATGCATATAGGGAAAAAGAACCCGTTGTTCAACTACAAATTGGGGGGGGGGGTATTATTGGGAGACAGCAGACTCGAGAGAGACTTGGGTGTGCTGGTGGATGCATCACTGAAGCCATCTGCACAGTGCGCAGCAGCCTCGAAAAAAGCCAACAGGATGCTGGGAATCATAAAGAAGGGCATAGTAACCAGATCACGGGAAGTCATCGTGCCATTGTATCGAGCGATGGTGCGTCCACATCTGGAATACTGCGTTCAGTTTTGGTCGCCACACCTCAAGAAGGACATGGCGGTACTTGAGAGAGTCCAAAGGAGAGCAACGAAATTGGTAAGAGGGCTGGAACACTGCTCATACGCCGAGAGGCTGGATAGGCTGGGGCTCTTCTCTCTGGAGAAAAGGAGGCTCAGGGGAGATATGATAGAGACCTTCAAGATCATGAGGGGCATAGAGAGGGTGGATAGGGACAGATTCTTCAGACTGAAGGGGAAAGCAAGTACGAGGGGGCATTCGGAGAAACTGAAGGGAGACAGGTTCAAAACAAATGCAAGGAAGTTTTTTTTCACACAAAGGGTCGTGGACACTTGGAATGAGCTACCGGAGGAAGTGATCAGGCAGAGTACGGTACAGGGATTCAAACAGGGATTGGACGGATTTCTGAGGGATAAAGGGATCGTGGGATACTGAGGGAGGAGCTGGGATGTAACACAAGTATAGGAAGTTAACCAGGAAATGAGTATAAACCAACCAGGTCGTGCATGTGCAAGACCGGAGGGCTAGGACTTCGATAGGAAGGCAGGACTTAAATGGGAAACCAAGGTGGCAAGGGAGCCCCTTCTGATGATTCAGACAGGTCTTGACCTGTTTGGGCCGCCGCGGGAGCGGACTGCTGGGCAGGATGGACCTGTGGTCTGACCCGGCAGAGGCACTGCTTATGTTCTTATGTCACGAGTGGTGGTCCTCAGGGGTCGGTACTCGGACCGCTGCTGTTCAATGTATTTATAAATGATCTAGAAACAGGGACGAAGTGCAAAGTAATAAAATTTGCAGACGACACCAAACTATTTAGTGGAGTCAGGACTAAAGAGGACTTGAACAAACTAGGAGAGTGGGTGACGAGATGGCAGATGAAGTTCAATATAGAGAAATGTAAAGTCTTGCATGTAGGAAACAAACACTCGAAGTACAGCTATACGATGGGAGGGCTGGTAATGGATGAAAGTAGCCAAGAAAAGGACTTGGGGTAATAGTGGACAAGACAATGAAGCCGTCGGCACAGTGCGCAGTGGCTGCTAAGAAGGCGAATAGAATGCTAGGTACTATCAAGAAAGGTATTACAACTAGAACGAAAGAAGTTATCTTACCGTTGTATCGGGCGATGGTGCGCCCACATCCGGTGTACTGCATCCAATATTGGTCACCGTACCTTAAGAAGGATATGGCGATACTCAAGAGGGTTCAGAAAAGAGCAACATGATTGAGAAAAGGTATGGAAAACCTTTCATATGCTGAAAGATTAGAGAAACTGGGGCTCTTTTCCCTAGAAAAGCGGAGACTTAGAGGGGACATGATAGAGACTTACAAGATCATGAAGGGCATAGAGAAAGTGGAGAGGGACAGATTCTTCAAACTTTCAAAAACTACAAGAACGAGAGGGCATTCGGTAAAATTAAGAGGGGACAGATTCAAAACCAATGCTAGGAAATTCTTCTTTACCCAAAGGGTGGTGGACATCTGGAATGCACTTCCAGAAGGTGTGATAGGACAGAATACGGTATTGGGGTTCAAGAAGGGAATAGATAATTTCCTGAAGGAAAAGGGGATAGAAGGGTATAGATAGGGGATTGCTCCACAGGTCCACTTCCTTTTCATCTGCATATTTAGCCTTATCCAAACTACCTCTACCAGGCATAGAAAAACACACACCCCTTTCACACACACCCCAATCAAGGAAGTAAAACAGAAAAAAACTTTACGACAGCCTACTAGCCACTCAAGCAGCAAAACTAGATAACCAAATCTCCAACCTATTGATATCAACCCCTGACTACAAGATGTTCAGAAAGGAAATAAAAACTATACTCTTCAAGAAATCCCTGAATAAAGCCTATTACCACGAATACCTCCCTCTTACCTCCCTCTCCCCTACCCCTGATCCTACCTTACCCTCTCTCAGAAACGACCTCTGATCTAACTTTGTAACCCTTCCCTCCACAACTCTTATTATAATCCGCTTTGAACCGAAAGGAAATGGCAGAATAGAAATCTGTAATGTAATGTAATGTAATTTACCATACCATATTGTTTCTTATACCCTACAAATGGAGCCATTGCGGCTTACATAAGATTAAGGTTAACAACTTAGATATTAGGAATCAAAGCAAGACTATAAGGAAAACAGATAAGTTTTAATTGCCTTCCTAAATAGAAAATAGGAGGGAATCTAACGTAAGCAGGTCAGGAGGCAACTCCAAAATGTGGGGCCTTGAAACTCAAAAGGTAGATTCAAAGAGTGACTTCCTCCAGATTTGACGTGGAGAGGGAAGAGGTAATTTATAGTGTTAGGTCATTCTTGAGTTATAAAAGGAGTGCAAAACTCGGATGACTGAAATTAGCCCAGCTGAGCTTTCTCCATATATAGCCTTGTAAACCATACATGTGATTTTAAATTGAATTCTACACTTGACTGGCAGCCAGTGTAGTTCTATTAACAGCGGACTGGCCCTTTCAAATTGGGCCTTAAGGAAGATCAGTCTAGCTGCTATGTTCTAGGTAACTTGATACTTAAAACATGACACAATCGCATTGGAGACATGAGTTGCCATTCTAAGTAAAACCAATCAGGGAGATGTTCCATGAGCTCAAGAAGGATCCAATACATACCCTGATGCAGTATATAGGCCTGATGGTACCTATAAAAATTGGGAAAATTTACCCCACCCGCCGCAATTGTAAAGATACTGAAGCAATTCTCGCAGTTTTACATTACATTACATTACATTACGGATTTATATTCCGCTTGTACCTTGCGGTTCTAAGCGGATTATATTGGAAGATAACTGGGCATTTCCAGGAAGTTACATTACATTTGGAGATAGCTGGACATTTCCAGGAAGTTACATTACATTGGAAGACAGCTGGACATTTCCAGGAAGATACATTGGAAGAAAGTTGGACATTTCCATGAAATTACATTACATTAGAAGGTAGTTGGTTTCAAGTTACATAGTGAGGTTTCAGGATATTTTGTGACATAGAGAAGAAGATTCTAGCATGATGGGATTCATGTTAGGTTAGGTTAACCGAATATGTTTTTTTGAATAGTAGTGTTTTTATTTCTTTTCGGAATGCTTTATAGTCTGTTGTTGTAATCAATAGGTTGGATATGGAGGGGTCAAGTTTCGCTGCTTTAGTAGCTAGGAGGCTGTCATATAGTTTTTTGCGTTGGGTACCTTTGAGTGCTGGGTAGGAGAATGGTGTCTGGGTTCTCTTAATTCTGGGTGAACGGTTTCGATTTAGGCGATTGTTTAGGTAGGTAGGCGCAGTTCCGTTTATTACTTTGTATAATAGAATGAATAATTTGAATTGGATTCTGGCTTGTATGGGTAACCAGTGTGAGTCTAGGTAGGCATTGGTGATGTGGTCAAATTTTCAGAGTGAATAGATTAGCCTGAGAGCTGTGTTCTGAACGGACTGTAGTTGTTTAATTAAGTTTATTGGACAAGGTAGGTAGAGGATGTTGCAGTAGTCCAATAGTCCTAGTACAAGGGATTGGACTATGATCCTGTATTGTTCTTTGTTGAAGAATTTTCTTATTTTTCGTAGGTTACGCATGGTGAAGTATGCTTTTTGTGTTGTTTTGTTGATTTGGGTCTGCATTGAGCAGCATCTGTCTATCAATACTCCAAAGATTTTAAGAGCTGTCTGTATTGGATATTTGGTTACATTTATTACCAATTCTGTTATGGAAGGGTTTTTGTCCTTTTCAAGTAGTAAGAATTTTGTTTTATCCGAGTTAAGCTTCAATTTGTGGTTTGTCATCCATTTTTCCACTGCTTTCAGAGTTGTTTCCAGGTGTCCTGTTGAGTTGGGGTCTTGGTTATCGAAGGGGAGCAGAATGGTTATGTCGTCTGCATAACTGAATGATATTACATTTAGGGTATCTAGAGTGGTACCAAGGGAGGATATGAATAGATTGAAGAGGATGGGCGATAGTGGTGACCCTTGTGGGACTCCACAGGGGTTAGACCATGGGGCTGATTTGAGATCGGTAGACTTTACTCTATAGGTTCTTGTTTTAAGGAATCCTTGGATCCAGTTGTATACCCCACCTGAGATCCCTATGGCGTCTATTATCTGGAGTAGTATGGTGTGATCTACTAGGTCAAATTCAGCAGAGAGATCTAGTTGGATAATTAGTATCCTACTTCCTTTACTGAGGTATTGTCGGGCTGTATCCAGTAGTGTTGCTAGTAATGTCTCTGTGAGGGATGGAGTAAGTTATGGTTTTCCAGGTAATTTGTGAGATATTGTGCAACAAGACCTTCTATTATTTTAACTTATAATGGGATTGAGGCGATGGGTCTATAGTTAGAGGGAGAGTCAATTGGGCCTTTACGATCTTTCAGTAGAGGGGTGATTATGATCTCGCCTAGTTCTGGTGGGAATTGGCCTTCTCTGAATGTGATTTGTATCCATTGCATTAGGTTAGCTTTGAAATTACAAATAAATATAGTAAGAATACTATTTAATTTCTTGTAAAACGACCCCTGGAAAAACACTGGTAACATGCCCATTTGGTAGCAAACCACAGGCAAAATCATCAGCTTAACCATTTGAACTCTCCCCCACCAAGACAGATGTAAGGGGTTCCATTGTTCACACATTTCTGTGACCTTCAGCAATAAAGATTTTTCATTTACTTTCATCGTCTCTTCCAGCGTTTTTTGAATCCAAATACCTAAATATTTTATACCCTCTTCCTTCCAAAGAAAAGGGAATAATCCTTTTGGACAGTGTACATTTAGCAGAAGAACCTCCAATATATTCCAGTTTATTTTATATCTAGAAAATTTGCCAAATCGGTCAATCAAATCCAGTAAATGCGGGATGGAAGTTTCAGGATTCCTCAAATGAAGCAAAATATCATCTGCATACACAGAGACCTTATATTCCCGACCTACATAAAGAATACCCTGTATCTCCTTTGCCTGTTAAATAGCCAATAGCAAGGGTTCCAGTACAATGTCAAAAAGCAAAGGAGATAATGGACACCCTTGTCTAACTCCCCTCTCCAGACAAAGACATTCTGAAAAGGTATTATTTATATATAATCTGGCAGAAGAGGAACTATACAAGGTTTGAATAATTTGGAACCAATACCAAACCAATCCATTGCTTAATACATGAAGGTCCACTCCACATGATCAAAGACCTTCCCTGCATCCAAAGATATAAAGAAGGCTGGATCTTCCATGGCTTTTGTTAAATTTAATATGTGGAATGCCAGTCTGGTGTTGTTTGAAGAATGTGTTTGAGCAAAGAACCCCGTTTGGTGCATACCAATAATATAAGGGAGAGCCTTGGCCAAGCGTAAAGCCAATAACTTAGCCAGAAGTTTTCCATCTACATTAATCAAAGAAATAGGCCTGTAATTTGAAACCAACGTGGGATCTTTATTTGGCTTCAGTAAAACAGTAGTTAAAGATTCTGCCATAGTACCTGTAATGCAACGTTTAATCAATTGGGCCTGATATAAATTTAATAGATGAGGTAATAGGGTAATTTGAAATGATTTATAAAACCCTATAGTGAAACCATCACCACCTGGAGCAGATCCAACTCTAAGGGACTTCAACGCTGCTTGTAGTTCTTTCATTGATATAGGCGCATCAAGAGTTCCTTTTATATGCTCGGGAATTTTAGGCCCCTTAATTAACTTCAAGAACTCTAAACCCTCAAGTTCTTTATTTGAATAAAGCTCAGAAGAATATAAAGCTTTATAATATTTCAAAAATTGCTTTAAGTTATTTCCAGTTTGAGAATGAGTTTCCCCCTTCTCATCTGTGATAGCCACAATTTTTACTTTTCTTTTTTTTAGCTTTAAGGTAATTAGCTAATACTCTTCCTGCTTTATTCAAGTTTCCATAATACAGAGCCTGTTGAGAAAACAAATCTTTCCTAGCCAGTTGAGAGGAAATCTCATTGTATTTATATTTAGCTTTTAAGAGAGCCTGTAAAGTAGTTTGTTCCCATTTCAAAGCCAATTGGGACTCCAAAATCTTAATATTTTGTTCCAAATTAGAATATTCCATTTTAAGTTGTTTCCTAACATACGCCGAATATAAGACTATTTGCCCTCTCATGGTAGCTTTGAAAGCATCCCACAATGTTTCTAAAGAGATTTCCTCTGAGGCACTGATTTGAAAATATTCATTCATTTTTAATTGAAATTCCTCAATAAAGTTTGAATCTGCAAGAAATGTATTATTGAATCTCCAAACACATCTACTACCATCTTGTTCAGCAATTTTAAATTCAATCCAAACTCCACCATGATCTGACAAAATAATTGGATCAATGGTGGTTTTGATGACCTGCTGTACTAATTTATCTGATACAAAAACATAATCTATTTAGGAGAATGATTAATGGACATTGGAGCAGAAAGAAAACTCCCGAGCATTAAAATGAAGAATCCGCCATATATCTTTCAATCCACAGGATTGTACCAAGTTAGTATTTTACTGGGGTTTTTTGTCTAACAATGGATCCATAACAGCATTAAAGTCCCCCACCACTACTAAATTAGAAGCAGCCAGTGGTAGAATCAACTGCTGAAGAGTTTTAAAAAATTCAGCTTGATTTGAAATAAGGGCATAGATGTTTAAAAGCGCCAGGATATCTTTCCACAAGCTCATATCCACATGGATCCATCTGCCTGAGGGATCGGCAGAAATCAGATTAAATGCAGCTGAACATTTACTATGTACTAATATAGTCACCCCAGTCTTCTTACCCACTGCTGGAGCAAAAAAACAATGCTTAATCTACCCCCTTCCAACTTCCTCGATTCTATAGCAGATAAGTGTATTTCCTGGATATAATATATATCCGCATCCTGTCGTTTTTAAAAAAATAAGAGGTTTTTTTCCTCTTAAGAGGATGTTTGAGCCCATTGACATTTAAGGAAAACAGTTTAAGATTCATTATTAATTTTTAAAATTGTAATACTGTGAAGATATTCTAAAAATTCATTTATCCCTAAGAGCACCTTTAGATTCATACATATTCAGAATCCCTGTATAAAAAACCCTTGTCCTCCCCTTCCCCCAACCCTCAAAATCAACGATTTCTTGAAAGCACACATATAGACTAGTAGCCAGAACCCTCCCCCAGGCAACATAAGTAAAATAGGAAAAATAAAGTCTCTGAAGCCTTAGTTTCCTCCACAGACTCTGGACTCTCCAACCAGCATAGCTGACAAGATCTTTGACTGTCTGATATTTTTAATCAGCAGACATATTGCAGGCATGTTACATATTAGTGCTTAAAAACCCATAAGCGCAAGGAATCTCATTGTAAACAAAATCAATTGGAAGTCAAATAGAAAAACAACATAAATACTTGCTTGAAGTTATAGTAGAATGTTCTCTCAGTCCATTAGTGTCTCTTGTTGAGACAGAAATTCTTTTAATTTAACAGAATCATCAAACTGCATAAATTTATCCTTATAGGTAACCTTCATTATTGCAGGGTAAATAATCCATATTTGCCCCAATCAGCTTTAATTGTGGTCTTAATAATAACAATTGCCTGCGCTGGTTCGCTGTTGCCCTTGCAAAATCTGGGACAAATAATATTTTTGAAACTATAATTCAAGTTTCTTTTCTCCTTTGCCAGTCTTAATATCTCTATAACATACTGGAAACGAAGTAAGCGAAATATCAATGGCTTGGGGCCCTTCTGACTGTTGGATCTTTTTCCTGGGATTCTATGTGCCCTTTCAATTTCTAACGACACTTTTAAAATAAGGGGGAGCATCTGTGGTATAAATTCTTCCAGGAAAGCTGTTACATTTTCCCCCTCCACCCCTTCTGATAATCCCAGTATCCTCACATTATTCCTCCAAGACTGGTTTTCAAATTCTTCCATCCGTTTTTCCGTTTCCTGGAGAACCCTGTGATCTTTTTTAAACTGCAACTGCTCCATTTCTACCATCTCCACTCGAGTTTTTATCTTTTTCACTCTAGTATATACCATCTCCATCTTCTGTGCCAGGTTAGCCACTTCCTCTCTCACTGCTGCCAACTGCTCTGAGTTACCTTGTAGCAGTAATTTGATTTTTTTTCAGCTCTTCAACTAGCTCTGTCATGTTCATAGCATCAGCAGGCAGGGGAATCTTGGAAGGTGTGGGCGGATCTGCTTTCAATCTTTTTGCCTTCCCTCCTGCATTAAAGGCTGATTCCAGTTCGGATTGTTTGGTAGAATCCATTAATAAGTAATTTTAAGCTTTTACTTCCTATGGGGAAGATTTAAAAAAACCTGAAAAGTCACAAAAAGTATGCCTGGGGATGGGAACTTCAAAGCTACACAGCCTTTTTGCTGCCTCCAAGTTCCGGAATCAAGGAAATACTTTTCTACAGAAAAGGTGGTAGATGCATGCAAGTGTCTCCTGGTAGAGGTGGTAGAGACAAAAATGTATCTGAATTCAAAGAAAGTTTAAGATAAGTACAGTATGTTGGATCTCTAAGGGAGAGGAAGGGAGAGAAGGGGATAGTAGATGGCATGGTAAGGCAGACTAGATAAGCTATATGGCTTTATTTGCTTTCATTTTTCTCTATTTCTCTGTTTCTGCCTATGTGCTATTCCACAGTACTGGCTTAAATTATATAGTATGTATTTGCAAGGGGTATATACACCAGATGAAGCATGAGCAGGACATCTCCAGGATTCTCACTTATATGTATTGCTCTCACAATATTGCGAGGTTCACAGGTAACGACTGAACTTAGATGCCTACATTTTAAACAGCTCTATGGCTGGTGCAAGTATTTGTGTTAAGTCCATATCTACCCAGTTAAATCAGTATTCTATAAATACCAAAGGACTCATTTCTCGGGAATTTAGAGTTTTCTTACTGCCACTCACACTCATTGTGTTATGAAAAATGAGAAATCATATGAGGAAAGAGAAATGGGTAAAACTGTTCCTGGCCTCTCTAAAGGATGGGTTTGGACTATGCTATCTACCTCTAATGCATATCCTGGTGGTCAGCCAAGAGCAGTGCTTGGGCTTGGAGAAACAGTGTGTCCTCTCTGACATTGCTGCCTATAATTTAGCACATGTGGCCTGCAGAGAGGAAAGAGGTAGGAAAAAAAAAGATTCAGAAAATGACACTGTGAGGAATAGATTTACAAAGTGATTTTCTGTAGCTGCCTAACAACAACTAGACACATCCCTTTGGATAAAACATTTCCTGCCAGTAGTGTAGTAAGGAAGGTAGGGAGTGGAGCACCCCAGAAGCCATCTTAGCATGTGTGCCACCCAGCAGTAGTACAGCACCACAGCAGTGATGTGGCTGGCAGGGATCCCCAAGCTCCACCAGTTGAAGACTCACAGCATCTCTCCTCTTCCCCTTCCCTTGGCGATGGGGAGTCTCTTAACTGCACTTCCTGCTCCCCAATACCTTTTAAATCCTACTATTCTTCACCTGCAATGAGCAGGGACTCCTACCCACTGCACATACTGGCCCTGAGCCCCCCCCCTTCCACCACCCCCACCCCCTGCTGATGTATTTTTCTGTTCACTAGACCAGGATGTTACATCAGAGGGAAGGCTCATGCTGATCATGCTGGTCTGAAGATGTTGAAAAATAGAGTAGTATCATTTAGAGTTTTGTACATGTTAAATGCCAGCATTTAAATATGTAAGTACCAAATTTTGCAAACTGTATATTACAGGAGGGCCAATTAAAAATTGATTTTTGAGGTGGTTTTAAATGCCAGAGAGGTAAGTACAATTAATCCTTCACCCATGCCCAGGCTCAAATGACATGTTAGCCCATTAATCATCCTCAGGAGCCACCAACAGGACAGGTTTTCAGAATGCCCTAATCAATATGGGTGAGAGAAATTTGCATTCAGTGGAATAGTAGGCACACAAAACTGTCATGCATTTTCATTAGGGATATGCTGAAAACCTGACCCTTTAGGAGCCCTCAAGGGCTAGGAGTGGAGACCAAGAAAGTTAGCCCACAGTTGCATGTGACTCCAATCAGGTATAAATGCCACTGGGAACATTTTCAGAAATATATGTGTATAGCCATCCTGAAAGATGGAATACATGTACCAGCACATTTTTTTAGGCTGCTAAAACTACATAACCTGTTAAGGTGGACTTGGGAAAAATCCACTGTGTATTCCTGCGATAAGCAGCAAAAAATCTGTTTTACTCTTTTGGGAATCTTACCAAATAATTGTGATCTGGATTGGTCACTGTTGGAAACAGGATGCTGGACTTGATGAAGCTTTAGTCTGTCTCAGTATGGTGATGCTTATGTTCTATACATCTAAGCTGTGGGGTCCTAAAGTTACCACAAATATATATAAAGCAATTTACATTTGGAAATCACAAGTAACCCCCTTAATAGGGTTACCAGATTTTACTTTACAAATAGCCTGAGCATGTGGAATGGTATTTTATACACTCAAGAAAGAGCTTATATACAGTACATATCCTAGGAGTTTATACTCCCAAAAGTAAGCATTCCTGGATGCAGAGGATTGGCACGTACATGTGTATTTTATTATATTATTATTGAAAAAAAATCTTATCTCCCATATTATCTCAAAAATTTTTAAGCAGATTATACATTTACATAATTTTTTTTAAAACAAAACAATAACATCACGCTTAAAAACAATACATCAACATACAAATATAAAAATAAAAACATATCACTATCAGGCATTACCCCTTCTAATTTCTATACCTAGACAAAGGTAACAAATAACATAAGTAAAATACTTCAACTTAGCCATCTTTAGGAATCTCACCACATGCCTGTTGATACAAAGTTGTCTTCAAAATCTTTGTAAAAGCAGGCATAGACCCAGCAATCTGAACCAGAAATAGCATTTCATTCCATAACTTAGACCTTGCTACATAAAAAAAATTGGCATTCTGTATTCCTCAAGTCTATTCAGTCAAAATGATGGAACATCCAGTAATTGCACTGAACAGGACTGTAACGATCATACAGACTGATGTAAAAGTACACTGCAGAAATAGCTGGTGAAATATTGTTTGTCAAAACTTTAAACACTAGTAACAGAATATTATATCATATTTTGTACCCTGCTGGTAACTAATGTAATCATATGAGTGTTGGAGTGATATGATCGGATTTAATCTGTAAAGCACACAAAAATATTTTCTTTCTGTTTGTGATAGGTCACATCAACTTGGGTTTGAGTCCTAGCAACTTGGGCCCAGATGCACTAAAGCCAGCGATCATCACTAAACTTGTTTTAACAGGTTTAGCGGCGATCACATTTGCTGACCCGATGCAGAAAACGCTCACTGCCTGGTTTTCTGCATGATTGCTCATTCCCCGATCCAACCATGCAAATAAGCTCATTAATATAAAAATGCCATGTAAACTAGTAGAGCGATTGATTCTCTAACATTGCTTCCCTTTCTTGAATTCAGACACATTTTTCATCTCCACCACCTCCACCGGCAGGCTGTTCCATGCATTCAACACCCTTTCCATGAAAAAGTATTTTCGGGGGTTACTTATGAGTTTATTCCCTTTCATCTTCATCCTATGCCCCTTCATTCCAGAATTTCCTTTCAATCCATGCAGTTTTGGAGTAATATCTGCAGTTGTCCTGTGTTTTCATGCACCTGAGGCCTAGCAGTTTTTGCTGCGAGTGATATACCTGGGTATAATATCTAGAGGAACATTTGAATCTGGTCAGCTAAATATTAGTTCTGCTGAAATGCACAGCTAGCCTCTATAAAAGTATTATGCAATGTTGTAAGCCCTACGGATGTAAAACTAGCTTCTAAAAACAATAAGTACGAGTTATTGCTGTAATTTTCATCTGTCTACTGTGTTTCTCCACTTTCCACTAGCCATCAGCCCTCCTGGAAAATCTGTATCTTACTGTTCTAACCTCTTCTAGCTTATGCATGAAAATTATTGGTTTTAAAAGTTGTTTCTTGAGAAGCAGGTATCTGACATATTAAAACCCTATAATATTCAAAGTTCAGAATTTTAAAAATGTTGATTGTTCCTCTCCAAAAACCACATCTGTAGGGTTTTTTTCTGCTGCTTATACATGGTATAGATCTAGGGCACGGTTTCTCAACCCAGTCCTCTGGACACACCAAGCCAATCTGGCTTGCAAGGTATCCATAATGAATATGCATGAAGCAAATCTGCATGCACTGATTCCATTGTATGCAAATCTGTTTCATGCATATTCATTGTGGGGATCTTGAAAACCTGACTCGCTTGGTGTGTCCTGAGGACTCAGTTGAAACCCCTGTTATGGAAGTTCTGGACTACTAGGAGCAGAAAGACAAAGATGTAATACCTCTGTTTTTGAGACCTCACGGACCTGGTGGCACTCAGGTTCTCAACGGTCAAGGAAATTCAAGACCCAAAAGTCAGCAGGAAAGGTAATGGCCATAATGTTTTGAGATCAGGAAGATGCTGTAATGCAGTGTTTGCCAACTCAGTCCTGGAGTACCCCCTTGCCAGTCATGTTTTTTAGGATAGTCACAATGAATATGCACAAAAGAAATTTGCATATAATGGGGGCAGTGTATGCAAATCAAGTTTATGCATATTCATTGTGGATATCCTGAAAACATGACTGGCCAGAAGGTACTACAGGATTGAGATGAGAAACATTGCTGTAATGTAGCTTGCTGTGCTGATTAAAGGAGGCACTGAAAAAAAAAAAAGGAAAGGGAAGCTGTGGAAAGGAGTTCCCTTTTTGCAAGACAATGCACTTTACTCAGTATCAATGACAGCAGAATGCCATTTTGTTTGGTGGGGGGAGCAAAAGGCTTAATTGGTCCAGCACAGGATGTGTCCTCAATGAAGGCAGCATGTCAAGTCAGATCTGAGACTATAGTTGTCAAATGGATCCAGGTTTTACCCCATTGCATACAGGGACTTATAGTTTAGATTACCCCATTGTATTCCCTAAGAAAAGCAATGAGGTAAACCCAGGCTTGGATCAGTCCTGTCAGGCAAATGTGGATCCAGTTTTCAACCATAGCCAAGATATACTTTTGCAGGTATAACACAAATCCCTGGGATATGTCCTCCAGAACCGCTGCTTATCTGGCCTTCCCCTTGCTTACTATTCCATGCCTAAGAAAGGATTTTGTACAGTTTACCAGTTCCCAATGATTCGTCCTTACTTGAATATTCAAGTCTGGTCTTCTAATCTCACTACAAAGAAATTAACATTCTGTATGGTGAAGAAAGACATACTGGACCCAGTTCACTAAGATATCTGATTTACCTTATCTAGGGAAGGAATTTGAACCCACTAGGGAAAAGGGATGGGGCTTGATATATTGCTTTTCTGCGGCTACAACCAATGTGGTTTATAGATTATATACATACCTAGCAATACAACATCTCAGTATACAGTACAGGTACTTATTTTGTACCTGGGGTAATGGAGGGTTATGTGACTTGGCCAGAGTCACTTAACCCTCCGTTGGAATTACAGTGGGGACTGAACCCGGTTCCCTAGGCTCTCATGGTGCTGCACTAGCCACTAGGCTAGTCCTTCTCTCTATGTACATACTGGATGCCTAATCTTTAAGCAGTATATTTATAGTCTTAGATGGAACAGAAAGATCATTTGGTAGGGTGGAAGAGTGAGACAGTATGTCTGGGTCTTGCGTGTTAATGAGAGAATTGAATTATAAATATAAAATCCTCCCAGCTCTGTAATTAAGTGACAGTAAAGATACTCATAAATTAATTCCTTTTTAAAAAACTCCAAGAGGATTTTGATTGACATTCATTGCCAGTGACATTTGGATAAGGAGTAGTTATGAATTTTACTAGCTGGAAGACTTATTACTTTGACCAGATGAATAGAAGTTACATAAATTGGAAAAGAAATAGCATAGCCCAATAAATATTCTTCAGTTTAAATAATATGTTCATGATGTACATCCATGCTATTTTTATTATAGCAGTTTTTCTGCTATTTTTTACTCTTATATTTCATTTCAATACCATATATATGTATTATTAAGATACTGTAGGCTTTACGAGATAACCAGAACAGAGCTAGTGAAATGCAACATTGCCTATTGGATAGTTCGTCCACACCCAATGCAGCGCTCAGCGTTTAGTCGTGTGGCAGCCACAAGATCAGAAACACTCCATTGCAAGATTGCACCATCGAAGAACAATGTGCAGTAGTGCACTTTCTTTGGGCAGAGGGAGTGAAATCTGTGGAAATTCACCATTGGATATTGACTCAGTATGGAAGAACAGGTGTAACCGACCAAGGTCGTTCTGGTTGCCCACATAAGAGAACATTGACAGGGCAGATGCCTTGATTAAAGAAGACTACAGATAACGGTGTCTTAATTGGCTGCAAATTTGGATATTAGCTATGGATCTGTACTTGCCATAATGCATGATGACTTGGGATACAGGAAAGTCTGCGCATGAGTTTTCAAACAGTGTACTGATATGCACAAGCAACAGCGTGTGGTTGTAACCCAATTCCTGAAACAGTATGAGGAAGATCTGAGTATTCTGGAGAGAATTGTCATCAGCAACGAGACATGGGTGCATCACTACAATCTGGAAAGCTAAAGACAAAGCATAGAGTGGAGACATCTGTCTTCACCTATTTGTTCGCTTTTCCATCCCTAAAGGGCTGCACCTACAAGAGATACCTCGATAGAACACTATCATTCCAAGCAGGCAAATGGAACAAATGTTTAACCAACTTCATCTCAAACGCACTTTCGTACCACATGTTTAGAAAGTCAATAAAAACTTATCTCTTTGACAAATTTCTCTGACTCCACTTCAACCTGATGTACCTCAACTTCCAAAACACTTCCAGATAAACCTGACTAAACTTAACATGCCAATGTAATTTCGAAAGTTCTCTGTAATATTGCTGTCTGTATACAGTCTCTTCCCTTGCTTAGAACTATTTGTGATATGGCAGTATATAAAAATAAAGTTGTTACAGTGGTGCCTCACACAACGAACTTAATTCGTTCCAGGAGCAAGTTTGTTATGCGAAAAGTTCGTTATGTGAAACGTGTTAAGCGCAGTGACTAACGACTGCCTGCAGTGCCTGCGCGGAAGGATGCAATACATTGGCAGCGATCGTGGAAGTTCGGGCGACTTCGTTGTGTGAAATGAAGTTCGTTGTATGAATCATGATATGAAGTTCGTTGTGTGCAGCGTTCGCTGTGCGAGGCGTTCTTTATGCGAGGCACCACTGTATTTTTATTATTATTGAAGAAGAAATTCAAACATCAACCCTCCTCCGAGAAAATCGTGTTAACCTTCTTTTGGAACATGAAGAGGCCTATTCTGGCGCATTTCCAAGTGCACTGGCAAACAGTGAACAGTGGAAATTATTGTGCATTGCTGCAAAATGAACTTAAACCTAAATCTTGCTGCACCATGACAATGTACATCCTCATATAGCAGCAGCAGCAGCGACAGAAGAGACAGTGCAATAGCTTGGGTTTGAACGTCTTCCACATCCTTCTTAACAACCCAGATCAGGCATCTAGGGATTATCATATCTTCGGTCCACTGACGAAGATGTTGCGAGGTCACAGATTCACCTCTGATGATGAAGTAAAGGAAGAGATGCTCACCTGGCTTCAAGAGCAGTCGAAAAACTTCTCTGCTGGAATGTAGAAGCTAGTTGGACAATACAACAAATGTGTCATCTTGCACGGGGACTATGTGGAAAAGTGATATGTTCCATTGCTCACAATTACTTCTATTATAGCCGTTAAATGCATTTTGCCTGTACTTTTTGATTTACCCTCGTATATTGTTTATAATGGAAGTTATTCCATGTTCTTGCCTGAAGAATCTAAGTTTAATTATAACTTGTGGTTGAGAACTTATATTCTGTCCTGGACTGACTTATTGAGTGAGTGTGAGGAGTGCCAACAGCCTCCCAGTACACATTGGGAGGTCCTTTCAGTGCCAGCGACTTCCCAGTATCGATTGGGAGGTCCTGGCCCTGACTCACCAATAAGCTGTTAAATTACACTACAAGTAACCTGCCTGATGTTCACTGGTCAAGAAAGGGTTACAGATATTTGAGTACTCCTTGGCTGCTAGGGCTAGCAGTCCTCCTGTTCTCTGACCACCTATATTGGCAACAGACTTGCTATGCAGTGCTCCTCACCTCCCCTGCATTTTTATATGATCTCCATGACCTTGTCTTGTCTTCTTTGCTCTCTGGATCGTATGTCTTTCTTATGTGCATCTCATTAGTCTGGATTGTAAACTGCTGCGATGTCATGCTAAATTTCCAATGGCAGTCTGTGAAATGGTGACGGGTCAAAAGCGCGCGAGGACAAAGGCGCGCCGACAACCGAGCGCGGACAACTGAGCGCAGGGCTTAATCGCACCGAAGAAAACTCGTATTTTAAAGGGCTCTGACAGGGGGTGTGGGGGGGAACCCCCCCACTCTACTTAATAGGGATCGCGCTGCCTCACACTGCCATGCTGGGGGGGTGTGGGGGGTGTAACCCCCCCACATTATACTGAAAACTTAACTTTTTCCGTAAAAAACAGGGAAAAAATTAAGTTTCCAGTATAATGAGGGGGGTTACAACACCCCAAACCCCCCACAACGCCAGCGCGATCTCTATTAAGTAAAGTGGGAGGGTTCTCCACCAACACCCCCCGTCGAAGCCCTTTAAAATGCGGGTTTTCTTTGGCGCAATGAAGTCCTGCGCTCAGTTGTGCGCGCTCGGTTGTCGGCGCGCCTTTGTCCTCGCGCACTTTAGACTATGAACCATGTGAAATACTGGATGAAATAAATAAGTGTGCACCTATAGTTGGACAATGTCATCCCTGGCTCACCGTGAACTGGCCAGTCGAAGGGAAAGTACTGGCTCTCAAAAGCAAATCACAAAAGTATTTAAAGTAGTTCGGTACATGGGTTTATCATTTGCAACTAGTCTGTTGACTTCTATTTCATCTTGCACATAAATTAAGAAACTTGCCAGTTTTATGTGGGTGCAGTGTTAGCTCACGTCCTGCTGTGATAGACATATGGTTGAGGTATCTGTTTAAAGAAGAAAACACACAGAGGCCAATTCATTAAAGCCCAAAGGCTTTAGTGTGCATAGTAAATTGGTTTAGAAAAAGAGATAAATAACGTCACGGCTGCTGAAGACTCAGGAGTGGTTTTCCAAAAGGTTTATCTGCCTAATTTTAGAAGATAGCCAGAATAATCTAATGCATTATAAAATTCCCTCCTACTCCCACACAAATGGCTAGATTTATCTGTGAAGCAGAAGGGAGATACATTAAGACTACTACAACTATTTATCATTTCTATAGCCCTGAAAGGCATACGCAGCATTGTACATTTAACATGTAAGAGATGGTGCCTGCTCAGAAGAGCTTACAATCTATTTTGGACAGACAGGTCATGGAAAGATTAGGTCCTTACCTTTCTAATCTTCTTTCTTGTAAACAGGAATGAGACCCATGCAATCCACTGCCACTGAGCACTTATTTGGCGTGCTAGAAGCCAGAGTTTAGCCAGAAGTCCACCTTGAGGTGGACTGAGGGGGGGCTACATATTTCCTCTCAGCTCTTCCTCTGCCTCCCCCATGTTTAAATGGTACCTTTGCTGGTGGGAACACCCAAGCCCTGTCAGCTGAAGAGGTCCACGTCCTTGCTGCCTGAGCAGCGCAGAAGTTGGCAGCATGGTTCAGCCACCAATGCCAGCATTCCCACACATGCTGAGTTCAGTCACTGAAGTAAACATGCATGTGAATGCCAACATCAGCAGATGATGTATGCCACTGACTGAAGCACTGCTAAGTAAAGCACAGAAGGAATCACGGGCAGAGGTCTTTTTCATCTGGTAGAGCTTGGGCATCCCTGCCAGCCATTCTAACAGCGCTGCAATTTTGGAAGGAACTTGAGTCCAAAGCGAGAAGTGGGAGTATCCCCTTGCCAGTCAGTTTTCAAGATATCCACAATCAATATGCATGAAATAAATTTGCATATAATGGAGGCAGTGTATGCAAATCAGGTTTATGCAAATTCAATGTGGATATCCTGAAAACCTGACATGCAAGGGGGTACTCCAGGACCACGTTGAGAAACACTGACTTATAGAGCACTGAAAGGTGTATGCAGCGCTGTACATTTTGACATTTATAGATGGTTCCTGCTCAGAAGAGCTTACAATCTAACTTGGACAGACAGACATGACATATAGGGTTGGGGATGCAGAACCCAGGGTGAGAGGAGTTTAGGAGTCGAAAGCACTCTCACATACTAACCCTAACTACACATGTTGTCCTGACCCTTGCTAAATCATCCATGACTAGGTTAGAGCAGCTGCCTCAGCACCCTGAGGTTGTGAGTTCAATTCCCACTGCAGCTCCTTCTGATTCTGGGCAGAGTAAGGTTACCAGATTTTACTTTAGTAAAATCCGGACCCCTAGACTCGCTCCCCCAGGCCTGCCCAGTTCCACCCATCCCTGCCCTGTTACACCCCAGTCACGCCCCCCCAAACCACCCTAGCCCTATCCCAGCACCGGCCCCTGCTGCCTGCTCTTGTTGAGCAGGAGGGCACCGCGGATGCAACACGATGACGTCACGCGCTTGCTCGTGATGTCATTACCTGGCATCTGCGCATGTGCAGATGCCCTCCTGCCCGACGCAATTTCGAGGAAGCTTTTCAAAATCCAGAAAAAGTGCCGGGTTTTGAAAAGCTGTACGGACCCCCAGACATGTCCTTGAAAAGGAGGACATGTTCGTGGAACTCCGGACGTCTAGCAACTCTATGGGCAATTCACCTGTAATCATGGGCCCAGGTGCAAAATAAGTACCTGTCTAAGATATGTCAATGCTTTGATTGTAACCACACAGAAAAATCTGTATTGTATATCAAGTCCCATACAGCGAAGGAGCCTACTCTCAACCTTGGTCCAATCCCTGTGGAGTGCCACAGGGCTCCCCACTCTCCCCCTCACTTTTCAATATCTACATGGCTTCACTGGGAAATATGTTATCCGATTTAAAACTGAAATCATTCATATACGTGGATGATATAACAATTATTATTCCTATAACCTCATTGACCCAAGAGACAGAACAATTCATCTCATCCGTCCTTACCAAGGTAGAACATTGGACTATGCACTCCAAACTAAAGCTGAATCCCGAAAAAACCGAGATTTTCTTGGCAAATCCCAATAACAAGATTGTGAACACTTCCTTGAGACTAAATGGATCAGACTACCCAATTAATTTCACAACCAAAATCCTTGGCGTCATCCTGGACCGAAGCTTGACGTTTGAAGATCACACTAATACTCAAGTCAAAAAATGCTTTCTTACTCTATGGAAACTTTGTACCATTAAACAATACTTCGATTTCTTTTCCTTTCGAATGCTGGTTCAATCCCTGATCTTAAGTGCCTTAGACTACTGCAATATTATATACTTGGGATCTCTCAAGAAAACCATCAAACAACTGAGAGTCATCCAAAATACTGCAGTCCTTCTCATTTATGGCCTCAAGAAATCAGACCATGTAAGCCCATATTACAAAAACTACACTGGCTGCCTGTGGAAGCAAGGGTCATTTTTAAGTTTGCTTGCCTTTGCTTCAAAGCCATGACAGGTTCATCCCCATCCTATCTGTCTCACCAATTCGAATTCCCAGGCACAACTAATACACGCAGTACCTACTTGTTCGCTTTTCCATCCCTAAAGGGCTGCACCTACAAGAGATACCTCAATAGAACACTATCATTCCAAGCAGGCAAATGGAACAAATGTTTAACCAACTTCATCTCAAATGCACTTTCGTACCAAACGTTTAGGAAGTCAATAAAAACTTATCTCTTTGACAAATTTCTCTGACCCCACTTCAACCTGATGTACTTCCAAAACACTTCCAGATAAACCTGACTAAACTTAGCATGCCAATATAATTTCGAAAGTTCTCCGTAATGTCACTGTCCGTATACAGTCTCTTCTCTTGTAAACCGCTTAGAACTGTTTGTGGTATGGCAGTATATAAAAATAAAGCTATTATTATTACCTTTGTAAATTAACACCAAGATTGACAACATTTGAGACAGTCTGAAACTAACAGACAAACAGCCTCACAAAGATGGGCAGAAGACAAACTTTGGCAAGGAAAACAAGAAACCTTGCATGTTAATTCTTCCAAAACTTTGTTCATTTTCACCTGAACAAAATCCTGCATTTCCAAATCCATTTTCTCTTCCTTCTGTCCAGTAAGGCCAGAATCTTTGCTGTGCTCCATTTTATGTATTTGTAGCTGAAGGAGAAGAAGCCGAGAGAAAAAGTGCACTGCACTTGAGCCAAGTAGCTAAAAACCCGAGAAACCAGCTAATGCAGAGCCAGTGACGTTCAAGCATTTAACATAATAGCATAGGGGTCCTTTCACTAAGGCGCGCTGACTGATATAGCATGCGCTAAATTCTAAGGCGTCCATAGAATATAATGGGCGCCTTAGCATTAAGTACACACTAAATTGGTTAGGGCGCTTTAGTAAAAGGACCCCATAGTAATTTGGAGGGGGATTTTCAATATGATGTCTAAATCCAATTTAGATGCTTTGGGAAAAATGCCCAAAGATCCAGTAGAGAAAATGGCCATTTTCTAACCAGAAAAATGTCTCTTTTTGTTTGTTTGTTTTAACACAAAAATAGTTCCTAGATGCACTTGTCATCAGCACTTCTATCTTTTTGAACCGTTTGAGGAAAAAAAAAGTCCAAATGAAAACCCCAAAAACCAGCCATTGGAACTTAGGAGGGAGCCAGGATTCTTGGCAGAATCTGATCAGTGGGGCACCCTAGGGGGCTCTGCAGTGAACAACATAAAAGATCCCAGGTGCTCATTTTACTATCATTCCCTTACATTGTGTGGTGAGTCCTCCAAAACTCACCCAGAACTATTGTGCTCAACTGTATACCACCCCCAGTAGCTCTTACACCCGTTGGTATCACCTATATGTTGGTACAGTAGGTTATGGAGGGCTTACACTTTCCACAACTGTACTGGTTAGAATGGGAAATGGACCTCTCTACAGTCCACTGCAACAACCACTAGGCTACTCCAGAGACCTCCTTGCTGCTTTAATAGGACTGGTCATAATATCTGCACCTGTCATACAGGATGGTATGTACTGTTTCATTAACATCTTTGGAGAGTACGAGGGGGTCAGTGATCATTGGGGGAATAAGGGGGAGCCATGCTTTTATGCCTCCAGAGGTCATTGGTCAGTTTGATACTTGTCCATTATTGAAACAGGATGCTTACTGCAATGTTCAATTGTTGCAGAAAAATGTCCAAAATTATAAATCGGCCCTAATCCTACCCAAAACATGCCCCCAATACGCCCCCTTGAGATTTGGATGCACTGCAGACAAACTGCATAGAAAACCGTATATATCCAGGAGTGCTGAGAGAATTGAAAAATGAACTTGCAGAGCTCTTGTTAGTAATTTGTAATTTTTCTTTAAAAACTAGCATAGTACCGGAAGACTGGAGGGTGGCCAACATGACGCCGATTTTTAAAAAGGGTTCTAGAGGTGATCTGGGAAATTATAGACCGGTGAGTCGGTGCTGGGCAAATTACATTTCTTTGAAGGGGTGAATGAACATGGGGATAAAGGTGAATCGGTTAATATTGTGTATTTGGATTTTCAAAAGGCATTCAACAAAGTACCTCATGAAAGACTTCTGAGGAAATTAGAAAGTCATAGGAAAGGAGGTAATGAACTTTTATGGACTGAGAACAGAAAACATAAAGTGGGTTTAAATGGTCAATATTCTCAATGGAGAAGGATAAATAGTGGGGCTCTCTCAAAATAAAGCTGTGAACCTTTGGAAAATAGATAATTTATAGGTAATCTTAGAATGCAGGATAAAAAGTCTCTGAACTCTGCCAGGGAGGAGTATATTTCTCTGACGGGGGTTCAGAGGCTTTTCCTCTTGTATTCTAAGATTACCTATAATTACCTGTTTTCCAAAGGTTCACAGCTTTATTTTGGAAGATATAATTCTAGTTGTGCTTTGAGATTTGATTTGTGTATTGTATAAATAGTGGGATTCCCTAGAGGGTTTGTGCTGGAACCGCTGTTTTTTTAACATATTTATTAATGATCTAGAGATGGGAATATCAAGTGAGGTAATTAAATTTGCTGATGACACAAAGTTATCCAAAGCTGTTAAATCACAAGAGGATTGTGAAAAATTGCAAGAGGACCTGTGAAAAATTGCAAGAGGACCTTGTGAAACTGGAAGACTGGGCGTCAAAATGGCAGATGACGTTTAATGTGAGCAAGTGCAAAGCGATGCATGTGAGAAAGAGAAACCCGAACTATAGCTATGTGATGCTGGGTTCTGTGTTAGGAGTCACTGCCCAGGAAAAGGATCTAGGTGTCATTGTTCCATCCCTCAGCTCAATATGTGATGGCTACTAAGAAAGCAAATAGAATGTTAGGAATTATCAGGAAAGGAATGGAAAACAAAGATGAAAATGTTATAATACCCTTGTATTGCTCTATGGTACGGCCACACCTCAAATACTGTGTGCAGTTCTGGTCACCATATCTCAAAAAAGACATAGCAGAATTAGAAAAGGTACAGAAAAGGGCAACAAAAATGATAAAAGGTCAACTTCTCTTTGAGGAAAAGCTAGAGTGACTAGGGCTCTTCAATCTGGAGAAGAGACGGCTCAGGGGTTTATAAAATAATAAGTGGAGTGGAAAGAGTAAATGTGAATTGCTTGTTCACTCTTTCCAAAAACACTAGTACTAGGGGACATATGATGAAGCCTCTAAGTAGTAGATTTAAAACAAACTGGAGAAAATATTTCTTCACACAACGTGTAATTAAACTCTGTAATTCGTTACCAGAGAATGTGGTGAAATCGGTTAGCTTAGCGGGGTTTAAAAAAAGGTTTGGATAATTTCCTAAAAGAGATGTCCATAGGCCATTATTGAGATGACTTGGGGAAATCCACTGCTTATTCCTAGGATAAGCAGCATAGAATATCATGTGGAGGGGCATAATCAAAAAAAAGTCTAAGTCTCCTTTTGGCCTAAGTCAGTAGACGCTGAAGTTGGCAGCAGGGAAATGTCCATTCTTCCAAAAAAAACTGGCCTAGACTGCCACTACGTTTATCTCTACACAACATTCCCAACCAAAACATCGCCCAAGTACCAAATGCCCAAACCCAGACCTTTTAGGCAAAGGAGGAGCCAGTCCTCCACCTAAAAGCAGGATTCTGTAACTGGTGTTTGTCAAAAAACAATGCCAGTTACAGAATCCTATAACTGGCCCACTCCCCACCGCAATGATTGTGATCCTCCCCCCCCCCAACAAAAACACGAATCAGCAGGAGGGATCCCAAACCCTCCTGCCAAAGACAGCACCCCCGAACCATCCACCTCCCCTTTCGAATATCGGCAGAAGGGATCTCAGGCCCTCCTGCCAAGGCACACCCCTGACACTCCCACCCACCTTTCAAATACTGGCAGGAGGGATCCCAGGCCCTTCTGCCGAGGTGCACCCCTGGAACCCCCCACCAACACCGGCAGGAGGGAGCCTAGGCCCTCCTACTGAAACACCCCCCCATGAACCCACGAATGGCCCCTGAACCTCCAAACAGCCCCCAACCCCCTGAACGCCCCCCCCGCCCCCCACTACCCAGCCCCCCTAACTCCGGACACCCTCCTTACTTACTTTAATGTTGGCTGGATGGACGGGTCCCCATTCCATCTGGTCGACAGGCCTGTCATCCTCGGAATGGCGGGCCTACGGTAAGGCACCGCCCATAGGCCCTGCCAATCAGAATTTGGCCAGTTGCCTAAGACCCCTCTATTCCTTTGTTGCCTGGTGATTTTGGTTTTCAAACCATCTTTCCCAATCTCGTACTGCACGTCCTTCTGTCTGTGCTCATAACT
Source organism: Geotrypetes seraphini (assembly GCF_902459505.1). Lineage (NCBI taxonomy): Eukaryota > Metazoa > Chordata > Amphibia > Gymnophiona > Dermophiidae > Geotrypetes > Geotrypetes seraphini. Next base: position 303,630,648 of record NC_047084.1, on the reverse strand, counting down.
GTGTATCTAGGGCCACCTTATCCATTTGCTGTTTTTCTCTCCTTCACTTTCTGCCATAGATCCATATTTTCTTTATAATGTCACTGGGGTACTAATAGTTAAATATTAGTGGAAGTCAGAAAAATATTAGAGTTCAAATAAAAGAACTGTCTTCTCATTCAAATTGGTAACCAAACTTCAGGATTGCAACCGTCACGTTTGAAAGTCACTCAGAGGTATAGAGTTCTTCAAGAAGAGAGTTGCGCCCTCTAGTGATGAACCAAAGTATATTTTTCAGTCGTTGCAACTTTATTAGTTCTGGTTACGCTCCAAGTTTGATTACAAAAGTAAATAAATAAATAAATGTCTTTACAGTCTTTCAAACACTTGTATGAAAATACTTTGTTTTTTCTTATCTTTACAAATCTTTTCAAATGAACATCGCTCTGTGAGAAAATTGAGAGCAGTTTGATAATTCAGTTTATAACAGGTTCGGGGTCTCTACGTGGCCCCGTTTCGATTCCTTCTTCAGGAGACCCTAATGTATGTAAATTGAAAAACCTGACGGTTGCAATCCTGAAGTTTGGTTACCAATTTGAATGAGAAGACAGTTCTTTTATTTGAACTCTAATAGATCCATATTTAGCATTAATTTTTTGCATTCAACTTTCTTCCATTTTTCTGCTTTCTTCTCAAAATCTACTTTTCCATGCCTTCCCTTCCCATCTATCCATGTGTACCATCTCCTCCTTCTTTCTTCTCCCCTCCTCCCATCTATCCATAAGAAGCATTTCTTCTTATCTTTTCCCTGTCACACCCATCGCTGTGCACCATCTCTTCCCTCTGGCTCCCCTTCCCCTCCATCCCTATGCACCATCTCATCCCTCTCCCATGATCTGAAACTTGTACCTAGAGTAGAACCACTTCTATGATTATTTTCAAATCTCCACTATTTTGTTTCACATTGTTTAATAACAAGCGATGCATATCATTGATGGCCTCCGACAGTATTTCCAATGTCACTACAGCTGGTTTTCATCATTTCCCTCTGTTGGAAGTCAAGAATCGGTCAACCTTTAATTCGATAATTTACTCAGTTCCTTGCCCCCAAACCTTCGAGTCCGCTCGTGTGGAAAGATATTCTTCTGGAGTTAGGCTCACTGATTCTGCCACCAACCCCCCTTGTGCACAGGCGGGATCTCTGTGTGGACAAATCTCCTCTGATCCACTCTGGCCAGCGGACAAGCCGATTCCTGGTTGGAGAGAGCTGCACGCTGAATGGGGCTCAAAGACACCCCATTTACAATGCCGCCTGAAACTTCTATTGCAGGCTCAACCAAAGAGAGAGAGCCATCGAGTGTTGCCTGTCTCATCACAGGAGTAGAAGAAGAAGCCGGGGAGGCTCCTGCACCTTCACCGTCCTTTCTACCATCCTTCACAGGGTAGGTTACTGATTCCACAGGCTCCGAACCAGAACTCAGGAACTAGCAGCTTATGCGTCTGCTCACTACTGCGCCATCTTGGATCTCCTCCCCTTCTTTAGGGCTTTCTAGTTCATTTTCTCCTGGCTAGATAATTGTAAACCACTTTGATAGTTTTTGAGAAGCCTCCGTAGAGAATTTTAGCATGGGCCATTGAGGCAAATCCTTTGATGCTCATTCAATTCCTATGCGCGTCGGAGCATTTACCTTGCCAACCCATGCTAAAACGCTCTTCCATGGAAGCCTAAACTTAAGGTGTAGAGGACCCTCCTCCTACAGTGACCTCTAGATGTAAAAGCTGTACATTTAATTGCATCCAAATTCCCTTAGATGATTTTCCCATAGCATTCACAATTTTGCCTTCTTCCTTATCTGTTTAGTTAAAAATATTGAGTATCCCACCTGATCAATGGAACTCCTGAAGGCTGGGAGAGATACAGACTATCAGTTCCAATTTTTAGGGCAGCTTAACACTAGCTATTAACTCTTATTGTTTGAGGAGCTGACAGGAACAAAATTCCACCAAAACTGCTTGTCTCTGCAGGAAGTGAAATCTATTTAATAGTAAACAGATTGCACTTGTAAAAAAGCCCATTATTCCAGTGACATTAATGCTTACGCTAACCACCCTTAGCAGCTCTTCAATAGTGTACCAGGCTCTCTACTCTTCTGAATCATTTGTTTTATTCCTATCCATGTTCACTTGATCTTAGAAATAAGCTTTCTTTACCTACTCTAGTGAGCTTTTTGCTCCCATTCCTAAACTTTCTACACCGAGTCCTAATCTGGAGTCTTCTTCCATCTTTGAATTGCTTTCAGTACTGTTTTTTTGTTTATTCCAACCAAGATCCGTTCCTTGATAAATTTGTGCACTTCTCCAGCTGATTCATTATCATTGTATTATGTATCAACCAAAAAGAACACCTCCCTTGAAGGTACCACACACTCTTAAGATAAAGCTTTACGTATGGTAGGATTAGCTTAGAGAAATGGAGGGATAATAATAGGGGGAAAACCCCCAACCACTTCACCATCCAATCATCGCTTAGTCCTCCACACTTTTTAGCTTTTTCTTTGCTTATTTTTATATTTATATATTAATATTTAGTAGAAAAAAAGTATTTGAAATTTAGTATAACTTATAATGAATCATTTAGCTATGCAGCGGTTCTTTTGGTTCCAACATGAGCACGTTTCGTTTTCTGCATCGGGAAACCAAACAAGCAAACTTTGAACCATGCTTAATGGAAAGCGGCAGGAAAAGGTGAATATCTGAATTAAGTAACTTATCAAAACTTGATGACACTCCAAATTGAGTCTGCAGATAATTGTATTATGTGCAGAATCCTGAGTTTGACCTATTTCCTGTCCTTTGACACTGACCCTGATCAACAATAATACCGTGTTTTCCTGAAAATAAGACAGTGTCTTATATTAATTTGGGGTCCAAAAAATGCACTAGGGCTTATTTTTGGGGATGTCTTATTTTTTCATGTACAACAATCATCTCTCTCTCCCTTTCTCACCTCTACTCCAATTCTTCCTCTTTCCTCCCCCCATGTGCAGCATCATTCCTCCCCTCTCACCCATCCTCTTGTGCAGCAGAACCCCACCAACTCTCCAACCGTGAGACTGACATTCTTCCACTCCGAGGCCTCCTAAAGCACCAGGGTTGGGGGTTGCTGAATTGATGAGTCCGATTTTTTTGGTGAATTAGGCAGCACTGGTGTCAGGGATGGAGTCGGGGACATTCGGGGGGAGAGGGGGGCTTCAGGAGTCAATCATGCTAGGCCTTATTTTAGGTATAGGACTTATTTTCAGGGGAAACAGGATAGTAGCACTTGCCAATTTCCTAGTCCTGTAGTTGGCATAGTAAAAGGGGGGAGGTCCACCCCAGGTGGACTATGTTGGTGGGAGCACCGGCACCCCTCCTCCTGTCTGCCCCCTCCACCTCTTCCCCTCACCCTTCCCTTTCCCCAACCTGATTCAACATGTTCCTCGCAACCACATCAGCTCTCCCACTGATGTCACTTCCGGGTGCCACAGATAGAAAGTAATATCAGGGGGAGAGCCACCAGGGTCGCAAAGAGCATATTGAAGTTGTTACTCACGGAAGTGAACAACTAGAGGCATTGAAGAAGGGATAGGGGAGCGCGGCAGGGGGGGATTGTGGAAGAAGCGGGAGGGCAGAGATGAGGGCGGGGGAAGGTTGCCTCCGCCCCTGGCACTTCTCATCCTTGCTATGCTACTGGGCCTAATAGATCGCCATTTACTTATTTCCCATTTATTTGACCTTGCTGTTGAAGGTACTCTCCTCACTTGGTTTACCTCATAACTGGATGTTCATTCTTTTTTTTTTTATTAAGTAACCTTTTACTAAAGTGTACGCTAAATGCTAAGAAGCCCATGGATATAAATTGGGCCACTTAGCATGCTGGGCTGGGGAGGGCTTCAATGGCTGGGAGGGTGTAGATGGGCTGGAGTGAGCTTTGATAGAGACTTCAGCAGTTGGAACCCAAGAACAGTACCAGGTATAGCTTTGGAATCTTGTCCAGAAAAAAAAACTAAGAAGAAAAGCAAAAAAAATTAAATTGAAACAGGTTGGGCAGACTGGATGGACCATTCGGGTCTTTATCTGCTCTCAGCTACTATGTTACTATGTAACTATGTAAGCTTTAGTAAAAAGACCCCTAAGTGTTTTTAATATCATTACTAGATACATGAAAGGAAATAACAGAGACAGAGAGAAATATTAAAGCTGATACAATAACCTAAAACCTATGTAGAGCCTCGTAGGTTATCCAAAATGCAGCCACGTGGTTAATATGTGGAGGGAGCAGATTTGAACATGTAACGCCACTATTGAAATGGCTCCACTGACTACCAGTAAAAAGTCTGTCACTTATAAAGTCCTGGTGTTGATATTTAAGGTGATGCAATTTGAGATCCCAGGGTACTTGACACAGGTGTTAAAAGTGTACCAGCCATCACGATCCTTGAAATCAGAAGGGATGTTACAGTTAGTTAGTGAGGAACTGACAACTGTACATTATGAGAAATTTGGACTTCTATTATCTCAGTGGTAGGAGTATTGTTATGGAACAATTTGAGAGGACCTCTTTGGTTGTTACCTGTGTTATATAAATTTAAGAACGTATTAAAGACAACTTTATTTGTAGAAGTTTTTTTTAAATGATTGTTAGAAAAACTTTTATGAATCTGAAATATGTTTTATGTCCCTTTTTTGTTGTTTGATAATTATGTATGCATTTGTGTGAACCGCTTAGGTGTAAGCAGGCTAAAATAATTTTTAAATAACTAAAAGAAGAAAATGGAAATGGAAAGAAATAATCACATCAATCAAATCACAAGGACTAAGAATAAAGAAATATTTTCACAAGAAAACATAAAAAATAAATCTTAAACAGGAACAGACGAGAGATCAGACTAACAGAACCAGCCTAACAGCATATCCTTAATTAAGTAGAAAGATTCAGAGGAACCCTTCTTTAAAAAGTAAAATTGGTAGCAAATTTTTAGGTTTAGGGAAACATACAATTGGCTATCCAAGGAAATTTTATATCTATGAAAAAACTAACAAAAAAGGACCCTCCAGAGCAAGGACTCTTTCACCCTTTTTTATGTTTCTCTATGTAGATCTGGAATAATTTGAACTTTCAATCCCAAAAAAGTTGCATTCGTACCATGAAAATATAATCAATGAATTGCATTTCTATCTGGTTTCAGAGCAAATGTCACCAAGACTGTGGCGTGCTCAGTTATTACATCCATCAAACTCTCCAAAAACTCAGAAAGATTCATTGTTACTCTTTTTTTTTTCATTTTTATTTTATTTTTCAAATAGACAGTCATCCATAAGAATATCAGCTATTATACTGTATATATACAACTAAACAGATAGAAAAACATGGATGCAATCTCTCATTAGTTCCATATAGAATATGCTGAAACAAACATAAGCCTAGGAGGAGGTGGTAAATTCATAATCAGTTACTACCCATGAGAAACCTTCCATCAACACATGAATGAGGGTTACTGTTTCGGTTCATAGTCAAAAGCGCGTGCTGACAAAGGCGCGCAGACAACTGAGCGCAAGGCTGAATCACGACGAAGAAAAACAGTATTTTAAGGGGCTCCGACGGGGGGTGTGGGGAGAACCTCCCCCACACATTACTTAATAGAGATCGTGCCGGCGTTGTGGGGGTTTTGGGGGGTTGTAACCCCCCTCATTATACTGGAAATTTAACTTTGTCGTCACGTGCTTTTGACCTGTCACCTACTGTTTCAGTGTTTTGTCTAACTCGTTATCCCGAAATTTTGGTGCTTCCTATTGACTGAAAGTCTTGATCCAGAAGGTATGTATGATCTAGAAGAGCATCTTCCTCTACCAATTCCAGCTAGATATTGTGCATGGATAATGGAGGGAAGCAATTCGTTGAAATATCCGAGACCTCTCACAGGTACCTTTTCACCATATCCACTGCAGATATTAAAGGGGACTTTGGAAAATGCAAAAATCTTAAATTATTTTTTTTTTAAATCTGATTCTCTAGATCAGTGTTTCGCAAACTTTTTGGCACTGCGGCACATTAAACCCGGTGTCGTGGCTGGAAGGCACCTGGAAGTGCACGGACGGCAATACGCATGCACAGAGGTCTTCTAACAAGACCCTGACCCTGTCCCTTTGCCGGTGGGGGAGAGGAGGAGAGGAGCCGATGAGGAGGAGAGTCGGTGTCGGCTGACAGTCTGTAAACAGTCAGCCGGTGCCTCCCCTCCTTGCCAGCATCTCATGGCACACTTGGAATCTGCCGTGGCACACAGTTTGCCATACTCTGCTCTAGATACTCCAATTTGTGCCCTGTAGGGGCACATTCAAGACAAACTGCCATAGTTTAGGTGGCAGTTTGATAACATAACATATTGATTTATATAACACAAAAGCTTTTCGGTTCTAGACGGTTACAAAAAAATGAATACAACAAAGAATAAAATTGTTAACATTAAAATTAATTGAGGCATAAAGGCACATAGAATTTTCCAGCTAAGGCGTCTATGAAATAAATGGTATGGAGAAAAACAAATAGCTATAGCAATATCAAGAGCACAATTTAAAAAAAAAAAAAAAAAACAGAATGTAAAGTAAATAAAATGAAGTCTTTGAAGATCATCTCATCAGCGAGATCAATGGCAGAAGACAGCGGGCCGAAGAAAGAAGGCAGGCCACAGAAGATCCATCTATGTTTCCGCCGCAGCCGACGGAAAAAAAGATATGGGCTTTACAGCCAACCACTCTCGCCAGAGGAACAGGAAGGAAAGATGATCTTTGATATAGGCCATCAGTGCTCTCCACCGCCAATGTAGAAAGGATCCAAGAACACTAGGCAGGACTAGGGATGCTCAATTGTCCACTGGCTGCACAGTGGGTTGGTTCTGCCCCCCACACAGCTCCCCCTCCCCCCCAACAACAGCAGAGACTCCCAGACTAGCAGACTGGCCCCAGAGTGGGCTGACTGCGCCTTCCTCTCCCTTGGAATCTGTCCAGAGCCATCCTCACCACCACCACGCAGTTCCAGTGCCCAGCTCAGCTCGGTGCTCTCCACGATGCACTGCCCTCTCTGCCTCAATGAACCACCCGAAGAAAAGAGCAACCTCCCACCGACACCAACATCGATCTTCACTGCATTGCTCATCGCCCGACACCTGAAGCAGAGGGGCATGATCCTCTGGTAGAAAAGCAACAACTCAGTCTGAACTCCAAAGGCAGGTAGGAGGCCTGTTATCATTATTACAGTTGGGCCATTAAAATAACGGTTTTTTTATGGAGGCATAAAAAAAAAATGTTAGATAGTGCCCTCCAATCCACCCAACTCGGGCAAAAGAATAGAACCTAAGCAAAAAGATATGAAAAAAATTGAAATAAAACCAAAATAAGGCAGACGAAGGAAAGCAGCGCCACCACCTACAACCTAACCTGGCACCATCTTGATGTGCACTAACACTCTCCTTTATAAAACCGCGTTAGCGTTCTTAGCTCCATCCACCACTGTAACAGCTCTGACGCTCATAGAATTCCTATGAGTGCCTGAGCTGTTACTGTGGCAGCCAGTACTAAAAACGCTAGCGCAGCTTTGCAAAGGAGGGGGGTAAGTCTGATTCTATAACGGTAGTTCTATGCAGAATTTCTGTTACAGTATGTGTGTGTGTGTGCACCTAATTCCTAGTATTCTATAATTTGTGGGCCTAACTCCTAGACATCCCCTGACTTGCCCATGTCCCTACCACATCTATCTTAGCACGTGCAACTTCTAGAATACCACCAAATGTCAGTTGTGCACGCAAATGCTAACTGGTGTCAATTAACAATAGCTTGGGGATTGGTCACACATAGCTAGCTACAGCCCTGATAACTCCTTTTCAAAACAGACCCATAGGCACATATGAGGGGGCGCTGAAAATTTCACAGCGCAACCAAGAAGAGAATGACATGGATATGATTCAATCAATGATTTGAAGCCATGTCAAAACACAGAATCTCATTTCTGCAAATTGACACGTAACGAAATAAGATAACACTTTTTTCAGCTACAATGGCAAAATAACGCTCAGAATTTAGGAAGCTGGTTGGTTGGGCTGTGAGCTTTTTAGCACTCCCTCATATGTAATAAAAGTGAGACAAGTATAGGACAATCAAGCCATTGTGACATCACTGATCAGATTGGCCCTTATTTGTGGAATGAGGCATTATGACATCACAATCTCAGCTTCGGTTACCAGAGACTGAAAGTCTTCACACTATAAGGGGGTGCTGAAAAGTTCTCAGCCCAACCAAGACGAGAATAACGTGGATATGGTTCAATCCATGATCTGAAACAATGTCAAAACAGAGAATTTCATTTCTGCAAATTGGCACCTAACGAAATAAAATAACACTCTTTTCAGCTACAGTGGCAAAATAAGGCTCAGAATTTAGGAAGTTGGTTGGTTGGGCTGAGAACTTTTCAGCACCCCTCATACGAGTCTTTCTAATCTGGTATTAAGCAAAGCTAGATTGAAACTGTGGACATTTACATCTGCTCAGGAACAGGGTAGCATATAAAGTAACAACACAAAAACAACACTAAGAGGTCCTTTTATTATGGCGCACTAACCGATTTAGCACGCGCTAAATGCTAAGGCATCCATTATATTCTATGGGTGCCTTAGCATTTAGCGTATGCTAATCTTTAGCATGCACTAAATTGGCACCTTAATAAAAGGACCCCTAAGAGTTTGACAGAAAAAACAAAAAGGACTGTGTAGCCAATGTTCTGGATGACAAAGTTTAATGTAGCAAATGTAGTTAAAATGCAAAAAAAAAAAAAAAAAAAAAGATGTAAATAGTGTTGCATGCTACGTGCTTGTGAGATTGTTTTTGCTATTTTGGATTCTACAGCCTTGGAGTTTTATCTCCAACCACATTTGGTTAGAATTGCTTATCACATATTTTTATTTATTACCATGGTGATTTACTACAATTCATGCCTAAATAGGATAGCCATCATATTTTGGACCTCCGAGGAAGGCTATCTATAGCCAAAACACATCGCTTTTATTTTTTTCTGCACAGCAGTTCTTATTGGATTTGCATCATTACACATCAGCAACATTGCTTTGTATATCTGGACATTTGGGACTATGGATGTGCATTTTTGCATATAGCAGCTACACTATTTGCATCGGTTTTTTTTTTTTTCATTTTAGCCACACTGATTATTTACATTTTGCTACAATAAACTTTGTCATCTAGAACATCGGCTCCAAAGTCCTTTTTGATTGGCACATAAAGTAAGCATGTTTATTACAATTGTATCTGTGCTCTGCCTAAATGTTTCCACAGGATATCTTATATACAGTATATATATATATATATACATACATACATACATACATACATACACAGTATATGTGTGTGTGTTTCTTTTGAGGTTGGAATTTTTTTTTTTTTTTGTACTGGGTTAACTGACAGATATCTTTTAAAGGAGTCACAACAGTTCCCCAGTTCTATCTTTTAAAGCACAGGAAACATCCTCAAATGTGTTATTGCTTCCCTTATTGGATTATTTCTGCACTACCTTAAATTAATCAAGAGAAGTGACCTCAAGTTCTGCTTCTCAAACTGTTTTTATTAGCTTCCCTTCAGATAGGCAATATTAACAGGGCAACATCAAATTAACCATGTCTTTTATTAAGATTTTTCTACACCAAAGCCCTACCTGCGTACGTTCTGGTTCAGCAGGAACTTGTATAACTTTGTCTCGACACCCTGGAGGGTGTTTTCCCCTATGACAGACTCCGGAAGACCGTTCCAGTTTTCTACCACTCTCTTGGTGAAGAAGAACTTCCTTATGTTCGTATGGAATCTATCCCCTTTCAATTTTAAACAGTGCCCTCTCATTCTCCCTACCTTGGAGAGGGTGAACAACCTGCCCTTATCTACTAAGTCTATTCCCTTCAGTACCTTGAATGTTTTGATCATGTCCCCTCTCAATCTCCTCTGATTGAGAAAGAAGAGGCCCAGTTTCCATAATCTTTCACTGTACAGCAACTCCTCCAGCCCCTTAATATATCGAAAGAACGGCTTGGAGTTCTTCGCCTCCTTGGCTATTTTTCCCTCGTAGTCCCTATTTAAAACCTGAGGCACCTGAACTGTAGGTGAGGGTTTTAAAGGCCTACATTTCAGGCACCTAAGTTTTTGGAGAATCACGCATAGTGGCGCCTAAGCCATGTTGTGCCCATAGAAACGTCCACTTAGGCTTAAGGTGTCACTAGGTGCCATGCGATATGCGCCTATCTTTTATAGAATCAAATAGATGCCTATCACCCAATTAAATTAAATTTTTTTTTTAGCAATTAATGAACCTATTAAGGGTATTTAGCCAATTAAGTTAGGCGCCCTTTATAGAATCAGCCCCTTAGTGCCTATTCTGGGAAAGACTCAGGAGAAGAAGGGACCTTTACAATGATTTTTGGTTTGTATCACATTACAGGCATCCAGAATTGGTGAGAAATCAGTTTTTAGAGGCCAGTGCTGACCCAACCCCCTCCTAAGCATTCAACTCAAAAGAAACAGCTGCTTTCTCACCAATACTGCATAGAAAGCAGAAAGGAACAACTTCTGACAGAGAATGCAGATTGATTTACACACACATTGCCTTAACTACGCACCAGAGAATAAGTTTGAGCCGTCAAACTGACTATTGAGAATGTTCTGCTCAAGGACTATATTTTGAGATACAGCAATTTAAGATTACTGCTATAGTTTTATGTATATTGGATGTCTGATTGAACCATTCTGGTTTTCTGAAGTAAATTGCTGTAAATCCAGCGTGTGTATGTTTGTGAGAGCATGTATAGTCCTCCGTCTCTGTCTCTCTCTCTTGGTGACCGTTCTTCTGTACTTCATTCACATTTGTATCTTCCTCTCACCCTCTTGTGGTTTTGCTTCAGGAAATGTAAGTTGATAAGACCTTAGTTGGGTGCTATTTCCTGTTTATTAAAGTATCAACACTCTACTACTTCCAGGTTTCAGGACTTTTCCCTGTAAGGACTTACTTTTGGCAGCAGCTTCAATTTATTCATCTCTTTCAGAGGAATAGAATCAGGACTCCCTGATAATCCTACCCCTTTTTTTTTTTTTTTTTTAATGAGTTGCACTCTATGCTTCAGGACAGCTGTGAATCAAATTGGCAACTGGATTTCAAGAGTGGTCCATTACAAAGCGTAAAATTTACCACCTGAAAAAATGTAGATCTATAAAATGGAAAGATTTATTGCATTACAACGGGGATATTTTAAGAAATTTCAGGATGTGTGGAAACCATTAACAAAATATTGTAAAGATTAATTGAAATTGTTTCCCTTATATTTATCAATTTAAGGTGTAGGGTGGGGGGAATTTTATTATTACATGTTTTATATGATAATGGATTATATGGGTGGGAGGGATGGGAAATGATTGTTTGTAAGTGATGTATTTATGGTTAATGTGAATGAATATATTTAACACTTAATGTAATTTTGAAAATGAATAAAGAATTAAAAAAAAAAAAAATGTAGACCTGCCAAGTTTCCCACTGGAGATTGCTGTGTTTGCAGGTCTTCTCCTGCATTCCTGCCAGGCAGCTGCAATATCCTGCCGAGTGACCTCCCTATCCTCGTTTAAAACAGAGAACAGTGAAGTTTCTGGAATTTAAGGGATTACAGCAGGGATCTCAAAGTCCCTCCTCGAGGGCCACAATCCAGTCGGATTTTCAGGATTTCCCCAATGAATATACATTGAAAGCAGTACATGCACATAGATCTCATGCATATTGATTAGGGAAATCCTGAAAACCCGACTGGATTGCGGCCCTCAAGGAGAGACTTTGAGGCCCTTGGATTACAGGATCTGATACAACATTGTTTCACTAGAGGCAGGTTTTGTCAGACAAATGTGATTTATTTCATTGACCAGGTAACCAGAGTGTTGAATAGAGGGAGATCGCTAAATGTAATATATTTAGATTTTAGCAAAGCCTTTGACACTGTTCCACACAGGCATCTAATATAAAAACTGGTGTGCCCTCGCTATGGGCCCCAAAATAACAGATTGGGTTGGGGGGAACTGGTTGAGTGGAAGGCGACAGAGGGTAGTGGTAAATGGGGATCACTCTGAGAAAAGGGATATTACCAGTGATGTGCTGCAAGTTTCGGTTCTTGGCAGTGGCATAGTAATAGGGGAGGGGTGGTCTGCCCCAGACTCTATAACATAATTCATTAAAACCTCTTTCTTTCTTTTTTTTTTTTTTTGCTTCTGGTGACTTTAGATATCATCAGCTTCCTCGATCTGACGGAACACAAAACTTCTGTTGAAGAAGCGCGTTGGGAACATGTCCCCTGGTCTGATCACCTTCTTGGCTCCATCTGCCTTCCCATTTACATGTCCCATCTGGGCACTTCTCCCCAAGTCACAAGCTATAACACCTATCGCAAAAAAATCGCGCGCGAACAGTTCTGGTCCCAATTTCTCAACCAACTACCTCCTTCTCCTGACCACACCGACCCTGACTCCAACTGGCACAACTGGGTAACCCTTTCTGAATCCACTTACCACGCTCTTGCTCCCCTCTGTACTAAACCTATCTCCCACTCCCGCAAAGCTCCCTGGTATCTTCCATATCATAGGGAACTGAAGCAGAAATGTCGAGCACTGGAGCGTAAATGGAAAAAATCGAAATCCCCTTCTGACAGACAATCCTGGAGAGACAATATCAAGTTCTACAACACGGTATTGACAAAAGCAAGAAAAAATTTCTATGGTGACAAAATCACCAGATCAAAAAACCAAACTAGTACACTGTTCAACATCTGGTGTAGTCTAACCTCAAAAAGTGACTCCACCTCCCCCTCTCTTTACCATCTGCTAACGACCTAGCCAAATTCTTTAACGATAAGATAATTACCATAAGAAGCTCTTTCCCCCCCAACTATCTCCTACAACTCTCTACCTCCCAATGACTCCAACCCTATCCCTGCTGATAGATCATGGACTGCCTTCAAAACAGCCTCCGAATCCCAGATCTCTAAACTCTGTCTCAAACTGAAATCATGCAAATGTATCCTAGATCCTTTCCCATCCTACCTGTACGATAACATTCCTGCGCAGGCCATCTCCTCCCTCACCAATCTTTTAAACACTGCCCTACTATCTGGCCTGTTCTCTACAGAAATGGGACACATTGCCTTATCCCCTCTTTTGAAAAAAGCTGATCTCGACCCCTCATCACCATCGAATTACCGCCCCATAGCAAATATCCCCCTCCTAACCAAACTGCTTGAGTCCATAGTCGCTACCCAGCTATCTTCTTATCTAGAGAGATTCTCCATTCTCTTCCCCTATCAACATGGCTTTAGACCCAGCTTCAGCACCGAGTCCCTTCTTGTCTCCCTAATATCAAATGTGCAACAACTACATTCTCGAAACAAATTCGCTGTTCTGTTACAATTCGACCTTTCTGCTGCTTTCGATGTCGTCCACCACAACATACTACTCTATCAACTTTCCGAGATAGGAATTGATTCCACCGTTCTTAACTGGTTTTCAAACTTCCTCCGCTCTCGCTCCTACACTGTCAACTCTAATGGCACCATGCCCACTCCTTGGTCTCCTTCTTGCGGAGTCCCTCAGGGATCACCCCTTTCCCCTATCCTTTTTAATATCTATATGTCCTCATTGAAGCTCTTCCAGCTTTCCCCCTTTGAAACAATATACACATACGCCGACGATATCCTTGTCCTTCTTCAAACAGACCAGAACCTCACCAACCTCCATGATAACATAACATCCTGCATAAGGAGACTCCACTCCTGGTCCCTCTCGGTACATATGAAACTAAATGAATCAAAAACAAAATTACTCTGGCTCGGCCCAAAGTTAGAACACTTGCCCACCCTCTTCGCACTGCCCTCAGGCTCTGCCTTACACCTTGAGTTCTCAAGCAAGGTCCTCGGCATCATTATCGATTCCTCTCTCTCTCTCAACGACCACCTCAACTCCTTGACAAAATCATGCTTTTTCAGCCTCCACATGCTAAGGAAAGCAAGACCCTTCTTCCGCCAAAAACATTTCGTCATCCTTGTCCAATCCATCATCCTCTCCAAACTTGACTATTGTAATGCCATTTACCTTTGCTTAACAAAAAAAAGCCTCCAAAGACTCCAGCTTATTCAGAACTCGGCAGCCAAGCTGATTTTTGCAAAACGTAAATCTGACCACGTCTCCCCACTCCTGGCCAATCTTCACTGGCTCCCAGTGATCTCCAGAGTCCAATTCAAATGCTCTTGCCTGGCTTTTAAGATTATTCACGGCATCCTTCCTTCCCTAATCCCACTTTCTTTCAACTCCTCGTGCCCTTACTCCACCAGGACCGCCCACAAATTAAAACTATCCTTCCCCTCCCTTCATGGTATTCTCCATGCAGGTAAACTAGGAAAATCACTTCTTTTCAAAATCACAGGTCTCTGGAATGACCTTACTATCCCGCTGCGGAACCTGAGCTCCATCCATTTATTCCGCAAGCAACTAAAAACCTGGCTCTTCTCTAACATGTAATTTCTTTTCCCTTACTTTTCCACTCGATTTATAAACTTATGTAAACCTTTTCCTAACCTTTCTCATTTTAAGTTCTTGTAAACCGTACCGAGCTCTACTTCCGTGGAGATGATGCGGTATATAAACTTAAGGTTTAGTTTAGTTTAGTTTTCTCCAGAAATGGTCACAAATGTGATCAGTGATGAATATTACAATGTTTGAAAGCGTAATTTGAGCCTCACAGAGGGAAGGATTCTGAAGTGACCCTGGAGGCATTATGGACCTGAGTCTATAAACTGCGCTTAACTCTCAGGTGCTGTTTGGCGTGTTTGCAATCAACCACTAGGGCTTTGTTTATAGAATTGGGCCTAGCGGCGCTGGTAGGCATCATAAGGTTAAGTGCCAGTATACTTGGCCAGGGTGTTTCTGGCCTCATTTACAAGTGCCTAACACCGATGCTTACTGATGCCTAAGTCATACCTACAAACATAGAAACATGATGGCAGATAAAGGTCAAACGGCCCCTCCTCAGTAACCATTATCTCTTTCTCTCTCTGAGAGATCCCACATGACTATCCCAGGCTTTCTTGAAATCAGTCTCTGTCTCCACCATCTGTCATGATTAAATAAATAAGAATATATGCACACACTCTCTCTCCTTCATGCTGGGGTCCTTTTATTAAGGTGTGTTAACTGATTTAGCGCGCGCTAAATGCTAAGATGCCTATAGGAATATAAAGGATGTCTTGGCATTTAGCGCGCACTAATCTTTAGCGCACCTTAATAAAAGGACCCTGCTCTGAGAAACATACTGTACATACTCTCTGACAGAAAGGGGCACATAGAGACTTTTAAAATAATAAAAGGATTTGATAAAATAGACCAAGAAGCAGCATTACTAATATTTTCGGATGTGACACGGACAAGAGGTCATAGATTGAAACTGAGTGGCAGCAGGTTCAGGACGAATGCCAGGAAGTTCTTTTTCACACAGCGCGTGGTGGGAATTTGGAATGCTCTCCCGGAGGATGTTGTGGCAGAGATTACTGTTCTGGGATTCAAGCGCAAGTTGGATGCATACCTTCTTGCAAATCATATTGAGGGCTACGGTATATCTGGGTCTCCAATCAGGAGTACCTAAATGGGCCGCCGCGTGGGCGGATCACCGGACTGGATGGACCTCGGTCTGATCCGGTGAAGGCTTTTCTTATAAATACGTTACAATGTTCACATATACAGGCTCTCTCTTCCTCTTGCTGAGAAACACAGATACCCTCTCTTTTTGTCTCTCCAACATTGCAGCAAGGCAGTAGTTATTAACCTAGGTCAGGGGTAGGCAATTCCAGGTCAGAGATGGATTTGCATGCACTGCCTCCTTGCGATGCAAATCTATCTCATGCATATTTATTGTGGATATCCTGAAAACCTGACCTGGCTCCGGCTCTCGAGGACCGGAATTGCCTACTCCTGACCTAGGTATTCCATATTTTTCTCATGACCAAGTTTAAGCAGCATTCTCAAGATCTGGAACTGGGAAAAAAAAGTCTGTGTGTGTTCACCGCTAACTCTAAAACAAAAAGCATTCCAATAAAAATTGGATGTAATATGTATTTTGCAAAGTTTATTTCACATTGATTGTTTTATAATATGTCAAAATAATTCAAAAAATAGCAAGAGGAATATAGTAAAAATTCACAAAAATTATTCCAAATTATATCCACTACTGTAGAGGAGTGAAGCACAAGATAGGATATGTATTTCTAAATGGAGAAAAGACCTCAGTTTCTTCCAGGGAAAGAAAACAATCGCCTGGAGGATCTCTATGTCTGCCATATACAACTTAAAGCAGCATAGGAAAAAACATCCCTGGTCAAAAACTCCATTGTCAAATAATATCTGAAAAACTGTTAGCATACAGTCCAGAACATCACAAATCACTTATCTTTTAGATTCATTGTCCTCCAGGTGGAAATAGAATCAAAACAGTTCAATCAATGTCCCCACATTGACTTTCTTCCAAACGTGGGAACAGATATTATTGGGACTCCCGACAGGCCCTGTTTCGCTATGAAAAACGCTGCATCAGGGGAGGTCTACTGAAATTTTGAGCTACCGCTTCACAGATTCTCTTAAAAGAATTCTTTTAAGAGAATCTGTGAAGCGGTAGCTCAAAATTTCAGTAGACCTCCCCTGATGCAGCGTTTTTCATAGCGAAACAGGGCCTGTCGGGAGTCCCAATAATATCTGTTCCCACGTTTGGAAGAAAGTCAATGTGGGGACATTGATTGAACTGTTTTGATTCTATTTCCACCTGGAGGACAATGAATCTAAAAGATAAGTGATTTGTGATGTTCTGGACTGTATGCTAACAGTTTTTCAGATATTATTTGACAATGGAGTTTTTGACCAGGGATGTTTTTTCCTATGCTGCTTTAAGTTGTATATGGCAGACATAGAGATCCTCCAGGCGATTGTTTTCTTTCCCTGGAAGAAACTGAGGTCTTTTCTCCATTTAGAAATACATATCCTATCTTGTGCTTCACTCCTCTACAGTAGTGGATATAATTTGGAATAATTTTTGTGAATTTTTATAATATGTCAGCCATTAGTTATTGGATTTTCTTAGCAACACTGGGTAACTCACTTGGTATACATAAAAACACATTTATTGTCAAAAATACTGGAGAGCTAAAATCAATAAAAAATTTTGTCGCATTTGTATACAGGTTTCATAACAAAAGTTAAGCTTTCTTGTAAGGCACATACATTTAACTTGAGTTTATAAAAATATAGGTATACTGCAGTGAACTCATGATATTTTGTGCTAGGGAATGCCATGGCAATTTTCTTAGGGTTTTTGAAGCCATGAATATTGCATATTACTGGTCACTGTCCTCTACCCATACCCTTGGTTGTCAAGAGTAACAAAGTATTAAAGTCTTCCCCACTTCCCCACAGTCTAAAGTAAAAAGCTGGTCCTCCTTGGTCATACCTTCCATTAAAAAAAAAAAAAAAAAAAAAGCTACTCCCAGGATCCTTCTGCTTCAATCCCTTATATAAAATAGCAGAGCCCTCTGGGACTTCAAGTCCCCTATTTGTACAAGTGATCCCTAGTGGTAGTACCTTGTTCAGCAGCTGGGACTTGAGAGTTCTGTGCTCCTTCTTGTCAGTTTGGCAGAAAGGAGGCAAAAGACCCTTTCTCCTCCAAAACTCTAGTTTTTATGACTTTAGGGACCTGCTATTTCCTTTCCAGGGAGTCCAGTTGGAAAATTTCTAAGGGAATAAGCATCCATGCTGCTCCCAGGGTCTGTACTAGCCACAAATCATAAGCCCTTTCCCTCCCAGGGTCCATCTCCCTATGAGACTTTCATTGTGGGTCAAGAACCATGTTCTGCAGGCACAGCAGTGCTCCATGGAGTCTCCTGCACGAGCAAGTTCTAGGCATTGATGAGTCCCAGCTCCTTTGATGTGCACTTCCTTTTCCTGTGTAGTCAGGACCTGGGTGTGCTTGAGCAGAAGGCTCCAGAGTGTTGCTGTGTTTGCAGGGAATAGTGTTGCCTGCAGATGAGGGGTAGATTCCGGGGGAAGGGGACTGATGCAGATGCTGCATTGTGTTTGGGCAGTGACATCTAGGTCACACGAGCTTTGCACTAGATTTAGAAATCTGTGTGAAATTTTATACAGTATATTAGAAAATTGGTGTTTTATACAAATGTGTCAAAATGAAATTATAGGAATTTTTGTTTGTTTATTTTATAACACCTACATAAGGTGGTTATACTTTGCCCAAATACACCCCGATATATATGGAAAAGAGCTACTTTTTTGCTAATTCAATTAATTATGCTCATACACATACAAATCAGCATTGAAAATAAGGACATTTTTCTTATTTAAAAACCAAAAAAGAACTTACTTTCCTGGATACACACGTGTGTGTTTGTGGCAGTGGAGGATGGAGAGAGACCGGGGGGAGGGGAGGGACCTTGCCCCAGAGCAACAGAATGAAGGGGGCTGTCCTTAGCCACAAGGATCTTGTGAAAGGACGGTGGGAGGCAAAAGCAAAAAAAAAGCAACAGAAAACATAAATTGCAGCGCTGAGCTATTGAGCCCCTGTGATGCTCGGGGCCTGCAGGAAGATAACATCAGAGGAAGCAGGGTACCTTAGTCCACTCACTATACTACTGTGACAATATATAGGATTATTGGCTAAAAGTATGGGATACAATTGTCAATTTGCTGAAAATCAATGAACCATTTACATTGGAAGTTATGGTGCTGGGCCATCTTGGACTTAGACAATCAATATGTGAAGAGCCAGCAAAACTATTAAGGATATTGCTTAATTTGGCCATTACACTTCTCCTTCCGTATTCACTGTGATAGGGGAGTAAAAGAACCGCAAATAACTTTTTGTTATTTGCTGTTTTCTATTAAAAACCATCGTGAATATGGTGAAACCGCGAATAACATGGTGGGAGACCTGGCCTGTTTCTGAAAGAGACAAAACACGGTGAACAAAGTTCTGGGAATCAGCGATTTTCTCTTTAAACGCTTGGAATCAGTGATTTCTCTGTGCAAGCTGATGTAATTTGGGGGAGGAGCCAGCAAGCTAAAAACCGTGAATAATCGAAACCGCAAATGCTGAAACCGTGAATATGGAGGGAGAAGTGTAAAATTAACTTAAAACACTGGAAGGATGCATCGAGGGTTAAATATATAACCTGGTGGAACACTGTGTACATAATTGCTAAGTTTGAGCGTGTTGCTGCTGAAAGATTGAATGTGCTAAAAAAGTTTAATAAAGTTTGGGAGTCTTTGAATTATTATAGTTTTGCGCCTGCTAAAATATGAGGATTTCTTTTGCGAGGTGTACATCCACATGGTATTTATGATAGCACTAGCTGATGCCCCGGCGTTGCAAGGGTATTTAATTATAGCAATAATACTGTAAATGGATTCAAATAAAGATACTTTATAGTGGTGAATGAAATTATTTTTTTACAGCTTAATAAAAAGTACAATATTCAAATTATAATGTGAAATATTTGACAAAATGAATACAATACAACTAACGCAAAACGTGATTATAAACAACATTTTTAGTTTCACCTCCTGGAGCAAGAACATATAAATTCTTGGGTGAACCCACCCTTGAGCAAGCAACATAGAGTTGTGGGCCGCGAGACCCCCAGAACATATCACCCCAGGTAATGAGGGATCTGCATACCAAGTTTCGTTCAAATCGGTCAAGTCGTTTTTGAATTACTGTGAGAATGGCAGCTTTTTACATTTTTTCCATTGACATGAATGGGTGAAATCTGATTTTCTGTTTGTAGCTCCGCCCACGTGTGCAGGTGGGCTGCGAGACCCCCAGAACATATCACCCCAGGTAGTGAGGTATCTGCATACCAAATTTCGTTCAAATCGGTCAAGCTGTTTTTGAATTACAGTGAGAAAGGCAGCTTTTTACATTTTTTCCATTGACATGAATGGGTGAAATCTGATTTTCTGTTTGTAGCTCCGCCCACGTGTGCAGGTGGGCCGCGAGACCCCCAGAACATATCATCCCAGGTAGTGAGGGATCTGCATACCAAGTTTCGTTCAAATCGGTCAAGCCGTTTTTGCGTGATCGCGGCACATACACACACATATACATACATACACACATACATACCTCCGATTTTATATATATAGATTAAATTAATGAGTGTTATTTGTATTATATTGTTTCTTTATTAACTTTTATATTTATATATGAAATTTAAGTTTTGATGCATTGTATTGAATTTTATGAAAATTTTAATATAAATTATTGAACTTGAGAGGGAGTAGGGTGTAGCAGACCTTGAACACATACAGGGGCTTAAGGACCTGTGCTGCCTTTTTCTTATCTGCAACTATGGCAAGAAGAGAAGCGAGGGGAGATGATGGATAGGGGGGAGGGAAAAGAAACAAGGGGGGAGAAGCTAGGCCTGAGGTGTGGTGGAAAGGAAAACAAGAGGGATATGCAAGCTCAGAGAGGGGAGTAGGAAAGGAACCAAGGGTAAAGGCTGCATCTGGAGAGCACTGGGAAAGCATAGAACTGGGAGATGTTGCACAAGAGAGGGGAGTTGACAAGGGAAGGGGGAGATGTTGGATCAGAGGGCATGGGGAGGGAAAGCAAGTGGAAGATGCTGGACTTGAGGGATAGAGAAGAGAAAAAAAGGTGAAATGCTAGAATGGGAACTGGTGGATGATGCAGTACCTGGGATGGGGAAGGAAAGTGAAGGGAAATGCTGGCTAGTAACATTTCCTCTAAAGTGCATGGCAATTCACTAGCATTCCTATCATTAGAAATGGCATACCAATTTCATGGTTATAACTACAAAGGCCAGACAAGTAAAGTAGAATTCTCAGTGGACCCACCTGTCTTTTCCTGATTGAAATTATTATATTTTTGGTAGGAATGAAAGTGGAAGACTCCCAGACATGGAAGCAGAGAGAGTTAGTGAAATGAATTGCTGGTCATGGAGAGAAAGGGATAGGGACAAAGGAAAGATGCTAGGCAACAGAAGGGAAGAAATAGGGGAAATGCCGGATGGATGAGGGAGAAGGAGAAAGAAAGGGAGATACTGGGTATGTTGTCAACCAGCAAGATCCTTGAGATTAGCACATAAAAGTTTTTTAGATGTGCCTTCCCTGAAGTCAGTTAGGATGGAAGAATATAGGTTTGTTTTTGTATTTATTTATTTATTTATTTACTAGTTTTTTAGCCCGTTACATTAACGGGTGCTAGAATAGATATGTAGACTTAGGCATTTCTTTCTTTCTTTCTTTCTTTCTCTCTCTTTCTGTCTTTCTCCCTGCCCGCTGTCTGGCTGTCTGTCTTTCTTTCTGTCTGTCTCTCCCCCTTGTCCAGCAGCACCCCTTCCCTGCTCCCCCTGTCCAGCAGTAGCCCTTCACCCTTCCTTTTGCCTCCCCCCTGTCAAGCAGCACCCCTTCCCTGCTCCCCCTGTCCAGCAGTAGCCCTTCGCCCTTACTTTTATTTCCCCACTGTCTCTCTCAGGCAAGCTCTCCTCCCTTTTACCTCCAGCTCCATCACAATGGCGAAGAGCTGCAGTCATGTTCCCACATGCTGTCTGTGCGCCTGATAACAGTGCCTTGACCCCTATAGGCCTGGACATTTGCCGTTTGTTGAGGCACAGGCTGGCTGGGGTGTGGGAGCGGGAAAGCCATTGCCACGAATGCGCATGAGAACGAAACCGCCGCAGTCTCCTACTGCACATGCGGGGGCACGGAAGCACGGATCACGGACACACAGAGTTTCAACTGTGCATGCGCATTAAGGGTTTTATTATAGCGGATACCTCACCTTTTCCAAGGCGGGTCATAATAAAGTACATACATAAGCAGAATCACACACATGACAACAGATAGAACATCAACAAAACATAATAATGATAATGTAAAGCCTCCTAAAATTACAAAGAGGCTGCCAGCGCCTTGCATCAAAAAACTATAAATCAAGTCCCATATTTCATCTTACAGAAGAGGTATTTCTTCAACATTTTCTTAAAACTACTCAAACTTGTTTGCTGTCGTAAATATCCCGGAAACTTATTCCACACCCGAGGACCCACGCATGAAAACATGCTAGCTCTAGACACAGCTAACCACATCTATTTCACTATCGAAATACATAGGTCATCGTGAGTCACCGAGTGCAACATGCACTGCGGTTCATATGGCAGAATGCTATCCATCAAGTGCTTCGGTTGTCGCACAGTGGATGCTGGGCCCTGAGGCGGGTACCATCGCTGAGCGCTATGTATGGCGGATGAGCGGTCCTTCGTGGTGGTGGTGGTTGGGGGTGGGGGGCGAGCAGTCCTTCGAGGTGGTGGGGGTCGAGTGGTCCTTCGGGGGGGGGGCAGCAAGCCTTCAGGGTGGGGCGGGAAGGCAGGCCTTGTGGGGGGAGACAGGCCTTCAGAGGGACATGTCTTCAAGGGAGGGACAGGCCTTCAAGGGGGGGGACAGGCCTTCAAGGGGAACAGGCAGGCAGAACTTCAAGGGGAGGGGGACAGGCCTTCAGGGTTGGGATGCAGACCTTTAAGGGGGGGGGGACAGGCCTTCAGGGGAGGGGGGACCCTGGTGTAGAAGTACACAGAGGGAAGGGGGAGGGATTCAAAGAGACGTGCATATGCCGGACTTTGGGTGGGAAGAAATAATGGGTCTGAAAATAGAGGAGAGGGAGAGAGATGATGAACCATGGGTTTTAGGGAGGGAAGGAACAGAAAGGGAGAGAAGTTGGACACAAGGGATGGTATGGAGGGGGGGATAGAGATACTGGATAGGAGGGTAGTTGGGAAAAGAAAGGGAGAGATGGTGGACCCTGGGGTGGTGGGGAAGGAGGGATAGATACTGGATGAAAGGGTAGTTAAGAAAAGGTGGATCTGTGGAGGGAGACAAAAAAAGGAAAAAGATGCCAGACAACCGAGGGAGGGAAGGGAAACGGAAGGGGAGGACAGAGATGGAAGATGGATGGTTAGCAAGGAGAAAGAAGAAAGAAGGAGACCCTGGCAAGCAAGTTATCAGAAGACAACCAGAGCCTTGGACCAACAATATTTGAAAAATAACCAGACAACAAAAGGTAGAAAAACTAATTTTATTTTCTGTTTTGTGATTACAATATTTGAATTTGAAATGTGTATCCTGCCAGAGCTGGTGATAGACCGCAAACTTGAGCTAGGATTTAACAGAGAGAGGAAAAGTCCTTTTTGTTTCTTTATTTTATTTACACCACAGCGCCAGTGTGGTTAGGAGAAGCCAAAGGGGAGGTGAAAAAGTTATAAAATAAACCCACCAGGATGTTTGAAAAAAACACCCAGTTGGGCAGGAAAATCGAATCAATAAACAATTCAATAGGCTGAATCGAATCGAATTTATTTTTCCTGAATCTGGCAGCACTAGTTTGCGCTACTGTCTTAGAATTTAGGACCTGAGATTGGGGAGAGATGGCATCCTCAGTACTTTATAATGCAAGTGAAACGAGGATTTGGTCAGACTTTTGAAGGGTCTGCAGAAGAAAAATATTGTATAGGCCAGGGACATGAGACAGCAGAAAATGGGAACTTTTCTTCCTTCTATTTTTGTGAATGGAAAGGCTGAGGATATCAGAGAGTTCAGTTAAAATATGTGCTTTATAAGAAAATATAATAATGTGTTTTATAAAGTTTATATCATTGCTGGCCTATCCGATGAGGTGTTCCTAGTTGTGGTGGTGGCAGCATGTCAATGTGTTGAGAGGAAGAGGTAGTCTGAGAAATTCTGCTGAGCATACTCCGGGCCCATTTCTACCCCCCAGTTAGTCCACTCCACTCAACTGGTTCACACACTGAGTGGGTCTTTGGGTGTTGTTCCTAGGTAGTTGTTTTGGGATCTCTTCCAGTGGTTTGTCAGTATCTCCTTCTGGTCCAAGGAAGGAAACTTTGTTAACCTTAGCATTGACCTTCAGAATATGTTTGTAACAGTACTGCTTGTGTGGCATTAGGCTATGTAGTGATCGAAAGAAAAAACCAGACCTTTGCATATTTTTGCACTATATGGTGGGTGTATGAGGAGATTCACATTTCCTGCACAGCTAAGTCCGTGTGAAGTTACCTTGTGCTGTATTTGACATCTAGCAAGGTCTCTGTTTGGAAGGAAAGATCTAAACTTAAAAATGAAGTGGCCAGAAGTTATGGTAAAAGCAGATAGTGTAGCTGCTTTTAAGAAAGATTTGGACAAATTCCTGGAGGAAAAGTCCATAGTCTGTTATTAAGACATGGGGGAAGTGTCTGCTTGCCCTGGATTGGTAGCATGGAATGTTGCTACTCTTTGGGTTTTGACCAGGTACTAGTGACCTGGATTGGTTACCATGAGAATGGGCTACTGGGTGATGGGCCATTGGTTTGACCCAGTTAGGCTATTCTTATGTTATGTTCTCATCTGTAGGGGCCTTTGTTTTCACTTCTTATTTTAATGTATTTTTTTCTGGGAACTTATCAGTGTTTTTTATAATGGGAACAAAAATGGAAGAAAATTAATGTGTGTGGAATGGGGGGGTAACTAATTTCTTCAGCTTAATAATTCAATCCACCTCAACCAGACATAGGAGAACTTACGCACCATTCATACACCTTCCAACCAAAAACATCAAAAGAAAAAAACTGTTCGACAACCTCCTAGCCATTCGAGCTGCAACACTCGACCCCCAACTCTACAACCTATTGACCTCGACCACAGACTACAAAACCTTCAAAAAATAAATAAAAACCCTTCTATTCAAAAAACACATAAAACTGAACTAACACAATCAGAACTGTCCCAAGCATCACCTGCAACTACTCCATATGTACTTCTGATGTCATGACAATTCAGACATGATTTATGTTATGTTATGTTTGGAATAATGGTTACATATATGAGGTTCAATAAAAGAAAATTTTCACTGCCCGTTTTTATTCTGACCATTTATTCCGTTTCATGGTCATTACAAAAAATATTTTTTTACATGGGGGGGGGGGTGTCAAAAAATGATGGGCCCCGGGTGCCACATACCCTAGGTACACCACTGTGGGGAATTTAAAGAAATAGCCTTTTAGGTCCCACAATCCCAACCCTTTGGTTCTTATGTAGATTCTATCCCACATTCCCCATTGCAGCAATGAGTGGCTTATAACTTCAAAAGCAGAAAAAAAACACCATAATACAAAGTCCTGTAGACAGCACAGACGAGTGCTCTTAGAGTGTAGCAGTGTTCTAAGGCAGCAGTGATAACAGCCTTATACTGTCTTCTTCAACAAACATAGCAAAACAAAAGTCCTTTTCAGGTCAGGCAGCTTTCCCTGCTAATTGTCCTTGCAAACTTCCAAAACAGCTTCAGGCTGCTGGGAACAAAACCAGCCAGCAAAACACAGTCCTTTTATCAAATAAACATCAAAACAGTATCAGCTTCTTTACTCCAGCCAAAAAGCAAGCTTCAACTCACGTCCATTTGTTCACTAACTGGTGGCAGAGCAATCTCCATTGCTTCCTGTGGTCCCAGGCATGGCAGCTGATTAGCAGGTAAGGATTCCTCCCAATCCAACATTCCGATTTCATTTCGTTGCCTAACCTCTGGATCACCTAACCAAGGGTCTGACTCCTCTCCTGGTTCAGCTCTGTCTCTCTCTGGCCTGCACTGCTCAAGCTGCCTTAGTTTGTGAGTGCCATGCCCAAGTCTATGTGGGGGATGGGCAGGCTTCATCTTTCCCTGGGCTTTCTCCTGCTCTGCAATTAATCTAAGCAGGTGTGTGCCTAAAGGAGACAGTGCTTGTTTCCTAGGCTGTGTCCTAACAGTGACTGGCTTAGGTTTAAAGGTGTTTTTACCCTCATAGTGGCTTAATTCCTCCCAGGGCTCCTGCTCTTGGGAAACCACTTAGATTCTGAAGTCCTGGTCCATGTCAGTATTAGAGTTGCTGCACTGATCAGCTCTCCTCAGCTTCAGGGCTGTTTCTAGGCTTTCTACGTGAAACAAGGCTAGCTGTAGTGCTTGCGCTTGTGACACGGTGCACCATGACCGATAAGTTATAAAGGATTTGATGTTCTAATTTTAACCAATATAATGATATATGGCATTCTGTCACATGATCACTCTTTCGTAATTGAAACAGAGTTCGAACGATCGCGTTCTGGGTTATCTGCAGCACACTCAGTGCTGATGCAAGCATTGCCAGAAAAACCAAATTGCAGTAATCTAGGAATGATAATACCACACTCTGCAAGACAGTCCTAAACAGAGAGGCTGACAAATATGGGTGCAAATTGCTCAACAGACACAATTTTAAAAATACCTTTTTTACCACTGCATATACATGCCCCCTGAACGTCGAGAATCTAATAAAACCCCTAAATATTTTACCTCCATTGATATTGTAACAGTATTGTCTAATACAGTTTTTTTCAACTGCCGGTCCATGGACCGGAGCCAGTCCACAGAAACTTCCTGCTGGTCCACAGGGATGGCACGTGCATCGGGATCCAGACAGTGCTCTTCAGCCACCGGTCCAAGGTGCGATCAATGCGGCGTTGCCTTCGGGCCGGCTCCCTCTTCCTCAGTGCTGTAGTGCAGAAAGCCGTGGGCAGAGGCTCCTACACGCGTTCTCTCCGATGTCACAACGTCAGAGGGATGGCTTCCAGATGAGGCGCGGGACATGCGAGGAGCCGCTGCCCACAGCTTTGTGCACTGAAGCACTGAGGAAGAGAGAGCCATCCCGAAGTTAACACCATGGGGCAGGCCAGAAGGCAAGGCACAGCATGGAGGGAGGGAGATAACAATGGTAGGGGGGATGATTGTATTTTTTTTTTTTTAGTGATTGATATATATCTGCTGTCTGTTCAGGAAGAAATACATTTGTTTCTTTTCCTCTGGGGTTGTACTGCATGCAGAGTCTTGCATATTAGGGTTTGTTTGTATATATTAGTACTTTAAATTTTTGGTTCCGTATGCATCTATGTTCTGGTAGGAATGAATATTGAGAAGCATACAGTGTGCTTTGTGTAGTTTAATTTTGTGGTTTGCCATTAGGTGTTGTTAATACGATTATATTATGTGTGTATATATGAAAATGAATGGAAAAAATGGTGTTACAATTAGTACTATTATGGGGGCGGAGTCTGGTGCGGAGATTGGGTGGAGATGGGCAGGGTCTGGCCCACGAGTTAGCCCAGTGTTCTTCAACTGCTGGTCCGCGGACTGGTGCCGGTCCACAAAATTATTATTTTATTT
This sequence comes from Geotrypetes seraphini, assembly GCF_902459505.1. NCBI lineage: Eukaryota > Metazoa > Chordata > Amphibia > Gymnophiona > Dermophiidae > Geotrypetes > Geotrypetes seraphini. The sequence continues at coordinate 303,603,272 of NC_047084.1, read as the reverse complement.
CTGCTGGTCCATAGGTGTCAAAAGGTTGAAGAACACTGGTCTAATAGGTCGATTTTATCAGGAAAAGCATATCCTAGTGAACGAACAAAACATATAACCTTTGTTTTCTGAACACTCAATTTTAATCTGTTACAATTCATCCAACTATTAATATCTGTCATTACCCTCTACAGCCGCTGAACTAGCTTTCCAAAATCCCTATCAATGGGAAGCATAAACTGAACATCATCTGCATAAAGCCAATACAAGACCTGCGCGGACCGCAGCAGTCTACAGAGGGGGATGACACAGAGATTAAACAAAACAGCTGACAGGACTGAGCCCTGTGGGCTACCCGTTATAACTTTCTGCCGGTAAGATCATACACCATCCACTAAAACTTCTTGCTGCCTACTCCGCAAGAAGGCGGAGAACCATTTTAAAACTACTCCTCCAATTCCACAACCTTTCAGTCTATTAAGTAAAATAACATGATCCAACGTGTCAAATGCAGCTGACACTTCAAGAAATATTGCCAGATACTCTTTCCCATTGTCCAGACCACTTCATACTTTATCCAGCAATGACACCAGTAGGGTCTCAGTGCTGTGATACTTCTAAAAAGCATACTGGCAATCATCTAAAATTTCATGGTCCTGGAGATACTTATTAGAGAATGACACGGTAGTTGTTACCCGCGGCTAGCTGCGAATAACCCGCCAAAACAGTGACCAAAAAAAAAGGTCACTGCGAGATCAGGGACAATGCCATTCACCGCCCCGTGGAGCGGTGAATGGTTAGACGGGGCGGTGAAAAAGTGTGAACGCGCGGTGAATGAGCGTTCGATCCGGCAGCCCACTCTCTACCGCCGGCCGGCCGGCCATGCATCTCCCTCCCTCCTTTCCTCCTTTTCCCTTACCTTTTCTTGTTGAAGCTTGCGATTTCCATAAGACTATGAGCTGTATTACAGCCAGATCCTTGAAGTTGTGTCGCGTTGCCTGCTGGAAAAGTCCCCTCTGACGCAACTTCCTGTTTCCGGTTGCATCGGAGGAGACTTTTCTAGCAGGCAACCCGACGTGACTTCAAGGCTCCGGCTGTAATACAGCTCATAGACTTATGGAAATGGCCAGTTTCAACAAGAAAATCTTTGGGAAAAGGAGGGAGGGAGGGAAATGCACGGCTGGCCAGCGGGAGGGAGCTGCTGGACCGCGTGAAGGGTGCTGGGGGTGGGGGGATGGAGAGGAGAAGATGCTGAAGATGGGGACGGGGCGGTGAAAGGGACAGCGGGGACGGTGACGGGGTGGTGAAGGGGATGGGGCGGTGATGGGGACAGCGGGGACGGGGCGGTGAAGAGGATGGTGGTCCGGGGACGGGGCGGTGACGGGGACAGAATTTTTCCCCGTGTCATTCTCTAATACTTATCCAGCTGTAAATACACAAGTTTCTCCAGAACCTTTCCCAAAAAAAGGCAGTGAAACTAAAGGATGAAAATTACTGATCACATTAATTCAAAGTTTCTTATCTTTCACTAAAGGTTTTATAGTCACAACTTTCAATACCTCCGGTACCTCACCCTCTTGCAACATTAAGGGCTCCTTTTACAAAGGCGCGCTAGGGCCTTAACGCGCAGAATAGCGCACGCTAATCCAGTGTGTGCGTAAGTTCATCATTAATGTCACACTTGGTACAATCCTGCTCCCCAAACTCCTCAGCAGCTATACAGGACAAATGTCACCAGTGGAAATTGTTGGATGACAAGCACCTATGATCTCACCAACAGTCGCTAACTCCATCTGTTCAAAAGTATCCCACCATCCAACCACTCCAAAATCCACCCTCCAATCTGCCGTATTTGGAGGTATTGTCTGCACAATCAGTGCAACCTTTCTTAAAAAGAACAGATTGAGTTCATCGGCAGAAAATGGACAAGACAGATTTTCCACAACAGCATTCACACTTAACCGACTAACCACCCTGAATAACTCACACGGGTGGTTTACCACCATGTTTATTTTTTCACAGAAAAACCTTTGTCGCACTGATTGTTCCATAGTCCTAAATTCCGTCAACTTCAGTTGTTATCTCTCTCTCACATCCTCAGATCTAACACTCCGCCATTCTCATTTCTAGCTTCCTCAGGTCCCTTCGAAAGTCCCTCAACTCAGGGGTCCACCACTGCTTATTTCCATGTCCATGCAAAAACAAAAAACAAACTGCAGGCAACTATGTACGAGATGCAGGCAATGTTTATTATACCAAATATTTCATTTATGCAGTTAAAAATACCACCTTATAACAAACCAAAGGACCCGACACGGTCCGTGTCTCGGAAAACACTCCTTCCTCAGAGGTCCATGGTTGCTAAGGTATAAAATAAGCTGCATAAAAGGTATAAAACAACCGCCTATCTGTAATCCTTCTTCACTTGGAATGTGTGACACAAAAATAGTCAAGCAAACTGCTAACCTCCACTAGCTCCCACAGAGTAAAAATCAGATCTAACATATTACCCGCAATATGGGTTGACTGTATTTTTGTGATTGGGCCTACATTATGAAATTCCTTGCCTGTGACTTTAAGAGAAATTCAGATCATGGGACAATTTAAGAGATTTGAAAGCTTTCTTTTTCCAGCAATCATTTGGAATTGAGTAAAACAAAATGCAGTGACCATCCACACAAGCTCTAGCTCCATCCCTGCCCTGTCCCCATCCCCATGAACTATGTCCTCATTTGCATAAGCCTCGAACACTTTGTACAACTGTTTATAAATCACAAATAGAGCCTTCCATCTCGATCTGGTTTACAACCTTCCCAAAGATTCAGTTGCCTATGTTTTTACATCATCTGTGCAGGTCATCAGATTGTCTTTCAGGATGGTTCTGATTTAAGTCAGAAATTCCAAAGTGAAGATTGTTTTATATGTCTAACAAGTTTCAAAAACTTTAAAATTTATTTTTTCTGTGTGTGTTCAAAATTTTTATTGGTATATTACAGTACAATACAAAAACCAATAATGAAAATCAAACAGAAATAGCATCAGTAGCAGAAATAGGAGTCAATTATCCAATGTCTAACTAAAGTAGGTCAGTCAACAATAAACACGTAAGGTCAACAGAGCATGATAGAAAAGCATTAATCAATAAGAGTAACATATAGGTTCTATATAAGTATATAAGCATAATATTCTTCCCTTAGTTAAAGGGTAATCAGCAATAAAGCATTGCTTTTATCTGGTCTTCTTATATTTGCACTTAGGGCTCCTTTTACGAAGCCGCGTTAGTGGTTTAAAGCGCGTAATAGCACTTGCTAAACTGCCGGCTGTGCTAGACGCTGATGCCAGCATTGATCTGGCATTAGTTCTAGCCGTGTAGCGCAGGTTTAGCATGCGCTAAAAAGCTGCGTGCGCTAAAAAGCTGCGTGCGCTAAAACCGCTAACGCGGCTTCATAAAAGGAGCCCTTAAAGTAATCCTCTCCAACTGGAAAACTTTAGCATCTGCTACGTACTTTGCATACGGCTCCTTTCACAAAGGTGCGTTAGGGCCTTAACGCACGGAATAGCGCACGCTAAATTGCCGTGGGTGCTTGACCTTAACGCCAGCATTGAACTGGCGGTAGTTCTAGAAGCGGAGCACAGGTTTAGTGTGCGCTAAAATCCTGCGTGCGCTCCAAACGCTAGCACACCTTAGTTAAAGGAGCCCTTAGTGGTCCAATGTTTCACTTATTGTTAAATATGAACGTATTCATGCTGAAAAGTTTGGATCCTTTACTATGCACGCTAGGATTGGAGCATCAATGATATCTGTGGAATGCCTTGCCTGGTATCCTGCGGTTTTGTATGGGGAGGATGAATTTTAAGAAAATGCTGAAAACTCAAATTATTTGCCAATGCCTTCTTATGCTAAGGTATATTTCAGTTGATAATAGCTTTTTAGAATTTTTTTTTTTTACAGCAATGTATGATTTAAAGCTTGCTTGTATTTCTGAATTGACTGAATTTAAGCTCTATCCATGTTTATAACAGGGACGATTGATGATGTTGTTTAGACATGTCTATGTTATATGTGATAATCGTAGGGAAACAAGATTTTATGTATGTGATATGGGCACCGCATAGTTGTATGCAGTATATAAGTTTTTTAATAAATAAATATGAGATATGGGATCCCATTCTGGAATTTTGTGCTTTACACTCAACTTGATTTATTAAGCTGTTTATTATGCTCACTTTCTCTTGCTTACCATATACGTATATATTGCTCCATATATCGCCATTAAATTAATTTTAATTTACGTAGAAACAGAGAAAAGTGAAGGCAGATAAAGACCATATGGCCTATTTAGGGGTCCTTTTATGAAGGTGAAGGTGCGCTAAACGTTTTAGCGCACGTACCGGATTACGCTAGCCAAAAATCTGCTGCCTGCTCAAAAGGAGGCGGTAGCGGCTAACACGTGTGGCAATTTAGCGCTTGCTATTCTGCGCGTTAAGGCCTAACGCGCCTTCGTAAAAGGAGCCCTTAGTCTGCCTATCCATGCCATCTACTATCCCTTCCTCTCCTTTAGAGATCATATTTATATTATATATTTTACTAGTACTACCAGAGCCAAATGGATCACCAAAAAAAGCAGGATAACTATACATATGATCTGTATATTTTTAAGAAAAGAACCCAGCCTAGCATAGAATGCATAAACATCATAAAAATTACAAATTAATAAAACAAGTTCATACAACCTTAATATTTTTTAATAGATCTATCTTACTACAGGGTTTCTGTGGTGAGCAAACCACCCAGTCTTGAACCACAGTGTGAAGAAGATAAACTCTTGCAATCTGTTACTGGAAGTGACAGAGGAACTGACAGTTATTAGTGCGAGGGTAAGTAAAATGTCAGCGCTCAACATCCTCACACTGTGTAAAGACACCTTAGAAATGATTATGCAGTTGTAGCCTTATGAACGTGGCGACACCTCTCATGTCTGCTGTCTTAGAGATAAGAAACCCCTGCTATGTCTCTCTGAAATCCCTACTTTCCTAACTGAGCACAGTTATACAATCAAAGCGAGTAATTTTCCTTAACCTGGCTGCAATCCTATGAAACTATATGGGTTCCTTTTCTTTCCTTAGACCCTAACCTTGGAAGAGAAATAAAGCATGTTTCTAGAACAACTTGCCTTCAGATTTGTATTTAGATCAGGGGTGTCAAATATCGGTCCTTGAGGGCCGCAATCCAGTCGGGTTTTCAGAATTTCCCCAATGAATTTGCCTGAGATCTATTTGCATGCACTGCTTTCATTGTATGCTAATAGATATCATGCATATTCATTGGGGAAATCCTGAAAACCCGACTAGATTGTGGCCCCCCCAGGACTGACATTTGACACCCCTGATTTAGATTATTAACCAGTATCCAAGGAAGCAACTTATTCCGTGGCCTACACTGCAGACTTAATAACGAGTCTAGAAACCATGTCCCTTGCAATGTGCAGAGATATAGAAAAGTAGTATACAAGTATATTAAATGCATATGTGTATTTGCTTGCACCAAGTAAGAGCATTTATACAAACTTCACCAGAACAGGTATCATTCACAGATATAGCCACCTGTCATGTGCAGATAGACCACTTACACAGCCAATAACTCACATGTACAAATGAACATTACAGGCACAGACACACATGCACGGATATACACATATTCTGGGCCATTTCATAAAGTATTTGAACAATTTTCAACACTTCCTGATTTCTGAGAGAAAGAAGCACATGAAATGAGGCTTTATCTGTTATCCTGCTGTGTCACTAACTGAACATAGCATCTGCCCAACCAAAAAAGCCACTGGCTGCTCTCACAATTTCAGTGCAAGAAGAAACAAGTCTAAAAGACAGAAAGATAAAAGATTCTCACTTACCAACTCCATATTTCTCTTCTTTGGTGGGGGCCCATGTAACCATGTTTTAAGGATTTCTTTATATGAATTCCTTCTTCTAAATGCGTGTGTGTGTCTTAAACTCCTCTTAGTGAAACTTCTGTAGTCACGTGGGTGGAGCAGAAGTTCCTGATGCATAAATATTATTTGCAGCTTCCTTTAAACTGCAGTAGATTGAGGAGGGCCAATGAGAGAGGTACGGCACCCTTTCATTTCCAGACCTTCATTGTGCACCTGCAGCTGTGCCCTGTGGATGATTACACAAAACTCACATATCTTCCAGACTTTACATTTTTGGCTCGTGAAAAAAAGGGAGAAAAGGGATACATTTATATCAGTTACCAATCACACTTACACAATTATACCCTTCATGTAAATATATACATTAAGTATTTTATATGGGAGTGGAGGACCGGTGGGGGGAAGGGGGAACTGGAGAGATGGCAGATCCAGGCACATGGGAGAAAAGGAGAGGAAACAGAGAAAGAGAAAAAGAGCAGGAAGAAAAGGGTGAGGGAGATGAGGAGAGAAAGCAGAGGAATGAGAAAAAGAGAGAAAAACAACAAATAAATGCCAAAAAGGTACCCAAACTAACTGGATAACCACTGGAGGGATGAAGGCATGACCCTTCCACACTCCCGTAGTGGTCAGTGACAGTACATACCATATATACTCGATATTTCTCTTCTTTGGTGGGGGCCCATGTAACCATTTTTTAAGGATTTCTTTATATGAATTCCTTCTTCTAGACGCGAGTGTGAGTGTGTTAAACTCCTCTTAGTGAAACTTCTGTAGTCACGTGAGTGGAGCAGAAGTTCCTGATGCAAAAATATTATTTGCAGCTTCCTTTAAACTGCAGTAGATTGAGAAGGGCTGATGAGAGAGGTACGGCACCCTTTCATTTCCAGACCTTCATTGTGCATCTGCAGCTGTGCCCTGTGGATAATTACACAAAACTCACATATCTTCCAGACTTTTTCATTTTTGTCTCGTGAAAAAGTGAGAAAAAAGATACACATGTTTATTATTATTAAATGTTTATTAAAATTTGATGCAAAGTTTCAAAATGAATTACAAATATACAAAGGGGTGGGTAATAAGAACATTTCATACATATATTAACAAAAAAATAGGCAGTCTTACAGAAAACAATGGGGAAAGGGGGTGGAACTCCAAATTTTTTTGAGAAAGATAACATTGAAGGGTCAAACAATGTGGAGGGGGATAAAAGCAGAAGCATATTTGTTTAATAAAAAAAAACCTATAAAAAATAAGTTTGATTGATGAATTCTAATTTCCGAAGGCATCTTTAAAAAGAAATGTTTTCAAAAAACTTTTAAACTTATCTAGAGTAGATTCTCCTCTAATATATCCTGGCAAAGAATTCCATAATTGAGGCACAACTATTGAGAATATTTCTGTTCGTCTCATGCCGATAATTTTAAGAGATGGTACTGAAAAAAGGTTTTGGCCAGAGGACAACAGAGTTCTAGATGGAGTATAGGGGATAAGTAACCTGTCCAAAAAGGTAGGCAGATTAGATTGGTGGATCTTAAATGAAAGTAATGCTATTTTATAGGTAATACGATGGGGTATTGGCAACCAATGTGCATTTTTTAAGAGAGGTGTTACATGGTCGTACTTTTTTGAATTTGTTATGATTTTTATTGCCATGTTTTGGATAAGTTGGAGTCTCCTTATTTGTTTTGGGGGTGATGCCTTGTAGCAGAGAATTGCAGTAGTCGAGTTTCAAAATAACCAGAGAGTGGATAAGTATATTGAGTGCTGATGGTTCCAATACCTTTGCTAATGACCTGATCATGCGCAGTTTGTAAAAACAGTTTTTCACTGTTTGTGTTATGTGGTCTTGGTGTGTTAATTTGTAGTCTATAATAACCCCAAGAATTTTAATGCTTGTAACCTGTTGTAAGGGGATATTACTAATTTTAATTGGTTCTTGTAATTTTTGATCTTCCTTCCAGGGAAAAAAGATAATCTTGGATTTGGTAATATTTAGGGCTAACATATTTAGCCTCAGCCATTGGTTGATTTGGTCTAGTTTAACATTTATTTCATGAATTTCGCCTGGATCCTCGGTGTTGAGTGGATGTAAAAGTTGGATATAGATGAGTATTAATTATGCTATATGGGAGTGGAGGACTGGTGGGGGGAAAGGGGGAATTGGAGAGATGGCAGACCCAGCCACATGGGAGAAAAGGAGAAAAAAGAGAGAAAGAGAAAAAGAACTGGAAGAAAAGGGTGAGGGAGCTCAGGAGAGAAAGCAGACTGATGAGAAAAAGAGAGAAACAACGAATAAATGCCAAAAAAGTGCCCAAACTAACTGGATAACCACTGGAGGGATGAAGGCATGACCCCCCTCCACCCTCCCCAGTGGTCAGTGACAGTACATACCATATATACTCGAATATAAACCAAGGTAACTATTTCCCCCCCCAAAAAAAAATAAAAAGGGGTGGGGTGGGGGAAAAGGTTGTCTCTAATAAAAACTGAGGTTAGAAACTTTGGTTATCACTGTAAGCCTAGCCATTTTTGCTATATTATTTCACTTTACAATGTCTCCTTTTAACCTCTTTGCTTCCCTTAAAATCTTAAAAACAGAGAAAAGTTTTTTTATATAACACCACACAAAAGACTGAGACATAAAAATGGATAAAAGTCAGAAATCATAAAGATAAAATCAAGCAATATGGCATGATGTATAGAAAAGCTAAAACATAAATTAAAAATAATATTACAGTACTAGTATTTAAGCCCATTACATTAACGGGTGCTAGAATATATGTCTGTCTGTCTTTCTTTCTTTCTGTCTCTCTCCCTCCTGCTGTCTTTCTTTATGTCTGTCTCTCTCCCTGCCCCTGTGTCTTTCTTCCTTTCTTTCTGTCTCCCTCCCGCTATCTATCTTTCTTTTTTCTCCTTCCCTCCCGCTGTCTTTCTGTCTTTCTTTCTATGTCTCCCTCCCTGTCTCTATGCAGCAGCAGCATTTCTCTCCCCCACTTCCCTGTGCAGCATCCACAGCAGCATTCCCTCCCCCTCCATTTCCCTGTGCAGCAGCATTTCCCCCACCCCACTTCCCTGTACAGCAGAAGCATTTCCCTCCCCCCACTTCCCTGTGCAGCAACTGCAGCAGCATTCCCTCCCCCTCCATTTTCCTGTGCAGCAGATTTCCCTCCCCCCACCCCATTTCCCTATGCAGCAGCAGCAGCAGTATTTCCCTCCCCCTCCACGCCCCTGTGCATCAGCAGCAGCATTTCCCCCTAACCCCACCTTCCCTTCCCACGGTCTGGCCTGCTCCCTTGGTCCCTTGCGCCCCCCCCCCCCTTCCCTTCCCGCGGTCTGACCGGCTCCCTTATTCCCTTACCAGAGTTTATTTTTAAGTTTAAAGGTGCCGCCTCGGCTCCTCTCACGATCCCCGCCTGCATCGGAAGCCTTCTCCGACGCAGGTACAACTCGTGAGAGGAGCTGCCGCAGCGGCTTTTAACTTAAAAATAAACTTTGGCTGGTAGGGCAGCCGGTAGGGCCGTATTTCCAGGATGGAGGACTGCCACTTCGATGGCTTGAGGAGGTGGAGAGTAGGGAGGCCAGCGCTTTTCAATTTCTCTGTTGGCCACTGGCACAGCTAAGTGCACATGCGCACTCCTGCCGGCCACGGACCTACGGATCACGCAGGTAGGAGTGCGCATGCGTGCTTAGTGTTTTATTATAGTAGATATAATAAATACAATAAATATAAGAAAAGCCACAATACTAGCAGATAAATGCTAAAATAATATGCATTAACAAAGACAATAATTATTTTGCATAGTCCAATACTTTAACCCCAGATCACAACCCTCTAAACCCTTTCTCCTGTCTATAATATTTGCTAATAATATAAATCAACCAGGACTTCCGTCCCCCGACCCCACCCGACTGATATTTCAGTGCTACTACCTCCCTACCCGCTAACTTGCACTTGTTTCATCCCTGCTCAATGGGCGCTTCATTGCTATCGCCTCCCCACCCGATGACCGGCACCATCTGTCCCTCCCCCTGGCCAACCGGCACAGTTCTTTTCCTGTCTGACGCTGAGGCCAATGCTGTGTGTTGGGCCGGAGTGGGGTCTTCCGCATCTGCGCATGCTCAAGGCTTCCTTTCCAAGATTCTTGGAGAGGGTGGAAACTGGCAGGCCTTGATCATGCGCAAATGTGCAAGGCCCTACTTACTGTGCCCAACATGCAGCAATGGCCTCAGCTTCAGACAGGAAAAGAACTATGCCGGTAAGAACAGTGCCGGTCGGGTGGGGGGGGGAGGGACAGATGTGCCGGTCATCAGGTGGGGAAGTGGTAGGACTGAAGTGCTGGCCGGGCACTGCTTAGTGGCCGGGGAGGATGTAATCTTCGGAGAGAGAGAGAGGGAGGGAGGGAGGGAGGGACAGAGGGAAGAAGCAAGATAGATCAAGACTTGAATATAAACTGAGACTCCTAATTTGGGCCATTTTTTTGGCCCAAAAATCATGGTTTATAATTGAGTATAAACGGTACCTGCTTGTATGGTAGCTTCAGATGTTATGGCCAGTCCTAGTAGAACAGCAAGCAAGTCTCTGAAGTAGCTTGGTGAGTGATATAGTGAACTATAGAGATGGGGGACTCAGGCCCATATCTCACTCTAACTACTATGTGAGCCTTCCAAAGCCCACCCAAATCCCACTGTACCTACATATAGGTGACACCTGCAGGCAAAAGGGCTATTGCTGTAGCGTACAGTAGGTTTTGGGTGGGTTTTGGAGGATTCACCATACACTATAAGAGGGTTATGGATAGGGTTACCAGACATCTGGATTTCCCTGGACATGTCTTCCTTTTGAAGACATGTCCAGGGGTCCAGACGGCTTTTGACCAGGTTTTGAAAAGCTGTGTCGGGCAAGGAGGAAGTCTGTGCATGCGCAGACGCTATGTGATGACATCACGCGCGGACTTCCTCCCTGCCCGACAAGGCAGGCAGTGGTGGGCTTGGCTAGGGCAGGCTTGGGGCGGGATTAGGGTGGGGATTGTGCAGTGGGGGTGGGGCTAGGACAGACCTGGGGGCGGGACTAGGGGGGTCCGGATTTTACGAAAGGAAAATCTGGCAACCCTAGTTATGGTGAGATGTGCACCTGGGCCTTTTTAAGTGAAGTTCACGTAACCATCTGCGCACACATGCAAGTTAGATCTAATCAACATCAATAATTGAATGTTAACAGCCAATTATTGCTTAATGACTTATTAACTAACACCCCCTTCCCTTTTTACAAAGCCATATAGTGACAGCACCAAAATCCATTAATTTCCAGTGGGCTTCGATGTGATTACCATGGGCCGCTGCGGTAATTGGTTTTTATAAATGAGGACTTAATTTATTTGTGCATGAATCTCAGGATTGTGAGCAATGTTGGATATCCAAATTTGGGCACCATTCATAGAATCCAGGGGATAGCGTATTTTTGAGCATAAGTGAGCTGACTTCCTTTTGCCTGTATTGCAGTGCAAGCTATGCTTAATCAGAGCGAAATGAACCTTAAAGGGAAAAGAGGAACCAAAACTGAAGATGGCAGCAGGAGTATTTTTATTTTTAAATTCAGGCTTTCCCACAGTTCAGGGATGACTGATATCTCATCAGGGTCAAATCCAAAAAACTAAATAAAAGACCAAAAATAGCTTCAAAGATCCATTTAAAAAAGGCCCAGGTTACAAATATGAAAAGATGAATGCTGATATGTAGGGGCATAGCAATTTTTTAAATTTGGTTTGGGGCCCGTTGACATCCTTTGTTACTTCAACATAGCTGTCTTTTATTTTATTTTGCTTATCTCTATACATATCCAGGACGGGGAGGGGGGGGGGGGAATCTTTTTGGTTTATTTCTTGATTAAATTGTTGGATGGGAGGGGAGGGATATTTTTCTTCTGCATTGTTATTGATGGAATTTAAGTGCTTATGTTGATTATTAATGTCTGTATAATTGCTGGCACTTTGTATTAATTTTGAAAATTAATAAAGATTTTAAAAAAATAAAAAAGGCCCAGATAGTCATTGGAAATCCCAACTTTAAATGTAAGAACAATGCCACTGCACAACATCCTTATACGAGGGTGGTTTAAGAAGTTTGGTAAAAAAGCAAGTTCAACAATGTAGTCTCCATCGATGGCTATACACTTAGGGCTCCTTTTACAAAGGCGCGCTAGCGGTTTAACACACATAATAGTGCGTGCTAAACAGCCGGAAGCGCTAGCCGCTACCGCCTCCTCTTGAGCAGGCGGTAGTTTTTGGCCAGCGCGGGGGTTAGCGCATGATGAAAAGTCGCGCGCGTTAGCACCGCTAGCGCGACTTTCTAAAAGGAGCCCTTAGTCCAGCGAGTTTTCAGTTTTTCGCATATTTTTCCTACAATATGAAAAAACTGGAAACTCGCTAGACTAAGTATATAGCCCTCGATGGCGACTACTACCACTATTTAGCACTTCTATAGCGCTGAAAGGCACATGTAGCTCTGTACATTTTGACATTTAATAGACGGTCCCTGCTCTGAAGAGCTTACAGTATCCAAGGTGAGAGGAGTTAGGAGTTCAAAAAAGCAGTCTTGAAGAGGTGGGCTTTTAACTTGGACTTGAACACTGCCAGAGATGGAGCCCGCCATAGGGATTTGGGCAGTTTGTTCTAGGCATATGGCGCAGCAAGACAGAAAGGAAGGAGTCTGAAGTTGGCAGTGGAGAAGGGCACAGATAGGAGGTGCCTGTCAGCTGAGTGTAGCTCAAGGTGGGGGGGGGGGTATGGACATAGGGGGAGATAAATGAAGAGAGATAATGGAGACTAAATTGTTTAACTTGCTTTTTTACCCAACTTTTCAAACCACCCTTGTAACAGCAGTTTTCCTGCATAGATATTGATGAATTTAAGAAAGGAATTATCTCAACACCGCCCCCCCCCCCTTTTTTTTTTTTACAAAGCCATGCTAGCAGCTGCCATGTGGCAAAAGCTCTTTAAATCCCTATGAGCTTAGGGGCAGTTACCGCAGCAGCCTGCACTATTGGGCTTTGTAAGATAGGGAGTATGAGGGGGGGGGGGTGGTGCTGAAAAGTTCTCAATCCAACCAACTTCCTAAATTCTGAGTGTTATTATGCCACTGTAGCTGAAAACAGTGTTATTTTATTTTGCAAAGTGCCAGTTTGCAGAATCTTAATGCTATGTTTTGACATTGTTTCAGATCATTGATTGAACAATATCAACAAAAAGTGTGGATTTCAAGTGTGGAACTCCGAACCATCATGCAGAAGAAAATTCCACAGGAAATCCATGAATGTGTGATACAAACATTGAGTGACAAATGCCTATCATACTCCACAGTGAGGAAGTGATGGGCAAACTTTCAGCATGGAGATTTCAAGACGAAGATGCAGGAAGATCTGTGAGGCCTCAAATGGTGTCAACTCCTAAAATTGTTGACCATGTCCATGAACTGATTTTGGCAGATCAGCGAATATCAGCTAAAACAATTGTTGAGACACTCCAGGGAGCATTTTGGGTGTATAATCCATAAGCAGCTGGGTTTGCAGAAGCTGGGTACCCAAATTTTTGAATGCTGACAAGAAACGACATTGAGTGGACACTTCCAAGTTGATTTTGCAGTATTTTCAGCGAGCTGATGCCAACTTTTTGGAATGACTAGTTACTGTTGATGAAACATGGCTACACCACTATGATCCTGAGACAAAACAAGAGTCCATGCAACGGCGGCATTCAGGTTCTCCAAGGCCAAGAAAATTCAAGACCCAAAAGTCAACAGGAAAGGTCCTAGGGCTGGATTAAAGGATAGGCCCAGTAGGCACGGGCCTAGGGCCTGAAATGGTCAGGGAGGCCCTCCAGTGTGATGCTTTAGGGGCGTTTTGGTCCTTCCTCACACTAATTGGATTCGCCAGCAGCAGTGACATCACCCTGCCCCCCCCCCACAGCGTCATCACCCCGGGGTCCCATCATCACCCTGCCCCCCCACCCCTGCTGACCCTCCTATCTCTCCCTCCCATGCAAACCCCGCCGACACTCCCACCGCAAGACGACCAACAAACCTCCCTCCAGAAGAAAACAGGCAGGACATAAATCTGATTATGGTACCTTCGTATTTAAGCTCCAGTGTCTCTCGCGCTATTTTTTAGTTTCACTTTTGTTGCGCTTTGAATTTTGCTACCTATCTGCTCACAGTAAGGCTTTACTGATGGTTTTTATCTTTTTGGCTTGACTTTCTTACTTTTAGCTATACGATATGCTCTGCCTTTCCCTGTTGAGATCCTGATTCCCCTTTCTTTTGTTTTTAGCAGTTTTAACTCTCAGTGTTTTACTTTTCAAGATACTGTAATCGGACTTATGTCCTGCCTGTTTTTTTCTGTATAATTCAGACACATTTTGATAAAGTGTACTCTTGCTTGTTTACCATCTCTCTAGTTTTGCTATTCCATGAGTGTTTTAGTGGTTACCCACTTTGCGGTTAATATTCACCTTCATTTTTATTTTTTGCCTGATATATGATTTTCTGCCTTTAACATGTCTGCTTTTTTCCATCAAGCATGGTTTCTTTATGGCTTCTTTTTGTCTACATTTATCAGGTTTTACTTTTTTACCAGTTCAGAGGTTCGTACATACATGGCTTTATGGAAGGTGTTCTTGCAGTTGCCTCTAGTCTCTCGCCATGGGGAGGGCAGGTAGGGGGGGTGCTTGTTTGGGGAGGATGTGTAGTGTGCGCATGACTCTATAATTGGTTTGTGGTGGCTGGTGTGGGTGTTGTATCTTGAGTAGAGGATTCTTCGGGATAGGTACTATGCCTTTATAATAACAAAATTTTGGGGGTCAAATGGGAGACCTGGGCTGTTTTTGTGGTTGGTGTTTTTTGAGAGCGTGGATGGGAGATATCTGCCACTCATTGTTTCTTGTCTCCTGAACTGGGGAGCTTGTTATGCTCTGTAGCCCCACATGTTTTGTGACTATTATACTAGTTTTTATATGCTCTGGGGGGGGGGGGCGCAGGCTCCTCATTCTTTTGGTTTTGGTCTTTTATGGCATTTTTTTATTGTTCTTCAAAAGCACACAATGTAACCTTCCTGCCATTACTGTGCTCTTTGATGATGCGTCTGCTTGTATTGTATTGTTTTGCACTGTTTCCAGCCACTTTGTGTTTGTTGGCAACTGTATTTCTTGTATGCCCTTTGTTGCTCTTGCTGACCTTAATAAACATGATTTAAAAAAAAAAAAAACCCCTACCCCAGCTTGGGACCTCAATGTAGTCCTGGATCAATTGATGAACGAGCCCTTCGAACCACTTCTTTTAGTGTCTCTTTCATCACATTCTCTTTACACAAGCTGTTTCAATGGACCATTGGTCTGACCCAGCAGCGGCAATTCTTATGTTCTTATGTTTAATTTGTAGTAGAGAATGACACGGTGACAAAATTCATTACCGTTCCCATCCCCACGGATAACCGCGGGAAATAATCCCATGTCATTTTTTAGTGTCTATTTCAACCTCAGTTCTTCTACACCAGCATTCTTCAAAGCAAAGCTTGAGGGTCAGTGGTTGTGGCCATTCATATTCTGATTCTTCCCTCTCTCCTTAAAGAATGACATGAAGATGGTTTCCCGCGGTTATCCGCGGGGACGGGAACGGTGATGAATTTTGTCACCGTGTCATTCTCTACTACGTAGCACCTTAATATCTCTCCTCACTCATTTATTCATTTTAAAAATTTCTACACTGACTAAGCGGCTTACAAAGTAAACATACATAATCATCTCCCCCTCCATTCATCAGATAAGTCCCTCTTATCTTTTCAAACGTAAGGAAGTTCTTCTTCACCCAGAGAGTGGTAGAAAACTGGAACGCTCTTCCAGAGGCTGTTATAGGGGAAAACACCCTTCAGGGATTCAAGACAAGGTTGGATAAGTTCCTACTTGAACAGAACATACGCAAGTAAGGCTAGACTCAAATAGGGCACTGGTCTTTGACCTAAGGGCTGCCAAGTGAGTGGACTGCTGGGCACGATGGGCCACCGGTCTGGCCCAGCAGCAGCAAATCTTATGTTCTTATGTATGACCTCCTCCCCCACTGTTGCAACATGATACCATTACTATATTGACTATTGTCCGTTGTTTTTTATTTAAGTGACTTATGTCTTATGTTATTAGCCCCTGCTTGTTTATTATATTTCTATATAGTCTGTATGTCTAAGTTCTTTTATTTAGATCACCATATGATCTTTTAACATATATGTTTTATTTTCAAGCTGATTCATTAATGTATATGGTTCATATCTTATGATTCCACCTTTGAATAAGTGCTTCATATCTCAAAGGTTTTTATTTGATGACATCAGCCTCTTAGTTGTATTTTAACATTTTTTGCACAGTCATGTTTCATTTAGATTGTCATGTGATTTCAGTGCCGGATTTTCAATGTATATGTTTTATGCTTTATGATTTAAAATGTTTTTATATGTGTTGTATATCCTTTAATAGTGTCCCCTGAGGAAGGCATTGTTACATGCCGAAACAGGGATCCTTGTTGGGACCATCATTGTTTTAATAAAGACTTTTGCATTGGTTGAAAAGACATCTCCCTTGACTCTTCTGTTGACTCTGAGTATGAAAGACATAGTTTTCTGTTAGCATTGACTAGACTTGTTTGGCAAAATGCATCGGGCATGGTTCTTGGGAGAACCTTGAATAAACCTGATTTGAATCTCTTTATTTTCTGCCAATCTTTTTTTGTTTCATGTTGGATTCTTTGGTGGACTGCTTGCTTTGTTGTTTCGTTACAAGTTAACATACATGGAGTGGAACGTACTAGAGGAGTTACAGATTTGATTGTTTATACATACAGTACATATGGGTTACAGTTGGTTGACGGCAGTTGAGAGACGTTCTAAACTTGGTTATTAATTTACCGGTAGATATATTTCGGATAGTATTACTGCTTTACAATATATTTGAACATTTTTATATATGTATGGAAAGGGTTTAGAGTTAAAGTAGGTGGGAAGGGAAGGAAGGGGGATTTTTTCAGAGATGTTTGGGGGTTGCATAGAAGAAAAACTGTGCACTGGTATGCTAATCTTTGTATATTTTGAATTAAAAAAAGAAATACAAATGAAAATGAAGTAAATAAGAAAACAGATAAATTTGGGTGGGGTGTGGGCAGGGGGTGAGGTGTGGGCAGGGCCAGAGGGCCCCAGTGTATTTGTGTGCCTAGGGGCCCTCGAAGAATTAATCCTGCCCTGGTCATAGTCACAGTGTTGTGTGATCAATATTGTAATTCCATCTATCTAAGTCTAACCAAGAAAAATCTTCAAAGACTTCAGTGGATCCAGAACACTGCGGCTAGGTTGATCTTCGCAAAACGCAAATTCGATCATGTTTTCCCGCTTCTGTCAAAACTTCACTGGCTTCCGGTGATTTCTAGGATTCACTTTATATGTACCTGCCTAATTTTCAAGATCCTATATGGCATTCTTCCTCCCCTAATCCCACTATCCTGGAATTCTTCAAGACCTGACACTACCAGATCCGCCCACATACTCAAACTATCTTTCCCGTCGTTAAAAGGTGTCATGTATGCAGGTAAATTAGGGAAATCCCTTTTCTTCAAATTCACTGAGCTTTGGAATAACCTCCCTGCCCCGCTGCGGAACCTAGGCTCATTCCAATTATTCCAAAAGCATCTGAAAACCTGGCTTTTCTCCAAAACGTAAAGCTATCTATTTAAAATGTAAAGCTAGCTATCCTCTTCATAACCTCTAATTTCTTATTATGTCCTTCCCTATAGGCTCAAACTTAATTCAGAAAAGACAACTTTCTTCGTTGATTCGCCACATCCGCTTGACACCAAATCACCACTATGTATCAATAATCTTAATTACCCTATCCAACCTACCATAAAGATACTAGGTGTAACTTTGGATCAGTGCCTAACCATGAGAGACCAGGTGGACTCCTTGATCAGAAAGGGATTTTTCACTCTCTGGAAACTCAGATCCATTAAAGCTTATTTCGATACAGCGGCATTCAGAACCCTAGTCCAATCCCTCGTACTGAGTCTACTTGACTACTGTAACATCGCCTATTTAGCAATTTCCCAAAAGAACATGCAGCGTTTACAATTGTTGCAAAATGCAGCGGTCAAACTGATCTTTGGGCTGAGGAAGTTTGACCACATGACATCCTACTACCGGCAGCTGCATTGGCTGCCAATGGAGGCGCACGTAAAGTTTAAATTTGCCTGCTTCTGCTTCAAAGCACTACACGGACTTGCCCCTAAATATATAACTGACCTTTTCATCTTCTCAGCCAACAGACACAAGAGAAGCTCACATTCCAACTTCGTTTCCCCCCCAGTGAGAGGTTGTAAACTGAAAAAACATCATGAACATCTTCTCTCGCACCAAGCAGCATCATGGGGTAAAGACCTAGAACAATTGCTTTCTTCCACTACTTATGAGGAATTTAGGAAACGTCTGAAAACACACCTGTTCCTAAAGCATCTAGACAACTGATCCTCTCTTCTCTTTCCCCTCTATCGCGATTAACTTGTTCTATTGATCACTCTCTCCTCAAAAATGGATTTCCTGTCCTATTAACCCTCTTTCTTCCTCCCCTCTTAAAGTCAATCAATTTGTACCTTTGCTTAATCTTTGTAAACCGCATAGAACTTCACGGTATTGCGGTATATAAGCTGTTATTATTATTATTATTATTCCCTCATTTATTGAATTACCTGTAAACCGTGTCGAGCTCTATCTTTATGGAGATGGTGCGGTATACAAAGTTAAGGTTTAGTTTAGAATCAGAAAGATGTTGTAATGGCTGGCTGTCTTCTAAGAGGCCAGTTAATGCAGAATACTACTGTAACTTGCTGTGCCAATTAAAGGAGGCATTGAAAGAAAAAAGGAGAGGGAAGCTGCAGAAATTATCTCTTTTTGCAAGACAATGCATCTGCTCACAAGGCTGGCAAAACGATGAATATTTTGATGCAGTTGGGGTTTCAATGTATAGACCATCCTTCCTATTCACCAGATGTTACTCTATCTATGTTCTGTTTCCAAACCTTAAAAAGGGCAAAAATGTTTGAGTGATTCAGAGGTAATTCCAGCAGGGGGAGCAGTATTTCAGTGAACAGACATCAGAGTATTTTTTTGGAAGGGTTACAGAAACTTCAGACACGATGTGCCAAGTGTGTTGAACTTGGGGGTGAATATGTGGAATAACTTTTAGGTTTCATCGCTCCATGTCATTTCCTTCTTGGCTAGGCTGAGAACTTTTCGGCACCCTCTGGTATATGTTTTCATTCTTCTGTTGGCTGGTTTAGCTTGTTTTATGGTTCATCCATGTATTTTAAGCACAATGCTGTCATTTCTGCAGCACAGCCTAGTGTAGGTATTTTAAGTGTTTGTTTTAATTATTTACTTTTCATAGTAATTTTGGTAACTGGCTAGCTGTGTGAGTCTTATGACAAATTTTAGAATTTATAGTTTATAGCTCTTTGTAATAGCCCCTGAATGGTCTGAAGAGACGCTTTTGGTTTTGGTTCAACATTTCAAGGTTACAATGGCTGGATGTGCCTATCACATATACAAGAGGTTTTTTTGTTTGTTTAAAGATGGTTTTGTATGTAGTTATTTGTGTATCTCCCTTTTTTCCTCTTTTTATATCTGATTTAGACTGAGTAATTTGGCAGGAATAATGACAAACGAGGAGGGTTTTTTTTGTACCTGCTGTTCTTGTTGTTTGGAGCTTTCTGTTTTTGGCGGAGTTATAAAGTACTGTATATGCATTCTTTATAAATGAAATGTGGTTGCACATATTGTATGTGCACACATTTTCATCAGCTCCAGAGCTGGTGTAAATGTCCACAGCTTCAGTTTAGCTGTGAGTTTTGCAGGTTCGGATCTAGTTTTTTAAATAAATATACTTTACTCCATTACTTGACCACATTTGTTCTGGAATTTAAAAAATAAATAAATAAATATACTTTACTCCATTACTTGACCACATTTGTTCTGGAATAAAATAAATAAATAAATTTTAAAAAAATGTTATGCCCATCTCTAAAAAATTATTTAATAAGAACATAAAAATAGCCATACTGGGTCACACCAATTGTCCGTCTATCCCAGATCTAGCCCAGTATCTTATTTCAAACAGTGGCCAATCCAGGTAGCACATACCTTGTAGTCACCCCTAAATCTCACTCTATTCAATGTTCTATCCTTTGTATTTCTGCTAGGGGCATCACTAGGTTTGAGCACATGGGTCTGGGCCTTAAATCTTTGTGGTAGTGCTTTAATTCCTTGTTCTTACCTCTTCCCCTGCCTCCGCATTGCCTTTTGCTTGAATTATAGCTGCTTCTCCTGCCGTAAAGCTGGTACCCCTCTCATTTTAGAAACATGATGGCAGATAAAGGCCACATGGCCCATCTAGTTGGCTGAGCAGCAGCTGTTTGAACCATGTGGCAGTCCCTAGATAATGCCGTGGTTGTTCAAACAGCTCCTGATAATCAGTCAGTGCTAGCTGGAATAAGAAGGCAGAAATGTTGGCTCCACAGCAGTTTTTAACAATTTATAATTCTGACAGGTTTCCTATGTACAAGTAGTTTCTTAGAAAGAAATAGGAGCATCTGGCTCAGTTGTGTCTTTTTAAAACTTGAAGTTACTTCATGGTCTTGGTTACCTTTCCTTGCCGATCGTTGCACTATTCTACTGTTGTGGTTTCCTAGTTTACTGTGAAGGAGATCATTCTGTTTTCTGTCTCTAACTAGGTATTTGTGCCACCCATAAAAAGTATTATACATTCACCAATCACAGTTCCCTTTGAGGGGGAAAGAACATAGGGTGAGTCAGTGAATGGCGGAGGGGGGGGGGCAGAGCAGAGAGCCTGGGGTTAGTAAGTAGGGTATGAAAGGAGCTGGAGAGGCAGCATGGGAGTAGGTGAGTTAGTAGAAGAGAGAGCTAAAGAGAGAGGAGAGAGGGAATGGTGGCTAAATGGAGGGAAAGATCATAGGGCCAATGCAGGGAGGAGAGTGAATGGGGGACTGAGAGTAGATGAAATTTCCTGCGCATGTGCGCATGTGTTGTAGTTCACTGCGTGCAATTGTCCTGAGCTAAGTTGTCATGAGCTCAATTGTCGCTGTGCTCAATTGCCTTGTGCTGAGTTGTCTTGCGCTCAACTGTCATGCGCGCAATTGTCGTTGCGCTCAAGTGTCATTTTGCACAATTGTCTTGTGCTCAGTTGTCTTCGCGCAATTGTCCGCGCACTTTTGTCTTGCGCGCATTTGACTTGCCACCGATGAAAGAGAGCAGATGGAGAAAAGTGAGCAGGAGAGTGTGGGAATGGAGTAAGAAGGGAGAGAGAGCAACTAGGGGGAGAGAGTGAAAGTGAGGGGAATGAAAGGTGGCTAAAAAGGCAAGTGGGGGAAGTGTGAAAAGGCTAAGAAAGAGGAAGAGAGTGTGGAGTGGAGATAGGATATCTCCACATGCCCTTCCTCAACACATCTCTATACACACACACAAACAAAACACTTCTCTGTATGCCCTCTACATATCCCCAAAGTCTACCAACTCCCCTTCCCTCACACACTTTACCCACTGGACAGCCCTCTCTTCACATTCGCACTCATCCATCATGTAAAACATACACATGTGGGTCATGAAGTTATAAAATGGGCAAATCTATAATCATTATTATTTATGTACACGTTGCAAGTATAAACACTAGAATACTAGCATATGGGGTGTAACAACTGCATTCACAGCACGAGGACAGGACACCATACTTGCTTCATACGCTCCAAAAGTTTGTAATTTGGAGGGAGTATGAAGCAGGTATGGTGTTCTGTCCTCGTGCCGTGAATTCAGTTATTACAATATATGAGAAGTTATATTTTAATCGCAGCGCATTAAAGTTTTTATATTTGCATTCATAAAGGCTTCATGAGCAAAATGAGATATGTGGAAAATTGGGGTTCTCTGAAGCAGCCTGTCGGCGAAATGCGTCAGGACCCAGAAGTAAATGACCCGACTTTAACTTCATAAGTTACATGCATTCATTTTTTATGCACGGTTAATTTTATTATCACTTTATCAGCAATCAGCTAAACAAAAAGTTAAAAAAAAATCTGGGCAGTGATTGAGAACAGAGCCGTTTCTCAGCGGGTTATTTGCTCACACAACGGTCTTATGGTCCAGCGATCTCTGATCACATGTTAAGCAGCAATGCATGATTAACTAAAATCTTTTTGTCTGGTGGGCACCTTGTTGGGCATACAGACTGATGGACCATGTAGATATAAGAACATAAAAACATAAGAATAGCCTTACTGGGTCAGACCAATGGTCCATCAAGCCCAGTAGCCCGTTCTCACATCACGGTGGCCAATCCAGGTCACTAGTACCTGGCCAAATCCCAAGGTGTAGCAATATTCCGTGCTAACAATACAGGGCAAGCAGTGGCTTCCCCCATCTCTTTCTCAATAACAGGCTATGGACTTTTCCTCAAGGAACTTGTCTAAACCTTTCTTAAAACCAGCTACACTACCTACTCTTACCATATCCTCTGGCAACGTGTTCCAGAGCTTAACTATTCTATGTTTACTATGTTCCTATTTAGGCATCCACACTTATGTCAGTTCCATGTCTAGTGTAAGCCAAATGCCTAAATGTCAAAATTACAGGAAACAGGTTACAATCCTACTGTCCATTCTCAGGGCACCTACATAGAGGTGCCCCGTTATAGAATTGCTGCCAAAATGCTTTTGAAATTGCTATGAAAACTTTTTAACAAAGAATTCTTTTCTGGATGGATCATTTGGGTCTTTATCTGCCGTCATCTACTATGTGTGTGCTGGGCATTCTTCCATTTCTGTAAAACCTGGTTTAAGAAAGAAGAACAGATTGACAACAGGCAGAGTGCATGAGGGGGAGGGGGGGGGAGGAGAAACTGGTAGAAATTCAGAGCCATAGCAAAATCACCAGGGGTTTGGTAAAGAGTAACCAATAATGTCTCTCTCCTTTTCCCCTAGCCAAATGTCAATGTAGTCAGAAATGAACTTACCTCTCTAAAGTCGTATCAGTGACTTACTCAAATGGGGAAGATTCCCTCTAACAGGTCATCTTTTCTCCTTACTGCTTAAAAAGTAAGGAGACTGTACGTGGGCTTTATGTTCAAACAACAGCCTATGATTGCATTTAAACCCCATATTTGGAAATGACCTCAGTTCTCTTTCAGAGACAGAGTTTTCAGTAACATAACGATCTTATCAGCTACAAGAGAAAGGGGAAGGGGAGGGACCGGGATGCAGTGGACTGAAGCAGAGAGAGAGTGATAATTAGGGGTTACATATAGGCACAGTTCTCTAGAGCTTTGCATCAGTAAAATGTTTTTAATCTGACACAATGAGTGAGCATTTTAAAAATCTGAGGCCTGCTTTGTTGATTGTACAATGCATAAGATCAAAGCTGGCCTGTGGGCTTTGAATTAAGGGCTAGATTCACTAACCTTCTGATCCGTGAGAGATTGGAGGCAGGTCGACCGATTCAACAACCATCTTCATGCATATAGGGGTGATCGGAGGCACGCCCCAACTGACTGCACAGATCGCTAGAGCCCTGACAGTAGTGACAGGAGAAGCAGCCTCCTGTCACTGCTGTCAGGGCTTCTGCAGGCTTTTAAAAAATTTTTTTAATGGGGCAGATATTTTGCGTGTTTTACACTCGCAAAATATCAGCCCGATTTAAAAAAAATTAAACCCCCCTCCCTCTCCCAACAAGTGCCCCTTCCCCTCTCCCTCCCCGAACCAAAAAATCTGACACCACTTTTAAAATTATGGCAGGAGGGTTCCCACTCCCTCCTGCCATCTCTACTACTTCCCCCACCCCCAAAAACAAATGGCATGGCAACCCTCCTGCCACCCAAGGGATGCCCCCCTCCTGGTTTCCGGCCAGACCCACCCCCCCCCCTCCCTGTACCTTTACAGATGGGAGCAGGAGGGGTGCTCAGTCCCTCCTGCTCCATGCCTCTGATGATGAGTGTGGCCTTAGGCCCTGCCCCGGTGTTACAAAAATTGTTTAGTGAATCGCTGCCTTCCAAAATTTGCATGCCATTTCCCTCATTTGCATGCACGATTCGGGATGGGATCACTACACACGTTAGTGAATCGGGTCAGAGGGAAATCGGGTTGCAAAGGGCTCGCAAACCGATCAGTACATGATCGGTTTGCTTTGTGAATCTAGCCCATAGTCACTTGGGAAGTTGGCACCGCTTTCAATTATCTTTCATATACCTAGGTAGAACTCCCCTCTCCCACAAGAGTATGATAATTAAACTCAACAATCATGATTAACACATCACCTCTTCTAATGGATCATGTAAAAACACAGAATTTCCCTCCCATCTCCACAGGAAAAGTTTTTTTTTTAAAACCCAACAAGGCTGGTTAATTATATTAAACAGTTAATTTATCTAATATAGTATATTAAAACAGTAGAGTATTAATACATTTGATAGGCAACTTATCAAACATCATTCAAATAGTGTAATCTAGATCCCTAGAACACATCTGCCAACTCTTTACTAATATGTCCCAAATCTCACCCTCATGCTAGTATACAACTTGATCAATGGATGATGGCCATCTGGGAGGGACCATGGTTCTTGTTCGATGAGTCTCTGCCACTCTGTCTGGTCCTGAGCACTATCTTTACAGGCTTCACCTCTAGAAGTCTTTTCTCATGCCACCCGAGACCATGGGCTTTCCTCCTACTCAGAAAGGCCACCTCCTTGTCACTTTCCATGGGATAGGTGAATTGTAGAAGGTAGAAGATAGTTCATATGTACAATCTTTACTGCTTCTTCACCCCATCTCTGATCTTATATAATAGATGGGTAACTTAATCATTTTTTCTTCAATAACATAGGGAGTGTATTGCCATCTGCTAGCAATATTTATACATAAAATAAAATAGAACATAATGATAAATATATCAAATGGTGTCTACTTAATATAAATAATCAAACCAAAGGAACAATAAACTAATTGTACATTGATTTTATGTTCAAGTATTAATTTAAAAACCCATTTTATTTTTATGTTATTAATTATTTGTATGTTTTTAGACTCCTGAGGCAGGCCTTGTTGCCAAAACATGGCTCATATTTCAGGTTTGTTGGATACTTGATATACTGTCTATCAAGATTATCTAAACGGTTTACAATAAAATTGCTAATAAATATGTTAAATCAAAACTCCATATTTTAGTGCGGGGTGGGGGTTAGAGGGTGTCGCGGACCAGGAGGGCTTGGGCTCCCTCCTGGCCGGATCGTGTGGGGGGGGGGAATCGCCAGGCCAGGAGGGCTTGGGCTCCCTCCTGGCCGGATCATGTGGGGGGGGGAGATCGCCAGGCCAGGAGGGCTTGGGCTCCCTCCTGGCTGGATCGTGTGTGTGGGGGGGGAGATCGCCAGGCCAGGAAGGCTTGAGCTCCCTCCTGGCCCCAACGGACTTGGCCCGGGGGGTGGGGTTGGGATCGCGGGGCAGGAGGGCTTTGGCTCCCTCTTGCCCCGAATGTAGTCGGGGAGTCAGGGTGCCACTGGCCAGGAGGGCTTGGGCTCCCTCCTGCCCGGATCGTTGTAGGGGGGGGGATTCTGTAACCGATGTTGTTTTTGACAGACACTGGTTACAGAATCCAGCTTTTAAGTGAAGGACTGGCTCCTCCTTCACCTAAAAGCTCTTGTTTTGGGCATTTGGGAGTTAGGCTTTTTTTTAGGTTGATTATATGGTGTTAGTGTAGACGTAGTGGTGGTCTGAACGTAGAGGCAGGCCATTATCAAAAAAAAAAAAACCCTCCTTTTGGATGATTTTTTTATAATGGACATTTTCCCTGCTTCTACTTTCAACGTTTTAGACCTTAGGCCAAAAGGGGATTTAGACATTTTTTTTTATTATGCTCCTCCACGTGTTTGTGGTCTTTAAGTGGAGTTTTTTGCCATATGAGGATGAACTGAGGCTTTTTCTCTACTTTTTCTTTCTTTTTTTCTTTTGTCTTGTTGTTTTTGTCTTTTCGGCTACAGTTTGAGTGAGTGGGTCTGTGTATAAGTGCAGTGGGTAGACCTTGTAGTGTCTAGGTAGGTTCCCCAGGTAGTTTCCAATAGGACATAATTTGATAGTTTAATGAGGTTTATAAACGTCCCAGAGAAATTGAAACCAGAGAGTGGTGGAAAACTGGAACGCTCTTCCGGAGGATGTTATAGGGGAAAACTCCCTCCAGGGATTCAAGACAAAGTTAGACAAGTTCCTGCTGAACCGGATCATACGCAGGTAGAGCTAGTCTCAGTTAGGGCACTGGTCTTTGACCTAGGGGCTGCCGCAGGAGTGGACTGCTGGACACGATGGATCATTGGTCTGACCCAGCAGTGGTAATTCTTTTGTTCTTATGGTACAGCTTGATATACTATTTGATGTATATGACAACACTTTGAATTGAAGTCTTTGCTCAATCGGTAGCCAATGCAAACTTTGCAATGTGGGGGTTATATGAGCTGCTCTCGTCACCCCACTAATCATCCTAGCTACAGAATTCATAAGCACCTGCAGAACCTTCAATTTCATTTTAGGCAGGCCCAAAAACAAGGAATTATAGTAGTCAAATCTTGTCAAAAGCAAAGATTGGACCACAGTTCGAAAATCATAATTATTCAAAAGCTGTTTTACAAAATTGGGCATAACCTTTCTGAATAACACACCCAATTTGCTTCCCCAATGTTGTGTTGCAATCAGAATGTTCTCTTTATGCTGAGAGTACATTTCTAGAATCAGAAAGCCTATAGGGTCTTGACTAGTAATATTCACCAACCTAACCCTGGAGGCACTGGTCTTTGACCTAAGGGCCGCCGCGTGAGCGGACTGCTGGGCACGATGGACCACTGGTCTGACCCAGCAGCGGCAAATCTTATGTTCTTATGATGGTATTTGTGGCAGTTGTTTTATTTTAATGCAGGTAAGTACATTGTTTGCAATATTTTTAAATATCTTGTGCTTGTTTGGGCCCATAAAATTGGTCTATTACTAGTTGCAGAACTCTCTCTGTCCCCTTGTGTCCCATGTCATCATGGAGAAACTGAAATATACCATTTTATGGAATTCCTGTGGTAAACACAGTTAATCAGGGTGACTTGAATGGGTATCTTTCTCTGTACAGTACATTACCTATTTTCCACTCTGATCATTTACCTGGATCATTCAACTGAACGATATGAAGATCCAAACCTTTTCCTTGGATGGAGTATGTCAGTCTTCTGTCGGATGTCCTGCATAGTCCATCTTGGCATATTATTTACAACCAGAAATAATATCATAGTATATAGTGGGAAGGGCCTCAGGGGGAATTCCCAGATATTCTGCTGCATAGTATGCATTCTCCTGCCCATCCACATATTGCTGCCATAGTATGAGGGGTAATGGTGCTGAGGCTGCTTAGAAAAAGTGATCATAATATGATCAAATCTGAGTTGATACCTGAAATAAAGTCACCAAACAAATGTACCGTAGCAACATTTCATTTTCAAAAGAGTGACTACGATAAAATGTGGAAAATCATTAAAAATAAAGTATAAGGATCAGCGGCAAAGGTTAGGACTTTAAATCAGATATGGACGTTGCTTCAGTCTTCACAGAAGATGATGTAAGAGATTAACCTGAACCAGAAATGGTTTTCAAGGGTGATGAATTAGAGGAACTGAAAGAACCTAAAAGATGTACTGAGCCAAACTGACACGTTACATAAGAACAAAAGAATTACCATGCTGTGACATACCAAAGGTCAATCAAGTCCATTATCCTGTTTCCAATAGTGGCCAACCCAGGTCACAAGTACCTGGCAAGATCCCAAGGAGTAAAGCAGATTTTATGCTGCTTATCTTTGGATTAAGCAGTGGATTTTCCCAGGCCATCTTAAAAATTACTTATGCACTTCTCTTTTAGGAAATTATCCAAACCTTTAAGAACATAAGAATTGCCACTGCTGGGTAAGATCAGTGGTCCATCGTGCCCAGCAGTCCACTCACACGGCAGCACTTAGGTAAAAGACCAGTGCCCTAACTGAGACTAGCTTTACCTGCATATGTTCTGGTTCAGCAGAAACTTGTCTAACTTTGTCTTGAATCTCTGGAAGGTTTTTCCCCCTATAACAGCCTCCGGAAGAACGTTCCAGTTTTCTACCACTCTCTGGGTGAAGAACTTCCTTACGTTTGTACAGAATCTATCCCCTTTTAACTTTAGAGAGTACCCTCTCATTTTCTCTCTACCTATTTATTATTTCTATAGCACACAGTGCTGTACATTAAACACACAAGAGACAGTCTCTGCTCAAAGAACTTACAATCTAATAATGAAAGACGCACTGGACAAAAATAGTGAATCAATAGATGCTGCTCATGTAGGGAAATAGAAAGGGAGAAAAGATAGAGGGGGTAGGGAGCTACAGAGGGAATGACAAATGAAATAGCCCATCCTACCTAAACAACTGCCTCATCCAAGCAACCTCAACCAGACATAGAAAAACAC
Source organism: Geotrypetes seraphini (assembly GCF_902459505.1). NCBI lineage: Eukaryota > Metazoa > Chordata > Amphibia > Gymnophiona > Dermophiidae > Geotrypetes > Geotrypetes seraphini. The sequence continues at coordinate 303,574,743 of NC_047084.1, read as the reverse complement.
ACTCCCCATTCACACCACCACCGATCAAAGAAGTGAAAAGGACAAAACAATACGACGGCCTCCTAGCTACTCAAGCCGCAAAACTAGACAACCAAATCTCCAACCTACTGTTAACCACTCCAGACTACAAGATTTTCAGAAAAGAAATAAAAACTATACTCTTCAAGAAATTCCTGAAACAGTCCTAACTTCAATTACTCTTAACAACTCTAGAAATGAAAAATGACCTACTCTTTACAACTCTAGAAATGACAACTGTTCTTCCATTGTAACCCCCATTTAGATATCTTTTGTAATCCGCCTTGAACCGCAAGGTAATGGCGGAATAGAAATCTCTAATGTAATGTAATGTAACGTGGTGCTTTATAGTTTCAAAAAAGTGGACCTTCAGCCTGACAGATTCATCCAGGCCTACAGCTCAGCAAGGCAGAAGAGAAAGAGTTGAGAGTTGACTAAAGAGGAGAAGTGTACAGACAAGAGAGACTTACCCAATGAATGGAGTTTCTGGGGTGGAGTATAGGGAGAGATAATAGAGGTGAGATATTGACGAGCCGCAGAGTGAATATAGTTGTAGGTCAGTAAGAACAGTTTGGACTATATGTGGAAGCGCATAGGGAGTCAATGAAGCAATTTGAGGAGTGTGTGTGTGTGTGTGTGGGGGGGGGGGGTAATGTGAGCAAAATGATCCTAGCAAAATATGAGATGTACAGCAGAATTCTGAACAGATTGAAGGGGAGCCAGATGACTTAGTGGAAGAACTGTGACAAGCATGTTGCATTAATCTAGGCAAGAGGTGACAAGAGCATGGATGAGGGTCTTGGAGAAGATTAGAGCACCAAGAGAAGAAGTATATATAGAGAAAAGAAGAGGTCCTAAGACCAAGCCCTGAGGTATGACGACCAATACCGGAATGGAAGTGGAGAAGGATCCTCCGGAGCATACGCTAAAAGTGTGATGGGAAAGATAGGAAGAGAATCATGAGATAACAGAGTCCTGGAATCCAAGTGAGGACAGCGTATCGATGAATAGGTAGTGATTTACAATGTCAAACGCCACAGATAGATCAAGGAGGATGAGGATGGAGTAGAGGCCTTTGGATTTGGCCAGGAGCAGGTCATTGGAGACTTTAGCAAGGGTGGTTTCTGTAGAATGGAGAGGGTAAAAGCCTGATTGAAGGGGATTAAGAATAGCTCGAAATGAAAGAAAATCAAGACAACAGCACTGGACTGCACATTCAAGTAGCTTGGTGAGGAAGGAGATGGGGTGATAATTGGAGGGGCAGGTAGGTCCAGCAATGGGTTTTTGAGGAGTGGTATATTTACGGCATGTTTGAAGGCGTCTGGTACAGTCGCAGTAGAGAGTGATAGGTTGAGGATATGGGAGATAGCAGGGATGACAGTAGGAGAGATGGTGATCAGTAGATGGGATCAGAGGAACAGGTAGTGTGGTTGGAGTAGGAGAGAAGATGTGCAGATTTCTCCTCTGTGATTTCTAAGAAGGAAGAAGGAGTCAGCAGAAGATCAGACAGGAGGATAGAGAGGCTGTGGCAATTTGGTCGAGAACTCAAGGTTAATCTTGTGAACCTTGTCATGGAAGTATTCAGCCATGGTCTGGGGAGAAAGTGAAGGAGATGCCAGAAGTGAGTGCACTTTGAGTAGAGCATTGAGAGTAGTAAAGAGAGCCAGCTAAGCTAACTGCTTTCACTACATTCTCCGGCAACTAAATGCAGAGTTTAATTATACAGGAATCCATGCATTTTACTTTATAACTTAAGTTACTGTGCACATATATTAGTCAAATTTTCAGTAAGCATGCAGAGATGTATTGAAAAGCAAGGCAATAACAATGCACTTACCACACCATAATGCTTTTGTCACATACGTATCTTTTGAAATATAAGACTCAAAAATTTGAAGAAAACTTAACAATTGACCAGTAAATAATACGATTAATTTCAGTCCTCCCTGAGCAGGCACACAAGCACAAACATGTGTATGTCACCGTCTTATTGCAGTGTCGATCGTGCATTGATCAAGTTCTTCCCACGCAGTCACTATCCTTTTGACGTTCTGTACCAATTTCATTGATCTTTTTCAGAAGCTTATTTAAGCCTCTCACAATCCAATTCCTTTTCAGAATTTCAGCAATAAGTCATTTCATAGCATAATGTTAAGTTGTAGCAAAAACTTGATAACAACTCTATCTTCTTCAAGACACACAATTTTCATAGAGGAAATAATGACTTCACACTGATGTCACTTTTGAACAATAGAAAAAGTATGTAAGCAGCAAGTTTGCTGGTCAATTATGCAAAGTGTTGCTTGATGTTTATTTTGGTACAGAGTACCAAAATTTACTTAAATTGCACTGTTAAACAACAAAGGGCTAGATGCACTAAAGTCAGTGATTGTCGCTAAACCTTTACTTTTACTGACCCCGATGTACAAAATGGCTCACCGTGTGGTTTTCCCCCTCGATCTCCCATTTTCTGATCTGGACATGCAAATTAACTAAAACTCCATGCAAAGTAGTGAAACATTTGATGCACTAACATCGCTTGACTATCAGAAAAAAAACAACTAGTCTAGACCTGTCGGTAACTGTGTAAGATTGTAGCAAAAACATTTTCTTAGTTAATTTAATTTTCTTAGGGCTCCTTTTATCAAGCCGTGCTAGCGGTTTAACGTGCGTAATACAGCACGCTAAACCGCCGGCCGCGCTAGCCGCTAATGCCTTCCTTGAGCAGGTGGTAATTTTTAGGCCAGCACGGGGGTTAACGCATGATGAAACATCGCGCACGTTATCTCCGCTAGCGCGGCTTGATAAAAGGAGCCCTTAGTTAATTTTCTTAGTTAATTTTGTTACTGGTTAGTAATTGGAAGTCTAATTGTGACGGCGTAGTATTTAAGTAGTCTGAAATTTGTTTCCACAGTTCAGATACTGCATTTTAGCAGATTCTGATCTGCAATAATTCTGGTCTGCTGTAATTAATGTGTTACAATGTTTTTTGGTGAAGTCACCTTAGTGGCCAGTGGTTTGAACACATTTTTGTAGGGTTTAGGAGGGAGGAGTGGGTGTACATAATTAAATCAAGGTTGCAGGTTGCGGACCTGAAATAACATACAGGTTATAGGAGGTCCTATGATATGACTACCTATGACATTATGATATGCCCACCCTTTGTTTGAATATGTGTTTGATAGGTACATCAGATAGAAATGGTAATTGAAAGAATTTTACCTATAAATTCAGGTTGAACTTGTTAGCAAGTTAGAATTTGGTAGTAAGTTGTAGCACTTACAAATAAAGTAATGGTAAAATTAGTAAAGGACAGTTTGTTCACCATCTTTTTACCCAATTATTCTATAAAGACTTTTTGATATGGGTAGGATGTTTTTTTGAAGCCCTTGCTGTGTTGTTGGTAACTGTGTTACCAACAGGTCTGTCTGGTTTTTTTTTTCTTTTGTTACACAGGCAAAATATCTGTCCCATTAAAAAAAAAAAAAGAAGAAAAAGTACTCCACCGCTGATGACGGCACTCCACAATGACCCCCCCCCTCCCTCCCCATGAACCAGCACCGCTACCCCCATGGCAGTGAAAATGGCAGGAGAGATGTCTACTCCCTCCTGCCTAGCCAAATACCCCTGCGCCATGCCTCCACCCGATTCTGGACTACCCCTGCCACCAATCCTCCCCCCACCTTCCTCCCCCCCAAAAGGCAGGAGGGATGCCTACTCCCTCTTGCCACCAGATGTTACCACAACCCCCCCCCCCTACTCCCCAACACCCACCTCCCCATACCTTTGGTGGACGTTGGGAGCTAGAGAGACACACAGTCCCTCCAGCTCCAAAGCCCAGCAAGTGGAAAATGACTGGGGCCATGAGCATCTGAGCCAATCAGTGCCTTAGGCATAGAGTAGGCTAGGGTAGTACTGGATGGTAGGAGAGGGACAGAAATAGCAAGAGAGGAGATTGGAAAGAGAGAGAGTGGCATCCATGGGGGGGGGGTTGGGAGTTGGAAGGAGAGAGAGGGAAAGAAAGATGGGGGTTGGAAGGAGAGAGAGAGAGAGAAGCACCCATGGGGAGGAGGGTTAGAGGAAGGGAGAGAGAGAAGCTCTAAAAGGGTACAGAGGATGGGAAGGGAGACCAAGAAAATGGGTGGAGCATGGGCAGGGTCCTGTGTCAGCTTCACTTCCACATTGCTGGTAAGTTGTTGGCCACATGTTAAAGGTATACATATCAAACAATGAATTGCTGGTTGTTGAATTCTGATAAGTTAGGTCATTTGTTTGGAAGCAAATGTCATTGTATTGCCCAAGCCTAAGAGGGACTCTTAGCAAATTTAAAACTATCGTCCTATTTTGCTCTTAAATGTTGGTTATAAAATATATGCCAAAATACTATGTAATAGATTGTGAGCCCACCAGGACAGATAGGGACAAATGACTGAGTGCCTGAATGTAAACCACTTAAATCAGTGTATCACAAACTGTGTGCAAAGGCACACCAATGTGCCTCCTGAGAAGGAACAGCACTGGGATTTAATCTCACAACCTGTGGGCACAGAGGCAGCAGCTCTTCCTTCTACCAGTGAGCTACACCTTCCTACCTGCCCAAAATGACCTAAGTCCTTAGTATGTTTCTAGTTTTGTTTCCCCAGTCCTATCAAACTGTTGTAAAACTACTGTTAAACTTTTTGTGGTGCAATAAACCTCCCAGAAAGCTCTGTACAAATTAAAAGCTACCAAAGATCAGGGAGGTGTTAATTTCCCTGACTTGCTTTTATATCATAGAGCTTTCATTCTTATTACAAGGTGCTGAATGGTTCCTTTCTATTGATTTGTCCTCTCCTAATTGGCTGTTGTTAGAAAATGATGTTTCTTTGCCCATCCCCCTTATTCGACTCCCTGGTTTTGCTGGAGAGGCCCCTAAACTTCATAATCCCATTATTAGGACTACTTATTCGGTTATTAGATGTCTTGATTCAAAATTGGATACTCTATGGCAAAGCTCCCTGTATTACTCTTTGTAGTACAATCCTCAATTACTTGTTGATAAGAAGTCAATTTCATGGTCCAGTTGGCAAAGTAAAGGAATATGGGATATTAAATCATTGGTTAATCTACCCTCATTCTCATGGCTCACATTTGCTGAAATGCAATCTTTTTATTCACTTGCAGATTCAGAGTCTTTTTCGCTGGTTGCAACTTAAGTCAGCAATACGCAAGTGTGATATCTCAATTAAGGACTTTAAAGAGCAACCAGCTATTCTTAAATATTGTTTGTTATATAAAGTATCTGGTCATACTGCTTCCTTTTTCTATGCTCTTCTTAAGCATTTGTCCCCTCCTATTCTTTATGGTTTAAGGGGGTCCTGGGAAGATTTAAATCATTCCTTTACTGATGTGAAATGGGGCAATTTTTGACTCTTGATGTCAAGCTCCATCAAATCTTCTTCCGTAGTGCAATCTATGGGGTCCTTTTACTAAGGTGCACTCGCCGTTTTAGCGCATGCTAAATATTAGAACGCACTAAATGCTAACTCGTCCATATGCTAAAATGGTAGAATGCTTTAGTAAAAGGACCCCGATGCATTTTTTATAGCTCATAGATCTTTGAAATCGCACTACATTAACCCGTATCTTTCCAAAAATTGTCGGTCCTGTTCGGCACAAGTTGGAACAATTAAGCACATTTTATTTGTGTGTGTAATTATCAGTAGGTACTGGCAACAAGTTTAGTCCACAAATTGTAATCTTTTTTGTGTTAGTGTGCCCCGCCCACAGGAGGGGCCTAAGGCTCCCGGGCCTATTCTGATTGGCCCAGGCGCCTTAGGCCCCATCAGTAGGCGGAGCTTTGGTTAGGCTGGGCCAATCCGGCCCCATTCTTCTCTGGGCTGCCTGCCGGACGGACGGGTTTGGCACCCATCTGTTCGGCCAACCTAACAAAGGTACGGGGAGGGGGGTGGGGGTGAGTGTGGGGGGGTCGTGGGGTCGGCCGGGGGGTCGCGGGTCGGCTGGGGGGGGCCAATTGGGGGCTCTGGGGGGGTGAACATTGGGGGGAGGGGGGTCGTCGAGGGCAGGAGGGCCTGGGATCCCTCCTGCCCATAATGTAGTGGGGGGTGGGGGTAGGTGGGTCGCCTGGGCAAGGAGGGCTTGGGCTCCCTCCTGGCCCGATCGTGTCGGGGGGGGATTGGTGGTTTGACATGGCAGGAGGGCTTGGGCACCCTCCTGCCTGGATCGTGGGGGGGGGGGGGAATTCTGTAACCAGTGTTGTTTTTGACAGACACCGGTTACAGAATCCAGTTTTTAGGCGAAGGACTGGCTCCTCCTTCGCCTAAAAGCCCTTCTGTTGGACGTTTGGGGCTTAGACATTTTTTGTTTCATTATGGCTAAAAAGTGTAGACGTGCAGTGGGTGTACTTTTAGACGTAGTGGAGATTGGGCGTTTAGGCAGAGGAAGGCCATAATCAAAACATGGACGTTTGTTTTGGTTATGAACACTTTCCCTACTTCTAGGTTGAAAGTTTAAGGACTTAGGCCATAAGGGGTCTTAGACGCTTTTTTTGATTATGCCCCCTCTGTTTGAACATTAGTCTTTAGTTTATTATCATATTATCCTCCCTTGTAACAAAAAAAAAACAACAACAAAACTTTTGTAACTTCACTGGAAATGTCCAGTTAGCTCTTTTGTAATCCGCCTTGAACTGCAAGGTATAGGCGGAATAGAAGTCCCTAATGTAATGTAATATTTAATATGAGGGGGGGGGTGCTGAAAAGTTCTCAGCCCAACCAAGAAGAGAATGACAGGGATATGGTTCAATAAATGATCTGAAACTCTCCCCCTCTTTTACTTAGGTGTGCTATGCTTTTTAGCGCACACTAAATATTAGCGCATGTTAAATGCTAACCCATGCATGCTAAAATGCTTAACACACCTTAATAAAAGAGGGCCAATGTCAAAATATAAAATTTCATGTCTGCAAATTGGCACTTAATGAAATAAGGTAACACTCTTTTCAGCTACAGTGGCAAAATAATACTCAGAATTTAGGAAGTTGGTTGCTTGGGCTGAGAACTTTTCAGCACCCCTTAATATGCTTTTCATACATTTTTTGCATGTGAATTGAATCTAAAGGAGATGCCATTAGATATTTTGTTAGCTTGTTATTTATTGTTTCTGTTCTTTTATTTTTATGCTTTATTGTATTAAATATCAATAAAAAATATCTTGACTTTAAAAAAACCTACACAAACTTATAGTTGTTGATCTGATGGGGGGGGGGGGGTTGTTTTGTGTTGAGTTTTTTTAGATTTGTGTTAGGGATCCTTTGTGTCACTGTTTTTGACTCCACCACCTCTGCAGGGAAAGCATTCCCAGCATCCACTATCCTCTCCGTGAAAAAGTATTTTCTGGCATTACCCCCAAATCTAGGTAAAAATGAACAATTAGAACCAATTAATATCACTTAAGGGCAATTATGGATACGTAAAGCCAATTGTCACCTAATAACTAGGCATGTAACTGGCAATATTTTGTAACTTTTGCCCCTAAATTTGCATGCTAGTTGGATATTTGGGCATGCAATTGCATAGAATCCAGGGAATGGGTTTTGAATTTAGGCACTTATAGAATGAGACACTTATACAATTAGACACTTATAAAATGCCAAAACCTTCATCTGTAGTATTCTGATAGGTTTCCCATGCTGATTCATGGAACCTTCTTTACAGGATTCACCTTTGACTGCTTATCCTCAATTCATTTAGGCCAGTGGTTCCCAAACCTGTCCTGGGGGACCCCCAGCCAGTCAGGTTTTCAAGATATCCCTAATGAATATGCATGAGAGAGATTTGCATATAATGGAAGCATATAGGGATATCTTGAAAACTTGACTGGCTGGGGGCCCCCCAGGACAGGTTTGGGAACCACTGATTTAGGCCATCACATTGTTGACAGATTTACCTTTCAGCTCTGATGCTGGGATCCCACATCTCCTCTCCTCCTTGAGCTCCAAATTCTCTAGCTCTCCGCATTCTCCTCTAGTTTAAATCACTCTGAACTTTAATTTTTGAGTTCATTGTGTTCTATATGGTGGGTTTTCTTTTTTTTTTTTTGGGGGGGAGGTAAATTTTATTTATAACCTACCTTTCCCAAGGTGGCTTTAGTATAGCATTTTATACTGGAAAAGGACCTGTAAAATCTGTTACACAAATAATAGAAACATTTGTGCATAGGTCTCCTGTAGCTGCCTGCCCAGCTTTCTGCTTTTTTTTTTTATGTCCTCCCCCTTTTTTTTATCCACCTTGATAATTTGGGAGAGCTGCACAAACTCAAACGAAACCTGGAGCTGTTAGCATAAAATATTTCTAAGTGTATCCTGGACTTCTTTTATCAAAAAAGAGTATGCTTGACCTTCAGAATATGCATGCCTTTTTTTAACTTATAAGTATACATTATTATTTCTGACAACCAGACTGCAGCAATAAAATATATTCAGCTTCTTCCTTTTACTATAATACAAAATAAGAAATTTTCAGGGCTTTTATCTCTGAGAAAAAAAAATCTGAAATAAATCAAAGCCAAGTTCAAGAGGTAATACTACATTTAGCTAGCATTGTGGCAGAACAGCAAGATTTATTCCATTTAGTGGCAGGGCTGCCTCATGCATATGGATTGAGAGGTGCACTTCGACGGGCTTTGATGCTGGGTGATGTAATCGGGTCACACATCATGTGACCTGGAAAAACTCAACATCCTCTGCCATTTTTCTTTTACGTGATATCTAATTCATACTGAGGGAGTAGATATACAGACATTCAAAAGTGATGCAGGCAAGAGCTCTAATGTTATTATTATTATTTTTTTTTTTTTTTTACAGTAGTGCCTCTTGAAAGAAGTACTTAGCCATTATGGGAGGAATTTTATATGCCTTGTTTATATTAAAATAGCATTTTACAAACAGAAATTTCTTCTTATAAAATTGCCTGGGACTCTCACTGGCTACCTATGCAAGCACGAATTCAATTCAAATTCTACTGTCTATTATTCAAAGCATTAAACGGCTCCGCCCCCTCCTATCTAAACAACCGCCTAAACCAGATCCTCACCTCAAGACAAAGAAGAACTCCGAACCCTTTTGCCTTCCCTCCACTCAAAGGCACGCAGCGCAAAAAGATGTTTGATAACCTTCTGGCGACGCAAGCAGCAAAACTTAACCACTCCATCTCCAACCTGTTGACGGCAACGGGCGACTTCAAAACTTTTCGAAAAGAAATCAAAACTCTACTTTTCAAAAAATGTATCCAGATATCTTAACCCAACCCTTCCCCCTCCTCCTAGATAAATTCTCCCCCAAAACCTCCACTTAAATAATCTATTCCTCCCCAAAACACCAACCAGGTATTCAGATCCCTGAAATGTAACGTAATCTTATTTGTACTCTAACTGTAATCTATTTGTTATATCACACAGTAACGTACAGTCAATTTAATTTAATATCCAATTTGCAAGTTCTTCCGGAATTAATCCAGCTACCTCTCCTCCCTTGTAACCAAAAAAAAAACAAACAAAACAACCAATACTGTTGTAACTTCACTGGAAATGTCCAGTTAGCTCTTTTGTAATCCACCTTGAACTGCAAGGTATAGGCGGAATAAAAGTCCCTAATGTAATGTAATGTAATGTAATAAACATGTGCAAATATATGTGCTACCAACACATAGGATGAACTTTTACATGGTATGTGCTTAGGCATTCCTGGAGAATGGCAGTTGGGAGGAGCATTAGCACCGGTGCACAGCCATTAAAAAAAAAAAATTAATGCACAAGCTGAATAGTGCATCCATGCCATTCTTCACCCTGACAATACCCTTCAACATGGTCCAAGTTTTAGCTGAAAAAATGCCTTCCTCAGGGGTCCTAGTGAGATTTATTCAAAATGGATAATTGGTATAGGAAAAAATGAAAAATAAAAAAGAAATAAAACTCTTGATCGAGTGGAAATAGAAGTGTGTATAAATGATCAATGCCAAACAAATGATGTATATAAATCTAAATAAAAACATGCAGGTGCCCAATGGAATGATGAGAAAACAGTGAAATTGGTCTTCAAGTACTATATTATAAAAGAATCTTAAAAGTAAAGCAATAAAAAATCCTCTACTGAAAAAATGTAAAAGCATGAAAAATGGTGAGAAAGTTACCAAAAATGGATACAAATAAAGACGAGTTTCAAGTTCAAGTTTCAAGTTTATTCATGGCTTGATATACCGACCATCACATGTATCTGGGCAGATTACAATATTCAAAATGAGAAGGGTCTAATATAATTTTTGAATTAGGTGAGATAAAATAAAAAGAGGGTAAACCTAAAACTATGACGAATTAGGACTGATTAGAAACGAGAGGTTTTGGAGGATAGGGAAGTTTTAATTACAATGATAAATAAAAATAAAACGAAGGGGAGAGGGAAACAGGGAAGTCACTTCTTAAAAGCTTTTTTTCCCCCCTCCCACTTATTGGTAGGTATCTTTAAAGAGAAATGTTTTGAGATTTGTTTTAAACTTATTTAGGGAATTTTCGACCACTAAGAACTGAATGAGATTGCTCTTTAATCATGTATGAATCGGAACATACGTACCAACGCAGTGGTGCCTATACTAAGGGGTCCTTTTATCAAGTTGTTGTAAGGGTTTAACACGCATAACACCGTGCGTTAAACCGCCTGCCACGCAAGCCACTAACGCCTGCATTGAGCAGGCATTAGTTTTTTAGCCGACTGCGGGGGTTAGCACGTGATGAAAAGTCCGACACGCTAACCCCGCTAGTGCGGCTTGATAAAAAGACCCTTAAGTAGTCATATGGCCTACAAAGAGAGAATATATACAATAAAGAATGTACATTAAGGGGTGGCTGCTCAGTCTCAGCAGCCGCTTTTGAGAATCACACATGGGCATCTTATATAGAATTGCATCTTTCCTATCGGACAGATGCCTAACCCCACCTAATCACCCAATTCTCTTACCGGCATACATGTCTCAGGTGATCAGTTTAGCAGCCGTGCCAGGGAAACACACACACACACACACACCCCTGCGAAGTTGTCTGGCAGGAAGGATTCCCACTCCCTCCTGCCAGAACCCCGAAGCTCCCCCACAATCGAATGTCCATGGCAGGAGGAGTGCCCAAATCCTCCTGCCGCCAACCCCCCACCCCCATCCCCCGAGATATCCCCAGCAGGAGGGATGCCCACTCCATCCTGCCACTGGCCCCATCATCCCCTGAAGCTCCCCAAACACATCCCGACACCACCTCACACTCCCCATACTCCTGGGCCAACCAGAGTCTTAGGCCTTCTTCCCAGTGCATCCTGGGATATACCGTTCAAGTCCAACCACTAAAAACTAAAAATGCTGACTAATGAAAGCATGCAGAAAACCCAACATATATAACAAAATACCATGCAGATCTAGTTGATATGATGACATCAGAAGCGCAGTTTTATGAAATTGAGCATAGCATGCAAAAAAATGATAGTATCCTGCATTTGCCTCTCCCCCTTTTAGAAAACCGTGATAGTGGTTTTTAGTGTAGGCCGGTGCGCTGAATGCTCTGCACTGCTCCCAACACTCAAGAGTTCCTATGAGCGGCGGAAGCAGCACAGAGCTTTTAGCGCGCTAGCCTGCATTAAAAACCGCTAGTGCAGTTTTCTAAATGGAGAGGGGTTGATGTGTTAATCCTGCCACTGAAATCAACCTAAAAAATACATATAAGGGTGAACACAAAGTGACCTACTAATCTCCAAAGAAATTGGTAACTTTTAAGCATACATGTAAACTCAAGCGTGTTCACAAACTTCAAATTATATAATGGATGAAACAACCACACAAAGGATGAAAAAAAGTGCAGCTCTAAAACAACTAATCAAAAGGAATACTCACAATTTTGCAGCAGTAAGCCAAAATTTCTAGTGAAAAAATAGCAAGCATTGAAATGCAGCTTTAAATGACAGAAACACCATGACATCAGAATGCTGAATATGTCACTGGCGTGGACATGCAAAACAGTAAAGTAAACCCGATGAATCCATGCTCAAAAACTAACCTCCTCTTTTTTACTAAGGTGCGCTAACCGATTAGAGCGCGCAAACTGATTTAGCGCACGCTAATCGATCTAGCGCGCGCTAAATGCTAATGCGTCCGTTATATTCTATGGACGCTTTAGCGTTTAGCGTGTGCTAAATCGATTAGCTTGCACGCGCTGATTGGTTAGCGCACCTTAGTAAAAGAGGGGGTAAATAAATCAAGATACGTGGCCTAAAAATAAATATTAAACTGGGGGATCAAGGAATATGGACTTCCAAAAACTATGAAACATAAATGGGAAAATAAACCAAACACACCATGAGTGAAAACTCCATGATAGGTAGATTGGAATATTGAAATAATTCTATAAAAGGAATAAGAGTAAAGAGAGAAAAAAAACTTGAAAGTGAACCTGGCAATTAATTTTAAAATTTGGAAAATCAGTCATTTTACTGCTGCAGTAAAAATGGCCATAGTGCAAGGGAAAATCCTACATAAGGGTATGCTAAGGCTACTTTTTATTACAACTTAGTAAAAGTACACCTGTGAGAATCAACTGAATAAAATAAAGTGGGAATTCACTGACCACTCAAGCAGCTGCTGCTTCTGCATGGTGAACCCTTCCAAATGTCAAACTAGCAAGCATGCATCTGCAATCACATATCTGGACATTCCTTTATCCATCGCCCCAGTGCCACATTGGCCTAAGCTCCCCATACATGGGATCTCTTAGAAAGAGGAAGAGATAATGGTTACTGCGGATGGGCAGACTGGTTTGGCCATTTGGCCTTTATCTGCCATCAGGAAATTACGGACCATTAAAAAAATACTTTGATCCAGTGACTTTTAGACTATTGGTACAATCATTGATCTTACCCATTCTGGATTATTGTAACATCATTTATTTGGGATCTCTCCCCAAAAATTTTAAGAAGATTGAGAATAATCCAGAATACCGCGGTTCGTCTGATCTTTGGTCTAAAGAAGAATGACCACATTAGCCCATATTATCGTCTATTGCATAGGTTAGCGCTAGAAGCAAGAGTACTATTAAAATTTTCTTGCAATTGTTTTAAGTTGATATCAGGAGAGTCTCCAGTTTATCTGTCTCCTCATTTCGAGTTATATAGACCATCAAGGAATGCAAGAAGTTCTCACTTATTTGCCTATCCTAAGCCAAATGGTGTCAGATATAATACCTTTTTCGATAGGACCTTAGCGTTTCAAGCAGGTAAACTACAATTCTGGCTTGGTGAATGTATTCATCAAGTCATGTCTTATTGTTCTTTTCGAAAATTAGTTGTCTTCTCTGACAAATTTATTACTTAGTTGGATATTTTTAAGATTGTAATCACATTTTTAACTTTTTGTATGATTTTATTTTTATAGTATGAATGTATTTCGCTGATTGTTCAGTTTCTTATGGTGTAAACCGCCTAGAATTTTTGGTAATGGCGGTATAAAAGAATAAATTTATTATTATTATTATTATATCATATTTCTGTTTCTATACCCACTCCACAAAGAGAGAGAAGCTGTTTTCTGAAGAGAGCAGAAAGTCAGAGAGTGAGGGAGACATTGTAGATCCAATTTACAATATCAGTGTACAGCTGATGATAGTACCCATACTATCCAAACCAAAAAGACCTCCAATCGTTTGATCAGAGATCTTGGTCTTACCAAATCCAATGCTGAGCTTTTTGCATCTGGCTCTAGTAGTGGAACTTATTGGATGAAAGTGTACAAGTCAAAGATCAGAGGAAATATCACCAAGTTTTTTCCACCTTCTTCACCTATCAAGATAGGCTCTGCTTCTGCCACAGTGTGACCAGTCTGAGGCAATTAGAATCACCTGTAACCTGAAAAAGTGGTGTCTCTTCATTGACAGCTCATCCAGGAGCATCAAATCATGCTGCTCTATAACGACAAGTACCCATATCTTCCACTGGCTCACTCAGGGCACCTCAAAAAGGATTACAACTACATCAAGACCTTACTAGGTGCCTTGAAGTACAATGAACATGGCTGGGAGGTCATCGGAGACTTCAAAATGGTGGCAGTCCAAATGGTTTTCCAAGGCAATTTTGCCAAGTTTCCCTGCTGTTTCTGCCTTTGAAACTGGTCACAGTAGACCGAGTTCTCTGTGGGGAGAAACAACTTCAAATGGGAACCCCTGGTGGATCCCTGGAAGGTGCTGATACCACCACTGCACATCAAATTGGGCCTAATTAAAACAATTTTTGTAAGAGCTCTAGATAAGGAGTCAGCAGCCTTCAAGCACCTTCCAGACATCTTCCCTAATCTGTCTGAGGCAAAGTTTATAGATGGTGTCTTTGTTGGACAACAGATAAAGAAGATCCTGGAATGTAAGGAATTTCCCAAGAAGCTAACTAAGAAGGAGAAAGCAACTTGGAACAGCTTTCTTGCAGTGGTTTGGGGCTTCTTGGGCAATCACAAGACCAAAAACTACATGGAATTGGTTGAGAATCTGGTGAAGAATTATAATAAAATGGGCTGTAGGATGTCTCTCAAAGTCCATGTCCTTGTTGCTCATCTTGAGACATTCAAGGAGAACATAGGAGCAAATTCAGATGAGAAAAGTGAACAATTCCAACAGGATATACTGGACTTCAAATGCTGCTACCAAGGACAATATAATGAGAACAAGATGGAAGACTACATGTTGGGGCTGATTTGTGAAAGTGACTTACAATATAATCACAAATCTCAAAAAAAACTATTCATTTCTAATCTAATCTAATCTTTGACTTATATACCGGGTCATCTCCCAGTGGAGCTCGACTCGGTTCATATGTAATTAAGAGAGTACATAGCAGAAAACATAGGAAAAGGAAGACCTAATTAAAAACTAAAGTACATAAGAAAAGCATAAGAAAAGTCACTATAATATTATCATTTCATTAAGACTGTAGTTAAACCATTTAAAAATTGCAAGAACAACAAAGTTTTCAGGAATTTATGAAATAATTGCAGCTGGCCTAAAAGCCTAATGGAGTCGGGAAGTTCATTCCAAATCTCTACAAACTTGAAAACAAATGATCGACTGAGTTTCCCAGCAGATTTAATTCCCTTAAAGGAAGGGAAAGCTAACTTATATCTTTGTGTGTTTCTCAAATGACAAAGTCTAAGGGTATTCCAACATAAGGGGACAAAAGGATCAAATATTCCATAGAGAAGCTTGAAGATTATGCATGCACATTTAAACTGGATCCTAAAGTGAATTGGGAGCCAGTGAAGCTTTATCAACAAAGGGGAAACTTGATCATACTTTTGTGTCCCCAAAATGAGCTTAGCTGCAGGATTCTGTATTACCTGAAGTCATTTTAAACTGCTCTGCTTAATGCCCAGATAAACTGAGTTACAATAATCTAGCTGAGAAAGCACAGTGGATTGTACCAATACTGAGAAATGTTCTTGATGGAATAGTGATCTGACCTTCCTCAACATGCGCAGACTAAAAAAACACTTTTTGTCAAGGAATTTATCTGTTCATGAAATGTAAGTGAAGAGTCCAGGATGACACCCAGGACTCTAGATGAAAAATCTATATGTACTAAGATACCTGTTTTCAATGTAACAGAGAAAGGGATGTTTTCTAATCTTGGCCCAATCCAAAGCAATTTGGTTTTGGCAGCGTTCAGTTTCATTTGAATAGACAAAGCCCACAGATGAAGTTAAGAAATACAGCAGTCAATACTAGGGACCAGGTTGTTAAGATCAGGATCAACTTCTAATAAAATGAAAATATCGTCTGCATAGGTAAATATACTCTCTGCTGATGAAAGGGAAAAATTTTCAGAGAAGTCGTATATGCATTAAACAAGATTGGCGACAGCGGAGAGCCCTGTGACACCCCACAGCTGGATTTCCAAGTGGAGGAAGTCTCACCCTCCAAATATACCTCATATTATCGCAATGAGAGGAATTTACTAAACCAATTCAGTACAACTTGGTTTAAACCAATATCTGATAACATACGAATCAGAATGTCATGATGAACGACATCAAACGCAGTCGACAAATCAAATTGCAACAATACCGCACATTTATTTTGTAACTGTAAATTTTGAATCGCTGAAATTAATGATAATAGGAGAGTCTCCGTACTAAAGTTTGGTCTAAACCCATGTTGAAATAGTAACAAAATAGAAAATTTCTCCAAGTAGGTGGAAAGTTGGCTAGAAATAATTGACTCCATCATTTTTGTCAAAAGGGGTATATTTGCGATCGGACGATAATGAGAGGAAATTGTAGGGTCCAGATCGGCACTTTTCAATAAAGGTGTCAAAGTTATGTTCCCCATACTCAACTTCTAAATTTTCTGGGGTCATCTTTGTATTACTTCTGTAAAAATATAAATGCTATTTGTGATTCTTAGGTTGTTTTTTATTACTTTATAAGAATGAAAAGATGAAAATTCAGCATTTTCACATTTTAAATAGGTAAACTGCAAAATATGACTATCCACAAAAGCAAAGTTTTATGGAAATAACAGACATTTTCTATACTTTTTGGGCATGAGTAACTAGCAAATTACACATACTGCATAGGAACAAAAATCATGTTACATAGCAGTGTCCTGCAAAACTTTCTGAAGCGGCAGAAATGCCTGGATGTTGACGTGAAATCACGCACATGTGTGACGTCATCAAGTTGGCATCTGTGCAAGCATAGAGGCCCTGAGGCAGTTAGTACTATACTGGTGATGGGGTGCAGAGAGGCGGAGAGGCTCCGGTGCCATCTGGCTGCCTACAGGACATGCCTTTCACTGTGAGGGGCATGTCCTGTAAGCAGTCAGCCAGCGCTGGTGCCTCTCCTCCTTGCTGGCGTCTTGCGGCACACCCGGAATCTTGCCACGGCACACTTTGCGATACATAATGTTATTGTTCCCTAGGCTTCTAAAAGATAGACATCCATAAACCACATGAAATGAAACTGATTCGATGATGAAATTAATCTTCCTGTGTTTTCTGGAATTTACCTCAGATCAAGAATTATCATTCAATTTAATAGTCTTGTTGCTTTGTACGCTCATCAACTGGATGCAATCAGTTTAACTATGGAATTAATATGGATTTAAATTGCAGTATAAGTTAATCATTAGGGTTATGTGACCCTGCCCATCACAGCTACTGAATTATTTTTGTAATATTAATTACACTTATTTTCTTGAAAGGTCAACATAAAATATGGTAGTCACTCTTACGGATGATAATGTTGGAGAGGTACTACTGATGGTTATGAAGGATTTCTTAATTATTATCATATAAATTTCAATGATTTATATGGTGTAATATATGAGCATTACCTCCTTATTGCTAAAGAAGTTGCAAAGATTGTAAGAGCTCTGTTAGGGCATATGAACTTTTTTTGTTTGTTTGCTTTTGCTACAGGAATTTGCATCCATACATCCAGCTGCAGAAATGTTAGAAAAGTGGTCTAATGTTTGGCAATTAAAATTTAATACATAGAAGTGTTTATTGATGTACAAACTCAAAAGAGTGGTATTTGAGTATTTGCTAGGGAGGGGAGGAAGGGGGGGGGGTGTTGATAAGCACAGGCTGGGAGAGGGACCAGGAGAGGATTCTGGATGTGATGGTTTCAGAGGATCTTAAAGCACCAAACAATGTCACAAGGAAGTGGCCGTAGTCAGAAGGATGTTAGGCTGCAAAGAGAGGAATATCTAGTAGAAGAAAGGAGGGGCTAATACTCCTGTACAAGTCATTAGCACATTTATACACACACACCCTCTTTTACAAATGTGTAGTGCAGTTTTTAGTGCTGGCCAGGGCGGTAACAGCTCTGATGCTCATAGAATTGCTATGAGAATAGGAGCTGATATCGCCACAACTGGCGCTATAAACTGCACTACGCTTTTATAAAATGGCGGGGGGAGGGGGGTTAGAGTGCTTTGTTCTCTCCACATTTAGAGTACCATGGGCTAAATTCACAAAACAAACCGATCATGTACCGTTCGGTTTGTGACCCCTTAGCGACCCCGGCCCAATTCACTTACCTGTCTTCCGACCATCCTCCGATTCGCGCATGCAAATGAGGGCAACGGCATGCAAAGTAGGCAGGGATGTGATTCACGAAACAAAACCCTGCAATGCCGACTGGGCTGGCCGATAAAAAAAAAGTGACTGCTGAGGACCAGTCGCTCAAGCCCTTTCCGAATGCCCTGCCTTCTGCCGCCCTGCTCTCTCTGCCGCCCTGCTTTCTCTCTGCTGCCCTGCTCTCCTGCTGCCCCAAATGCCTCCTGCAGCCCAGAACGCACCTGCCTGCCTGCCCCGAACCCGAACACCCTGTCTGCCTGCCCCAACTCTCCACCCTTCCCCACACTGCAAGCCCAAGGTTTTAACCCGCGGGCTTAAGCGGTTTAAAACCACGGGCTCCAAAAAGTTCCTCGATTGCCTATTTTTAAAAAATCTATTAGCCAAAGCACGTTTACCCTATATATTCAGATTTAAAAGTGAAGAAAAAAAAAATCCTACGGCCCGGAGGTCCAGCGCATGCTCAGACCATCTACAGATGGTCTGCGCATGCGTGGGGATCGCTATGAGCGATCTGTGCCTGCAGATGGGGGTGTTCCTCTGATCACCCTCATCTGCATGTTGGAGTTTGCTGAATTCGTCAGACCTGCCCCATTTTCAGTTTTGGAAGACATTTCTCACTATGGACATCAAAAGACTTGAGGCAGTTCAGAGGAAGGCAATAAAAATGATATGGGGCTTGTGTCAAGAGATGTAAGTAGAGACTTGAAGACCTGAATACCTATACTATAGAGCAGGGGTGTCAAAGTCCCTCCTCAAGGGCCGCAATCCAGTCGGGTTTTCAGGATTTCCCCAATGAATATGCCTGAGATCTATTTGCATGCACTGCTTTCATTGTATGCTAATAGATCTCATGCATATTCATTGGGGAAATCCTGAAAACCCGACTGGATTGCGGCCCTCGAGGAGGGACTTTGACACCCCTGCTCTAGAGGAAAAGAGGAATAGGAGGCACATGATACAGATGAGGATGGAGGATAATATACAGCACTTTAAAAAGATTTTAAAAACATCTTTATTTGTGCAAGCATTTTTTAAATAGATAAGGATTACTGTTTAATGGAGAGTGGTAGATGCAGAATGAGCAATTTTTATGTTATTTTATGTTACTGATTTTATTTGCATTTTATTTATGCGCTTCTGTAACCCACTTAGTCTTTAGGTGGGATATAAGTTTGTTAAATAAATTAAAGGTATTAATATGCAAACTAATTGTTTTCAGAGATGGGGAAGCACTTGAACTAGAGGCGATGATTCAAGGTTGTAATATCAGGAAATACTTTTTAACAGAAAGGGTAATGGATACCTGGAATGCCCTCCTATGGAGGATGTGAAGACAAAAATGGAATTCAAGAACGCATAGAGGATCTCTATGTAGAAAAATGGTGGAATCCAATTAAAGCACACCTTAAATGACCTCATAGTGGAGTGAAATTAGACAGAAGTTTCAAAGGCTGAGAAGTAAGACCAATGCTGGGCAGACTTCTAGGTTCTAGGTTCTGTAAATGGCAAAGACAGAGCAGGATTATGGCTGGAGTGGAGGAAGTAGGACCAGTACCAGGCAGACTTCTATGGTCCATGCTCCAGAATTGGTAGGACAGATACATATTTTGTATGCCAGTGTTTAATCATGAAGGGTGGAACCTCTGCAACTCTGGCCACCATGTTGGGCAGATTGGATGAACCATGCAGGCCTTTAACTGCCAACATTTACTATGTAACAACACTAATTTCCATAAGCCACATGACCATGGGCACCAAGTCTACAATTTCTGTGGGTACCTAGGCACCCCCAATATTTTATTTTGTACTTTATTCAATTTGAAGCAAAATTTCCATGTTGCATGGAGCAGGGGAAGGCAGACAGGAAGTGCTTCTATATCCTAATTACTGTTCTCGCTTCCCCCTGCCTATTGGCTTTGTCAGACCAATGGGCTGCAGATAGAAAAAGAAGCAATTGCAGTCTATTTGTCAGCTTTGATTGACATGGGCTGCAGGGGGAGAAGGAAGATGCTGTAATCTAGGATAGAGGGACTTCCTGTCAACAGTTACAAATTGGGATGAAAGAGTAGCAGATTGATGCTGAGGAAAGAAAAGAAGATTGAATCACATTGCTTTATTGGTATGACAATTGCCGGAGTAATGCATGTAGTAGTTAAGATAAAAGGAGAATTACTGGAAGAGGAATAGAGGGGCTGGCAAGAGGTGAAGGGAGCCAAAATCAGTAAAGGGAGAGAGAATGCTGCTCTGAAGGGCTGAAAGAGGCAGATAACAGCTTTAGAGGCTGGTTGAATGGGACAGAGGCTGGGAGAGGAGCTAGAGGGAGAGGAATAGGCAGGAATAAGTGAACTGAAAGGGGTTACTGCCTAGGACTGAAGAAAGAGCTGAGAGAAAGGTGAGAGGAAAGAGAGGTAATGATGGAGAGATGATGAGAAATGGGTAAGAAGTGTCATGAAGAGATAAGACTAGAAGGACATACGATTTGATCAACTAGAGTGAAAACAAAATTAACAGCATCTGATACATTAGACATTTTAGCATTTTTAGAATCTTCATCTGATAATATTCCTAATAAGGCTGCTCTCTGGGTTATACATCTCAGTGAATCTGACAAGATAAATGTGTTTAAGGTTTATTTTTGAAGAAAGTGGTCAGATACTTTATGTGTTTCCTGATGTGTTTGAAGTTAGGCTATTGGAAGACTTCCCCTAGCTTGAGTTTTAGCTGTCAGGGCTACATTTTTCTTTAAGGCTCCCTGTAAATTTTGTTTTGTAATCTTTCAAGAGATTAGATATATGTTTATGTAGAAAAATTAAAAGATCACATGTTTAAGTTATTTGTTTGTTTGGAGATACCATATTGCTGTGTAGAAATGATATACGTATGTATTGGGATGTGACTATTCATGATTTTTTTTTCTCTCTTTAAATTTCTGCTTTCTTTTTTCTCTTTGAGGTGGGCTAGATTTTTGTTTTAAATTTATTTTTTATTTGCTATCAATCAAATCAGGAAGGATTCCGGAAGACTGGAAGGTGGCGAATGTTACGCCGATCTTCAAGAAAGGTTAGAGGGGAGATCTGGGAAACTACAGACCAGTGAGTCTGACCTCGATACTGGGAAAGATGGTAGAGGCGCTGATAAAGGACCACATCATTGAGCACCTTGATGGACACAATCTGATGAGGACCAGCCAGCATGGCTTCAGCAAAGGAAGATCTTGCTTAACGAACTTGCTGCACTTCTTCGAGGGAGTAAACAAGCGGATAGATAAGGGTGATCTGGTCAACATTGTATATCTGGATTTTCAGAAGGCGTTCAACAAGGTTCCGCATGAACGACTACTTTAAAAAAATTCAAGCCATGGAATCGAGGGTGAAGTACTCACGTGGATTAAAAACGGGCTGGCAGATAGGACACAGAGAGTGGGGGTAAATGGACAATACTCGGACTGTAAAAGTGTCACCAGTGGAGTGCCACAGGGTTCGGTGCTTGGACCCGTGCTCTTCAACTCGTGCTCTTCAACATAAATGATCTGGAAATTGGTACGACGAGTGAGGTGATTAAATTTGCAGATGATACGAAGTTATTCGGAGTAGTAAAGACATGGGAGGATTGTGAAGATCTGCAACGTGACACAAACACGTTCGAGAAATGTGCTGCAACATGGCAAATGAGGTTTAACATGGATAAGTGTAAGGTGATGCATGTCAGTAATAAAAATCTTATACACAAATACAGGATGTCCGGTGCAGTACTTGGAGAGACCCCCCCAGGAAAGAGACTTGGGAATACTGGTCGACAAGTCAATGAAGCCATTCGCGCAATGTGTGGCGGCGGCGAAAAGTGTGAACAGAATGCTAGGAATGATTAAGAAGGGGATAACGAACAGATCGGAGAATGTTATCATGCCGCTTTACCGGGCCATGGTACGCCCTCACCTGGAATACTGCATTCAGCACTGGTCGCTGTACATGAAGAAGGACACGGTACTACTCGAAAGGGTCCAGAGAAGAGCGATTAAAATGGTTAAGAGGCTGAAGGAGTTGCCGTATAGTGAGAGATTAGAGAAACTGGGCCTCTTCTCCCTTGAAAAGAGGAGACTGAGAGGGGACATGATAGAAACATTCAAGATGATGAAGGAAATAGACTTAGTAGATAGAGACAGGTTGTTCACCCTCTCCAAGGTAGAGAGAACAAGAGGGCACTCGTTAAAGTTAAAAGAGGATAGATTCTGTACAAAAGTAAGGAAGTTCTTCTTCACCCAGAGTGGTGGAAAATTGGAATGCTCTTCCGGAGGCTGTTATAGGGAAAACACCCTCCAGGGATTCAAGATAAAGTTAGACAAGTTCCTGCTGAACTAAAACGTACGCAGATCAAGCTAGTCTCATTTAGGACACTGGTCTTTGACCAAAGGGCCGCTGCGTGAGTGGACTGCTGGGCACAATGGACCACTGGTCTGACCCAGCAGCGGCAATTCTTATGTCTTATGTTCTTATTTCTGAGGATTTTCAATTGTATGTATGTTTTATGATGCTTTTAATACTTACTGCTGTACACATTATTAAAATCTTACCAGTCGATATTCATAAGAATAAGAGCATAAGAATTGCCATACTGGGACAGACCGAAGGTCCATGAAGCCCAGTATCCTGTCTCCAAAAGCGGCCAACCCAGGTTCCAAGTACCTAGCTAGATCCCAAGCCGTAAAACAGATTTTATGCTGCATACCCTAGTAATAAGCAATGGATTTCTCCAAGCCATCTCAATAATGGTAGTTAGCATTTTTTAAACACTGACTACTACAAGCAGAATTAGTCCTGGATATTCAATGTTGGAACATATCTGGGCACCAGCATTGCATATCTGTAGCTGATTCAAGATAAGGAAACCCCGACTGAATATGGACTGGAACCTACATAAAATATCTTCTGCTCCTTTAAATCCTACTCTCCCCCATGACCCAGATTCCCCTCCCTCCCTCCCACCCTGGCCAATTCCAGACTTTGTTCCTTTCATCCAACTGCCCCATATGTCTGGAATAAACTACCTGAGTTTCCCTTATCTTGTTTAAAAGCTGACTGAAAACCCACCTTTTTGATGTAGCTTTCAATCTATAACCCTATTCCCCACTGCCCTAGCCAGTAGATAAACCATTCCCCCTAACAGTACACATGGCATTCTGTTTGTCTGTTTGTCTGTAAGCTCCTTCGTGAAGGGACTGTCTCCTTCTTGACTCTGTACTGCACTGCATACATCTGATAGCGGTATAGAAATTATTTATAGTAGTAGTAGTAGTAGGTATGGGCTACCAATGCACCTTATCCCCCCCCCCCAACACCATGGATCTACCTCTTAAATGGCAAGTGATCCAGTGGGGCTTTATGGAAAGAAGTGATGCCCAAATGCTCTTGAATACCACAACAGTTATTCCAAAATGGTTGCCATGACCTCTAGCAGCTGCTATGTAGTAGTTGCTAGTACTGTGAAGCTTCCCTTAAAGGTCACAGCAGCCCTTGTAGAATAGCTGCTGTAGCATAAGACCCTACTGGATATTTAATAGGTAGGCCTGAGGGGCAGTGGCTTAGCGAGGGTGAGAGGCGCCTGGGGTGGTGGTGCCCCTCCCACACCCTATTCTCTGCCCTCCCTACCTCCACACACTTCTTCTCCACCCCCTTTTCCCAGACATGCACCGTTTCCCTTCCCCCCGTACCTCTGTAACGTTCCTGACATGAGCAGCAACCCCCAAGCTGCTGCTGCGCCGGCGTTGGCTCTTTCTCTGATATCACTTGCTAGGCGTGGGTTCAGGAAGTGACATCATAGAAAGAGCCAATGCTGGAGCGACAACAGCTTGGAGGTTGCTGTTTGTACCAGGAACATTACAGAGGTACAGGAGAAGGGAAGCAGTGTGCACACGTGGCAGTGGGGGGATAGGGAAGGAGTGGGAAGTGGAGAGGAGTACGGGTACCTGCACCCTCACCAAGAAGGTGCCTGGAGCGGACCACCTCCCCACTTCCTCTCTTACTTCGCCATTGCTGAGGGGTCTACAGGGGTGAAGGGTAGGGATGGGGGACTCAGCCAGTGCTAACCTACTTTTTGGGTGGGAGTGAAAGGGATCAGAGTCACAGGGGAGGCGGCAGCAAGAAAATTGGTGCCACAACCTGGAAGCTAACAGGGCACTGGCTAATATTCATACCATTGCCCGGTTAATTTTTTTGGCTAAAGTTATGACATCCTTTTTGCATCGCCCAAGTTCAGCCTACAGATTGCCCTGGTACTATCCCTGCACTGTCCAGTCAGTCTGTGGTCATATTCAGTGGCAAAGTCTGGTTAAGTGCCACTGAATATTATTACTTAAGGCAGTCAGAAGTGATTCCTGTCCAATTAAATCACTCTGAATCAATGAAGGAACAAGATGGCGGTGGCGTGTTAGCTCTCAGTACAAGCACTCCTTCTTACCTCTTGCTTCAACGCTTTTTCCTCGGGTCCCGATTCTATTTTTGCATCGGGATCGATGCCTCACAGCAAACGTGAGGGCATTATCCGGCTGGACCCCTCCACAGCCGGACAAACACAGATGGAACGCTTTCTGACAAGTTCCCCAGCCGTATTAGGAGGGAGAGCCCCGGCGGTAGCTCGGGTGAAAAGAGATGCTGGAGCCTTGGGGTTTGAGACATCACTCTTTCCCCCCCCCCCCCCCAGCAGCTCGATCACTGCCGAACCCGGCAATGGAAAGCATGGGCGGTGTGAGCCCAGAGGAGCCGATGAGCCCGACGAATTCACACGAGGGAGGGCACCAGGCAATCCAGGGTGCCAAATCAACCACCTATCGAGGAGCAGAAGTTCCTGACTCCTCACAGACGGCGACACTTCAAAATATATGGAGAGTGCTCCAGAAGTTAGAAGCTGCTTCTATAAAATCCGCAGCAGATATCTTGAATGTAGTGAGTAAATTGGATGACTTGACTATTTCAATTCAAAATATTAAAATAGAAACTGATACACAATTTGATAAAATTGAAAAAGAGATTTCCTCATTACAAAAAGTTTCATCAACTGTGGTAAAAGACAAGCTTTTTCTACAAAGGAAAATTGAGCAATTGGAGAACTATAATAGGCGTCTTAACCTGCGTATATTGAATTTTCTTAAACTTGCTTTTGTTACACCAATTGAAACTTTTAAAAAATACTTGAAAGAAAATTTAAAATTCTCATCAGAACTTTTGCCACCAGTGAATAAAATATATTACCTGCCTAGGAATTTGGAAAAGTTGCTTCTAAATCAAATGGATATTCCTCAATCAATGGATTTAAATAATATAACAGGTATACTAGAAAGCTCCCAGGAAGAAATTGAATACCGCGGAACTTTGATCATTTGAACAGGATTTGAATGCAATTATGAAAGCTTATTTTCAATATTCTCAGAATTTTTTCATGGGTCAAAAAATTTGGATATACCCAGATGCAACAAAGACTACTCAAGACCATAGGAAATTGTTCTTAGCTATGTGAGAAGAAGTATTAAAAATGGGAGCTACATTTCTACTTAGTTACCCCTGTAAATGTCTTTTAAGATATGCTGGGATCAAGTATGTCTTCTTTACACCAGAACAGCTTCGACACTTCTTGGACACAAGGAAAGTTATTAATTAATTGATAGAAAGTGCTGCAGAAAATTAGGTACACGTTAAGCCTTTGAGATTATAGTGTGATTTGTTAATTAATGGAGACCTCCTTGTCTCATTTATTTCTTGTTCTTCTTTACTCTTGATTGAGGTCTAAGAAGGAGTTTTAAATTATATTAATATTGAATAAGGGTTTGCCCTTATCCAGTTTTTCTACACATTGTTTTTTCTTTCGATTCTTTGGTTATACTAATTTCTTTTTCTGCTGTTTAAATGATACTCGTATTGCTGTAACAAGTGGATTCTTGTGTATTTCATTTGAAATTATAAATAAATAAATAAAATAAATCACTCTGAATCAGGTGAGTAGTTTATAATAAAGGAACGACTAAAGTCACATGTTTCTCACTTGGAACCTTGTTGGATATTAAATGGCAAACCTGATTTTTATCTGTACCTGCTTTGAGCAGTAGGGAGAAAATAGCTTGAACAAGTAGTTCTGAAATAGAAGGATCATTTTTTCTTCATATAAGGCCCCTCAGCCACTACTGGCTGGCTCTCTGTTTTGTACAGAGTTTAGGACAACTTGGAGATAGCCTCCATTTTCATGAAGAGGGTCAAATTAGTGTGTACATTCTGTTCTCAATGGACCTGCAGATGTTGCCAGATGCCGCTTGGCCATGTCTCTAAGAAAGCCCATAATTTGCCTGTTCAATAACCATGTTATTTTAATAATAATTTACTCTTATATACCGCCTAGCCATAAAAGTTTGAGGAGATCGTAAAAGGAGAACAGGATGAAAATCTGGTCCAGCTAGAGGTGAGCAAGGTGGATGTCCTCAGGCAGATAGATAGGCTAAAGAGCGACAAATCGCCAGGTCCGGATGGCATTCACCCAAGGGTACTCAAGGAACTAAGGAACGAAATAGCTGAGCCACTTCGACAAATATGTAACCTATCCCTAAAAACTGGAGAGATTCCGGAAGACTGGAAAATAGCAAATGTCATGCCCATCTTCAAGAAAGGCTCAAGGGGAGACCCAGGAAACTACAGGCCGGTGAGCTTGACCTCGGTCCCGGGAAAGATGATGGAAGCACTGATTAAAGACAGCATCTGGGAACACATCGACAACTATGGGCAGCTAAAGTCGAGCCAGCATGGCTTCTGCAAGGGTAGGTCATGCCTCACGAACTTATTATACTTCTTTGAGGGGGTAACCAGCCAGGTGGATAAAGGGGAATCCATAGATATCATTTACCTTGACTTCCAAAAAGCCTTCGACAAGGTGCCACACGAAAGACTACTAAGGAAGCTATGGAACCATGGGGTGCAAGGGGAGGTCCACCGATGGATCAAAAACAGGCTGGCGGACAGGAAACAGAGTGTTGGAGTAAAGGGGCATTACTCAGACTGGCAATGGGTCACGAGTGGAGTTCCACAGGGGTCGGTGCTGGGACCGCTCCTATTCAATATATTCATTAACGACCTGGAAGCAGGAACAAAATGTGAGGTTATTAAATTTGCGGATGACACCAAACTATATCGCAAGGTCAATAACATGGAGGACTGCGAAGATCTCCAAAAAGATCTGACAACACTGGAAAAATGGGCCAAAAAGTGGCAAATGAGTTTCAACATAGGGAAATGCAAGGTCATGCATATAGGGGAAAAAAACCCGATGTTCACTTACAAAATGGGGGAATCAGCGCTAGGGGTGAGCGACCTTGAAAGAGACCTGGGAGTGATGGTAGACACAACATTGAAGGCGTCAGCGCAGTGTGCCACGGCCTCAAGGAAAGCAAACAGAATGTTGGGTATCATTAAGAAGGGTATCACGACCAGGACAAAGGAAGTCATCCTGCCACTGTATCGTGCTATGGTGCGCCCGCACCTGGAGTACTGTGTTCAGTTCTGGTCGCCGTACCTCAAGAAGGACATGGAGGTACTTGAGAGGGTCCAGAGAAGAGCAACTAAGCTAATAAAGGGCATGGAGGACCTCTCATATACTGACAGACTGAAAAAGCTAGGGCTTTTCTCCCTGGAAAAGCGGAGACTTAGAGGAGACATGATAGAAACCTTCAAGATCATGAAGGGCATAGAAAAAATAGACAGGGACAGATTTTTCAAATTAAGGGGATCAATAAGTACAAGGGGGCACTCAGAGAAATTGAAAGGGGAGAGGTTTAGAACAAACGCCAGGAAGTTCTTTTTCACACAGAGGGTGGTGGATACATGGAACGCGCTACCAGAGGATGTGATAAACAGGAGCAGGCTACAGGGGTTCAAAGAAGCTTTGGATAGGTACTTGGAAGACAAAGGGAGTGAAGGGTACAGATAAGAGTAAAGGTAGATTATAGGGATGGGATTAGAGGTAAATTACAAAATTAATCAGGGACCACTGTTCAGGCACTAGGCCTGATGGGCCGCCGCGGGAGCGGACCGCTGAGCAAGATGGACCTCTGGTCTGACTCAGCGGGGGCAACTTCTTATGTTCTTATCAGTAGAAAATTACAAATCATCAGAAATACAATTAAAATTAAAATAAAACAATAAACCTTTAAGTTATGAATCGATCGAACAGCTAGATTTTTACTAGTTTTCTAAAAGTAAGGTAAGAGGAAGCATGCATAAAAATTTTACCAAACCAATCATTCATTCTACCAGCTTGAAAAGTGAGAGTTCTATCCAGATATCTCTTATACCTACAAACTTTTGGAGTTTCTATAAAGCCGAGTTTCTATAAAGTCAAGAAACATTTTCTAACCAGTTGGTCCGTGTGTTCCTCTAAAGGAAACTCCCTAATCCCTTATTTCTCCTGTTTGTCTGTCTTGAATAGATGGTAAGCTCTCTAGAGCAGGGACTCTCTCTTACATGGTTGTGTACAGCACTGTGTACATCTAGTATCACTCTAGAAATGATAAGTAGTAGGCGTAGTAGGTTCCAGATGCAATCGCACAAGGCAGCTTCTAACCTGGTTTCCCAAAGGATAGATTCAGCCCAACTTCGATGGTTCCGAGAGGGCTGACAATGCAAAGCAGGGATGCAACGAGAAATCACATGCTCTCTGCTCATTGCACCACATAACATTCTAGGAGCCTATTTTATACAAACACCTAAGGAGCAATTCTACAACTGGACACCTCCATTAAAGAACCCCGAGAATGAGTGGTGAGAATCTATTCTATAATGGCATCTGGGCACCCAGATTCTCTTACAAAATACCAGTGTAACCTGTGTGGCGGGGTCAAGCCCCACCACGCCCGTTTGGATCTAGTCCCCACAGAGTGCCAGTGAGGTATGTAGGTTTCACCAAAATACACAGTTGGGTTTTTTTTTCCTTTTTGCACTTTCAAAATCAAAAGTTTAATTTCATTGACAATTCTTTATACAGTGAAACTGGCAGCAAAATCTCCTTCACTACTTCCATAAGAACATAAGAATAGCCTTACTGGGTCAGACCAATGGTCCATCAAGCCCAGTAGCCCATTCTCAGGGCGGCCAATCCAGGTCACTAATACCTGGCCAAAACCCAAGGTATTCCATGCTACCAATACAGGGCAAGCAGTGGCTTCCAACTCAGTCTATACTTCAAAAATACAGCAAACTTTCCAACTCCCACAGTTCAGGATTTCTATATTCTTCAGTCAAATCCGGCAAACTTATTCCACAGCTTTTGTCCCCTGGGCTGCTGTTTTAACCCAGTCCAAGCAGCTCTTTGCAACTGGGACCAAAGGTTGCTTCTTCTTGCCCACAGGCAACTCCAGGCACTGCTCCTGCCCACACTTAATTCTCAGACTGCCACTACTCTCTACAGTCAAATAAGTGACACTCTCTTGTGCTCAGCTCCAAAGAACTATCTCACCGTACTGCCCTGACTCTCTCCAGGTGGGCCACTAGGGGTGGGAACAAGCTCCACCCAATTACAGAAAAATGGACCCTGTACACCACCCATGTTCCCAATTAATCAGTGTCTGAGGACAGGGACAAACTTTGGGCACTTGAAGCAGCCTTGGTTTTATGCTTAAATTTTTTATTGATTTTTCAATTTAAATTTCAAGTGTTGCACTTGTACAGAAAGCAATAATAAAATAGATATCAAATACAATGCAAATATAACACTTTAGTTAACAAATTATTTATGCTCAAGTCCTCAACTTAGGATCCAAGAATCAAAGAAAATTTGGCGAAATAATAAAGAAAAATAGTAATAATACATAAGAGACTGAGAGCTATAGCAGTGAAGTGAGGTCATCAATAATCAAATTATAGGGCTCAAAGATTATTTGCATTCAGACGAGACATTGCCACAAAGTTTGTCAATTAGGATGGTTCAAAAAACACATATTTAAGAGTACGGTAACACACAATACATTTACACAGATGTCTCAAATAAAAAGTCGCACAGCCTTGGTTTTAAACCTAGCTTTCTCTGCAGTAATACTGTGCTTTCCTCCCTCACTGCAACAAGCTCATTCACACACCTGTCCTTACACTCAGACCAATCACCGTTTCAAATCATTTAGCAACAGGATCCTTGATTCACTTTTAAACAGGAAGGTTTCTTATTTAAATTAGGTTTATTCACACATGCTTTCTTTACACATTCCTTCCTCTGGTTCACAACTGTAATCCATGTCATAGTCTAAAGTATTATTATCAAAATCTTGTTCATTCACCACCATAGGAGCTACTTCTCTGCAATGTGGCTCCCCTTCCCCACTCTGTGAAAGCCCTCATTTCTCACAGTCAGTCTGCACAAATTTCTCCTCATAATTCTCCCTCTCCCAACCTAACATTTTCACAATAGCTTGTGTTCACCAGTCTTATTAGGACAATTCTACTCCTTATTTTGTGTATTTTGAGTTTGTGGATTTGTTTCCCCTGTTTTATTCCTTTATTGCCTATACTCTACATCTTTACTTTGTGTTGTAACATTGTAAAAAAATTTTTCAATTAAAAAAAGGAAGGATATCTCTTTTGCCTTTTTTTTGGTGCATAACCTGCAAGGAGCCATAGGCTACAATTCTAATTACTTTACTATGCAGAATAAATGGGCCATGCCAGTATTCATCTGCTGTTATTTACCATGTTACTACATTAGTACTACAGACGAATGAGCATACCTTTTCCAGAAATGATAGAGCAACTGACATTCACTGTTCTGTTGTTTCTGTATTATTTTCAGATCAGAACAATACTTTGATTTTTTTTTTAGCATCAGTTTCAATATCTATAAAGCTGATTAGATCAAATGCAGCAAGTTTAAGAAACAGTAGCAGAAAACTCTGCCGTTTTAAGTAACTCACCCCTAGCATGATTCTATTAATGCTAGATTAGCAACAAAATTCCGCAGGGAAAATAAATAAATCATGGAAGAAGCATGAAATTATGCTAGCATAGTAAGCTACAGAGGTGCAATATACGCCATTATAATTTTTTTTTTCAATTTTAATTATCTAATACTCTCCTGTCTACCAATTATATGACCCTATGTGGTATAGGCAAGTTAGTATAATCACATGTGACAACCTTAATCTCCCTCTTCTAGAATGATTACCCTGGGCTGTCAAAAACACTCTCTTGTTTACCAGCAATTCTGCTCTCCTTCTTAGTTACTATCCTCAGACCCCCCCCCCCAGCTCTCTAAAGAACATAGGGATGGATTCTATAAACGGCGCCGTTGTCATCGGCTTCCGACTGTGTGTCGATCACGCAATGGCACAGTCCATAGAATTGTGGCTTTATGAAAGGTAGGCGCCGGAAACGTAGGCTAGGGTTTTAATTGCCTACATTTCTGGTGCCTACCTTTCATGTGCATCGCAGCTGCGGAGGTGCTTTACGATACCTAATGCTACTTCTGGTGCTAGCCACGGTGCCTACATTAAAAAAAAGAAAAGATTTTAATAATTTTTAAATGTAATTTTCCACTTAAGTTAGACGTCTATAGAATAAGGGCCGTATTGATAAGGGCATTAAAAGCAGAAGGTAAGAATCAT